>NW_024423786.1:33151859-33829459 GCF_017311325.1 Ursus maritimus
TCCCTGGTCTTGCCTTCCCACTGTATCCCTAAGTCATCACCCAGAACTATGTGTACAGACTACTGAGAATGCAGGAGGGTTGGGGCTGAGAGAGGGACTCTTGTCAAGCCAAGGGTGGAAGGCGGGTTAGGGTTGGTGCACAGGGGGAGTTTGTTCCTGCAGAGTCCTGGAAATCTTATTTGGAGCCATTCTTCTATTCTTAGTTTTGAAGGCACTTTGTTCTCTGTTGCATTGTTTTAACAGCCACCAGGAAATCAGTCCCTGCTCGGGGTCAGTGATGCCACTGGTTCCTGCCTGTGACCGCCCAGGTGGGAAGTGCACTGGTTTGTTTTAGAGCTGATCTTTCGTCATCGGGACCATCGTGCCCTTTCTTTTTTTGTTGCCCACCCTGTGTGTATGGGGCGGGGAAGGGCAAGGAGGAAGAAGAGAGTCCGATGAGTCTGTTTTTCTTTAGAGCAAGAGTGACTACACTTATTTCTGTGTTACAAAGAAAAATGGTAACATCCAAGTCTCAACAGAGCACTGTGCCCTCTGGAGCATTGTTCTCCCAGAGAAAGAGAATGCGAGCCACATGCGTCATTTAAAATTTCCTAGGAGTCACATTGAAAGAAAAAGAAAGAGGCGAAATTCATTTTAATACTTTATCTAGCCCAGTATATCCAAATATTAGCATTTCAACATGTTATCCATATAAAAATTAAGAAGACATTTTACATTCTCTTTTTCATATGGAGTCTTTGAAATTCAGTGTGTATTACCCACTTAGAGCACATCTCAGTTCAGACGAGCCACATTTCAAGTGCTCAGTACCCACATGTGGCTCATGGTAGCCATTGGGCAGTGCGGGTCTGGAGCAGACTGTCCAGTAGAGCCTTTTACAATGCTGGTATCTACACTGCCTCCTATAGAGACTGTTGGACAGATGGCTGTGGAGCACTGGAAGTGCAGCTAATACAGCTAAGGAGCTGAGTTTTAAATTTTATTCAATGTTAATGAATTAAAATTATATCTACACAGCCACATATACTTAATGGCTATCATATACGGACAGTACAACTCTAGGGATTTGATCTTGTTAGAGAAATATCAACCTAAACTTGAACAAGGTAGCATTTTTCATCTACTACATAGGCAGAGATTAACAAGTAGGTTAACACTGTTTGATGAGGGTAACAGGACCTTTCATGTATGGCCAGTGGGATGATAAATTAGAACAGTTTTTATGGAGGACGGTTTGGCCATATTTATCAAATTTCAAGTATATATGCCCTTGGGCCCAGCAGCTCCAGTCCTAGATGTTAATGCTATAGGGTCTATTATGCATGTGGACTGGTTTATGTAGAAGGATATTTGCTGCAGCAAAAGATCAAACACCACACATATACCCTGTCAATGGAGGACTAGATAAATAAGTTATGGTACGTTTGGAAAATGTAATTGGCAACTATTTAAAAGACAAGGCCAATGTTTGACGGCATGGAAGGCTGTGTAAGATATGGCATGAAGCAAGTGTGAACAGTGTATATAGTATGTTACTGTTTGGGTAAAAGAGGTGATTTGCTTATTTATGTCTAGAGCAGCTCTGGAAGCAGGCAGAAGGAGCCTATCACTGTGGTTGCCTCCTGGGGGAGGGAGGGATAGCTGGGGTGGAAGAGGTGTCTACTTATCACAGTAGAGTATATCTTTTTGGAATTTAATCTCACGCACTTGAATTATCTAGCCAAAAAATAAATAAGACACAAAAAGAGGAAACTCTAAGACAAGAGTGAATCATAGAAGGCTTCCTAGAGGAGGTGGTCTTTGGATTGACTTGTAAAAGATGCATAGGCGTCCTTATGGCAGGAGAAAGGCTGAGGCTCAGAGACATGAACAAGCAGGACAGATTCAGGCATCTGTATGTACCCGGTGGTGGGCAGAGTACTCAGTATATAAAATAGGGTGGTGTGGAGTTTGGACAGGCACTGGAATGGCCACATGGGAAGGGTTTTGTGAGCCGAGTTTGGACCACAGGCAGCCATTGACAGTTTGAAGGAAGCAGGAAAGGATGTGATTGTGTTTGTGTGGAAGACAACTTTGGGCAAAGTGTAGAATGATTTGAAACAGTGATTCCCAAAGTGTGATCTGTGGAGCCCTAGGAGTCCCCAAGACCTAGAAACGAACTACATCACTACAAAGCAGGTTTTCTTTATATGTGTCTACCAAAATAATAATCATAGCGGCTTGATTACAGAAGCAGATATGTGACTCAGCTGTCTCCTATGCAGCCAGACAGTAAAGAGACTTGTAAAAGTATAAAACAATGCTGCTCTTCTCACTGTGTTTTTGTTTTTGAAGAGATAGTTAATTTTCATTAAAATATGTGTGTGTTTTTTTTAAAGTAGGCACCATGCCCAGCATGGAACCCAATGTGGGGCTTGAACTCACAACCCTGAGATCAAAACCTAAGTTGAGATCAACAGTTGGACTCTTAACTGATTGAGCCACCCAGGCACCCCTAACTTTCATTACAGTATGTTGATTAGAGCAACAAGTAATACACTTACTACTTTTTAAAAGAATGGTTTCTTTTAATTTCTCAGTTTTCTTTTCTAATACTGTAAATATTGATAGATGTAGCCCACACAAACAAAAGTCCCTCGGGGCCCTCAGTAATTTTTAAAAGTGTAAAGGGGTCCTGAGACCAAAAAATCTGAGAAACACTGGTCTGAAAGCAAGGAGGCCTGGAGTGCTTATGATTCTGATTAGATCAGAGTAAACTCTAGGGAAACAAAAGTGCTCTCCAAATGTGAATCAGGTAGGGGGCATGAGCTAGCAGGGCCAGAGCATACATCTCAGAGCAGAGACATGGTCTGGGCAGGTATGCGTGAAAGAGGGAGCTTGCTTGATGGATCCGTTTTGACTGACAAGGCTGTTGGTACATGTCCCATCCTCCACTTCTGCACGAATAGATATTCCTGTTATTTCCAGTGCTTTCCCGTTATAAACATCCATGCACGGGTTGCTCTGTGCCCAGCACCTGCAGGAATTACTCTGGAGTGGCTCCCTGCAAGTGGAAGGCTGGGCAGGACGAAATGCACATCTCTAGCTTGACTAGATGCTGTCAAGTTGTTCTCCTGTCTGTGACCCTCCCTCCAACCTTATGTGAATCCCCATTTCTCCAACCCTTAGTGCTGTCAGATTTTTTAATTTTGCCAATCTGGTGGGTGAGAAATGGCATCTTGTTTTAACCCTAAGCCCACCATCAGTGCTACCCCCATTCCTCACCTCAGAGCATCAGTTACTAAAGTCTGAATTATAGACGACTCAGAAAGAGTCTTTGCCTCCAGGAAGCACACACACTTTTATGTGTGAATGTGTGAACACACAGAGGTAGTTTCTGTACTCTGGTTTTCTGGATAAGGAAAGAATAAAAAATTGGGGACCCCCACTCTTTATTTGAGATAGAAATCACCCAGTCAACCCTGCTTGCTCTTGTGGTGTTTGCTGTAATTTGGGGCCACATGGATCTGCCACAAAGGAAGAGAAATTGGGTTTTTCTGCACTTCCTAGGCTGGTATTTGGGGTAAAGCCCAATCTGAGGCATTAATCCAAGACCTGAGGCTTTGGGCAAACAAGTATAGTATCACATGTCCTCACCCGACTCAGGCCTCCCTGTGATCCTGAAACCAAGGCCTGCTTCTCTAGCCTGTGACCTATTCAGGTGCATAGGGTCCTTCCTGCATTCAGAAGGGCCCCCTATGTGGTTTAATGCTCTGCTGTAGCTGACCTGAAACTCAGTAATGTTCAGACGAGGGGCCCTGCATTTTCATTTTGCTCTGAGTTCTGCAAACATTATAGCCAGTCCCGCATGAAGCATCTTTGTGTCTCTCAGATTAAAAAGGGTGTGGAGCAACATGGGTAACACTGTTCTCACTCTGTGCAGGGCGTGACCCCACCGTGAACTCCAAAGCTCTTTTGGGTGAAATACTCATTTCCTTATTTCATGTATTTTGTTTCTTTTTTCTTTCTTTCTTTCTTTTTTTTTTACTTCTCTCTCTCTCTACATACACACGGACTCATATAAATATACATACATACTGTCCATCCTCACCATTCACAAATTCCATATTTGCCCACTTGCTAAATTATACTTGTAACCCCAAAATCAATACCCAGAGCACTTTTGTCATCATTCACAGACACGAATAGAGCAGCAAAAAATTTGAATGACTTGGGGCGCCTGGGTAGCGCAGTCATTAGGCGTCTGCCTTCCGCTCAGGGCGTGATCCCGGCGTTCCGGGATCGAGTCCCACATCGGACTCCTCTGCTGGGAGCCTGCTTCTTCCTCTCCCACTCCCCCTGCTGTGTTCTCTCTCTCGCTGGCTATCTATCTCTGTCAAACAAATAAATAAAAAATCTTAAAAAAAAAATTTGAATGACTTGATAGGCACCTTCTCACCTGAGGTCAGTCAAGGTTGCATTCTGCCTTCTTGTTCATGCTCTCATTCTGTAAACAAGTGTCTTTTTTGTGGTCTTTTTAGTACCATGTTTTTCATATTTTTGTGCTATTGTTGATATCATTATTTAAAATGCAATTTCTCTGAGAGTAGCAATGAAGTGTTGTCTAAGCACAGGATGGCTGCAGGGTGCCTTGTAGAGAATATACGAGTTTTCAGTAGGCTTCCTTTTAGTACAAGTTATAGTGCTGTTGGCTGTGAGTTCAATGTCAGTGAATCAACAATGTATATCAAAGAAGGTGCCTACAACTAGAAACACACATAAAGCAAGATTATGTCTTGATTGGCTGATGAACGTGTTGTGACCAGAGGCTTGCAGAAACTTAGCCCTGCGTTCACTTGCTCACTGTTGGAGGAGACTTTATAGAACATAGCTGCTGCGAATAACCAGCATTGACTATTTATGTATGTTTGCCTTTTCCTCTCCTGTCCTCTCCCTTGCTCAGTCTCCTTCCGTTTTTTTCTTCTCCTTACCTCTTGCATTTTCTGTTCTCTTCCATGGACCATTGCTGGCATTAGCTGTGGGTCCTCAAAAGGTGCCCGGGGAAGGTGCCTCCGTCCATTCACTCGCTACCCATTTGTGGGCCGCCTTCTTTGTGCAGTTCACTAGGCTATGCCGGGTCTGCACGCAGACCTTTTGTTTCAAGAATATTGCTTACAGATAGGATTGTAATCCGTGATTTTGAGGTAAGTTGAGAATCTCCTATGTATGTCTAGAAAATGTTTCCCACTCAGCATGCTCCTTGGCTCCATGTTGCCACATCCAGACAATGGCAGAAGGAAACTTTAGAGGTCACCTGGTCCAACTCCCTCATTTCACAGATAATGCAGCTGAGATCCAGGGAGGGAAAGTGAAATGCCTGAGGTCACAGAGCCTTAAAAAATAGAAAACAAGCAGCTAAAAATTTTTCCTCGTTCACTGTATTTTACTACTTATGCATCAGATATCTTTATGAGAAGGATAACATCAGTTATGATCTGGTAGCTTCTGATAAAAATTTATAAAACGGATTTCTGCAAATTGTGTGCGTCGTAATAAAGCCAGAGAAGATAGACAAATATACGCTTTTAAAACCCAGGTTTAAATTTTCTTTTTTTTCCACAGAAGCATTTCATATCTGCAGTGAAGGTGTCTAGATGCTTGCAACATAGAGGGCTTTTAAATTCCTCATTTGGGTGGTTTCCATCATCAAAATCTCTTTTATAAAACATTTAAAAGTGGGCACCACTTGGTCCTAATGAGATGTAGCATAAATTTGAGTGCCAGGACTGGCAGCAGAGAGGGGAGAGATCTCCCACAAAGGAGACCAGGAAACAGATCCAGCAGGCCTCCCTTCCTGTCTGTTCCCCAAACCTTAGCCTCCACCCCCTCCCCTCCCAAAAAGGGGAAGGAAGAAGGTTCAGTAAAGATAATGTGCCCATCCTCAAACAAAGTATGGCTAACCCTTTGGGTCCCAAGCACTCCCATTTCCTGTGGCTAAAGTTAGACCTATTAGATACGAATTTCATTTTTAATCCATGACTGGGCAGACAGAAGGCTACAGATCCTCTCCAGAAGGCACGGGAAAAAGGAGTCCCCTTGCAGTCATCCCCAGGGGGAGGGCATCATAGTGTTGCTTTTTCTGTGCTTGTCATGGGCAAAACACAAGGGACGGTTACTTTGTGTGACAATTACAAGGTGGATTTTCCATAAAGAAGGTGTTTCCTAAACCTCACTCATTTGTGGATCACCTTTTACCTTAGCCCTCCACAATGAAAAATACTTAGTAATTTTCTGCAAAACAACAGTTTTTTCTCTTATATTTACCTCTGGTGGGAAGTTTGTATTATTGTGATAAATGAAAAACCAGTATGTTTGCCATAAATAGAATGGAACTATTAAATAAGTAAATATGCACAAAACAATGTAACTAAATTCTAGCTATGTACTGTTACCCAAGCCTCTGTACCCAGAAGAGAAAGACTGAGGTTGGTAAGCTTAGGTGGGCGTTCAAGGTGAGGTAGCCCAAGCCCAGCCTTTCTCTCTGATGGATTCAGACTGGTTAGTGAATTGAAAACATAATGACTTTTTTTTTTTAAAGATTTTTATTTATTTGAGAGAGAGAGAAAGCACGAGCTGGGGGAGTGGCAGAGGAAGAATCAGGCTCCCCGCTGAGCAGAGAGCCCAATATGGGGCTCGATCCCAGGACACTGGGCTCATGACCTGAGCCGAAGGCAGATGCTTACCTCGGTGAGCCACACAGATACCCCACGTTAATGACTTTCTTATTATGTGATCTGTTGTGAGTAAAGCCGACTCTCCAGGTGCCCCACCAATATCACCTACAGAGTCCCCTGTACCCACCTACGACTCTCTGTGTCCTTCTACCGAGGGGATTTCCAGCCAAGGGGGTTAACATTCTGAGGAGCCCTTAGTGGATTAAATACTTGCCCGAACTCATCCCTCAGTGGAAAATTATAAGCAATGTCCTACATAATTCTCTCAGTGGGTCCCCAGTGGTTTGAACTCTGGCTGCTCATGGCTGTAACCATCACCTGCTTGCTCCGTTAATGGCTTCCCTCCTTTCCGCGTCTCACTTCCCCAATCCCTACAGTTCTTTCTGGGGATTGGCTCCCACGTAAAAAGCTTATACCTAAATCTTTACCCCAGGATCTGCTTTGGGTGGAGTGCAAGCTCAGACAGCTGGTAAGCACTCTGCCTAACATGATCTTACAAACCACTGAGGTATCAGACCTATCTTTTGGGAAGCACTACCCCGAGGTATATACCCAAATGGTCTTAAGCAACGTATCACTTTTCTTTCTCTGAATTCAAAAATATATTGAAATTCTTCATGCTCGATTCTCTCTGGCATTCTCCCTAACATGTTGGTGGTACTCTTCTGATGAGTGACATCGGTCTCCATTTTTGCTATCCCTCCTTCAATATGGTATTACAATTTGCTAACAAACTTGGTGTTCCTGAATTTGCCTGTAAATTTAGTTCACTGTGTGGCATTCATCGGTTGTTTGCCAGTGAGAGACATCCAGTGACTAGAACAACACTGTGGGTCTTTGGCCTCTCAGGTAAACATTTACAGATGCATCAATGATAAGCCTGGCTGAAACACAGCAGGAAAGCGTTGTCAAGCTCAGGGAGCCATTTCTGGCAAGATTTTTCAACATCCTGAGGAGAACCAGGATTTCAAAATTAGGGAGATTAAAAAGATGCTTCTGCAGAATAGAGTTTCTGTTTTGACTTGGCCAAAAGGCAGGCCAAGAAGGCAGAACTGAAGTTCTAACAGGGAAAGAATTTCTTGTCTTCAGGGTTGGGCCCATGCCAGGGAGGTCCTGTCCCATGAAACCTAGGCTGTTCAGAGAGTGGTGAAGTCCAGGATGACCTATACCCCAGGATATATCAGAAGAGTCAGAAGCATCTGGAAGTGATAGGGGATGAGGACCTCCAAGGGAAAGGCAGGAGTAGGGCAAGCTTCCTGGACAGGGCTCTGCACTCAGAAGGGCTCCACTCTGGGGGCAAGTAGAGTTTCCCAATAATTTTTTGTGTAATAGTTAAATGAATAGATGCTTGGCCACCAAACTTTGGGTTTTTAGGGATGGTGGCCTCAGAACCAGAAAGTGGTATCAGAATGAGTATCAATCACAGAAGAGTCCCTCTACATTCTTTCTTTTTCAGGACTGGCTACATAATTTGTGGGGTCCAGAGCAGAATGAAAATGCAAGGCCCTTGTTAAAAATTTTCTAAGAATTTCAAGATGGTGACAGCAAAGCATTAAACTCTGTGTGCCCTCACAGTGGAAGCTGCTAGAGGTGCCACAATGGGTGAAAATTGATCTGGTGTTTTCACTCATTGAACTCAGCTCTGAGAGAGGAGACAGACATTAATCAAGGAATCACACAAGTAAATGGTGACAGTTTGATGGGTTAGTACAACAAAGAAGAAACACATGATGCTGAGAGGATATAAGTGGGAGATTTGATCTGGTTTGTAACCATCTTGGAATACTTCCTTGACAGGGTTGGCATTTGAAAGATGAGGAGTTAACTGTGAGAAAGGGGAAAGGGAAGAGGGCTCCAGGCATGAGGGAGCAGGGAAGAAGAGGAACTGGGATTATAGGAGTCCAGAGCTCAGAGCGGAGACAATGAGAATGGAGATAGGGAGGTGGGCCACAACCTGATTTTACACAGGGTCTTAGAGGAAATTAACAAGTCTTCAGAAATTCAGGACTTTTTTCATGGCTATCAATAACACAAAGGAGGAAGAATAAAATTATTCACCCTGTTTCCTTTTCAAATAAACTGAGAAGGAAAATTGCCTCAATTCCATGCAAACAATAGCCTGCATGGACACTGACCAATCAGAACATATGTCAGGTGCATGGGCACTGACCAATCAGAACAGGTGTCAGATATGGAACCACCACATGTGCATGGGCACTGACCAATCAGAACAGTTGTCGGGTATGTGAGCACCATAGGTGCCGGGCACTGACCCATTAGAACAAGCATCGGGTACTGTGTGGGGGACGTGTGAGAGAACTTGAACCTTCGATGATGAGAGGCCTTTAGAAACTTCTTCCTCAGGTTGCCTGGGTGGTTCAGTTGGATAAGCGTGGGACTCTTGGTTTCTGCTCATGATCTCAGGTTGTGAGATAGAGCCCTGTGGCGGGGGGGGGGGGGGGGGGGGGGGGGGGTGGTGGTGAGAGTGGCAGTCACACTCAATGGGGAGTTTGCTTAAGATTCTCTCTCCCTCTCCCCCTCCCCCTGTTCGTGCATGCTTGCTCTCTCTCTCTCAAATTAATTAATTAATTTAAAAAAAAAAAAAAGGAACTCTTGCTCCACATGTATCCCTTAGCTCCAATACCATCACTTAGGTTTCTTTCAAATGTCTGTCTTCTAAGAAGCTTCTTTGACATCTTTCTCTAGTGTCTCTGCCTCTAACCCGTTTCACAGGCTTTTGTGTTACCCTGGTTTACTTTCTTCGTAACTCTTGGTACACGAAAACTAGCTTGTTTGTTTGCTTACTGGTTTATTGTCTCTGTCCCCTACTTGATTCTCCGTCCCCAACTAGACCATATTGTTTCTGAGGGCAGGCACATTTTTCTCTTTTGTTAAGCAATGTGTCTAGCATGCATAGTGCCTACCACGTAATATGTGCTCAATGAAGTCTTTGTTGAATGAATGACCCATACAGTGAAATTCTTTTATGTGAGTCTCTTGTTCCTGGGTTCTGTTGTCAGAATTGAATACTGTGGGCGCCTGGGTGGCACAGCAGTTAAGCGTCTGCCTTCAGCTCAGGGCGTGATCCCAGCGTTCTGGGATCGAGTCCCACATCAGGCTCCTCCGTTATGAGCCTGCTTCTTCCTCTCCCACTCCCCCTGCTTGTGTTCCCTCTCTCACTGGCTGTCTCTGTCTCTGTCAAATAAATAAATAAAATCTTAAAAAAAAAAAAAAAGAATTGAATACTGTGGGCCTGAGAATCAAAAATGAAATTTTATGGATGGACTTCTTGGTGTTTTAATTTTCCTGACAGGAAATTCTGTGGCCTTATATTTGCCTTTTTGTGGGCAAGTGTATTCACTTGTTCCCATGTATCAGTCCACAAACATTTGTTGAACCTTTTCTGTGTGTTGGGTTACACCTTAGAAATGTCTAGGGAAGTTCTGGGCATGAAAGAATTCTATTCTTTGCAAAACACTGATTTTCTGGGAAATAGATTAAATGCTGGATAAATATGCTTTGATTCTGCGAAATCCAGACCTTGGTTTCAGACTTCAGGATAAAAGTGATTGGGATGGGCTTTGAAGCAAAAATTCAGGATTAGAAAATTTAGCACAGAGTACTTCCCCCACTCCCTGCAACTCATTTGTGGCTCACCACAACTTTTGCTTTTTACTCAAAACTTGACAGGACTTGATAGTGCCATGAAGGAGGGGTGCCCTGAATACCTGCATGTCCCTGGCGTTTGGGGGCCCTTTGCCTCCCTCCTGTAATTTGGGGTTGTGGTGAGGCCCTCCTCCACTTTCAAAGACAACTGCAGAAGGAAAATGTCCCTCTAATCACAGTCGACACCTTTCCAGATATCTCATCAGAAATGGTAACTGGCTTTCACATTATTGTCCTGATGGCTTCTCTGCAGACTTTTGCCAAGAGCATTATTCTCAAGTTAGTCAAGACTACTCTGAAAACTGGAGCTGATGAACTCTAGTAGGTCTGGATGAGAGGTCTTTGGTACATGGACAGTCTTTGGCTTTTCCCAAGGCTCCAGGTGCCTCTGGAGGCAGTATTCAGAAGAGCTAGATTAAGAGAGATTGTTGGCATATTCAAGTACATTGTTTCGAGGGGAGGGATGTGTGTATACACACACACACACACACACACACACACATATATATATAGAAGCTATATATGTACACATTTGTATAATACATAAATGTAAATTATTTTTCTGTCCCTATTTGATATTGAGTTACAGACATGTCCCTTTGGCCCCAAATACTTCAGTGTAAGAACAAGAGCAGCCTCTCATACAGTGTAATTATCAAAAGCAGGAAATTTAATATTGACAGAATATATTAACTAATCCATTCATTTTTAAAATTTGCCAATGGTCACAATATTTTATAGCTATTATTTTTCCTGGTCCAGAATCCAGTTCGGGGTCATGCATTGCATTTATTGTTTTGTATTCTTTAGCCTCCTTTAGTCTGGAACAGTCCCCCAGCCTTTCTTGGTATTTCTGATTTTGAGAGTTTTAAAGAGTGGAGGCCAGTTGTGTTATATGGTTTCCCTCAATGTGGGTTTATTAAATATTTCTTCATATGATTGGATTCAGATTACACATTTAAAAAATATCCAGAGTTATGGGAGGATACTTTTTTTAGGCTGTGCATTTTTCACAGGAATATTTATAGGAGTGATATGGTGTCTTTCTCAGTGCAACACATCAGGGGATTTGTGATATCAGTTTGTCCCAGTATTGGTGATGTTAGTTTTGATTACTTAGTTCAAGTGGCATCTTGTAAGTTTCTCCATTGTGAAATTATGATTGTTCCCTTTTTAGGTAACAAGTAAATAGAAACTATTGGAGCGTTCTGTTTGTCATGAAATGTTTACCTACTAGTTTTAGCATCTATTGGTGCCCCATCATCTCATCTATTAGTGTTGCAACTGTGCAGAAATTTCCCTTCTCCATCACTTATTCATTCAATTATTTATGTCACCGTGGGCTCATGATTCCTATTTTATTTGGTGGGTGATGGTCCATTACTATCATCATTCACCTGATGCTGAGATTGTCTCAGACGTGGCTGGTGAGAGCCCTGCAACCTGGTGACTCTATCCATCATTCTTAGAGCACTTCATTACTTCCTGAAACAAAAAGATGTTCCAGGTTCTTCTTGTATTTTCCCTGCCCTAGCCCTGGAATCTGCCTTTTCTCCAAGTTGCCCTGGGTCCTTTTAGTGAAGAATGGTATTTAGAAACCAAGATGTGGGTGCTGGGTGTGTTCATAGCTGCTAGGGTGTCAGTGCTTTTACACCTCTCAGTAGATAGAAGTAGGGAAAAAAATACAAGTGTGTGTGTGTGTGTGTGTGTGTGTGTGTGTGTGTGTGTAACCATGAATTCATTCTGATGCCTCCAATTCCAGCCTACCTACATGTATCTATTTAAAAAAAAAGTTTTAGGTGTGTCATCTTTCTTTAGTACGGAGATACATAAGGGAGGAAACAGCTATCACTGAAAAGGCAGTTGTCTCAGTATCCAGATAACTTATAATGACATTAATAAATGACATATACACATGCTTAGCTCTGTCTCCAGTTTCATGTGCTTCCTTACAGAAAAAAATTTAATGCATATATCAGGTTGTATGTATGTATGTATGTATGTACATGAGAGTAAGTATTTTTTCTCTTTCAATTTTAAGAATTTGACAGAGCAGGAAAAATCCTGTGCATACTATTTATTATTATTCTATTATTATCATTTTGGTAACTCAATACATCCTGGAGGTCCTTCCATATATTGTGTGGTTCTACACTATTCTTTCTAATAACATTGTGTTTTTTATTATACAGATGGACTAGTTTTATTTAACCAGTCTCTTTTGGTGGACATTTTGTTTCCAGTATCTTGCTGTTATAAACAATACTACAGCAAACATCCTTGTGCATGGATCTTGGTAAAAGTATAGGGAAGCCCCCTGGTAGAGTCTTACCAGGACTCCTCTCTGCTGGAGTAGAACTGTGGGTGGACCATGCAGCCAGGAGAAGGAGGAGCTGTGACTGTCTCTGGCTTCTGGACACTTCCCAACCTCTGATCAGAGGGGAAGTGGACTCAGCCCTTTGTGTGTCTTGTACGAGGGAAGATCGATGTGAAGGTCGCTTGATTTTAAATTTCTTCCCAGACTTATCTTTAAAATCTCATGTAAATTGACGTTCTGTGCTTGTTAAAATATATAAATAATGGCTGGCATGGCTTCCTGAAAAGTCAAGTTGATGGACTGTGTTTATTCTGTGGCTTCACCTACCTCCTAGTACACTTCCAGTGTTAGAAGCACAGAGCTATATTCAGCTTATCTTCTGCTCGGTCCCACAGAAACAGACCCGGATACAAGTGCAAGTAGTTTATTTGGGAAGTGATTTCCAGAAGCACCGGTGAGGGAGCAGGGAAAAGAGACAGGGAAGGGAAGGAAGCTGATGCAGGAAGTAATCAGGAACAGTTAGCTCTGTGGACAGCTGGGGCTCAATCCTGCTGGGGGCTTTTGGGACACTACGTAGGACAGTGGTTCTCAAACTTTGCTGCACGTTAGAATTACCTGGGGGGCTTTTGAAACTCCTGATGCTCACCCTGGATGGTGGGAGCCAGGCACGAGAGCTTTTTAAACCTTGAGGTGGTTCCAATATATAATCAAGACTGAGGCCACACCTCAGAGTCGTCCCTGCAAACTTTAGGAAGCTGGGCTATTTACGTATCAACTCCGGTACATCACAGGTTGAGGGCTGCTCTGGTTGGCATTAAATCCCCAGCATTTCTGGCCTGTAGAAAGCCCAGGAATGCAGGGGAATAGTGGCTGCCTGGGGATGTGGGCCAGCTGTACTGGCTACACAGTTAGCCGAATCTGATATAAAATCTCTTTTGTGCATGTACAGGGCAGCCTTGATGAGCCATTTAAACTCTTTAAGCCTCAGCTTCCTCATGTGTAATCATTTCTTCATACTGCTGTAAAGATTGGATGTCACTTATGGAAAGTACCCAGCATTCGGTGGATTCTTTTTTTTTTTTTTTTTTTTTTACTTATTTATTTGACAGAAACAGAGAGCAAGAGCACAACAAGCAGGGGGAGTGGCAGGCAGAGGGAGAAGCAGTCTCCCCACTGAACAGGGAGCCTGACTCAGGACTCAATCCCAGAACCCTGGATTCATGACCTGAGCGGAAGGCAGATGCTTAACCGACCGAGCCACCCAGGTGCCCCCATACAGTGGATTCTTAATAGACAGTTGTCATTATAAACCCAGCAAAGGGAAGGAGAGAGGGAGTTCTAATCTGATAGGCAGTACCTCATGGTTCTGCCAGGGAAACTTTTCTCTATCTAAAAGGCTGTTCTGATGAGTTGTCAGGATTTACAGAGCATCTTAGCAAGTGCAGCCATTTCTCCAAGTGGTCTTCCTCTCTGCTGTGTGTGGCAAGGTGCCCCAGGAGCAGATAGTCCAGGGACCAGTGGCTAAAGGGAAGCCTTGCTCTCCCTCTGGTTAAATGCCTGCCTGTTAGCATTTGGGGACCTACTTGAGAATGCATGGAATGTATCTGGGGGCTTTCTAGATAGGGAAAGGCAGGAACACAAATGAGTAAGGAATGGAGAACTCTCCTTGTAAAATCAGGCTCCCAGTATTACCGTGGACCATAAGCATATTTGACTCTGACTTGTATTGTTGGAGTATCTAAGTTGATCGGTTACATAGAGTGATTGTCTAGAAATTAAGCAATTATTTGGACATTCCCTAAACTATATTAATAATATTTTTGTTGATAAGGGCTTCAAACCATTCCATATGCAAAGAATTTTAATAAATGGGAGTTCATTATGCTGTTTAAAATAAATGAAAAAACACATAAAAGAGGGCCAGGGATTGTAATGTGTTATGAACCAAGGACTTAAGTGATTAGTCCAATTCGGTGCACCTGAGATCCAGTAGAAAAAATATAAAATAATTTTAGTAATTATTAGAAGGTCAAGAAAAAAAGTGCTCTGGTTAATTCAATTTTGTGGTTCTTGTCACATCCTATTGTTGAAGTCATCTTTGTGAATGACAACCTTTTCTCCCACATTAAATTGATGCCTATAATGAAGTTTTTCTAGGATTATCTTTCTGGAAAATATACTCACCAGCCCTCTGCACCAGTAGACAAGTTTTCTGTTTTCTTTCCTGCTCCTCTGGCCTTGAGTGTTTTGGAGGGAAAAGTGGTCTGTGTTTGAGGAATGACAGTGACTCTGGCTGCCGGTTGCTTAGCAGGGCTAGTGGTGGCAGTGACACGCTGGCTGGCTCTCCCCTCCTCCCATCTGTCTGGTTGAACATGTTTTTCTTCCCACGGGAGAGAAGGACCTTTCTTTGGCCGAGACAACTTCATCTCTGCTTCCAAACAAGCTATGGGCCAGGTGTTCCATGGCCAAAATCAATAATTGGGGCTTTTCCTAGTTTGCCAAAAGCAAGCGAATGGGTAGACTTTTATACATTTTACGTATTTTCTCTGTGATTTTTTTTTTTCCTTTGGTGCCTGCTCTCCCTTGCTGTTAACGGCTGCAGTGGCTTCGACTACTGCTGAATTAATACTTGAGCAGTTCCTGTGTGCCAGGCCCTGTGCTCAGCCCTTTACCCACATTGATCTAGTCCACTCTCACAGTCACTTTTGCATTCCCATTTGATAGATGAGGAAATTCAGGTGTGGAGAGGGGAAATGATGCGCTAAAGTTTCTACAACAAATGAAAGGCGTGACTAGGGTGTGAAGCCACCACGTCTGACTTTAGCACCCACTTAACATCTTCAGACTACAGTTAACGGCATCCACGTGCAGAATTACATTTCGTGTGAGTTAAGATTTATTTACCCGTAGCTCAGAGAGCACCCTGATTTCCAGGTTTGCTACCCTATGAGCACATTAAAGAGTCTAGAAAAAAAGGCTCAAGGTTCTTGGGTGCTGGAGAAGGGTGTTTTAAAAATAAGGAGGAAACCCCCCAGCTAGCGTATTAAAAATGGAGGAGGGGTCCCTCTGTCTGGCTCACCGCTGGAGCTTCAGGCAGGAGGGAAACAGACTGCGGATCCTTTCCCTGCTCAAACGTGAGTTTAGTGCGTCCAGCTCCAGCTAAGAGCAAGTACAAGAACACAAAATCCTTTGCTAATCGCTCCCCCAAGAAGGCACAGATGAAAGGGAGGCATTAAAGCCTCTGAAACCACCAAAGCTGTTTGCCAGCAAAGAGATAAATCAAAAAGGTTTGAGATCTGGTTTGAATTTAATAATTACAAACGACTAATCAGGGGCCATTTGCTGTCAGGTCGGGAGCTGCACTCCCTCCATCAGTGCGTTTTTGCTACTCTGGTCACTTGGTTATTAAATAGAAAAACCCTGTGATTAAATCACAGGGCTGTTCCAACACTAATCAATTCAATCTCAGCCATTTAAAATGAAGTCAGTCCTTGCATTTGCCCTGTCTCTGAGAGGAGTGGGAACACTGCAAACGTGACTGGAGGTATCCGGAGAGCATCCATGTAGACCCCCGTGGGATGTGGGCAGTTCGAGGAGGGTCAGGCTGTGTCCTAGCTCAGTCACCCACCGTCCTGCGGGATCCCCATCTCTGGTGCCCACCCTGCCCACCCTGCCCACCTCGCAATGTCACACAACAACAACAAAACAGCAGTGACAGCAGTCGTAATAGTAATTAGGGTGACAGCCACAGTAGCAATAATAATGACCATGGTTTAATCTTTCGCCATTTGCCTGGCCCTGTTCAAAATATTTTATCTCCTTTACTCCTTGGAATGACCCTGTGATGGAGAAATCAAAGCTTATAGAAGCGTTTTATAGACATTTACGGATCCCCACATTTGGAAACTGCCTAGCCCATAGTAGGTCCTCAAGAAATAACTGTTGAATGAATGAAAGGATAAAGAAGTGACTTTATCACACCAAACGGCAAATGGTGGAGCTGGTTTTGAACTCAGGTCTGTCTCATTTATGCTCCTAATCTCCATCGGGTATGTAGGTAAATGCCTTGTGAGCCTTTTTATATTGTTTTAAAACACTTATTGTTTTAAATAATTGTTTAAGTTTATTTTTTATTTTTTATTTTTTTTTTATTTTTATTTTTTTTTAAAGATTTTATTTATTTATTCGACAGGAAAGAGACAGCCAGTGAGAGAGGGAACACAAGCAGGGGGAGTGGGAGAGGAAGAAGCAGGCTCATAGTGGAGGAGCCTGATGTGGGGCTCGATCCCACAACGCCGGGATCACGCCCTGAGCCGGAGGCAGACGCTTAACCGCTGCGCCACCCAGGCGCCCCTATTTTTTATTTTTTAACACATTAAGTAGAGCACATATTGTTTTTATTTTTTTAATAATAATTTTTATTATGTTATTTTAGTCACCATACAATACATCCTTAGTTTTTGATGTAGTGTTCCATGATTCATTATTTGCGTATAACACCCAGTGCTCCATGCAATATGTGCCCTCCTTAATACCCATCACCGACCTATCCCAATCCCCCACCCCCCTCCCCTCTGAAGCCCTCAGTTTGTTTCCCAGAGTCCATAGTCTTTTTAAACAATATAAAAAGAGAAATAGCATTGTGTGGCAGAAAGGTCAGTGGTTTGGGAATGAGGCTGGCCCAGAGAGAAATCCCTCTTAGCATTTACGAATTTTGTGACCTTGAGTGAGCTCTAGTGTCCCTCAGTGTAAAACGAACACAGCAATACTTATTTAAACTGGGTTAAAGAGAAGCTTAACTGGAAAGATCCTTTAAACTGCGAGCACAGTGCTTAGCTCATAGCAGGTGCCCAGTTCTGGCATCTACTTCCCTTCGCTTGTGTATTAGAAAGCACCCAGTGATTCTCCTTGGATTCTAAGGCTTAACACCTCAAAGGATCCCAAGATTTGAGCCTAGAGAGAATGGAAGCTGAGCCCAGTAAGGATAAGATATTCAGGCTTGGACCAACTCCTCCTCTTTTTCCTCCTCCACTTCCTCCTCCTCCTCCTTCTTTTTTAAGATTTATTTATTTATTTATTTATGTTTCGAAAGAGAGAGAGGGGAAAGAGTGTGCACATTGGGAGGGGCAGAGGGAGAGGGAGAGAAGCAGACTCTCCACTGAGCCCAGAGCCCTATGCAGGGCTCAATCCTATGACCCTGAGATCATGACCTGAGCCGAAATCAAGAGTCAGGCACTTAACCAACTGAGCCATCCCGGCGCCCCTTGGACCAGCTCTTCTGAACATTGATCAGCTAAGGATAGGGTCAGTGCTCTCCACAGAGAGCTTACCCAGAACATCAGAAAAGTAGTTGTTGCTGGACCATTTATAAATGAGATTGAGTGGTCTGCCTTGTGCTATTAGGAGGTAGTCAAGCCTAAAAAAAATGGCCATTGAGTGGCCTGAGGAGCGGTGATGCTTCTTGAAGGTGGGTTGGAAGGAGCACAGGTGAAGATCTAAGGTCGACATAGCGGGATGGTGTTACCAGTAGTGAGTCTCAGGCAGAGTCCACTCGATCCATCCAGACATACCCATATTTCTATCAGACCTCACATCCAAATATACAAAGGGCTTTGCTCTGTTGCAAATTAACAAAGGGGCCTGCTGCTTGTTTTTTGATTTGAGAAGCATGAAAGAGTTTTTCCAGCACCCAAGCACCTCTAGAAAGTGCCTTATCAAATATGTAACCTACAGGGCTAAGGAATCAAATAGTACATTCACACCCTCTGTAACTGCCTTTCCTGCCTGCGTCAGATAAGCACCCAGCTGTTCAGACAAAGGGTTCAGCTGTCCATTAAGTTCACGTACAATTTGGTTCTGTTGACTATTCCCTTTCAGTTGAGGTGTTATCATGCTTGGATTCCTTGCTCCTGAAGCACAGAGACTGAGTCCCCATGCCATTGCTGAGGGTAGTGCCTGGATAGATGCCCTGATCATGGGTGTGCCTCACCTTTGAACAAATCTGACATTCCTTCTCACAGGAGGAGTGGAAGTCACCAGTGTCAGGCTTGGACCAATGTTTGAATAGCCATGATTTCTTTTAACATGTCCATATATTTTAAGGAAAATAAATGCCCTCACTGGTGAGGAAAAAAAAAAAAAACCTCTCCTATTTTAAAAGCAAGAGTTGTAGCTTAAATGTGCAGGTTTTGAGTCTCCAAGGAAATCTGAGGTTGAAGAATGTCAGCTTTCAGTGATCGTTGCTTTTGAGGTTTTGATTTAATTTTGGCAGCCAGGTGGTTAGCGGAAGGGAAGGGTGTCACCTCAAAAACACTGGTCTCCTTTATTCATTCTTTCTTTTAGTCACTCATTCAGAAATTATTCATTGACCCACTGCACAGGGCACTGGGGTTTAAAGTCATGTGCTCAAATCAGCGTAGACTACAGCACCCAAGGCGCTTTGTTTTCATGGTTGAAAGGGAAGTGGACTGTGTATTCGCTTCAGTAAATTTAACGAGAATAACAGGGTGGGTCCATGGCTCCTCCAGTCGGCTAATGAGAACGTGTGAGGCCAAGTGTGTAAATGCAGACAGTTCGCACAGTGCCCTTCCTGCCTAGGAGCCGCACCCCCCACCCATAAACCTGCCCATGGTTTCCAGGCACAGGGGAAGTAAAATGGTGACTTGGCTCATCTGTAGCCCACCTGATAGCAGGCAGTGATAGTTTTAAAACTAGAAAACTTTATGTTACCTCAGAATGTTACCTAGGTGTACTGTCTTCAAAGCCAATTCTTGTTTTTTTTTTTCTTTTTTAGAGAGGGAGTGGGGTGGGACAGAGGGAGAGAGAGAGAATCTTAAGCAGGCTCCATACCCAGTGCAGAGCCAGATGTAGGGCTCGATCTCACAATCCTGAGATCATGACCTGAGCTGAAATCAAGTCGGACACTTAAGCGACTGAGTCAACCAGGTGCCCCAAGGCCAGTTCTTTAGTAGAATAAGTTATAAAGGTGTTTCCTCCCAAACTCCTTGTGCTCAACATATAGAGACCATCTCTATATGATGTGCCCTTCCAGACTCGGGGACAGAACAGTGCAGTGGGGAAACACATAGCTTGGAGCCCAATGAATCCAGGCTCTGCCCCTTGCTAATTATAGAACTTTGGGCAAGTCCTTGCCCCTCTCTGAGCCTCCATCTCCTCCTCTGCAAAGTGGAAATTATACTTGTTCCTGCCCACCTCCTGAAGTGGTAGTAAGGATCGAATCAGATCATGCATATGAAGATTTAGTTCTGTGATCGGCATGTAGTGAGTGTTTAAGAGGCTAAAGCTGACTCTTGTCATTATCAATCGTTTTGGTTAAGTTCAAAATGAGTGCAGTGTCCTGCCACGCCCTCTGCTTTCTGAGATGCTCATTTGTCTGTCTCTCCAGGATTTAAATTTCCCACTGATGATTTCTTCCGTGAACTGTTCTTTAGATCATTGTCATGAGCTCAGCTCTCCAATAGTTTAGAAATTCCTGGTGGAATTTAGAAGCTCCCGGGTGGGGTGTGCAGCACATGCATGGGACCTGCACACCCTTCATCACCTGAGTTGACTGGGCTGACCAGTCTGTGGAAGGGGTGCCCATTTGGTCCCCTCCAGTCCCTCCACCTGTGCCCCTCTTGAGTTTGGGTAATTGGTGAAGACGACAAGATTCTCCAAGGGAGCAGGACCAAGGGCATCCACAAAACAATCAAATACTATTGTACGGGGTGTCAGCCACGCATCAGATACTGCACCAGGGTCTGAAATACGACCTGGACAGATGAAGTCCCACCTTCATGGGCTTATGTCTGATGAGAAGGTCAACCAAAAACCAGAAAACAAAATATTAAATTAAATTATCATTCTAAACTGGGTCTCCTTTGCTAGTCTCCGTCTCAGCATTTCATCTGACTCATTCACAGCAGAGATCATAATCGGTACTTATTTTGTTTTCTTTTTACTCCCAATTAGTGGGCAAGGAGCATGACTGGCTCATTCACTGCTGTCTCCCCAGACCCACAGCAGGGCTTTGCACATCACAAGTGCTCGGTGAGCATAAAGCAAGTGAACAAATGAATACGTGATACTTTGTGAAATTTTTGCTTCGGGCCCAGAATTTAACCATCAGGCTCCTTCTTTGTTGCTGGCAGTGGTCAGTTACCAGCCCCTGTAACAGAAATTGAAAAGAAAATCCATGTTGATAATCCATTCAGCTTTCATTTTGTAAAATGTGTGGGTTTCTTAAGGAGATCATTCTATCCCAGATTAACTGGCCATGGCTTAATTAAAAAGGCTGCTAGAGGACATTTGTCTTCTGGATTTGACACTTGAGGCATGTGGAAGTGTCTGGGGTGAGGGGTGCTCTGGAGACTAGGTTCCAGTGCTGGGAAATGTGTTGGGTTGGTCTGGAGAGGGCTGCATGCCTATGAGGAAAAAAACTCTTATTAACCCCTCTCCTTCACCAGGGTGGGCTTCTTGGAATAACAGGTTTACCATTAATGTGTTGCACTGACAAAATTGCTGAACTCTCGGAATGGAATTGTAGCGCCACGAAGTTCTATAATCTGACAGTACTGGGTAGCAGCACAGATCTGTGTGGTTTACAGTTTGGGTAACACATGATAGGAACTGCCATTTATTGTGCACCTACTGTATATCAGGCCTCTTTGCAGCTGCCATATGCATATCATCTGTGATCCCCACAACAGCCTGACCCGGTAGGCATTATTTCCACATTACAGATAACATCCCAGAGTCTCAGCCCCTCATGGCATTTCCCAAGATCCCAGGTGTAACACTGTAGCCTCACAAGGAAAAAGCAGCCAGACTCAGGAAGCGCAGGGGCCGTCCTGGGCAGCAGCTGTCCCCCTCTCTTACCCCCACACATGTTACTGATTGATTGAAGCATTCTGCCACTTGCTGTGCTATGTAGTCCTTCTCAATACAGCCCTCCAAGCAGATGCTACCAGACATTCCGGAGAGCAAATGAGTTGTAACCTATTTGCCAAGTATGCTTTCAGTGATGTGCGTGAAGAGTTCTGCCCCAGGAATTAGAATCCTGGATTCTGTAGCCATGTGACTTTGAACAAATTGTGTATCTCCCCTGACTTCAGTTTATTTGCCCTAGAATGGAAATTATCCCTTGCCCTACTTGCCTCAAAAGGTCCTTATAAATATTAACTAATGAATTGGCTTCACTGACACCACAGTGCTGCTTTTAACTAGAGGATGAATCAGCGAGGGTCAGGTTCCTGTGCAAACATGGAACATCCTCACAAATGGTCAGTGGCTACCAGCATCTTCTCAAGACTCCCCCGAAAAACCCCGGAATAGAGTTCGTTAATGCAGATTCTCGAGCACCATCCCACATGGCTGATTCAATGTCCTGGTTCCTGGCATTCATCTCTACATCATTCCACTGATCAAGTGGAATATATAGGATCTAGAACTCTACCACTCTGGATAGAACCATATGCACCTGTGGGGTTCTGAAGATCTAGGTTGCTGGCTATGGAACAAGAGGCCCCAGTCCCCTCCCAATATCTTTGGCAAACTCTTACTCACCTTCTGGCCTATTCAAATGTCTCCTCCTCTGAGAAGACCTCCCCAACTCCCCACCGAGGCCAAACCACTCCTCACTGTGCTTCCAGAGTCTTCCAACCCATGCTTTGAGCACCCACTGTGTACCCGGCACTCTCGTGAGTTCTAAAATGCATTACCATGTTTTCTCCTCTCCCTTTGAGAGTAGAAGCTAATGTCAGCACCCCCACCTTAAGAGTTGAGAAGGGGTAACTCAGAAAAGTGATGTGACTTTCCTAGGATGTTTGGCTTTTACTGCATTATAGTTCATTCCTTCAGAGTCCGTCCCTCTACAAGAATGTGAGTTCTTCAGCTATGGGTGCTGCTAGTCTTTGCAGTCCCAGGAGCAAATGAAAGGCCAGCCTCATGGTAGATGCTCAAGAAATCTTCCTTGAACCAAAGCAAAGAAATAATAGAACAATTATAGTGAGATAGACAAGGGTGGCTCTGGTCGCTTTCCACTCTCTGTCTTTCCTGCTCAGGGTATGATAGAGGAGGAGAAAGAGGATTTAGGGATTGAAGAGGTCTTTAGGGATTGAAGACTCCAGATGTCTCTGGACTCCAGGGGAACTGCATGCCAGTGATTCTGGTCCTTTTGTAGGTTTCTGCCAAGATCAGGAGACGTAGCAAGTCACAAATTAGGGACTCAGCTTGCCTGGTTGGTTGAGCTGGGAGGTAGAAGAGAGGTGAATGTATCTTTGATGAGTTTTATTATGGTTTGTAGATGGAATTGATTTCTTTTTATAAAGAAGAAAATATATTTTCCACATCTAACCTGGCAGACTTCCTTGGTCATAAGGTCATTTCAAATTCAATTTTCTCCCATTCAAGTAATGATTTTTCTTGGTGTTTATGGCTGTAAAATAGGAAGGTTAGACATGATGTCTAAGGTTTGTTCCAGCATTCTGGTTCTGTGATTATATCAGGACCCTGGATGAAGTTTAGAACAAATTTCAAAGGAGCTCTAAAAATGAAACATCTTTAAGTGAATTCAGTTTTCTTTCCAGTCTAGTTTCTTCTCCCAAGTTAGCCAGAATCTGAACTTTGTATCTAAATTTCTGAGTCTTGAAATATAGAGACACTTAGGAAAAAAGGAAATGCAGAAAGAAAGAATTGTAGCAGCAGGAATAAGCACAATAATGTAAACCAATTACCTTAGAGTTTAAAAGCTTCCCGTGATTTCTGAGGCTTTCTTAGAATTGTTCATTTACATAGATTGGTTAAAGTTTTGGGGAAAACATGATAGAAACGACAAGGATTGCATATGCCGTTCAATTGGTTGCTTTTATTTTCTTTCCTTAATCAAAGCCATAATCCCGGTCTACATTTGAACTTTATCATTTGTTTTGCAGCGAAAACGCAAGCAGAGCACCCAAGATGAGGATGCTGTTAGCCTTTGCAGTCTCGACATAAGTGTAAGTACAGTGCTTCCTATTGCCTCTGCCATGAGAACACCTCTCGTCTCTGAATCTATTTGTTAACATGCTGTGTGCTTTAAGGGGGCTTCCAGCTTCTGACAATGGAAGTTGTGACCTGGGGAAAGCTCTTTTAAACATTTCATTTGACTGGAGAAAGCTGGGTGGCCAACTTAAGCTTGCAAGTCAAGTTGTTTATTGCTCATGTTCTTTCTCTCAAAAAATGAATTATGACATCAGTGCATCTGAGTACAATTTAGATAAATGCCACTGTGCCATTTTAGAGACTGGTTCCAGAAGATGGTCAGATGTTTGTCCCCCTTTCAGGGAAGTTAGTGAATTGGCCCAACTCAGGCAGCCAGTGCCCAAAGGCTGGGAGAAGTCTCCAGCAGCATGGCAGAGTGGGTGACTTTGGATTTAACAGATCTTCGCTTGAATCAAGATTCTACACTTACCATTAATGTGACCCCTTTCCTTGTCTCTGTTTTTTCGTCTGGAAAATAGAGATGAAAAGACTTCACCTAACAGGATTGTTGTAAGGATCAAATAAAACAATACAAGTGAGAATACTGAGCACATTTCCTGGGACATACTAGGGACCCACCAAATATGAGCCTTGTAGTTTTCTTGAAAAGCAGAAGTTTACAAAAGATGTTTAATGACATGGTAGTCGAGTGCTGGTGATTATATAGGTAAAGAGCTTTCTTGAATTTGGGGGTCTATGTCCTGGCTGCTTAATTCCAGCACCTTTCTTTGTATGGCCTCTTTGTCTCCCCAGTGACATCACTGGGAAGCCAACCTGGGCCTCTGATGCACTCATTACCAAAGGGCTGGGGGGTGGATATTCAGTCCTCTTGGGCTCCCCGCGTCCATTCATCTTGTGTACTTCCTTAGAGCGCACTCATTGTGCATGGTGGATCCATCCGACTTTAGTCCCTGGTCTTTCTCCTCCGCAGAAACCACGGACGCCATTGTTGTGAGATGAGAAGGCTTCTGTGCTAAGAGTTAAGAGCTGAGTCATGGTCCTCGCTCTTCCTGTAGCTAACAGAGCAACCTTGGCCTCAGTTTCCTCATTTGTGAAAAAAAAAGAGTCCTCTAAAACCATTGTGAAAATTTGAAACTTTGTTGAACATGGATCATGGGTTTCTCATCTGACAACATTTATTTACCAGTATAAACAATGTTTTTAGTTATTTTTAATTATTGCAGAATTTTGTGTGGCGCAAATTGTCATAATGGAGTGAGCCTGAGCTGGCATCTAATTAATGTACTTGGGCATCTTTTTTTCACCATATGGTGTTTGTTCCAGTCTTTAGACCATCAAATTGATGGAGTTGTACCAGTTTACTTGGATACCACGGTAACAGGACAAAAAAATGATGTTCTTCTAGGTTTTACTTTACTCACTGAATATTTTATTATTGACAGGTAAAGTCTATGAAACTTCCCTTAGCCGCAACAAGTTTTTTGTGTGTGTTTGATTGTTTTTAATTTTGTGGTAATTATTAGGATCATTGACTTGCCGAATTCAGAGAGCTCTTAGCCATCATATAGTTCTATCCTCTCACTTTGAAAATGAAGGGTAGAAGCCCAGGGAGATGTAGTGATTCAGGCAAGACTTTAAGATCACATCTCATCATACATATTTCTTCAACTACATTTTATTTATTATATTTATTTTTCAGGAACACACGTCTCTAGAAGGTTTTTTTTTTTTTTAAAGATTTTATTTATTTATTCGATAGAGACAGAGACAGCCATCGAGAGAGGGAGCACAAGCAGGGGGAGTGGGAGAGGAAGAAGCAGGCTCCCAGCAGAGGAGCCTGATGTGGGGCTCGATCCCATAACGCGGGATCACGCCCTGAGCCGAAGGCAGACGCTTAACCGCTGTGCCACCCAGGCGCCCCTCTAGAAGTTTTTTTAATCAAAAATCCACGAACCTCTCATATGAAAGGATTATTTGCAATTACGAATTGTGATTTGGTTTTTGTGCTGATTAGTATCAATAACCTTTCCTTCTCTTAAGATCACTTAAGTCTCATGTAATCAGCCATCTGACTTCTTTTCTCTTGGTGCAGCTGCAAAGGATATTTCTCTCTCTCTCTCTTTTTAACTATCTCATATCATGTTTTGTCACAATAGAGAAACTTGTATAGAAAAGAAATCTACCTTTACGCTTAGGGATTCAGCTATGGCCAGATTCCTTTCTAATTTGCCTGGCATTTTTCCTGAATCTTGGTAGACAGATTCTAGAACCTCAGCAGAGTTTCCTCCAAATATTGTCACAAGGTATTATAATAATTGTAAAAGTTAGAAAGATCCTAGTCTCCTAGAAGCTGTTGGAAGACATGAAAACTGGCATGTTCCAGGTTTACTGACAATCCCAGTCATATGGGAATGACAGGATGTGTGACAGATCCAGCCAGGGCCTCAGGAGAAGTGGTACTGATTTTCAGTGTCTCACAGCGGAGGTCCATTGAATTGAAGTGGTGGGAGGAGCCACTCATGAGAAGATGTTTTGCCATGAAGGCTGAGTCCCATAAATGAATTGTTCTAACAAATAAATGGCCTATGTAGGCTACTTAAAGATGCTTTAAAATGGTGATATCCAGTAGTCACCAGTCCCTTAACTAAACAGCAGCATTTCTGAAGAGTGGCTTGAGTCTGTTTCTGTGTGTTGTGGAAAGTATCTGAAAAGAAGGTGGGTTCCGACAGATGACTCATATGGGAGGATGTGAGGGCTTGGGAAAGTAATATTAGTAACTCTCAATTTTGATTCCATTTAAGAAGTGGAAAGATATTCATCAGATGTGCGCTTTCAATAAGAAGTTACTAGATGAAGGGATGGGGTTCTTTGGGGATCATGGTCAAGTTTCCACTGTGTTCCAACCCAGCGTTGCATGCACATTGAGCTCTTGGTATGTACGTGCTGCTAGATTAGTTTTTAAATACAAAAAAACAGTGAACCCTCCTAATGTGTAGTAGAATTTAACACATACAGCCCTTTCAAAGAAATATATCTGTTATGTAGAGTTGGGAGATGTTAACCCAGACGAAGTCTTCCCCCTTTGATTAAAACGTATGTGTATGCCCCTCAGGGTGTGTGAGTGATGGTAACAACAAACATTCCTACTGACATTTTGCTTTAGTTTAAAGCCTCAGATGACGATTCTGATAGGTAACTGGAGGGAGTTTTCCTTCTAACCTCCTACTGAACTTGGGCTTAGAGACCAAATAGAAGTGCGTAAGCTAAGAAAAGAGCTTATTCTTACAGACAGGGATCTTCCATTGTTTAAGGGGTCATGGACTCTTTTGGGAATCTGGGCTTCAGAAAATTTTACAAGGTTGATGTGTGATTTCATGGGCCCTAGGGAGCTCAGCCAAGACCCATGTTAAGAGTTCCTTTTTGAAAAGGGAATTGGAAGGGTCTTAAGGCCTAGTGACGTATCTCCGAAGAATTATTCTCCCACCCTCCACCCCCAGCACTTGGTGAAAAATAAATGGTGATGGAATGTCCATGCTAGTTGACGCTATAATCGTTCTCTGATTTTTCCCACCACTTTACCCAAGCCACTGGCTGAGCCCCCAGCTTCCTGGCAGGATAGAACGCAAAATATTCCAGAAAAAAAAAAAAAAAGGCAACCTATACTTTTGAGAACAAATTGCAGAGTGGAGAATGCTCCTAACAGCCGCCTACAAATCTCTTCTCACGTCAGAGGATGCGAGTGGGATGGTTTCAGGGACATTGCTTCCCCCACAGCACTTTTCTGGTTTAACTTCTAACGGGGGAGAGATGCCTAAGTGAAGAGCCGGGGTTCATCGTGTCCCAGGAAACAGGGTGGTGGAGGAGCCAGGTGTGCCACTGACGGAGGGCACTGCTTAGCACCAAGCATCCTCTCTTAAAAACCAAGTGAGTTCTGAGGTGGGCATAAAAATAGTTTCCAGTGATAAAGACAGTGTAAAAGATGAAAAGGAATACACGTTCTTTGTAGAAAATTTGGACATTGTGAGGGGGCGCCTGGGTGGCACAGCAGTTGAGCGTCTGCCTTCGGCTCAGGGCGTGATCCCGGAGTTATGGGATCGAGCCCCACATCAGGCTCTTCCACTATGAGCCTGCTTCTTCCACTCCCACTCCCCCTGCTTGTGTTCCTTCTCTCGCTGGCTGTCTCTATCTCTGTCAAATAAATAAATAAAAAATCTTAAAAAAAAATTTGGACATTGTGAGCAGGAGAGGTCATTAATAATCCCACCTCCAAGCAGTAGCTACATTTTGATGTATTACCTTCTTGGCATTATAGGCACACTTTAAAATTTTTCACCACGAATATTGCAGACATACAAAATGGCATTGAGGATAACGTAAAAAGCAGCTACCAATGCAACTGAGGAAACGTGCCCTTAACAGCAAAGGAGAACCCCTTGCTCTGCTGAGTTTAATGTTTATTGTTGCCTTGCCTGTCTGCAAACTGGCCCTAAGTAGCATGTATACGTAAGTTTATACAAGCACAAATTTTTAAAAATTAGGATCATAGCACATACTAATTTATTCCTGAATTTTTCATTTACTACATTGAGATCATGTCACCACATCCTAAAACATTCTTTAAGAATGTTATTTTTAATAACCATACAGTACTTTGTCAAATGGACGCACCAATTTTTTTAACCAAACCTTCATTGGATATTTAGATAGATTATAACTTTTCACTATTATACATAACACTGGCAGGCATTCAAGAATATCTGTGTCATCTTATATCAGGAGGATAAAATGGATAAAATATGAAATTCCTGGCTGGAAGGGTACAAATATTTTAAAACTCGTGAACAGGTCTGTACCCCTTCTGGAAGTGAGAGGTGGCAATACAGTTCAGAGCAGGTGAATCTTGTTCAGAAACTCGGAGTAGAGATTGTTCTCAGGTTGCTCTGGCCCATTCCTCTTTCGGCTGTGTTGCTGGTCCCTTGCTGAGTCTGTGACTTCATATGGGGCATTTGCTTATACCGCCTCTTTGGGAAGAGCCCCTCCTGTCACCCCTGGCGGGGCCCAGGCCCCCCTCGTGACCGGTGAGGTTGGGGCTGGTCAAGGTAGAGCTAGTGGTGGGGCAGTCCTTCCCTGCTGAAGGGGCTTCCCACGGGAGCAGGTGGCTGAACCATGACTGGGGTGGTATAAGATCCATTTAATCCACAGATGTTATCATATGCTTTTGAAGATGAAGAAAAGTTGAGCCTCAGAGAGAGAAGCAATTTGCTCAAAGTCCCAGCTATGGTAGATTCAAGCCCAGGATGGTTGGATTCCACAGCTTCCCCACCCTGCCTCCAGGCTGGGAGGACAATGAAAGCATTTGGCTCTGTGGCTTCCGGCAGGAGATGAGGTATAGGACATTCAGCTCTTATTGGCAAACCACCTTTGAGGTTTATGACATTTTTGTTACCCGTGCTTTCTGATGACTAACCCTGTTATATGGATGCTCAAAGCACGAGAATGGGCATAAAAAGGGGACAGAGCTTTCTTGTCTCGATTAACCTAAATGACGTTTCATTGCTAGGATAGGTCAAGGCAGACATGGAATAGAAGCAGGGATTATTTTATCTCTACTCAGCAGAGTCCAGATAATTAAAAAAGATACCGTTTCTGTGGTTTGGTTTCTTATGGTCTGTTCTGGCACTTGCTAACTGGGGAGAGAGATTGGCCTTGCCTTGGCCAGCATGGGGCCTTGATGAATTACCTGGGAGAGTCTAATAAGGCTCTTATCGCCGAGGAGACCAGGCCTGCACTGAGATTGGGTCTTCATTAACATATGCTTATATTTAACCTGTTGGCCTGTGTTCTATTTTGGATTTATGATCTTCTGTCATTGCCTATGAAATTGCTTGGGCCTGATGTAGTGGAGACCCTATGTTGCGTCCAAGGTGGTGCTACCATCTCTGATGGCAAATGTGCTCATTATTGACACTAGACACATTCCGTCTAGCCTTCAGCCTAATTGATTAGGTGGTGGGTTGTAAAAATCACTGTGATCCTTACTCTTTGATCTACCTCTTGAAATGTACAGTGACAATGAAATTCTAAGGTGCTTCAGGACACGCTCTCAGAAGGTGATGATGTAACAAAGTGTCAGTCATCATTTACTACTCCCTTCAAAGTGACGTTGATGGGACCCATGTTAAATGAGACTTCTCATGCTCTGAGAATACCTGTTTGTTTGAATTTGTCATGAGAACCACACACTTTGGGAGCTTAGAGGCCGAACACCGCTCTGCACTTCAGTTTCCTCACCTGTAAACTGAAATCAAAACAGTGTCCCACCTTAGGGGTGTGAAGATTAAAATGAGTTAGTTCACGTAAAGGACTTAGGACCCGGCCCAGAGTGAGGACAAAAATACTAGCTGTTATTCTGTTGATTTCATAATACAAAATAGACTTTGTGGTTAAATTTGAAGATATTTGTTCTTGGCCCAAGTGATCCATAAATAGAACTGATTGCAAAATTTTTTAAAAATACCAGTCTATGAAGAGACATATCCAAGGAGTTTTATTACAGCAATTTTTTTTATAATAGCCAAAAGCTGGAAACAGCATGAATATCCAAATTCTCTAGAGACTTATATTATAAAATATATGTGTAAAACACAATGACAGAGCACATAAAATATAAATTATGTTCCTAGATGTTTTTATATGTTTGTTCACGTAAAGGAATAAGCATGTCCTTAAGGAGCATGCACTGCATCGTGGGAAGTGGCTTTTTGGAGGATGGAATTATGAGAAGGGGAGCTTCAGTTCCTGGGTTCTTAACCTTTGGCATCTTGGGAAACTTATGAACTCCCCTTCCCCCTAGAAGGCCATCTCTATGTGCCTAAAATTATAGTTATATTGAAATGCAGTTATCAAAATATTTAAATTTCAAATTTGTGGTAAGAGTTACACATGTGCTTCTTGATTAATGCTTTAAGTAACAAGATCTGGCAACAAGTCTAATAACTAATACAGCTTCTACAGGGTGATATTTTGAAATACCTGCTTCAACTATTCTGTGGTTTGAAAATATAATGATTCTATGGTGACAAAGTCATGGGTCTGCTAATGCTTCTGCAATCTGTGGCCTTCATATATACTGGAAGAAAATGCTAGATTTCAGTTGTTAATGAAACTAAAGATGTATTTTTTTTTCCATCCAAGTTCACAGATGCCCTGAATTTTGTCCATGCACTTCTTGGGGGGCTGAGAATTCTAAATTAGGAATTCTTGGTTAAGACACTCGATCTACTATGATAGGTCTTTTGCATTGTATTACTTTTGTAATTCAAATGACTGAAATAAAAAATGCAACAAATATAATTAATTTTAACCTGTTGGTATGTGAAGTTGTTAGTGTTTTAAAGGAGAGAATATAAAATGTTGTATAGAAGTAAGGGGCTGGAATAATGATGATAATGTTTTTAAGAAAACCTTGCAATAACCATTAAATCAATTCTCAACACTTGTATTTAGGTTTTTCTTTGATATCTCATTACCTTTTTGAAATAGATTAATTGAGGGATGCCTGGGTGGCTCAGTCAGTTGAGCGTCAGACTCTTGATTTCCACTCTGATCGGGATCTCAGGGTCATGAGATCAAGCCCTACCTGGGGCTTGTGCTCAGTGGGGAGTCTGCTTGCGATTCTTTCCCTCTGCCCCTCCTCCGCCTGCTCAGGTGCACTTGTACGCACCTGTGCTTGCTCTCTCTCTCTCTCTCTCTCTCTCTCAAATAAATAAATCTTTAAAAAAAGAAATAGATTGAGTCACCCCAATATTTTAGTAGGAGATCTTTTCTGCTTCTCTTATGAGAAAAATTAGTTTTAGGGTAGAAAAATGTTTTTATTTGTTAGAGATGCATTCTGACATATTTAGGGCTAAAATGTCATGATATTTGTAATTTCCTTTGTACCTCTTTAGCATAAAATATGAAGTGAATATTTTAAAGAGAAAAATCGTTTTATTTTTAATACATAAGTAATTCTGCACACAGTTTTCATCATTAAAAAAAAATCAAACAGCGATAGAACTAACAGTCCCCTGATGATGCCCTGGTTTCATGTGTCTCCTCAGGTATAATCTTGGTTATCAGTTTAGTCTCCTTCCAGGTATTTAGACCTAGTTAGACATATAGATAGAGATATAAAAATTAGCTTGTGGCAGCTTTTTACAGACATAAGTGTTGCCATTTTTTGTTTTATTTTGCAATTTGTGGGTTTTTTTTTTCCTTTTTAATAGTCTTTATTGTTTAGAGCAGTTTTAGTTTCATAGCAAAATTGAGCAGACAGTGCAGAGAGTTTCCATACACCCTCCCACCCTACACGGGCAGAGTCCTCTCCCCCATCATCATCTTCCACCAGAGTGGTACCGTTGTTTTAATCAATGAACCTACACTGACACATGATTATTACCCAAAGTCCATAGTTTACATTAGACTTCACTGGATGTTGTACATTCTGTAGCTTTTGACAAATGTGTGATGCCAGATACCCACCGTGATAGCATCTTACAGAACAGTGCCACTGCCCTGAAAATCCTCTGTGCTCTGCCTGTTCATCCCTCCCTCCCCCAACCCCTGGCAACCAAGGATCTTTTTACTGTCTCCGTAGCTTTGCCTTTTCCAGAATGTCATACATACAGCATGTAGCCTTTTCAGACTGGCTTCTTTCACTTAGTAATAAGAATTTTAGTTTCCTCCGTGTCTTTTTTGCGGCTTGAGAACTCACTTCTTTTTTATCACTGCAATTATATTTCATTGTATGGATGTACCACGGTTTATCCATTCACTCAGTGAAGGATAGGTCTTATTTTTTTAAATGCTGCTTATTATTGCATAAAGTAAATGGATCCTAGTTTACTTTAATATGATTCTCTGTGATTTTAACATGATTCTCCATGGAGGGGCACTTTTGATGTCCAGTATTTTCCAGTTACAAAGACCATCTCATACTCCAGAGCAAGCAGTGAGGTAAATACAAAAAAGTGCCTGTGGACACTTGCTATTTTAATGTTAGTATGAATAAGGTTAAATTACTGTTTTTGTGGTTCAGATTCCATCCATGGACACCAAAGAAAAGCAAATAGATAAAAACCATACTGTTATCAAATGCAGATCTGAACGGGCTATGAGAATTGGAGAAGGAAAGTTCTTTTGTCTCCATGATGTGTGCATGATTTAGGTAAAAGTATGTGCAACTTCTAAGTTTATATATCCAGAAGCATATTCCTTCTGAGTCACCCATGGTTAAAAAGAAAGAAAAGGAAGGAAGGAAAAGAGGAAGGAAGGAAAGAAAAGAAAGAAGGAAAGATGGAAAGGAGGAAGAAAAGGAAGGAAGGGAGGGAGAAGGGGAAGGGAAACTGTAGTTCTGAATTCAAAGAGTAAATTTGTGATGTTGACGAAGTTTACATCTCAACTGCCTTTAAAATTTTTCAGTTAATCAGTAGCTCTATTTTGACCGAGTTTATTTGTGGTAAAAAGTCACTAGAAAATAATTGTTCATAAATACTTTTGCTTATGATTTTTTTCCCCTAAGATATAACCTAGGTCTGTCCACCTAAAAATTATGTAAATAGTCTTGGTTAGGAAGTTCCATCCGGGCTTCCGTTCCCAGCTAATTGAGTTTTTCCCCAAATGACTTCATAATTGCATCAGGCTTCCTCTTTGATCTGGTTATATATTCCAGGTTTTAATAGCAGAAACTGTTTTTCTTCCTTCTTATTTTCTCAGTTGTGTCTGTTGCTCATTCTCTGTGAAGAAAAGGTGGTATGTTGACTTGTTCCCTTGATGTTGACTGTGCATAAACTTTTTATATCATCTGATTAATACTTACGTTCTTGAGTAACTTCTGAAAAATACCAGAAGAATCAAGGGTCCAGGAGAAATCTCATGCTTTGTGTGTCTTCCTCCACCCTGCTGTCTCGTTTGACACTGCTGGGTGTAGATCATTTTATGGGGAGCGTTGACTCCATATGAGCAAGTAGTTTCTCTGCAAACAACTCTCAAGGTTAGTATTGATGGTGAAGCATTTGAAACTGAACCATGGGCTTATCTTCAGTCATCAAAATGCCAGCTTGGAGTTAGCTCCTTAGAAGTCATGCAGGGAACTGAAGGTGTTTATTGTGTTTTTTTCCCTGAGCAGACTGATTTTTCCTCTTATAGTTCTATAAAGGAGATTTCTTTTACTCCCCACACACCTCACAATGCCAATTTACAAAATTGGAGTCTTCTACTGAAGACTAAAATCAGTACATCTAAGCTATTTTCTTCACCTTTGTTTGGCGGAGGAAGGTGATTGATTTGCTGGCCAGATCTATATAAATTCTATCAAGGAAATATTTGTCACTGTAGAGTTAATGAGTTTATCTGTTCATTCTTTAGTGCATTCATTAAATCATTGATGACTAATTCAGTCAACTGGCATTTATGGAACTTTACCCTGTGTCAGGCACAAGGACACTGCAGGAACGAAGACTTAAGACTTTTTGTCAACAGACAAGGGGGATTGCTCTTGATTTTGTTACAAGTTAACCAAGCCCAGGGAAGACACATCTTAGCTGTACCTGGGATTGGTTTTCTCCTTCCTATAAGGGAGTAATTCCAGATTGTTGGTTGGTTTTGAAAGAAAGAAATTTTGCTATAAATTCCACTGCTACTAACATTTTTCTCCCTTAGAGGATCCTTGAAACTGATTTACTTTCTTTTAGCTGGTCAACGCGAAGGTTCATCTGGGGAAATGCTTCACCTCATTTTATGCAAAAGCCAGACTTGAGAAATTATACTGTATGGCGGGTGGGCTTTCCTTTGTGTTCTTCTTAGAGTTAAGGTATTTAGGTCTGAGAGCACTGGGTTTCAGAGCAAGATCTCTGGAAGTTTTAGACCCGGAAGGGACCTTAGAGATTATTTAGTTGAATACATTTCATTTTGTAGATATGAAAATTGAAGCTGAGACAGGAAGTCAAGTGCCCTGCTTGAGATGACCAAGGAAGAGTAAAAGTCTCTTGGGACTCATGTTCTGGATTGTACCTGAAATCCAGGAACATGCAGAAGCTAAGAGTTCTGGTTTTGGTGTTTTGAATTCTGGCCTCACCACTTCCTAGCTGTGTGACCTTGGGCAGCATATTCAACCTCTCTGTGTTAGTTTCCTTGGCTAGAAAATGCAGATGGTAATTGAGTTGTTCTAAGGGCTCAGTAAGATCATACAGCAGGGCTTTGGCACAAGTGAGCACTTCGTTACTGCTGAAGTTGTAAAATAATCCAGCAGCATGGGACGAGACACAGACAGAGATATTGTCTGTTTTAGGCACTACTGTCATTCTGGTGCCCAAGAAAGTACCTGGTATGTATATATCCAACCCTCAGAAAGATTTGTTGAATGGATTTTTTTCAAATGTAAATTTGGTAATTCTCATAAAAGATAAATGATACCAGGAAGGCAGAAATACAGATACTGTTTATGTGTTGCTTAAAACAAAGGCCCTTTTGGGGGGAACAAGTTTGATTTTAAATGAATTATTATTTGTAAATAATAATTAATAGAAGTATTTAACGAAATGTCTCAGCTGTTGATTGCATTCTACAAAGCTTGACTCAGAGCTAAGCAGTCACGAACAATCGGTGACTGGCTGATAACACCACCGCGAGCTCTGCCTCATCGTGGAGCCAGAACCACACCATTATCATGTCCAGTTGGACCACTTTTATCAGGCTCCGCTCATATCCGTAGTGGCTGGATGATTCCAGAAACCTCCCACCAGGTCTCCTTGCTTCTGCCCTTGACCCTCTGTTGTCCACTCTCAACACAGCAGCTAGAGAGTTTCTTTTAAGTCTGAGTTACACACTGTCTCGCTCATGTCTCCCTCCTGACTCAGGGGCATCACTGCATCTTCCTAGTGGCCCTTGAGGCCGAGCACGATCAGGTCATGAGGCTTCTCCTGCACCCCATCACCTACCACTCTCCCTTCCCCTGTGCTCTCCACACCCTGGCCCTCTTTTTCTTCTCCACTCACACCCCAGGGCCTTGGCAAAGCCGATTCTCTCTATGGAAAGCTCTTTTTTATTCCCATGTGACATAGTTCCTCATCGTCCTTCAGGTATCTGCTCAGAGGTCCTTAGACGGGCTTTTTCTGTCCCCCATTCCCCACCCCACCCTCCCAAGCACTCCCTACTCTTCCCACCTGACTTTATTTTTTTCTTCATTATATTGCCACATGATGTTTTTTTTATTTGTTAGTATCTTCTCACTGGGATATAACTTTTCTTTCATTTTCTGCCTTATTCCTAACATCTGGAATGGTGTCTGGCACCGAGTGTGTCCAGTTCACATTCACGGGATAATGAATGAGCGGCCACTTCATTGTTCATGTTTCACGCTGTCCTTGCGAGGTTACCGTAAACATGACTTGGATTTATCTTGGCAACATTTGAAGAATGTCTGTCTTCCTCTGTACACATTTTTGCATACTCTCATCTTGAAGAAAAGTGAGAAAACAAGAGGAAAAACCAAGGCCAACCTACCTGAAGAGACCTTGTGGTATACAAAGCAAGATAAGGGAACGTAGAGCCAGGGCTTTATGAGCTAATGAGAGAAATCAGCCTGAAGATAAGAGGACATAAGCAATATGGAACGTACACATGATTTCTGCAGATAGGGAATCGTGACTGCCCGCGCTCCCATGTCTAACTCTCTCAGGATAATGGTCAGAACGGAAATTTTCCGTTAAAATGAAAAACATTCCCCTTTGAAGTCTCAATTCCTTTCCATTTGACTGGCATTTACTGAGCACAGAGCGCTGCTCCTTGTGCCCACCATGAGGTCATGGAAAGAGAGGAACTTGTAAGGCGTTGTCACTAAGCTCATCTCTGGTTGATCCAAGTTAATGGGAAGGAGTGTATTCTAGGACATTTAACAACAGCGGAGTGCCAGTACATGATTCATATCTCTCCCTGGAATGCGTTCTAGGAATTGCATTGAAATATGAGCGTGCCTTGCATTCCTGAGCATTCTCAGTCCTGCGGAGAAAATAAGGGAGCCGCTTTGGAGAGACCCAATTTTGTAGGAACTAGAGGTGTGCCAGGTTCTTCCAGCTGGACCTGGGTGGAATTCCACCCCCCTCGCCCTCTGGGGTGAGTGGAGGAGCCCCACCTGGGAAAGTGCTGCAGGGTACCTGCCATGCCGACCCCCCACCCTTAGCTTCCCCTTACCTTGTGTTTGGCTTATTTACTTGGAGAAGGTGAATAAGGTTGTGGTTTAAAATGGTTTTTGTTGATTATAAGACAGTGGGTAACTGAATAAGAGGTACTAAATGGACCCCCCCCCCACAAATGGACGTGATGATCTACTCAGTTTAATCATGTTAGTAATTTAAAAGAAAGACACGCTTATTTTTATTTGCAAATAACCCAAATGACAGAAGACCCACCTAGAGTTGACAGAGATGACTGCCCTTTGAACAATGTATCCATTCTCGCAGATGGCACCTCAGCCACTGTCCAGATGTTAGAGCCGCGGGAATTGACGAAATTCCTAGAGGAGAGAGAAGAGAGAAAACACCTTAACATGGTTTGGTTTTCACAAATTTGAATGTTACGTTTAGCTGAAACATATTTACCTTTAAAAAATTGTAAATTGTCTTCCTTTAAAGTCGGCGTTTCATGTTGTTTTGCCTTCACAGGGAAAAGGGGTTTTGCTTATGCTTTTGCATCTGAAGCGCCACACCATCTGTGTTCTCTGACACATGCCTGCTTTAAGTTCCGCTGTGTTCCTTGATGAGGGCCTCCCTCCGTAATACAACCGGCCACTGAGACTGAGATTTAATTTAAATTGTCAGATTGCAGAAGATAGGCCATGTGCTTGTTGTCCCCGCGGGAAAGTGGAGGAGTGTCTGAAATGAGAAATGAGCCTGCTGCTGGCGGTGGTCACGAAGAATGTGTCTGAAAACAGGGATGGTATGAAGGGAGGGTTATCTCTGTGTGTTATATAACGAAGGACTTGATTGATGGGGTCTTGAGAAACTACAGTAAGGAACAAAATTGCCATTGGGACCCCAGAGGTTTTGCTCAGTTTAGGAATTTCCATTTGATGGAAGGTCTCATGTTGTTAGCAGAAGAGTGACATTTGATTGAGTAGACATTGAAATGTTCCTATATTTTATTTGATGTGGTCTTGAAGAAGAAAGCTTGCTTCTGAGAAAAGGGTATCTATCCAGTCATTTCCCTCTCTCCTAGAAAGATCGATGGGAAGCAGCATTGAGCATTGAATAGCTTCCCAAGGTACAAGTGACTCAGAGGACATTTCTAGACTCTAAATCCTCGAGGACCTTATGTGTATTTTTTAATTCTTTTTCTCATTAATTCATTTTTTTAAAAGATTTTATTTACTTGACAGAGAGAGAGAGACAGCGAGAGAGGGAACACAAGCAGGCTGAGTGGGAAAGGGAGAAGCAGGCTTCCTGCTGAGCAGGGAGCCTGATGCGGGGCTTGATCCCAGAACCCTGGGATCATGACCTAAGCCAAAGGCAGACGCTTAACGACGGAGCCACCCAGGCGCCCCCATTAATTCTTTTATTCATATTCATATTGACTGAGCATCGCTATGCTCACACTGTGTTGATAGAAGATAAAATGGTGACAAGAGAGGCCAGTTTCTGGTAATTTACGGCCTAGTCGAGGAGGCAGACATAAATTAATTACAATAACAAGAATATAATAACAAGTGGAAATAAAAGCTTTGAACGTGAGAGAGGCATGTTGCTGTGAGGGCATTTAATCAAGGACCTTGACATAGTCATGAAAGGTCAAGAAAGGCTTCTCTGAGGAAGTGAGATCTGAAAGAAGGGAGAGGGTTAACTAGATTAAAGGTGAGAGTGAGAGTTGCAGCCTGGAAACAGCATGTGCAAAGGTCCTGTGGTAGGGTGGAGCATGCCACTTTAAAGGCAAATGTGTCTGGGAGGTGGTAGATGGTAAGATTAGAGCAATTGGCAGAAACCAGACCATGCAGAGCCTCAAAGAACATGTTCAAGACTTAGATTGTTATCCTAAGAACAGTAAGGAGTCACTAGCAGGGGCCGGGGGCGGTTTAAACAACGGCATGGTGTGTGTTTCGAGAAGATTCTTCCCGTTGCTGAGTGGAGAATGTCTCAGAGGAAGCCAAGGTTCGATGTAAGACTTAGCTGGCTGTGGAGCAGATGGGTTTGAGGAACAAGTGTAGAACTTTCTATCTTTACTGCCTCATCTGGGATAGGTGTTTCTCAGCATGGATTAGAAGACTAGGGTTTTATTTTGACTTCTGTCATTGGGTAGCTATCTGACCTTGTACCTGTTGCTTCACGTCTCTGGGCATCAGTTTCCACATCTGTAAAGTAAAGCAGTCAAATTACATCCTTTCCAGTGACCCAGTTCCCCAGATCCGTGATGTTTCGGGTACCATGGGTTTTTCAGGTAGATGATTAGAAGGTAAATACATTAGATGTTGGTTAATAATGGGAGACCAGCCTCTTAAGTTTGCTCATGTGACCACCCTGCTTCAAGTTCTTCTCTCCACTCCTTGGATGGTGGAAGAAGACATCAGCAGTCAAGGACACTGAAGCATGCTTTTCCATTTCTCATTATGGCAAACAGAAGATTGTTCTTTAATTAGGATACTGTCTTAGTTCAGGCTGCTATAACAAAATACCTTAGTCTGAGTGCCTTAAACAACAGAAATTTACCTCTTACAGTCCTGGAGACTGGGAAATTCAAGATCAGGATGCCGGAACATGTGGTCCCTGGTGAGACCTCTCTGACTGGCTTGCAAACAACCACCATCTCACCTTCTCTCTGTGTCCTCAGATGGCTGGAAGAGAGACAGGAGCGCTTGTAAGGGCATTAATCTCATCCTGGGGGCCCCATCCTCATGACTTCATCCAAACCTAATTGCCTTCCAAAGGGCCACCTCCAAATTACCACTACAATGGGGGTTAAGGCTTCGACTGTATGCATGTTAGGGGGACACAAATATTCAGTCCATAACAGATGCCTTTTTGAAATACACCAGATGTGATTCATTAGAAAAATAAAACAAAACCCTTTACACGAGTGGGAGTGAAAGCAGGGATTCTAATGAAGCAGCCCCATGAACACAGCCCCCGTGGAGTGGAAAAAAGCAAGAGGAGTTTTTGCTAAGGGGGTTCATTTGACTTTGTGCCCTATGATTTTGGAATCCTTTGTCAGCAGTTGTAACAGGCGCGCTCAGCTGCAACCACAAACATTTTCCAAAGGAGGAGTGTTGATAACATTTTCATTGACCTAAAAACAAATCTAATGAGAGGGCCAAAGGAAAGACAGGAGGTGTAATTTGCTGGGTAGCGTCGGTCAGCTGCCCGCAGCAGCCTCATCCTGTGTGAGTCTTTAAATGAACGCACGTTGCCACAGAGATCCCTGGAGGCGGCACAACTCAGCTTTGGCCCCGCAGACGACACAAATTCAGACAAAGCAGCACTGTTGACCTTCAGACTGCAAGCGGACTGCTTTCTTCGTGCCATGTCGCCCAGTGAAATAATCCCCCATAAAAGCTTTTTGTTGAGCCATTGGAATAAGAGCCAGGATTTGGGAAGGGGTATTTCCCCACCCTCTGAAAACGTGGTTTGATGTCGGCTCAACAAAAGCTGTTCCACGGATCTGAGTTCAAAGTGCGCACAGAGCATTTGTGGAGTAGAGGGTTTCTTGTGTGATGCTTTGGTCACTCTGGGGGGTGGGAGGTGGGGGTTGACATCTCTCACACTTAAAGAAGGACACACTGCCCGTGCTCCCCATTCCAGGCCCCCTCACTATGTCTTTGCATCTGTGCCATTCCTTGTAAACTCCTGAAAGGTGGATGGGCAAGGAGGGCCAGGGAGTCACCTTTCCTTTTGCTCCCTCATTTCAAGCTGTGGATAAGAATCTCTGTTTTTGACTCGGTAGCAGATTGGCCAGAGGTCATTTTTTTTAGTGTACTCTGTTGCCGTGTGTGGGTTTTGGGGGCCACTCGAGAACTGTTATAAGCCAGTGGAAGTAGAGCCGCTGCTTTTTAGATGGGGACGCATTTGGGAGAGAAAGAGTAAAGAAGAAATGAAAAAAAAAAAGCCAGAGGTAGGGTAGAAGGTTTCAATGACCCTTAGAAGAGAAAGAGGAGCAAGAGCCCGAGTCAGGCACATTCTCCAGTTTTGGGGAGAGAGGGAGTGCTGTCTGGCAGGAACTTCTGGGCCCAGCACAAACTTGGCAGTGGTGGACTCTATTCCCGGCTCCCTGCGGGGCTCTGAGCAGCCCCTCTTCCGAGGGCCCTGCAAGAATCTAGGCTTCCCCAACCCCACCCTCCAGCCCCTAGGCGTTACAAGCACAGGCTCCTTTTAAGAAGCGGGTGGCCCATTGCCCCCTCTGCAAATGAATCAAGAGAGGAAAGCCCGGGTCTGGGACTCCTGCTTTTACCCTCTTCTGGTCTCCAGTGTCCTTGCTTGCCCTGCTAGGAGGAGGGTTTCCTTTGGCATGTTTTTACGTGGGCAGTTGAGGTTTTAGATTTTGAGTATTTGAGGGCTCACACTGGTTTTGTTCCAACCCTAGATGTCAGAACTGGGCCCATGTCCCTTGCAGCCCCTGGGGGACTGCAGATCGCCTGGGGACATCCCTTCACTCCTGCAGGGTGAGATGGCCCCTAAGACTCCTCTACGCCCTACCCTCCCTCCAAAGTGCATGATTAAGGTCCCAGGCAGAAGGCACCAGGGAGGCCGGTCCCACCACACCACTGATCACAACTTACTGAAGGCTCGCTGTTCGCTGGTGCCTTGCACTGTGTCGGGCAGCTTCTCTAGTCGGCAGAACCAGCCCGGTGCGTAGTTACCATCAGGCCCATCTTACAGGAAACGGGCAAATGCGGTTTCTTTCCTCTGAGCTTCACTGACTCGCACAGGGGTCTTTCCTGGCTATGACCTCCTGTCCTGTCCCTGCAGCGGAGGGCCACAGGGGCTTTATTGCTGCAGCCGTGGCCTTTCCCATCCCCAACCAAGGGAGCGCTCATAAAGACAGATCTGTTCTTTAGCAGTTTCTCAGCAAGAAAAGCACAGGAAATGACCTTAGTGCATTTTTTTTTCTTTTGCCTTACCCCCCAACAGCTATTAGGCTACTTTTTAAAAAACATACGTCAGATCATGTTACAGCCCTTGGTCAAACCTTCTAGCAATTTCCATGGGGTCTATACATTTAGATTGAGGGGGGGAAAGCACATCTTTATTTTCACTAACTTCCAACTGAAAATTACATTTCCTTTTGTTACAAATGAGAGCAGCAAACCATAGCAGTACCCGTGACTTTGTCACCAAAAGAGTGCCCTGATATTTTCTTTTTACATTACACTGATTGCACACATCTCTAAATATCTTGTATGTCCATGATTACTGAAAATGACAGTATTGAGGAGACCCATCACAAGATCTTGTTATTTAAAGCATGAGCAAAGAAATCATTTGTACCATGTGATAAATTAATTATCTAATATGTTGATAACTATTTTAATATAATGGGTTTCCTTCATCAGAAGTGTACCAGAGCAGGTGTTATGGGAATGTTGGGAGCAGTTGCCGTATTTCAGGCAATAAGGGGATGCATTGGCTAAAGAATTAAAAAACAATAAGAAGTTGACTTCAAGTCTGCTTTTTATTATCACTATATGCTGGCAACTCTAAATAATGTAATTGATAAAATATTCCTCCATGCCAAGATAAACCACTTCCATTATCCCCCTGCCCCGGTACCCCCAACTATGATCTTCATAGTCCTAAATTTTTTTGAAGATTTTATTTTAGAGACAGGCAGGGACAGGGGAGGGACAGTGGGGAGGAGCAGAGGGAGAGGGACAAGCAGACGCCCACTGAGCCCAGAGCCCAGCACAGCTCGATCTCATGACCCTGAGATCATGACCTGAGCTGAAATCAAGAGTCTGATGTTTAACCATCTGAGCCACCCAGGTGCTCCTTCATAATCCTAATTTTTTTTTTTTTTTTTGGTTTCTGTTTTGTTTTGTTTTGTTCTTTGTCATTTAAAAACACTTTGTAAGGAGGTGTCCATAGGCTTTAGCATGCTGCCCATGAGGTTCTTGGCACAAAAACAATGAAGAATCCCTGCTTTAGAGTGAAATACAGATCCAGCTTCCTTGGCCTGCAGGGCCTGATATGCCTGGGCTCCTGCCTACCTGCCAACCTCATTCCCTCCACCATCCCCCTCTCTTGGCACCTTCTAGTAAACCAGAATGACCTGGTGTTCCTCAAACATGCCAGGTTCATTCCTGTCTTCCTTCTCCCGCCAGATCTGGCTCACATCTTGCTCTGATCTCAGCCTTTTATTCTGCGTCCTTGTAGAGGCCTTGCCTCATATCAGCCCTGATAATCCTATCCAGAGGAGGCCCTCCCCTCCCCCAGTGTTTCCTCTTGGCAGTTAGAGCTAGTCACCGAAAGGTAAGTCCACAAGCACATACAGGGACCCTGATTGTCAGTGGTGCTCCCTGCTGTGGCCCCAGCCCCAAGCACCTTGACAGACACTGGCGGAGTGTCCTCTGAGCTGAGTTTGCTTCTCTTGAACTCTCCATGGTAGCAGCCAGTTAATCATATTTATTTAGTCACTAGGCTTAAAACAATTAAAATGGTCGTTTCCAAACCTAGTGAAATGTCTTCAGCGACAAAAATGCATGTGGATATAGTGAATAGGTTATGTAAGTGACCCTGAAAGAAAAAAAAGAAACCTGTCAAATGTAATTTATAGGTCAGAAAAAGGCACCAGATTTCCCCTCCCGCCTTCTTTGGTGGCAGATCAATTTGGAAAAAGCAGCAGAAATCTGACTCACAGAACCTTAGACAGCAAAGGTGCTGTGTCTCACAGAGTAAGTACAGAGGTAGACCGGACCCCGGTTGACTGACTCAGTTACTTTACTCAAAGCAAACACCAGGCCTTCCCATCTCCCCAGATCCTCCATACACTTCAGACTGGTGATTTTCATGGTTGCAAGATGACTGCCCATAGCTATGGAAGCAATGTGCTCCCATTTTCTAGAAAATAAGTCCTTCCTTTAAGTATGTTTGGCATGTGAAGTCATACGCTCATCCCTGTGCCAGTAACAGCTCCCAGAGGAATGCTAGGCAGTTCGACTCAGATGATACAGTGGGCATGCAGTAAATATTTGCAGAAAACAGGGGTTCCATAGGAAGGAGAAAGAGGGATAGCTATTAAAAAGGCAACCCACTGGGGCGCCTGGGTGGCACAGCGGTTAAGCGTCTGCCTTCGGCTCAGGGCGTGATCCCGGCGTTCTGGGATCGAGCCCCACATCAGGCTCCTCTGCTATGAGCCTGCTTCTTCCTCTCCCACTCCCCCTGCTTGTGTTCCCTCTCTCGCTGGCTATCTGTGTCAAATAAATAAATAAAATCTTTAAAAAAAAAAAAAGGCAACCCACAGTGTCCATGATAGGTGTAGCTCTTTAAGAAAACAAATTTCTAGGGCACCTGGGGTGCTCAAGTGTTTGAGCATCTGACTCTTGGTTTCAGCTGGGGTCGTGGTGTCAGGGTTGTGGGATTGAGCCCCACACTGGGCTTTGCGCACGGCGAGGAGTCTGCTTGGGGTTCTCTCTCCCTCTGTCCCTCCCCCTGCTTGCACACATACTCTCTCACTCTCTCTCTCTCTCAAATGAATAAATCTTTTTAAAAAAATCAAAACTCTTTTTGTTTTATTGTTGAAGAATAACTATTTAGAATGGGTTCCAATGGGAATAGATTGAATCTTTTTGTTTTTTATTTTTTCAAATACATAAGTCATTTTTCTTCTAGAAAAGAATTTTTTTTTTAATTATTGCGTTCATCTCGGCCTTGTTATCAGTCATGTGATCTGGCAGCTGAAGAATTATGGGCCATGGCTGCAGACTTGGCTGCTTATGTAACAGGCTTTGCTCTCCATGGTTAGTTTTAAGGGAGAATGTGTGCCAGGGATTTGGAAAAGCTCTAATATAAATTTTCAAATAAATGACATTGCTTAGACCTTACTTAGATTATGAAGAAGCAAGTCAATTGATCTTGGAAGGCAGAGCAAAGCGTCTAACCGAGCTCCATAAACCTCTCTCTCTCTCTCTCTTTTTAATTCCAGTTTTATTACAACAGAAGCATCAACTACAATTGTGATGGAACCTTTGAAATTAAAAAAAAAAACTCTCAAAGTGGAATAGAATTTTGGTTTGCTTTGGGAAAATTATAAAACACAAGACACAAGTAAAGAGGGGATCTATGTTTATATAATCTATATGTGTAAATGCACAGAGAAAGGTCTGGAAGAAGAGCCACCTACATGCACTTCAGCAGAGAAGGGAGCTCTTTAGGGGTGGAGGTGCAGGGGGAGGGGGCCTGAGGGGACTCAAGTCATGTCTGTAAGGAGGATGCGTATTTATGAATCGTTGGTGTAATAAAACACTAATAAAAGAGTTTATCAGCAATAAAGAGACAAGTGAAATCACAGTATTAGGTTTGATAACTTAAGAATCCTTTAGTTCCACGTTGGTATGTGAAGGCTTGGGGAAAGAGCTAGGAAAGAGGTTGAGTCTTCTAAAAATGTTGAGTCAATGTCCTTCCAGACAGATATTAGACATAGGTCTTTCATTTTCATTTTCTTTTTCTTCCTCTTTCCCTATTATCTCCATACTTTTTTTTTTTTCCTCCCTGAATTATGTGTATTTCGTGTGGCTTGGTGCCTTTCAATGGTGCTACTTCCCGGGATGGGCTAGTTGTGGATTCAGATCGCCCAGCCACCCCACCCCCACCCTGCTGGCAGACATCTCCCATAGACACTGGCTCAGCACCCCCAGCCCTACCTCTCCCTCCCCAGCATTGGCCTCTGCTGCTTTGCAGGCCCTCTGACCTCCCCCACCTCCAAACTGGGTGAAATGACCTAACTGGAAAGAGAAAAGAAGCCCTCTGAAAGCCAAGTAGTGGGGTTGAAAAATGGTGCTTGTCTTTTTGGAGGTGTGGCTTTAGAAGTTAAATTTCCTTGCGTTTTTGGGTTGGGGATAGGTACTTGGAATGCCTTTACTGATGGCAGCTCTCATCCATCATCTGTGCCGTGTGTGTCTCAAATGTGGGAGAGCTGTGATTCAGTCTTGCAGCTGTTTCCCCTTCACAGTCTAGTTCTGTGGTGCAGTCACTCAGGGGGCAGGCCGCCCAGAGTACTTGTTTTCATATCAGTAAAATCCGTGTATTGCTACCAGGGTGAGACATTCTGAAAGTCAGAAAACACGTGTTTGGATTCCTGTTCCTCCACTTTCTTGGGAAAGTCATTTTATCTTCTGCATAAAAATGGCAACAGTAATATTGCCTGACAGCCTCAAGTCTTTCTCGCTACAGTGAAACCCCTTTGGTGACGGCAGGTACCTCTCCATCCTGCCCCTCACCTCCATCTCTCTCCTCTCCACTATCCTCAGCTCCATTTGCTCCTAGATCCACTCCGGTCTTGATTCCTCCCTTAGTCCTCATCTGACCCGATAGCCAGACATCATATGGTGTTGGCCAACCAGGTGTTGCCATGGCTACATCTAATGGCTTTTTTTTTTTTTTTTTTTTTCCATCCTGACCTCTGCCGCATGGTATGGCTGACCGTTCCTGATCCAGTTCTCCCTTCTGTGTGGCTTCCATGACCTACACTCTCCTGTTTCAGCCACCACTTTCTGGCCACTCCACCTTGGATTCTTTCACACGTTCCTCTTCCTGTGGCCATCACTTAAATGGAAATGTCCACTGGGGTCCTGAGTGAGGCCTCCTCGTCAGCTGCATCTGAATGTCTCTCCCAGAATTCACCCTTTACTTGTTTAAAGTACAGCTCCTGCCTTGCCCCCACCACCAAACCCACTGCCCCTCAAGGTATTTGTGTTCCCCTGAATAGCACTTCTCTGTTGGCAAAGCCAGAAACCTGGGTGGCATGATGGCCTGGTTCCTTCCCCTTGTTTCCCACACTGAATCTGTATCACCAAGTCTCAACTTGCCCGCCTCCTAAGTATCTCTGGAATCCTCTGGTTTTCTCCAGCCCCGATGCCTCTTCCTTTGCTGAAGGCATTTCCTCTTTGGCCTGCATTNNNGCTGCCTTCTTCCTCCCCCTCACATCTATTCCCTACAGAAAGCCAGAGGGACCTTCCTAAAACACAAGTTGGACTGTTGCTCTGCTGCTTTACCCTTTTTGGTGCCTCTTCCTATTCCCTCTAGAGAAAGCCCAAGGAGAAGGGCTCCTTCTCAACGTGACTTGCAAGCCCCAGCCCTGCCTGCCCCCTGTGTCTTTTACCATTTCTTTTCTCTCTTGAAACAGACCAGATTTCCCTCACCATAGCCCCTTCCACCTGCTGCTCCTTCTGCTGGAATCTCCTTTCCTTCATCCTCACCCTGGCCTGGTTGTCCTTTGGGTCTCCACTTTCTCATAACCTCCACTGAGAAGCTCTCCCTGGTCCTCAGTCAGGTGCCACTTCTAGAGGCTTCCATAGGAGTCTGTGTTTCCACCGGTTATGTCAGTGCCTGCCGTGCCTGGCATAACCCTTGGAAGTACGTGCTTCTCAAGTAGTCAACCAAGAAAGGAAAAATGAGGATTCATGGTGTGTGAAAGGGGCTCTGTAATTTTAAAGCATTCCTTAATTTCACTTCTTAACAAAACAGTCTAAAATAAAAATGTAGCAAGAAAACCTTGGATCTCCCATAATGATAACTCAGTTGTATTGTTGAGGGTGGAAGATATGGTCTTTCTTCCTCACAATCACCAGATCTGTTTGTTGGTGGACTTCTGTTGCTGGACTTCTGTTGCTGTCGTCTTCCCTGAATTTCCCTCTGACGATGCTGTGTGTGGTCTGTTCGGTTACCTCCGCACCCTGTGCTCAGGGAGTAGACAGAAGTGCTGCACTGAAAGAAGTAAGAAACAAGGTTCATCGTATGTACAGATTTCCGTCTTTAGGTCAGATCCAGTGTTTAAAAATCTGCCATTTCTGGGAGGTCCTGTATTCTTAAACACAAAACCCCTTCAACTTCAAATAGAGACTCAACTGATGCACCCTGGCTGTTCTTAGCTCAGGCTTTCACTATTTTTTTAAAGGCAGTGCAGGATCCATATGCCCATTGAGCAGCCAGCCTTCCTCTTTGAGAAGTAATAATTCCAGTGAATCAAGGCAGTGGTGGAGAGGATAAAGTAGACATGCAGGCCCGGGATTTGATGAATGGGGCAGCCCAGCCTGAAGGTGGAAAGATTACCAGCTGCATGCTTCACATTTTCTTCTTTAGGTTGACCATTAAGAATGGCATAGTATACAAGTGGGTTTTTCACAGCATGTGAATCAGCTTGTGACAATTCTGTAGGGCTTTTTCCTTTAATTCTGTGAAACAAAAGAGAACTAGCCATGACCTTGATCTGCAGAAGTAAGGAGAAAGGGGCTGAGTCCTGTGGCTTTCTGCTGCTACATTTAAGAAAATAGCAATTTCGGTCTTGTGTGTGTGTGTGTGTGTGTGTGTGTGTGTGTGTGTGACCTTCAAAGGGGACATTGGCATGTAGGAGGTCAGGTGACTTGCCAGGCTGTGCCTTTTGGGCTCCAGTCACTGGTGGTCAGTGTGATGGGCCCAGAGGTTCCATTCTTTCAGGTCTCCAATATCTCTGGGCTCTGATTCACTCGAAGAAACTACAAGAGGAAGAATCAGGTGAACTCTTACTTAGATTCTCCCTCCCGTGAGATACAGCACTTCATATATGAAGACAGCAGTGAATAATGGAATAGGATTAGAACCTGCAGGGGCCACAGTGCACTTGGAGGCCCTCAGCCTGGGGGAGGCCCAGGAGGAAGCTTCTTGTTTCTACACTAGGGCATTTTTGTTGCATGTGACCCACACCACTGCTTTGTGGGGGCTTTCCCTGCCCAAGGAGGAGCCCTAACGGAAGGCTTAGGGTTGGGAAATGTTGGGGGGAGCAGAGTAAGTCAGATGGTGTAGGGAGACTCCTAGGACTTCAGGGCTGACTGTGTGCTCCCAGGGTCTGTGACCTGGGACTGTGTGCTCTGAGGGTTGGGTGACAGTGGGCGCAGTGGCCGAGTCGACGAGGCTGGACTCCACTTGGAACCTTTGAAGGTCTGTGCCCCCAACGTGTGCTGTGACCCAATTAGCCTAACAATAATGAATCATTGCTAAGAAACAGATTTTATAGATAAATGATAGACTGATGTTGATATTTATATAATATATCAAGAGGATAAGATCTGAAGTGACTTGAAGACAGGTTTATCTCTGGGGATAGCTTTGGGTAATTTTAATTTTCTTCTTTTTGCTTGTCTGGATCTTATACCTTTTCTGCAGAAATCATGTGTTACTTATACACTAAAAGAAAAGAAACCCATAACATAGGTTTTTGTTTGTTTTTTTTAAGAAGAGAGAGTATTGAGGGCACCTGGGTGGCTTGGTTGGTTAAATGTCCGACTCTTGGTTTCGGCTCAGGTCATGATCTCGGGGTCGTGAGATCGAGCCTCACATTGGCTCCACGCTCAGTGCACACAGTCTGCTTAAGATTCTGTCTCTCTCTCTCCCTCTGCCCCTCACTCCACTCACATGCTCTGTCTCTCTCTCAAATGGATAAACTGATCTTTAAAAGAGAGAGAGAGAAAAGAAAAGAGAGTGTTGGAGGAAGACTGAGAAGGGAAACCCTGTAGAAGATTCTCGAAATAGTCCAGGTGAGGACTGATAAGGGCTCAGAGGAGGACAGGAGAGGAGAGGATTTTCAAGTGGAATCCATAGTGCATGGAAACAGGCAGGGGGAGGGAGGGCCATAGTAAAGACTCAGCCTCGTGTCAGTAACTAGAGCAGAGATCGGCGGAGGAGGAAGAGGAGAGGGGAGCCCAGCAGCCATGAAGGAACTGGGGACATGAGAGACATAGCACCCTCTCCAGCACACAGCTAGGGCTCTCCAGTGGAATCCGAGGGCATCTCCCCACTGAAAGGCAGCCTGGTGAACAAGCCAATAGGTGAACCTGGGAGCCAGACCACCTGGCTTTGGGTCTTCACACCATCACTTACTAATGTAGGACCTTAAAACAAGTTACAAGACCTCTCTTGTGCCTTGGTTTCCCCATTTGTAAATGGGGCTAATGGTAATATCTGCCTCATAAGGTTGTTATGGGATTAAATAAGTTAGTATTTGTCAGGTGGTCACCACAGTGCGTGGCATCTGTAAGCTCTATATAATGATTGATAAATAGACATGAGACTGGAGTTTGAGCCTTGAGGGCCTGGAATGTGTGTGTAACCGGCCTGTCCTCAAGCACCTCCGTAGTGCTAGGCAGGTAGACTGTTAGCAGTCTGCCTGGGGTTGTCAAGTAAATACACATGGCAGTTAGGTTTTAAATAATTTTTTTGACTGTACCGTGGGTTTGTTTCCTCTGCCTGGGGGAGGAAAAATCAACTCATTTCAAGTTCTAAATAACCAAGTTTACAAAGAAATGTCGGTAACACCCCGATTTCATCAGACTGCCTGTATTTTCAAAAATTCCAGGAGCTGCAGTGCCTTGTACCTACATATGATGGATGATGTGGGAAAGCATCAATTAAACAAATAGGGCTTAAAAACATTGTTGATAAGTGTCTGGGAGTGCATTACTGTGGGGGGGGAGGCACTGCTTGAAGCTCGGAAAATGCACAAAGCAACTTTATTTTGGATCTTGAGCCAAAATCAGTAAAATCTAAAGCACGGGACTGCCTTTTGGAAGGCACGCTTCCAAAAGGCCCTTTCAGCTGTCAGGTCCGGCCGGAGTGTGAAGGCAGCCCTCTGGAGGGGGAAGCCGGCGAAGATGCAGGCGCGGTATTTTTAGAAGGCATTGTTCTCTGAATTCTAGAAACAGCCAACCTAGACGAAAATGTGTTTTTAGACACATTCTTCCACTCTTTGTGCTACTTTAAGATTGGTATCTAGAAATAGAAAACAAAGTGTGTTTTCTTTGTCTGGTAATTAAATTTCTTGTTGTTTCACCCAGAGGTGGGGAGGGACCACCTATTTTGGGTTACTAGAGTTGATAAAACATCATCTTTAAGGCGCAACAGGCTATGGACATCATGGGAGGGAAGTGATATCGGTGTGAGAGTTTTCTGGCTGAGGTCATGGTACATGAATAATGAAAGCAGCTAGCATTTCTAGGGCTGTTATGGTGTGACTTAACATGTATATATATTCTCCTTTCATCCTTTCAACAACCCTGAGAAGTTGCTACTGTTACTGTCCCCACTTTACAAACGAAAAAAATGAGACCGAAAGAGGTTAAGGACAGTTGATCAAGGCCATAGCGCTCCATTACTGTTGGATGAATCTGGGCATTAACACTAAGCCACATTGTATGTATCTATGGAAAAAACTCCTCAAGTGTGTGCTATTTTTATTTTAAATAAACCAGAGTTCTGGCTTCTCATGCAAACTTGTAAAGATGAATTATGTAAGTTTCTGGTGGAAAAAAAAAACTTTCTGATTCTGTAGGTACAGGATACTTAGGTGCTATTTTGTAAGCCCCCGTGAACATACAGAAGGACATTGCATCACAATAGGCTGGCGCTCACATCTGCAGGAGGTGAATGAGGCTTGATTCACTGCAATTAAGATAAAAATACAGTTCTTTTAGTGGTTTTACTAAATAAAGATCTGGATACCTACTGATAATAATTAGTATGCAGTTCAGCCTTTTTAAAAAGTCACATGCACATCAAGTGTATTAAGACGTCTTACTGGGAGAGGTGAATGGAGACTGTGTGTATGTGGGAGTGTGTTCTCTGCCCTCCCGCAGGTAACTTTGTTGCCTGATAACAATAATACACTACCTTTTGTTGAGCTCTACATTTTTTTCACAAATAATACCAGGTCCTTTGCATATATTTCATTATCACTTAAGTCTCACAAAAGCCCTCCAAGAAAAGGGGGTATCGCAGCCATTGTATGCTTGAGAAAACTGAGGCTCTGAAGAGTTAAGTGAACTGCCCAAAGTCACAGAGCTACCAAATGACATGGCTCTGAATTAACTCCCCAACTATTTTATTTTTGTTTACTGCAGAAATTCTCAAGCCCCAGGTCCTGGTTTACCAAGCTCCAACAGTCATCCATAGTTTACCGTTTTTCTTTTACCTATGCCCCCATCCATATACTCTTTATTTCTTTATTTTGGCATCTTAAGGCAAATCTCAAACATCATATCATTTAATCTGTAAATAAAACCTAAAGGTAGTTTCAATGTCACAACGTTAGCAGGTTTTGCTTTAAGCTACTTCCTCTGCTCTCGGCTTGCTTTGCTCTACAATGAACTTTTCTCTAGTTCATGGTACTTAGTGTGGTTGTGAAGTCCCTGTCTCTGTGATCGCTTCCTGTGCCTCATAAACTCCAAGGGGACAGTGGCCCGAGCCATTCTCCCCAACTCCCACCCCACCCCCACGCTCTGCACTCAGTCGGTGGGGCCAGAGCTCTTAAAGACTTCTCAACTTTTTAAAAAATCAGGAGTTCACAATTTTCAAGCAATCCTAGGGCAACAGAAAGTCTTTGAAGGACGAGGTGACAAAAGGCTCCTTCTGAGCCCCAAGCTCACTGCTTCTACCTTGAAAGCATCTTACATGGAAACACAGTTGGCCAATAACCGCCTGAAGGTACGAAATGAGGCTGAATTCTGGTTTGAGTTTGTAAGTTGGATTCTCAGAATGTGCCTTAATTTAAGTAGGGTTGAATTGCAGAAGAAACTGCTTTCGTGCAATAAATTCTGGGGAGTTGGGAAGACCAGTTCCCCCCCAAATTGAAATTCTTCTGGTGAATCTTTCTGTCTTTGGTTTTTGACTTGGTGGGAATAGTGAAAGATTGGAATGTGGAATCAGGAAACCTGTGTTCTCCTCCTCCGCTCTGCCTTTAATTCACTGTGTGACCTTAGGCAAGTCACTTAAGCTCTCTGAGCCTCTGTTTCTTAACCCATCCATTCTTTAAATACAAATGAGTGCCTACTATGGGCTAGGCACTGAGCATCAAATAAGGTGGTGTATTTGAAAATAATTTGTAAATAAATAATTTGTAAATAATTATTCGTGTCTTCCTTGTGACAGTGCAAGTGCCTTTGGAAGGGACGCTTTGAATAGTCATCTGTCCTTATGAATGATTCTTAGCTTCTTAGCGCTTCGACGGGGAGGAGAAAGAGACAGGATATGGGCTCGCTATAGATACGTTTGATCAAAGACTGGATGGGGGGAGGGTTGACCGAATGGGGAAAAGGTCGTAAAGTTAGTGCACAAGCAAGCTCTGCTATAAAACAGCGCTGTGTAGTTTCCGGCGCACAGAAGAGCATTCAAAGCAGCAAAACCAGCAAATCAAACAGCATCCACGGAGGCTGAGCCCATTCACAGCAATTTCTTTACGTGTCCCTTTTGAATCAACAATAGCTGGGCCTGGAAGTTCTCTGGTCATTTTTGCCCTCTCTTGCTAACTCCGGTTAACTGTTGCTAAACAGGCTACACGCTTTCAGTTTCAACACATCTCCGGAAGCCCTGAGACCATTACAAGGTCTCTTCTTTCAACTCCTATTTCCTGCAGCTCCATGTTTCTAATCTCTACGTTTCTGCACAGTTTATGTTGGTGTCCTCAGGCTCCCTTGAGGTATGAAGTGGAGTAAAACATACCAAATGAAAGGTATAAACAAAAGTCCCTTAGATTGCAGTGAAGAAGGAATTATGGACCCAAGCGGGAATTTTAGACTACTAAACAGATGGTGTGTTTATATTGTTAGATGCTAAACGTTACTATATAATGGGCAGATTATTGGCCTGGGAAAGCCTGGGCTCCTTGTCACAAGTGCAAGGTGCCAGAACCAACGCCACTGAGATGACACAGAGATCCTTAGAACAGTGGAGTGTGATGCTGCATTTTTATCTCAGCATCCTAGTGGCAACCTGAGGCAGCTGCTGCCTGGCAAACCCTGTGCTCGGCACTGGGGAAGTGAAAATGAATGAGATACAGTCTTTGCCGTTGAGAAATCACAACTTCAGTGCGGTGGGATATGCTTTCTACCACATGCCTTTATTCATTTCTTTATTCACTCAACAAACCTGGACTTGGAGCCTTGCTAAGGAGTTTGGTTTTAATTCTCCAGGCAGGGATGGTTTTGGAAGAATATGATCTGATTGGAATGGTCTTTCCAGAAGGTCAAGGACAGAGTAGGTCTGTGAAGTTGGGGCCTGGCAGCTGGTAAATCAATTAGGAAGTCAGGGAAATCTCCCAGGGAGATCATCTGCTCCTGAAGTTCTATTATATGTTAAAATGTATGTTGTTCTCTTTCACTGTGAACAAAAAAGGAAAAATTGATGAACAAAAACCCCCACAAAATATAGCACCTGCTTTTGGAATAAGGCTCATTTCAAGTATCATCAAACAGACCCAATACTGCTATAGATTTTTGCTGTCTCATTACTGCTGAGACCAGGCTTTATATGATTTCTCCTCTTGGTTCGGATGCAGACACGGAAGCAAATGTGATGTATTAGTTATCTATAACAATATCACCACAAATTGAGCCCCTTATAACAACATAAATTTATCATCTTACAGTTTTTGTGGATCAGGAGTTCGGCATGGCTTAGCTGGGTCCTCTAATTCCATGGCTGGAATCAAGGTGTCAGCCAGGGCTGTGGTCTCATCTGAGTTTTGACTAGGGAAGATCTTTTCCTAACAAATCACATGGTTGGGGTTCCTGGGTGGCTCAGTCAGTTAAGCATCTGCCTTCGGCCCAGGTTGTGATCCTGGGGTCCTGAGATCGAGTCCCACATCGGGCTTCTTGCTCAGCGGAAAGCCTGCTTCTCCCTCTGCCTGCCACTCCCTCTGCTTGTGCTCCTTCTCTCTCTCCAACAAAGAAATAAAATCTTAAAAAAAAAACAAAACACAAAAACCTCACATGGTTGTTGGCAGCATTCAGTTCCTTGTGGCTATAGAACTGAAGACTTCACAAGGGCATGAACACAAGAAGAAGGCAGGAATCACAGAAGCCACCCAAGAGGCTGTCTGCCATATGTGATGTTCAGGGACTTGGTAGAGGTGATAGAGGAGGTGACAAGGTAAAGAGACCAGAGCCTACAGAGCTCCCAGGCAACATTGCTGTTGCCAGAAAACCACCTTCTGTTTTCCTCTTACTCCATGTCATATTGGGAAATTGATCCAGAGTCCCGAGTCCTTCAGGCTGATGATTTTAGCCCTACTACATGATTGAGGCAAAACCTGTTTCATTATCTGTTGGCTGGAATCCTGGTGGCAGCATCCATTTGTATTGCTTTTATTTTCCTATTTCTTTTTTGTTTTGCTTTATTTCATTAAATATTATCCTCTTTGCCTGAAAGACTTTGCTCCTTTTAGTTGTTTTAAATTTTAATTTGTTTAGCTCAATTAATTTGAATAATAGTCATTTGAAGGCAATTAACAAGGGCAGGCAAGCTTCCCGACAATATACTTAGAAGGTTTCAGGTAGCAATTTCAAGCATTCTGTTTATTAACTTATTGATAAATCATTTTAAAAAGAAGCTCAATGGCTCTTAGAAAATCCTGGCTCCATGATGGATCTATCTGCCTTGAGCATATCTCTATCTCAATTTCCCTGCCTGTAAATTCACAGGGTGCAATATCCATGTTAACAAGATGTTCCAAAGGGAACTAATAAGTTTTTAACATAAACTAGAAATCTTACGCAATAGAAATTGATTTGCATTCTGCACTGTTGAGCAGAACTGTGCCATGAAGCTTAAAATAATTGTCATGCATTAAGTGTTTACCATGTGTCAGTTTCTCTGCTTGCTGTTTTCATTTCCTTTTCTTACACAGTCTTGACAGTGACCTTGAAAGGCAAATAGTAATATCTTCATTTTGTAGGTGATGAGTCTGAGATTCAGAAACATTGTTTAACAGGTCTAAGGCCACATAGCTGTGAATTGGGATCCTGCCTGACTCCATAGCCTGTTAACATGTCGTTGCACCAGGATTTATGAAACTAAGGTCGATCCCTCACTCAGATTGTGACCCATTTCTTATTTTTACTGAAGTCTGGGGCAGTTTTCTAGAACCCAGAAAGGACAGAACTGAAAGGGGAGTTTCTTGTGTGTCATTGCTCTCTAAGAAAAAGTGCTCTGGAAAAGCCAAAGTTGAATTGCATGATATTTTCACCTTTTAAAATATATATCCATACTATGGAATACAATACAGCAATTTAAAAAAAAAAAGGAAAAGAAAGAGAAAAAGTGACGTAAGCCTAAGATGAAAAGATTGTCAAGATATAATGTTAGATTTCAAGAAGCAAGTTGCTAAATAAATAAATAAGAAGAATAAAAAGCAAGTTGCAGAAATTTGAGTATGATGCCGTTTGTGTGCTAAACTAAATCACATAAAAAGCAATTATTTAGGTGGAAGAGAGACGGATTTGTAAACCGCAGAGGGAGGTTCTGCCTAACTGAGACCGCTGCTGAGCAGAGACGCTGGATGAAGCCACCGTCACCATGTCTGACCAGGAGGCAAAACCTTCAGCTGAGAGCTTGGGGGATAAGAAGGCAGGAGAATACATTAAACTCAAAGTCATTGGGCAGGATATCAGTGAAATTCACTTCAAAGTGAAATGACAACACAGCTCAAGAAACTCAAAGAATCCCTCTCAAAGACAGGGCCTTCCAATGAATTCACCCAGGTTTCTCTGCGGAGGTCAGAGAATCACTGATAATCACACTCCAAAAGAACTGGGAATGGAAGAAGAACACGTGGTTGAAGTTTTGCAGGAATAAATGGGGTCATTCAACAATTTAGATACTCTTTTTATTTTTTTTTTCTTTACCCTCAATCCTCTTTTATTTTTAAAAAAAAGTTCTCGGGGCAACCTCGGTGGCACAGCCAGTTAAGCGTCCAACTCTTGGTTTAGGCTCAGGTCTGATCTCAGGGTTGTGAGATCGAGCCCCATGTCAGGTGTAGACCCTGCTTAGGATTCTCTCTGTCTCCCTCTCCCTCTGCTCCACCCCACTCCCCACACTCTCTCTCTCTCTCTCTCTCTTTCTCTCTCTCAAATAAATAAATAAATAAAATCATTCTTTTGTAATGTGGTGTTCAAAATGGAATTGAAAACTGGCACCCCCTCTCTCTAAAACAAATGGTAATTTGAATTCTAGTACCCATTATCCATTATCACTTGTTTTTGTTGTGCTGATTTTTGGTGATGAAACCTCAGCCCCCTTGGGGCACCTGGGTGGCTCAGTGGGTTGAGTGTCTGACTCGATTTCAGCTCAGGTCATGATCTCAGCGTTGGGAGATCAAGCTCCATATCGGGTACAGAGCCTGCTTGGGATTCTCTCTCTCCCTTTCCATCTGTCGCTCCCCATGCACTCTCTCTCTCTCTCTAAAAAAAAAAAAAAAAAAAAAGCCTCAGTCCCCTTCATATTGCCCTCTCCTTTTTAAAAATTACATGTGTGCACAGAGAGGCCACCATTTCCAGGATTTTGCGTTTTCAGGCTTGTGATAAATAAGATCTACCAGTGGGAGTGATTGCTTCACTCCTGGACTATGACTTTCAGTGGGAGATGAAAGTTTTTCAGAGAACTGAACTGTGAAAAAATGGCCTTTCCTTAACTTGAAGCTACTTTTAAAATTTGTGCGTCTGGACCAAAAGAAGAGAACTATCAGGCCGAAGTCGAGATGACAGAGATGGTGAGAATAATGACTAACTCCAAAGATGGCTTCACTGAAGAGAAAGCATTTTAAGATAAAAGAAAAGTCTTGTCAGAAGAGCCAAGAAAAGTTGTAATTTTCATTAACAGTTAATGAAGTTATTAATGCAGAAGTGTATTCAACAGAACACTGCTCTTTTTTATTTCATTTGTACTTTTTAGCCTAGGATATGGGTTTCAAATGGACATTGTACCAGTTTCATTAAAATAAACAAAATATTTGTAGAAACCCTAAAAAAGCAATTATTTATTTTTCAAAGATACACAAATGTATTGAAAGTAACTGGAAAGGATTTCACCATAACTTCATTAAAATGATACCCTCTGAGGATGGGGTCTGGTATTGGCTCCAGTGGCCATCTGGGACAGCTCTAGTTTAATCTTTAGCAGTTTATGTTTTTACAAGGAGGAAGTATTCATGTGTTACATGTGCAATTAGAAGTTACTTTAAAAATACATATATATATATATATATATTGTACTTTAAAAATACATATATATATATTGTACTTTAAAAATACATACATATATATATATATATATATATATATATATATATTGGGTGCCTGGGTGGCACAGTCATTAAGCGTCTTGCCTTCGGCTCAGGGCGTGATCCCAGCGTTCTGGGATCGAGCCCCACATCAGGCTCCTCCGCTAGGAGCCTGCTTCTTCCTCTCCCACTCCCCCTGCTTGTGTTCCTTCTCTCGCTGGCTGTCTCTGTCAAATAAATAAAATAAAATCTTTAAAAAAAATACACATATATAACACAAAGTCAGGCTACCTCTTAGAGAGCCACAGCCAAAAGTTACAGAGTCACTTCAACAATAAAGAGAAAGGATAAACTAAAAATACCATGTCACCAAGAGGACTTTTCCCCCCAGATGTTTCTCAGTCAGCTGGAGCTTTGATGTCTGGCCTTTGTTTGAACAGGGTGCTTGATCAAGAGTCAGCTATGGCCACCCTAGAGAGAGTTCTGTGATGAGCCATGTTGGGGAGACAGGGATGAGTGGGCAGGTCTGTTTCCTTCTAGATGTCTCTGCTCTCAATCACTTCATCTTATGTTGGGTAATCTCCCAGGACCAGATGAATGTGTGTGTTAGGGGTGGGGGGAGGTGAGGGGGTTAGTTGATGGAGAAGAGAAGGGTAAGAAAAGAAACTCTTCTTTGAAGGTAAAAGCATTGGATTCTGGGCATCTGCAAGGAATCACTTAATGTCTGGGCTGATTAAGTCAGCTGGGTGCCAGTCTAATGAGACTGGTATGGAGTCCATCCTTTGGTGGGCCAGATCACTTGATTCCTTAGAAGAAATGGCATGAGAATTCTTGACTATTTTTCTAGCTCTTGCAAAGTATGTAACTGATGCTAAATTAGCCAGATCCTTGGCAGTAAGATCCAAGTTAGATCTGCTAGTTGAATCATTTTTTTCTAATCTACATTAAAATAAACACATATGTAACTATTAAACCAAAAATGTATGTATCCATGTGCATCTTAAAATCTCACATGCCTGGTTGGCTCAGTTGTTTCAGTGTCTGATTCAGTCTCAGCTCAGGTCTTGATCTCGGGGTTGTGAGTTCAAACCCTGCATTGGGCTTCACGCCCAGTGTGGCACCTACTTAAAAAAAATAAATAAATAAAAATCTCACGTTCTAATCATGGTACATGGGCCATGTTTAGGGAAACATTGTCAGAAGTGGGATGAGCTTTGGGGAGGATCTGGGTTCAAATATTGCCTCCCCAACAAACTTAATAACCTGAGGACTTAACCTTCTTAGTCTTGAATTTCCTCACTTCCAGGTAGGCTTATTAGTGGTTCCTACCTTGTAGGGCAATTGTAAGGATTATCTGAGCTAATGTCTATAAAACATAATGTGTAGTGCTTACAAATTATTAGCCAAAAAGAAAAAGAAAAGAAAAAGGTCTTTGCAAATAGTAAACAAATGCTGAGATCTTGATTAAATATAACATCTGTAATAGATGTTGTCATTCTTTGGTGATGGTTCAGTGCTCAATTTCTTGTTTTGGAAATTTGTATGTGTGTATGGAGGGGGGGCTCTTCCCCTAAACGGTTCCCTTTTGATCCTTTTTAAATTAACATTTTGGCTATAATGCATGGAATTACCTATTTCAAATCAATCTGATGGCTGAAAAAGGCAGAATCAAAGTGATTACATAGCTATTCTGAAATGCACAGAATCATACCCAAGAATTTTTCTAATTAAATGGTCTTTGTGGGGGTGAAGTCTCTAGTAGGAAACTATGTAACTAAAGCCTTAGAAACATCTCATCAGGTTGTGGGTGCCTGTGTTTAAATTTTGTATCACATACATCTGCTCTGGCTCTAGTGCTTGCTAGTTAACTTTGTACTTTTAGAAAAGTGAAGTTTCCTCCGCTACTTGGCTTTTAAGTGACTGCCTTGATGGACAAAGTGGGAGAGTGGGAGCCAGGAAGAGTTGATGGCAGCTAATTGGGTAAGTTGTGCCTCAGTGGAGGCCATCGAAGATCTCACATAACGGAACAAAGGAGTGTGGTGCGGCTGAGAAGGTGATCTGGTTCCGGAAGCCTGCGCATTAGGACCCTCCCAAGTTCTCCTTGTCGCTTCTTTAGAGCCTCTGCCTGATGAGCTAGTGGGGGTGACTGAGCTTTCCCTACTGCTGCTACCGTAGGCAAAGACTCAAGCCAGGTCCATCTTTCTCAGTCTTGCAATTGAGATACCAAGTGCTGTAACTAGGATCTTAATTTGCCATTTTGTTTTACCCTGAACTTGATTAGTTCAGATGAGGAACTGGAGGTACTCATGTATTGGAGGTGAAGAAAAGGGTTTTCAGCAGTTTTGCAGCCTGAAGTGCTAATTTGAGCATTCTTCGTATCACGTAGATACATTCTGGGGCTGAAGGGTTTCTTTGGCATTGTGTAACTGTGTGCATGTTAATAACAGGAACCTTTCCGTTGCATCTCACTGTTTTTGAAAATCTTTCCTATCTCCGTAAATCTTCCTCCCCATGAACTTTGATAAAGCAACATCCCAGAAATTCTTAAAAAAAGAAAACATTTTAGTCTTTATCTGATGAAATGAGCGAAAGAATAATTTTTTTAAAATTTTGAATAGATCGTATTAGTTTTATAATATATCAGCAAGTGAGTTTCCAATGTACTCCTGGCTGCAGTTTTTGCCTTTTAAGATAGGATTTGTCTTCTCAGTTTTAAAATTAGGTGCAGTAAAGAAAATCCAGGGAACATGAGTCAGGGCAGAGCTGGGCTTCCATCCTGGTGTCTCAGACTTTTATTGACGCTTATGAAGCTTTCTGTACTAAGTCCCTCTGCAAATGCACACGTCTAATCTCATGTGAAAAACAAATGTATAAACAGTGAACAGGGGATGTGTGTTGTAATGGAGATGCTTTAAAAGGAGATATTTGATGGGAGCATAGTTGGAGCCTCAACCTTCTAATCTGTAAAATGTGCAAACTGGATGACATCTCTGCTCCTTTCCAACTTTCAAACTACGAGCCTGTGGGAACACAGACCATGTCTTGTCCTAGAACATTTGTTTTGCATGATCACTGAGTAGTAAATACACCATCAGACACGGTAAATATTTATGGCCCCCTGAAGCGGAGTGTTTTTTCCTGTTGCTGACCATTGTTGGCCGGCTCAAAGCACAGCATAGGTTTTTCATTAGAATGTAGTGGAGAAAGTCTCCATTGCTCCTTTGCAGAATGTCTGGGATGATCTTAAAAAGTAGCCTCTATGCCTCAAAGTGCTAAAAATATTTACCTAACAACAAGGTGGGCTGCTGGAGCTGCATCTCATTCCGCATTTCCTCTTAGCAACTTGAGGGAGAACGTAGAGGATGACATACTGCCAAGATGAGATAATGCCTGGGATGTGGTGGTTGAGGTCATCCCCATGGGGCTTCCTGTCAGATGAAGCTCTTCCCGTCCTGAGAGCACTGGGATCCTGTGGCGTTCTACCACTTTCTTTTCCAGACTTTGCAAACCTGAGGACCAGGATCACTTTCTTAATACTCTGTTATGGGAAATCACTCCTTTTCCCAGAGTGGTGAATGGGTAAACGTGATGTTTTGCTGTGAGCTATCAGATTCTAAAGGAAGATAGCCATCTAGGGTGAAAGGGCCTGTGCAGTAGTGCATCGATGCACGCAGGTCCAATCAGTAAAACCTTAGTTTCCAGACCCCTTGAGATTTGGGGAGAGGGTGCAGGGGGTAGAAAATACATTTAAATAACCAAGCCCTTATTCCTTGTGTTGTTGCTGTATATTTTGAGTAAACTTTGATTTTGGAATAGTTTTAGATTTACGGAAAAGTTGCAAATCTGGTAGAGTTCCTGTACGCCCTTCCCTCACCTTCCCCTAATGTTAATATTTTGTATAACTACATTTGTCAAAATCAAGAAAGTCCTATTGATACAGTATTCCTAATGAAACCATGATCTATTTGGATTTTACCACACATTTTCCTTTAAAAATCCAAATTAAAAAAAAAAAAACACTAAGTCATACACATACACCTATACACGCACCAATATATAAATAGATATAAAATCCTACTTTTAAAATATAGGTATGCAAGGACACACATTTATCTCATTATATGATAGGTACCGTGTTCTCCTGTCTATTGAGACAGATTTTACAAACTACCATTTGCCACTGTGGGATGAGCATCAGTCACTAGCCTTTGCTATATTGCATTGGCCTCTTAATGCTTTAGGGCTGGTTGGCTCCGGGAATCAGTGCTTTTTTGAGTCCTCAGGTCCGCTTGCCATGGTTTTTCTAGACCTTCTCACATTACCAAGCAGCCAGCTGCTACTCTTCTCTGCCGTCAGCATTTTTTTTTTGTCTGTGGCAGACCTTCTCACATCTACACTTCAGCTGCTAACTGTTAGTTCAGATTTCATAACCATGCAGTAGGGCTTCTCAGAATTATGGAAGGAAGACTACCTATAAATGAGGTTCCTGGGCCATATCAGGATGTGAATTTTATGACTTTTTTTTTTAAAGATTTTATTTATTTATTTGACAGAGAGAGAGACAGAGAGGGAACACAAGCAGGGGGAGTGGGAGAGGAAGAAGCAGGCCTCCTGCTGAGTGGGGAGCCTGAAGACCTGGGATCACACCCTGGGCAGAAGGCGGATGCTTAATGACTGAGCCACCTAGGCGCCCCTGACTTTTTTTTTTAAGCCTTTTTACTACCTTATTTTCCAGTTTTTGACCAGATTTTGATAAATAACAATGCAAAGGTTAGTGATAATTTAAGTAATAGAATCCAGATTTTAATAGCTAAAAATATGGGAATGAATATCTGTCTTATGAGAGATTTTTAGCAAAAGAAGCTCACCCTAGTATTATGTTCTTCCAGTGTATTTAAATTGTCATTTTAACTGTGTAAACATTAGCCTATGTGAGATTTTAAATTATTTTCCCCCATGGTGTTGTTTTACAGGCTTTATAATAATATTTGTGTGTTGTAGAAAAATTGGGAAATAAAGACAAGTTTATTTTCTACATCATTATTTTGAAAGGCGACACAATATTCCATTTTATGGCTATATTTAGCACATGTAGAATAACATTTAAGTTGTTTCCATTTTTTAAGATATAAATAGTCCTGCGATAAGTAGTCTTTGCAGCTACAGTTTTGCACACATTCAAAAGGCTGTCTTCCCAGGAGTGAAATTATTAAGCAAGAATGTACACTTCGATGCATCTTGATGGCAATTCCCACATTTAGCAGAGTGTTAGAAATATGAGCTTTTCTACCTGCTGAAGGAAACTATAGCCTGAGGTTCTAGAGTAGAGTTGTTTGCGTTGCTTTTTGCACAGGAGCAAAGGAAACAGCCCCGCCTGGACCATTCTGGTAGTGTGTTCACACTGGGGGGATTTCAGACAGATAGAACTAAGCCTTTTCAGGTGACTTACTGACTCCTGGGAGGAAACTGTTTGTCAAGACCTGTTGCAATTTGTTGTGACCTCATCTGTTGGGGGTGATGGCCTTGGAACCTAGGGTTTACGAGGGGCAAGCTCCCCCCCACCCCCCACCCCGCAGCATTTCCTTGCCCTACAGCTTCAAGCAGCTTCATGCCTTAGCCTCTTTAATGAATAGTCATCCTCTTCGATTCCCATTGGTAGGGACCATCCTCATGTTTTCTGTCGGGCGGACTGTTAGGCAAAACTTCTTGGCAAGTTTTCTAGCCAATTAAAAGTGGAAGACTAATTCCATTAAGCGGTCAATTCCTGTTAGCTCAGCTGGTGGGATTGTGGTGCTAATGCTGGACCAGGAGGCAAGGGTTTGATCCCCCAGGACCCTCTTCTCTGGGTGTAGTAGCATAGTAAGAGGCTATACTCTTCTCTCAGTATAGTAGCAGAGTAAGAAAATGGATTCGTTGCTTGCTTCCTCTCCTTCCTTTTAAATAAAGTCTCTTGATTAGATAGTCTAATTAAGACTGATGTGATAGGCATCAGCATTCTTTTTTTATTATTGTTATTTGTATTTCAAAATGTTTTTAATTTTTAATTTTTAAGTATTTATTTATTTATTTTACGGACATATCATTGATACACCATATCACATTAGTTCCAGGTGTACAAAATAGTGATTCAGCAAGTGTATACATTATGCTATGCCCGCCCGAAGTGTAGCTACCATCTGTCACCATACAAAACTATTACATAGCATTGACTATATTCCCCTATGCTGTACCTTTATCCCTGTGACTTGTTCATTCTATAACTGGAAGCCTGTATCTCTCAGTTCCCTTCACCACGTCATCACTGTTCTTTTTAATCAACAATTTAGTGCCATTCTTTTTCAAAAGCTCAAAATAAATTTTCTGAACATTCTGATTCTGATCCTGACTCTTCACTTTCTTTAGGAAATCATTTGTTTATCAAATAAATCATACTTTCTGCAGACCCTGCATCTCTGAAAGCACGAGTTCATGCGGAATATTTGGAGGATGGGCCATCAGGGAGAGAGTGAAATAAAAACGATGTAATTTAGACTAATCGTTGGTCTTGTCTCATCGGGTTGTCTTTCATAAGTATCTTCAGAACCAGTGTGGATCATTCAGAATAGGACGAAATAAGAAACAAAAGTTCCAGGTGAGCAGGGTATAGGTTGAAATCCCGTTTGCCTCTCCAGGCACAAGATTTTGTCGGGCCCACGTAGGGACTCTGGGTGAGTGAGTGAATGAATCACTAAATGAATGTGTGACACAGTTCATGAGAGTAATCCCGTGGTGGGATTTAGAATGTTTCAGAACTCTCTCTTAATTAAAAATGTCAACTGTCTCCTCACCACCCCCCAAATAGTAATAGATTGAAGGTAGTGTAACATTTCTGCATGCAAAAAAGTATGAAGGAATCCTAAAAAAAATCCCATCCTAAAGAAGTCTTCTTTCCTTAAAGGGAATAGTAGATGGCCTTTATTCCTTTAGAAGCTCTTCATCAACTATTGATCAAAAACAAGCATCTGGTTTTCAATCTATTTCTTCCTAAAATTGCTAACTGTATGCAGTCACGAGGAGTTGACTTTTAAGCGTGGGGGATTGGAAGATGGGGGGTGGGGGTTGGAGGCAAGGAAAAGTAGTAAAATGGCTTACACTAATCAGATGCAAACATGATACCTTTGAGGGAATTTTTGCTGCAGAAACTCTCACACTAAACACCAGCAGTTTTCCTAAGAGAAGTGATTTTTCTCTCTTTGGGGAAATTGAGGAAACCCAGGGTTAAGTCGTTCCTTCTCCGTATGAGAAATCTTTCTCGCACAGGAAGTCCCTGTGGAGGTGCATGATTCAGCCTCTTTACTCTCTTTTTCCTGGAGGTCAAGAGTGAACTGAGGGGGTGACTCAGCCACAGGGCACTATATCAGGCCCTATTTTAGCCATCCGGCCTGGGCTCTCTGGACCTTACAGGTCCTCTTCTGTCTGTGCGAAAAGCGGGGAGAGGGGTGTGTGTTTAAGCCTTTCTGCTAAAGGCTCAGTAGTTCTTTCAAGGGAGCAATATGGTCTTTCTATGCGCTTAGGCCTTTGGAAGTGGAAATAGCAATTAATTAAACAATGAATTACATTTTACTCTGAATTAATGCTTTTATTTATGAATTAATGCTTTTATTTACTATTTAGCATTGTCTTATAATGGTTTCATTTCAATGCATGCAAGATGGGCATGCATCTGTTTTGAGAAAGCCTAATATTAAAATCATAAATGCAGAACTATTGATAACTTAGGGAATTTATATTCAAAATACTTTTAGTTAAGGATTCACTACTGTTAGTCTTTAAGGAAAAAGCACCCTAATGCACTTATTTTACAAATTTTATTTCTTTATTATACTAGTATTACATGGGTGTTGTGGAAAATTACAAAATAAAGACAAACTTAAAGAAAGATGATTTTGTCATGATCGTACTACCCAGAGTCACTCTCCATATTTTGGCATACAGCTCTCCTGAATGTGTAATTACGTGCACACGCAAACAGGGGGACATGATGTGCAGATGGTGTTTTGTGGCTTCCTTGTTCTTACACATGAACATTGTTCTTGTTCATACATATCTGTACCTTATTATTCTTATTAATATCTATATAATACCAAATTGTTCAACTGGGACCTAACTTTATTTAATTAATCCACTATTCTTGGACATATTAGCCTGCTTCCAGTTTTTCTTACTTATAAACTCAACTTTTTGTGATAATGATAGCCCAGTGCTGTGTGGAGCATTTTCCCATGTAACATCTCCCTTTTTATTTAATTCAGGTAAACTTCATATAACATAAAATTAGCTATTTTAAAGCCTATATGGGCACCTGGATGGCTCAGTTGGTAGAGCTTGTGGCTCTTACCTCAGGGTCATGAGTTCAAGCCCCATATTGGGTGTAGAAATCATTTAAAAACTCAAATAAAATGTGGTTTCTGTAACTCCGGAGAGCGATTTTGCAGTAATAATAAGTGAGACTGGGAATCTGCGTTTCTGATAAGTTCCCTGGGTGGTTTGGATGTGTAGCCAGTTCGCGGGCACACTCTAAAAAAATAAATTAAGTGTACAATTCTGTGGCATTTAATACACTCACAATGTTAGTGAAACCCTTGCTTCTATCTAGTTCCAAAACATTTTCCTCGCTCTAAAGAGAAACCCCATACCTGTTAAGCAGTCACTTCCTCTCACCCTCTCCCCAGCCCATAGGAATCAAGCATTGATCTACTTTCTATCTGTGGGTTTGCCTATAAGTGGAATTACACAACTTAGGACTTTTTGTGTAACATCTGTTTTAACCCTCACAAACCCTGTGGGGTAAGACCCAGGGAGGTTGAGCGTCTTGCCAGGGATTCCAGTCCTTCAGGACGAGGACTTGAACACTGCTCTCTCTGGTCCTGAGGCCCCATCCTGTGCCACTGTCCCAGGCTCTCACCCTCTGGTCCATAGACTCTGTAGTATAAAGTGCTCCCTCCTTTCGTCGCCTGTTGACTTTAGCATCACAATTAGGTGATTGGTCCTTTTCCTCTGCTTCTCAGTTGTAAAATGGGAAAGCTTAATACAGTGGTTCTCCCATTTTAACATCAGTCAGCACCCCACTGAGGCCTTGCAGAGCTTCTGACTCAGGTCTGGAAGGAGGTCTAAGAATCTGCTTTCCTAACAAGTTCCCGGGTGATGCTTATGCTGCTGCTCCCAGGACCACATCCTGGAAGCCACTGGTCTGACAGATACGAGGCAGAAGAATCACTTCATTAGACTACCTCCCGGTCAGAATGCTTGTGATGGCCTGAAGAACATTGAATATTTAGAAAAATTGAACAGCTATCCAGCTTGGCCAATGTGCAGGTGCGAATTACACGGGAGGCTGAGGAGTCTCCTGAAGTGTGATCCAAACTTGCATTTGCATTTCCAAATGTATGTTTAAAAAGAACCTGAACATCTGGTGAGGTTGTAAATGTGCATATCCTGTGATCTTGCTTTATACATGTTTGAGCTTCGGAGAACCAATCTCAGGAATGCAGAAGGAAGTGTGTCAGGGAAATGAAAGGCAATGGTTTTTGTAACAGGGGAAAAAAAAAAAAAGAAAAGAAAAGAAAACGAAGAAAAGCAAACTATCCATAAATAAGAGAACAGATAAAATACAGTGTAAGGGATGCTAGATACAGTTAAGCTTTTAACTAGATCTATATAAAACAACATGAGGGAGCTCAAAAACAATACTAAGTAGGGAAAATATTTAGATTTACACTCACAAACTAATGCTACCCAATATTTTGGGTGCCTGGAATATATACACTGGTAAAAAGTGATAAATTGTCTTCAAAGAAGGTATACAAATAGCCAATAGGCACATGAAAAAGTGCTCAGTATCAGTTGTCATTAGGGAAATGCAAATCAAAACCACAATCATATACTACTACATGCCTACTAGGATGGCTATCATAAAAAAGGAAAAAAATTGAAAATACAGGTGTTGGGAAGGATGTGGAAAAATGGAACCCTCATGCACTGGTGGTGGGAATGTAAAATGGTACAGTCACTGTAAGTGGCAGTTCCCCAGAAAGTTAAATACAGACCTAACATAGGACTCAGTAATTTCACTCTTAGGTATATACCCCAAAGAATTGAAAACGTGGACTCAAATACTTGTACACAAATGTTCATAGCAGCTTTATTCGTAATAGCCAAAAACTGTAAACAACTCAAATTTCCATCAAGTGATGAATGGACAGAGAAAATGTGATGTATCCAAACAATGGACTATTATTCAACCAGGAAAAGGAGTGTATCCTGATACATGCTCCAACATAGATGAACCTCAGAAACACTATGCTAAGTCCAAAAAGCCAGATACAGGAAGAAGATGACATAAACCATGATCTCATTTATATGAAATGACCAGCACAGGCAAATCCATAAAGACAGAAGCTTAGTGGTTGCCAGGGACTGGGAGGAGAGGAGATTTGGGGCTTTTTTGGGGGTGGATGTTAGAAATTTTCTGGAATTATATTGTGGTGGTTGCATAATATTGTTAATATACTAATCTGAGTATACTAATCTGAGTACTAACACTGAGTTGTATATTTTAAATGAGTTAAAATAATGAATTTTATCTCAGTAAAAAAAAATTTGTATTGATAAGTGGACTGGCAAGATAGACAACCTAACCCGTAACAGTAGTTGCCACTGGAGTGGCTAGAGGTGGGATATGGGACTGAGGTGGTAGGAAAAGGAGATGTTAGGTATGTTAGTAGTGTTTTGTTTCTTTTGCATATAAAGAGAAAATACTGGAAGCAACTTTAACAAAGCATTGAGCTCTTAATTCTGGATGATGGGAATGTCAGCATTTACTATATATTGCCTATAGCATTTGCTATGATTTTTTGAATTTCTAAAAAATATATGTATATTTACATATATTTCTTATAAATATATAAATATACCAGATGCAAAATACCCCGAGCACGCGAGCTCAGCCTGAGGAGAGCTGCCTTCTTGTCCATCTCAAACCTCTGCCCTCCTCCTAAGATCCCACTGGATCCTGGCCCTCTAGTTGGTAAACTCTTTCCATACGGCCTCCACTGGCCCTTCTTGACCAAAAGCATCATTACACCTCCTGATTTAGGAGAAATGTCAAGGTTCTTGATTCCCCAGTGACTCATCAGCAGATATTTACCGTCCTGACTCCTCCCTGAGCCTGGACAAAAATCCTCTTTCCTGTTGGAGAATCCCCTGCCACCAGGCTCACCCAAAGATTAAGTTAGATCCAGAAAAAACCAGAAGAGTATCCATTCTGTTCCTATGGATATGATGATGGCTAATATGGAACTATAGAGAAGACCTAGACTTTTCCTAAAACACACTCTGTTCTGGGAAGAGATCGTCATGTCTATTTACCAGGCCTTATAGTAAGTGAAAATGAGAAAACAAAACAAACTGAATGATAGATGAAACTGCAGACTTCTTTCCAAGCAGTCTAATGCAGGTATCATCGAACTGCAGCTAGATCTGGCCTACTCTCTGTTTTAAAGATTGATTGATTGATTGATTGATTGATTGATTTGAGAGACAGGGAGAGAGAGCACACCTGTGTGCCCACATGTGCGAGTGCATACATGTGGCTGAGTGTGGAGGGAGGGGCAGAGGGAGAGAATCTTCAGACTCCTGTCTGAGCACAAGCCCAATATGGGGCTCAATCTCATGACCCTGAGACCCAACCAAAACTAAGAGTCAATCACTTAACCAACTGAGCCACCCAGGTGCCCTTGGCCTTCTGTCTGTTTTTATAAATAAAGTTTTATTGAAACACAACCACATTTTTACTTATTGTCTGTGTTTTTGTACTGCATCAACAGAATGGAGTAGCTACATCATGGCCCACAGAGCCTAAAATAATTATTATCTGCCCTTTACAGGAAAGTTTGCCAGCTCCTGGTCTAGTGGTTAGAAACATGGGCTCTTAACTCCAAATACTCTTAGAAGGTAGTTAAGAGACAAGATCTTTCCATCTTCTTATCTTAAAGTGAGGATGACACTGAAATGCAGAGAAATGGGGTGAAGAGTCAGGGTCTCAGAGCCAATTATTGCCTGAGGGTTAAGAGTGTGGGTTCTGGAATTAACTGCCACTTACTGGATTTATGGCCTTGGGTGTGTCACTGGAGGTTACAAAGCCTCGTTTCTTAAACAGTGTTCTTGAGAAGAGTAAGTGAGATAGCTCAGTTATTTCATCAGTAAATGTTTATTGGGCTCCATTCAGTGCCAAGCACTGTTTGAGGTGCTAATGATACAGCAGCAAATGTGAAGGACAGAGTTGTAACCTAGATGGTCTATAACAGTAAATTGGTCTTGCAGTGATTGGGCAGGGGGACAGGGTGAGAGATGGGGGTTAGAGATCTATTACAGCTAAGAGTTCAGGGAGGCCCCTCTGAGGAGGGGTCTTTTCAGCTGATGCCTCAATGACAAAAAAGAGACGGTCCGGCAAAAGATTTGGGGGCAGAGGAAACAGCCAGTACAAACATCCTGGCTAGCAATGAGGCTGCTTGGTCAGGAAGGAAAGGAGGCTGTGCTACAGCCTTGTGGGTGAGGAGGAGAGAAGCGAGAGGATGAGGTCTGACAGGTCAGCAGGCCCAGATCCCATGGGGCCTCATCAGTTGGGGCAAAGAACTGGGATTTCAGTGTTAAGTGCAGTGGAAACCACTAGAGGGTGAGTGCTATAATCTAAGTATTCAGGTGATCCTTCTGGTAGCTGTAATGTGATGGGATTCTATAGACAAGGTTTGCAGCAGAGAAAGCAGTTAGCAGGCTACTGCAAGGTCCAGGTGAGAGAGGAAGACAACTTGGGCTGCAACTGTGGCAGGCAAGGTGGAGAGAAGAAGATGGATGCAGTGAAACTAATGGAACTTGCTGGAAGATCAGACTTCATGTGATAATGTATGGGAAATGTTTAGCATGGGGCCAGGGACAGTGGATCATCATCCATCACTGTCATTAGCACCACCCCCACCTCCTCCTCCACCATCACCACCACCGTTATCATCTTGAGGAACGGTGTAGCGTTATGGTTAAGAGTATAGACTCAAGCCGCCATTGCTTGGGTTCAAGCCCCAGCTATGCCACTTAGAAACTCTGTGACGGTGGGCAAATTACACATCCTCTCTGTGTTTCAGTTACCTTCCCTGTAAAATGGGGGGATCATAGTACCTTTCTTCTGGGACATTGTAGAGTACCATAATGTACTTAGCAGATAATAAACCCTAAACACTGTTGGTATTATTTGGAGGCTGGCAGATGATCTATTTGGTAGATTTGGTGAATATTGCTAAAATCCTTGCATTCAGATATCATCCTTAGAGGTCAAAAACAAATCCTTCTTAAAAATGTGTTTGTATACAATTCAAGTTATACATGATCACTGGGAGAGAAGACACACACATGAGAAAAGGAAAAACAGACATAATGGAGTTGGGGTGAAATGTAGATGGGGTTAACATGATTCTTACACCATTTTTAGCTTTGAAATTTCATCTAAACAGAAAGTGCCCCAGGACACCTGGGCAGCTCATTTGGTTAAGCATCTGCCGTCAGCTCAGGTCATGATCCCGGGGTCCTGGGTTCGAGTCCCACATTGGGGTCTTGGTCAGCAGGGAGCCTACTTCTCCCTCTGCCTGCAGCTCCTCCTGCTTGTGCACTCCCTCTCTCTCTCTCTCTCTGACAAATGAACAAATAAAATCTTTAAGAAAAAGAAAACAAAAACCAAACACCAAAAGACAAATCCTTCTTTATGTAACCCATTGATTGTTGACGCTGATGGGAGGGCTCTCTCCTCGACCTCTGAAATGCTGCCGTTTGAGAGAGCCAAGACAGCCCCACTGTTTGTTAGAACATTTTAGCTGCAGGCTTTTCAATCAGCATTCCAAAGATGAAAAGGCAGCAAAAATGGACTGGGATTTCCACAGAAAAGAGTGTCGGAGTTCTGTGCCTGCTCTGAAAAGCCATGTCTATGTGGGGCTTGGCAGGCTTGTCATTGAGATGGCATTACTTCTTACAGGGAGGCTGGGAAGGGCATCTCATAGACCCTCATTTCAGCTGGAGGGCCTCAGAGGTAGCAAGAACTTTCTGAGTGTTCCAGCTATGAGCTTTGAACAACCTGAGCCAAATATGGGGGCATTGTTGTCCCAGTCACATATCAGATGGGCAGGCTGCTGGAACCAGGGGACCAGCTTCTGGGAGGTGAGAAAAGCACCTGGTTTTAGACTCACCTGGAGCCTAGACGAACTGTGCCCCATAAAAGTTGTGCCCTATGAAAGGCTGTCCCAAAGACATAGATGTATGTGTTCCCCTCCACCCATAACCACAGAAGGGATCTCATCAACCTTTTTGAGCAATCAGAAGAACAATCAGTAGCAACATGTGGTAAGATCTGCTAAAACCCAGATCTTTCTCCCTCCCACTCAGAAGCAAGCTCCCACAGATGGCAAGTTTTACTTCTGGGCCAGAGTCCATTCCTTTCCCCGAGGGCTGGGATCTTTAGAACTTCGGGGGCTCCTGATATCGTTTCCTGCAACTGCTTAGTTAGACAGCTTGTTTCTTAGCTTTAAATTATAGAGAAACAGAATGGCATAGCAAAACAAACACCCAGCTTTCAAAGCCAATCAGAGCTGGAGCTAAACCTTAGTTTTATCACTTGGTATCTGCCGCCTGAAGCAAGTCACTTAACCCCTCTGAGTCTCAGTGTCTTCATCTGAAAAGGGGGAGATAGTAATAAACACAACTGTATTTGTAACACAGGATCTTACTAAGTTATATACTGTGTTGATGTTTTGTTACTTTACATGGACCTTACATCTGAGATCTCCAGGTTAGGTTATGTTCTTAATTTTATTTATTTATTTTTTATGTTGTTAATTTTAAAATCTCTACTGGAATACTAACAGCACACATTTATTGAGCTCTTACTATGTGACTGTCGCTGAGCACATTCACAACGTGTTTGATCCTTGGAATGGCACTGCAAGGTGGGTGCTATTATAATCCCCTTTTACAGATGAGAAAAATGAGGCGCACACAGGTAAACTAGCATGCCCAAGTCACAGACTAGAAAGTGGCAGAGCTGGAGTTTGAACCTCGGCCACCAAGTCCTTAACTCACTCTACTAGCCCTTAAAACATTCATGCATGGTAAGTGGCTTTGCTCCTCATGAATGTTTTCACACTAGTCAGACACACAGTCATACAGAGATGGTCATTGGTCCTTTGCTTCTTGATTTCTAGGAGGTCTCATATTATGGAGATGAGAGCTTTCTGATATGATTTGCAGATATTTTCCCCCAGTTTTCCTTTTGACTTTGCTCATGATGCCCTTGTCATTTTGTTTGCCACATAGCAGGGTTTTCTATTTTGTAATATTTTATGATAAAAAGATCTATTAATGTTTTCTTCTGGACTTTGAGTCAGATATCTTGCCCATCTTCTTCTAGCACTTTTATGTTTTCATATTTACATTTAAATCTTTGATCCATATGAAGTTTATCCTGGTGTACAAGGTAAAATACAGGTTTAAAAAAACTTGAAAACACACTTCAAAACAAATTACCCTATCCAAATGTGGTCAGAGTTTGTGTATCTGGAGTAATATCTTTTTTTTTTTTTTTTTAAGAATAAAAGTAGGCTTGTTGGTGTCACAAGTGATAAGTGGGAAATCGTTCACAATTCTAATTAAACCTCCAGCCTGGAGCTTGAGTAGGGGTTTTCCTGGGTTGTTCAAGTGCAGGTGGTGGGGGAATCTCAAGATAGGACAGTCAGACAAATGGAACTTCTGGAGGTAGCTCTGGATACTCATGAGACCTCTGACTCCTTATGCCATCAGTTTCCAAAGGCTCACCTGTGAAACATCCTTAACATTTTCCTACTTTTTTCTCTTTGGTATTGTTATAAAATGATTTGTCAGCTATCCTAGTCTTGATTTTGGCAAAAAGTGTTAACTTTATCAGTGGGTTGTCACATTTGTCTTCTGGCTTCAAGGAACTTACAATCTCATTGAGGGAAGCAAGAGTTAGATATTAAAATAATTTCTGTATAATGCACGGGAGTAAAGACCTTTTCATGTGTATTTGAATCAAAACTCTTTCAGTTGCAAGTGCCAGAAACACAACTGAAATTCCTTTAAGCAGAAAGGGAATTTATGTTGATGTAATGGAAAAGTCCAGTAGTTACTGGCTTCAGGCATGGCTGGATCTAGGTGCTAATTTTCCTCAGAAAGTCCTCTCTCTCTCTTCACCTCTCAGCTTGTATTTTTCTGTGTTGCCTCCATTCTCCAATATGTTCTCCTCTCCTGGTGGAAACATGGCCACCAACATCTCTAAGCTTATTCCCTTCTAATTTATAGGTGCTTTCTTGCCCAGTTCTTCCTGCAAAAACCCCAAGCCTGGTTCTCATGCCCTTTCCTGAACAAATCCCTGTGACCAGAAAGAGGGGGTCGCTGATTGGCCGGTCCTGAGTCGCATGTATTCCCAAGGGGACTGACAGTGGACTCTGTCCCATTAAAACAACAGACGCTGAGAGGGGGGCAGTTTCCCCAGAGAAAATGGAGGAACTGTTATTAGAAGAGGGAGGAACCGATGCTGAGTGAGTCAAAGCCCCAGAGTGCCCTGCAACACCAGCTTCTTGTCCTGAGAGCCCTTAAAAAATCAACTCCAGGTGCCAACAACATAAGCAATGAAAGTCATGATTGGAGCAGTCTTGTTAAACCCATAGAAGTGAAGGCTTTCTGGGTTGCTGTCTTGTGATAATCAAGAGCAATAGCCTTTGTCAGTGTTCAACAGCGTGACTAAATAAAACTAAACAAATAAGGGGCTCCTGGGTGGCACAGCGGTTAAGCGTCTGCCTTCAGCTCAGGGCGTGATCCCGGCGTTATGGGATCGAGCCCCACATCAGGCTCCTCTGCTAGGAGCCTGCTTCTTCTTCTCCCACTCCCCCTGCTTGTGTTCCCTCTCTCACTGGCTGTCTCTATCTCTGTCAAATAAATAAATAAAATCTTTAAAAAAAAAAAAACCTAAACAAATAGAAAATGTTGCTGCCTATTACTGGTGATGGGTTTCTGAGATTCTTTTTTCTTTTTAAGATTTATTTATCTGTCAGAGTGAGAGAACAGGTGGGGGGTCAGAGGGAGAGGGAGAAGCAGGCTCCCCGCTGAGCAGGGAGCCCGATGTGAGGCTCGATCCCAGGACTCTGGGATCATGACCTGAGCCAAAGGCAGATGCTTAACTGACTGAGCCACCCAGATGCCCCCATTTCTGAGATTCTAATGGAATTTGTTGGGAAAGCTACCATTGTGTCATCAGCATATATTAAATACCAAAATCCAGCAGAGGAGAACATATGGGAAGATTGTTTCCCTTCCTCCACCACTGACTATAGTTTGGAAAAAGAACAAGGTCTTGAATTGGGTAAGATTCTTAGTTTGGTGTTTTTGCAAATAACACTTACTCATTCCACACCTGAATATTCTATAGATTATGAAGAATGTGGCATAAAGTGCAGGGGTCTTTGTAAATGAAGCCATCTGGGTACTTTGTTGGCTGTGTGTCATGCCTCCCATGCATTCCCCATTTTATATGTGAGGAAACTGAGGCTCAGAAGGATCCCCTCACCCAGTGTCCCAGAGCAATGAATAGTAGAATCAGGATTCAGATTCAGGCAGCTGGACTCCAGCATATGAGTTCCTAACACTGCTCAGTAATTAGCTGGCTGTGTAATCCTGACCTTGTCACCTCACAATTCCTTTTTGCAGGTGAACCATTGCGTTGTTAGAAGAATCTTTAAACAGTGATGCCACTAAAGTGTTTTACTCTGAGAATCCTGGTATATAATTAGCTCTTAATAACGATAGATTTCTCCAATCGCTTTCCTCCCACCTTTTCCAGAAAACATCCGCAGTTGCTAAAACAGACCGAATAGCATTCCATTCTTTTCATTTTATCTTTAGGAAGGAAGGCAAGTAGCCAGGATGTTGACCAAGTTGGCCATCAGCTCTGAATTTTACAAGTGTCGATAATCTTTAAAAATAGTCCCATCTGAGATCTGGTAATTATATACCTGTGTCTAAAGGATTCTAAGGCTGAGCTTTTAAGCAAATGTGGGTTTGAATCATAGTCCTGCCATTGTGACCTCAAAGAAATTGTGGAGCCTGAGCCCCAGTTTCTTCATCTATGAAGGGGTCATCAGTAGGTCTGAGCTCACAGGGCTGTCATGGGGATTAAAGGAGATGAAATGTACAAAGTGCTCAGCACAGTACTGCCCCTAAGAAGTGCTCAGGAAAGGCCAGCTGCCAGTCATATAATCACTGATTATTACAATTAGTTTATTATTTCTTGTCCTCACCCCTCCCCCTCCAAAGTAAACTCCAGCACCACAAGATCTCCATTTTTATCACTGACATTTAATAGTTAAACATCCTTTTCTTTGCAGTGGTTTGCAAAGCACCTTGCAATTTCCTCTCTTCCTAATTCCTGGAATTCTGTTTGTTTGAACTTGAATTGTTTAAAGCTCTCTGTTCAGCAAACTCTCCTTTGTGTTTTTTCCTCTGATGTCCAGAGGCTTTGAAACAGTAGCTTTTCCATAATCTCCCACAAAAGTTGCACTAACTCCCTGAAGGGTTCGTGGCTTTAGCTCAGTCCTCTCTTCCAGCTGGCTGGCTGGCTCCTTCTGTTTTCATTCTTTCCGGGAGATCGTTTCTCTTTGTTTAGCTCTTTAAAGGGGAATCTCTTGCAGGCCTTTCTCTGAAACATGCTTGCCTCCTCCATTCAAGATTAAGCTGTTATCTTGGTGACAGGTACTGACGAATACCACATAGAATCGTACATGGTCACGTGGCTTGGCTCACAGATGAGTGCCTTTTTCAGGTGATAATGAACCCCCTGGCAGTTGCAGAAGCTTTGTCATAAAAAGTTGATTATTTATGGCAACCCTGGTTCTGGCAGTTAAAATAACCTGGGAACTAGTTAGTTGTTCTTTCTCCTCCCCAAGGAACATCTCTGGAATTCATTTATGGCAGAAGAAACACACAAGGGCACGTATCAGGTTTTTAATCAGAATAACCTCCCCTCTGTAAGGGCATTTATAGATTCCAGAGCATTTCCATGTACATCATCTCACAGTGAACTTGTCCCTGGGTGCTGGTCAGATAAGTCCGTCCAGGGGAGGTGAGGGGGAGGAGGAGAGGGAATCCAGGATGCTGAGCCATGGTATGGGATTTTGAGGCGATTAGCAGTCCCTTAGACGCACTTAGGATGTGCCTGGACTGAGCCGTGATAAGAAGGAGAACCTCATCTCCTGCTTTCTGGTGCTTTTCTCAGTCATGCTAATAACAAATGACCTGTGAGAGGATTTCACAAGACTCAGGGAACCTTGATCATAAAACAATCCTTTATAGATTCATTTAAGCTGTCTTTTTTCCCCCCTCTTGTGGTATGTGTAAGACATCCATCTTACATTGTAACATTTTACTCAGCATCTGCTGCAAGGGGAAACTATGGGATAATGCTTGCTTCCTGATCAAAGTAGGTGAATTCCTAGCAGAGGTCATTGGAAAGATATTTGAGGGAGGAGAGGAATATTTCTTTCTTTAGTTTTGGTAGACTTCCAAAGAAGAAGGGAAAAAAACTGATTTGAAGAAACTGATGGTTTACAATATTTATGGCAACATCACTACCAAATGCCCTGGTTCTACCCGCAGTTGTGACACACCTCAATTCAGTGATCGCCCCTGCAATTTTTTTCATTATAAAAAGAACATAACCACATGACCCGTAGTTGATACAAGCATGATTTTCATTGTGTGTGTTTTTCCTGCACATGTAAACATACTGCAGAGGTGCTCTGATAAATGGCTTTCAAACTGCTTTTTTTTTAATCTAGCATTTTTCATGTTGCTTGACTTGAATAGTATACTTCTTACTGTTTACCGTGGATGTCCTGTAATTTAATTAACATCTCCTGTTGTGCAGCATTTGGGTTTCAAGGCAACTTAGCACAGGATTGGAAAATGTGGGCCCTGAAGCCGACCTGACGCACATTTCCTGCTCTGCCACTTCTTAGCTGTGCCAACTTGGGGACTTGCCGGGAGAATGCATATACTCTCCTGGAAGGGTTGTTTGGATGTATTTAAACATTTCGTATAGTTCCTGGCACGTAGTGCATGTTCCATATTCAATAGCTAGTCTTATTATTTCTACTTCGTCACTGTTAAATTGACAGTACACTGAAAATATTTTCTTTTGGATGATTTTCATTTGGTAAATTCACCCACGGAGGAAGACTGAGCTGAGACATTTGCATGTTTCTGTCGGTGTATATCGACATCTCTCGATATCATGGTCGTTTTCACTGTCATCAACAATTCTGAGGATGCCATTTCACGATACCCTCACCAGCACTGGAAACTATCATTTGCTAAGTTGGACAATTTAGTATGTTAGACATGATGCCTTGTGATCTGCCCACATGAGAAAAGCAGAGAGAATAGTATAATTAGCACCTCCACTCACCCAGCATCCAACATCCACAATGGTGGACCTCTTCCCAGTCTCACCACACCAGGTTTTCAGCATCCTATCATTTCAGTCGTCAGAACTTCGGAGTAGGTCTCTACCTGATAAGAACTTTTTATTTATTTATTTTTTTTTAATTTTTTACGTAATTCCCACACCTTATCACACTTAACAAGACTAACAAGAACTCCTTCACATCATCTAATATTCGGTCCAAAGTCAGATTTTCCCAATTCAAATTTGCCTTTGGACTGCATCTTAGGTGATATGAAAGGGATTTGTGTTAATTTGTCTCAGAGAGGTTGTGTGTGGGGCGCCAGGGGGGCTCAGCCGGTTAAGCTACCCACTCTTGATTTCGGCTCAGGTCATGATCTCAGGGTTGTGAGATGGAGCCTAGCATTGGACTCCAGGCTGAGGTTGGAGTCTGCTTAAGATTCTCTCTCTCCCTCTGCCCCTCCCCTCCGATTCCCTCTCGTGCACACAGCTCTCTCTCTCTCTCCCTCTCTCTCTCTCTCTCTCTCAAAAACAAACAAACAAAAAGAGATCCTATTTGAGAAAAAAAAGAGGGGGAGGTGCTAGCTGGCTCAGTCAATAGAGCGTGAGACTCTGGATCAAAGAGGTCCTATCTGAATCAGGATCCCGACATGGTTCACCTATTTCTTATGACTGTTACTCTGTAAAACTTCCCCCTCCCCGTGTTTTCCCCCATGCTATTGATTGGTTGGAGAAACCAGGTCATTGATCATGTGGAATGTTTTCTATCCTTGTTTCGGTGATTGCTTTGTCAGGGTGCGGCTTAGCTTTTCTTTCCCTCCTGCTTTCAGTAAACTGGTAGGTGGATCTGGAAGTTTGATAAACACCATCCCTAATTTTAATGGGGTATTTTGAGGGGACACCCCCCCCCCACAGTCTTTCCCTGAGTAGAGTCTTATGCAATTATTACTGGCCTCCCCTGGCAGTAGGAGAACCGCACAAAGATTCTGTTGATCCTTCGCTAGTTGGAAGAAGTTTAATATGGAAATAGGTGATTATATTAGCTTAAAAATACTCTAGTCATAGTTAGTCATTGCTCTGGAAGTCATACTTTCTTTGTTACAGTGTCCTAAAAACAGATCCAGAGGTAGGTGTAGACAGGCCCTACCCTCCAGTTCTAGGCGGGGAAGTAATCAGAAAAGGTACGTCCTTGTAGTCTGTTAAGTAATTTCAGAAGCTGCCACTGACAGAACGTGGTTGATGAGTGGTAGCAATAAGAGTCGTTAGAAATCCAAAGAAGGAACCATCTCCTGTGGGCTGGCAGGATCTGAGAGGGCTTCTGAGAAGAAAACCTTAGTCTAGGATTTTCACAACTGGTGATGTTCGAAAGGCAGTGAAAGATAAGGGAGGGGTTATTCTGGACTCGAGTTCAAAGACACAGAAGACTTTTCCAGTGTCAGCCAACCCATCCACTCATGTTGACAGCCTTCCGTACTTGTCTTCTGAGACTTTTTCTGTCCTTTGTTCTTTAATTTATTCAACAAATATTTATGGAGCACCTGTTACATGCCAGTCTTTTTTGTGGCATGGGGACATGGCTCATGAGGCAACCTGCCTTCCAGGAAGGAACATCAGCTGGGAGTCAGAAGACCTGAGCTTACTCTGAAATCTTGTTTTTAGAATAAAAGTACAAAAGGAACGCCTGGAGGTTAATGTGACTCCGGGTATATCCAGAGGGAGACCCCAACAGGTTTGACTGAGGTTATAGCACACTGTCACCTTTCCTGGGAAGAAAAGCCTCTGCTACGTGAATAAAATGTATAATATACATATACATACATATATATAATGTATGTATTATATATACAAATTATATAAAAATAAATTTATATATAAATCCAACTAGTTGAATGATATATATAATTTATTATATAGTATGTATTATATGTATTATATGTATGTATATCTTAAATTTTTTAATTCTTTTACCTTCTTTACTCTCTTGTCTTTTTTGTGGAGGCGCTTTATCCTTTGAGCTCTAAAGCTAAGCTGGAAACTCATGAAACAGTATTTGTCACTGCTCTGGGCAGGGATACAAATGAAAACAAGAATTCTTTAGCTCTCAGACAGCTCACCTTTGTTCAGGTTCCAAGCGCGTAGGATAGAGGGAGAGGGAAGGCTTACCTGCGGTTATCCCGCGGGAAGAGGTGTGCTTGTTCACATGCACAAGAACTCATCTTGAGATCAAAAATGGCTTATGATAGAGTGGGTGGCTGGGAACAAAGGAAAGAAATTGTTAGCATTTTTGGACATATTCATTCGTCTGCAGCAGCTCAACCTCTATCCATTTGATCCAGGTCTGTTTTCCTTTGAATTCAATTCTGCCAGCATCTACTGAGTGCTTGCCGTGTGCACTAGTGGTCATTTCAAGAGGAGGGATTTAGCTTCCTTCCCCATTACCTCCACCTGCCCCACCCCAGAGCACCCCGAGGAAGCTTACAAGCTGAGTATGTTCGTTGTGGTTGCTATGCAAAACACAGTTTCAAACGAACCCCCTGCCATTCCACCCCCCATGATTCCTGTTAGTCCCTCTCTTCCCCTTTCTCTTTCCCTATCACGTAATATTCAGTAGAATTTCATTATCTTCAAGACGAAAGGGAATTGAGGAATCACACAGTTCTGGGTTTGTTAGCAGTGTGTTCCACTCCTTCCCCCAACCAGGAAATCAGGACAGAGGACCACTCCACTCACATCTCGGCTCTTTTGTCCCTAAACTTCTGGGTGTAAAATGTCAGTGGCTAATGTTCCACAAACTTGGATTGAAAAACTCTAATCCAGTACATTCAGTTTGATCGAAACAGGATCCAGGAAAGTTAAATAATTTGTCCACAGCTGCTGGGAGTCTGTGGGTAAACGGGGACTGAAATCTAAGGCTGCTTGAGCCCACACACATGTGCTGCCTGTAAAGCCACCTGCCCATGTTGTGGACAAGGATTGCGGCCTGTGGCTTTGGGGTACACTGAGGCCAACGACCTTACATCTTTGGGGAGGGGGTGCAGCTGAGTGGTTAAGACCTTTAGTGTCCTGAGCAGACTAAGTTCTGGTGTGGGTATTTAGTAGCTGTGTGACCTTGAGCAAGTTACTTAGCCTTTCTGAGCCTCTATACCCTCATCATGAAACAGGTTATAAGGACTCAGTAAGATAATACATATCACATGCTTGTCACAGGGCTGGCATAAAGCAAATTTTCTAGTGTTTCAGCACACACATGTGAACTCCCTGGATCACAATGGTTCCTTTTTGTTCTATCTGAAGTTAACTCACATCTGTCTGTGTTACTCCATTTTTTTGGAAGGAAAAGCCAATAAGGAATTTTTGATCTGAGGTTGTGGCAAACATGTACTCTACTCTTAGAAATTATTTAAACTACTTTGTTTCAGTGCTGTTTTTTCAATTGTTTGGTTGGTCCCTGGGCTTTATGGAGATGCTTTCCTCCTCCGGACTTACCTCCCAACTCTCTTTGGGACCATAATAAACCTAGCTACTGTTTACAAAATTACTACTATGTGTTAGCCTCTTACCTGGCTTCTCTCTAATCTTCACCTCCACCCTTTGAAGTGGTGCTATTATATACTAATTGCAGATGAGGGCATTGAGGCTCTGAGAGATTGAGTAACTTGTTTGATTGTTGAAGATTGTTGAAGACTGGAAGATGAAGGAATACACTTGTGCGACCTGCAGTTGTCTGGATGTGAGATCACATCTGGGGTGACTCTAGTGCTTGGGATTTACAGCTGTCAGGGATCTGAGTGGCCATCCAACCCCTTGTTGACCAGCAGGAGAAACTGGTGAGCAAAGAAGTCATAGGACTTGACGAAAGTTGGTGTAGGAGTTCAGAGCTTAGAATTGAACCTAGGTTTCCTGACTCTTGTTTGATGTTCTTTCAATCATATCATATAGGCTTGAATCCTTGGCCCTTAGTGTCATAGTCTCCGGTATCAGGACACCTGCTAAGTTGCAAATGGCCTGAAAATAATTAATGTTACACTTCATGATAGGAACTGAAGGTTCTGGAAGCAAAGTACTTGTATTTGAACTCCAGGTCTGCCATTTACCAGCTCTGTGACTTTGGGCAAGTTGAACTCCCTGTACCTCAGTTTCCCCTTTTATAGAAGGACCCACCTCATTGATTGTTGTGAGGATCACCTGAGATATGTCCCATAAAGTCAAAGCACAGTACCTGGCAGAGAGAAAACTCTCAGTGAACATTAGCTAAGGGCGTATTTGCTGAGTTCCTGGCACTTGCCAGGCATCTTTCAGCACTGGGGCTAGAACCCTAAACAAAAGAGTCATGGGTTTTGTCCTTATGGAGCTTACAGTCAAGGAAGTGGGAGACACAGATGTTAGAGAATAATGAAGCTTATGATTTGTTCAATAAATCTAGTTCCATTTATCTATAGGGCACTGTTTAGAATTTGCTGCAATGTATCTTTCTCTTTAGTTTTGATTTTTATAAATGTGTGACTTCAGTGTCAATATCTTGCATCAGAAGCTTGGTCCAGTGTACACAGAGCCCTCAGCCCTGAAGCCCCTGGTGCTGAGCACCACATGCCAACAGCCATCTGTGTGTTGCATCTAGAACAGAACTGGCTGCAGTCCTTCCACTTGGACGTAAGCAGCCTACCAGAAGGGCAGAAAGGAAGTTATGACTGGGGAAAATCCACGAGGCAGCAAGACTTGGTCACTGAAGGAACAGACAGCTCTCCTAGTCATAACAGGCCTGTAGGAAGAGGACACAGTAGGAACCAAATGTTGTCATACAGATAACACAAGGGCCATGTGGTCCAGTACCTATTTTTAAGTAACAGTGATATATTTCAGGCCTGTTCCATCCCATGTATAATGTAGCTTCCTTTCCCTTTCAATGTCTTTTTGCTCATAGTTGATCTTATTGCTGTTTAGATCTCGCTTTCTTGGCCATTTGATATTAAAGGAATCTGTATTCCTCGTTGCATTTCCTGGCAAATGAGGACATCAAGCTGAATTTTCAGATGAGCTTGTATAAAGTATTACCATACTGAACTAACCCAGAATGTGGGCTGCCTACAGCAAACATGCTGATTTTAGATAAGGATGCTTTCGTCAGTAGGTGATAATATCAGTTTTAGTTTCTTTCCTGAAATAAAATAACATAAAACTGAGGCAGTACTTCATGGACACTTCAGTCTTTGGTGTTTTATAGAATTACAGAAGGTAAGTATCTGTGTTTAAATCACCTTATTTTACAGTTCAAGAAACTGGGCCTTCATGAGTGTAGTTGACTTGTCCAAGGTCACAGAGCAAATTGAGAGGTAGAACCAGGATTGGACCCCACATCTTCAAATGTAGGTCAGTTCGCTTTTTCCTGTGTCACTGCTTTTATATTTGCACAATGATTAAATCAATATTTGAAATCATGGATTTAAATTAAAGAATTATTAACCCCTCTCGAAGCAAGAAGGCTGGAAAAGATCCCCAAATCCCATCTTTTCCTTTTTTTAAAAAAAGATTTTATTTATCTATTTATTAGAGAGAGAGAGAGCACACAGCAAGGGGAGGGGCAGAGGGAGAGGGAGACACAGACTCCGCACGGATCAGGGAGCCCGAGATCATGACCCGAGCTGAAGGCAGACATTTAACTGACTGAATCACCCAGGCACCCCAGCCCCCTCATCTTTTCCTTTCTAATTCATTGAGGAAAAAAGAGAGTAGGAATGGTTAATAACAATATGGATTATGTGCTTACCTTGTGCCTAGAACGCTGACATATGTATTATCTCATTAAGCCATTCATATATTTTGTCTCATTAAAGCCTTGAAACTCTCATAGCCTCATTTTACAGATGATTACACAGAGGTTTGGCATGGTTAAATAAACTGTCCAAAGTCCTGTAGTTAGCAAGTGGAAAACTTAGTACTTTCATCTAGGCCTCTTATTCTAGAGCTTGCATTTTCCTATGTTCTACCGGGAACTGAAGGATGAGGTGTTCAATATTCCGTAAAGTTGTACTGTCAAGCCAGGGTAGAAGGGAAATTTCGTATTCTTCAAAAATTAACATCACAATGTAATGTGTGTATAATTATTTTTCAGTTTACTGGAGCAGTCTGTAAGTATGTTTTTTTTTTTCCCCTCATTTTGTAACTGTGCACCTTTCATATTGAAAGTTTCTTTAGGGAATGGAAATTAATTTGGAAGGCTCCATTACTCCCACTTCCAGCTGGTGCAGATGCTTGGCCTCCCCTGGACAGGTAGGAGGGAGGGCGCTGGCCTCTCTCTGCTGAGCTCGTAAACTGAAGTGTCTAAATTCAGGAGTGATGCCAGGTGGGGTGGGGGTGAGGAAGGGAGGAAAGGGATGTGGTGTTTGGAGCCCATAACTCAGGAAACGTGATGGCACCTAATTTCAGAGTGGCATGAGGCAAGCGTTTAGGAAAAGAATAATGAGCTATTGTTGTGGGCTTTTTTTCTTTAATGGGTGGGTTGTTTTTATAAAGTTTTATGAACAGGAAACTGAAGCAAAATGCTGATCCTTTTGGTTTTTGAGCCCGGCCAGCATCATTTTCATTTTTATTTTTGAGTGTTGGTGACAGGCACTTCCTTTAACACTTCTGGGGGTAAAGTGTAACAAGACACCCCAAACCACATTTTATAACAGCAGAATCCAAAAGAAGAGTTGTTTCAGATCTTCACGATAACAGCATGGGACAGAATATGATCCCTCCCAACTCAGAGAAAGATACCTCTTTCAGAAGCCAAGATAGTCTGCAGAAAGTTTTCCCTTTAAAAAATTCTAGAAAATTTGCCCAACATGTGGAAAATCTCTCACATGCGTTGCAATGGGTCTTACTGTGGCAAAGAAAATACTGATGAAATTCCCCTCCTTCCCTTGATCATAGAAACCCAGCCTATCCAGCCATTGTTTCCCCTGATGTATGACCTCATCTTAAAGAAGATGTTCCTATCTGTTGCGCATTTTGGTTGCACTGGACTGATGTTTCAGGCACCTGCTGCCAACTTCAGAGATGTTAAAAGCTGTTTTGTTCCTTCAGGGCGTTTATTCATTGCTTACCTTGTAAAAGTTATGTCTTCTTGCATTTTCCTGGCATCAGAGCAATCCTTGTACCTACCCATTGCGTTTGGTTTTTCTGAGCCTGCAGACGGTGCTGGGTTATTGAAGTTCAAGGAGGAAGCCATGTGATGTTGGCTTTACAATTTTAATTCTCTCTTACCTTCCTCCCTCCCTTCCTCCCACTCCCTGACAGATGAATTTTGTTTCCTGTGTACTGTGCCTAAACTAGAATGAGCTCTCAAAGCATCTCTTGTAAGACTCTAGGTGAGGACGCCCAGACGGGGAAAGTGGCATCCTTCCTTGACGGAGCAGCCAGCAGAGAAATTTCCTTCTTCTCCCATTGGCTTCCTTGGATAAAAAGTCCTTGCGTCTGTAATTTCACATCAGCCTGAGAACTTTAGATTAGCACTGTGTTTAATCTTGCAGAAACACGAGGCAAAAGCCTCCCCTCCCCCTTCAAAGTCAGCCCCTCATGAGAGGCCCAACTCAAGAGAACAAAGTTTCAATATAAATAACACGAGGTATGAGCGTGGCAAGTTGAAAAGAAAAAAATATATATAGGGAGTTTAACCTGGAATCAAAAACCTAGAGAAGGAAAAGGAAGAAAGTGCCTCTGGAGGGCAAGGAAAGGACGAGTGAGCATGTTACAAGGCACCTCTGAAAACAGACTCTTTAATATCCTTTGTCACCAGTTTCAGTCTCCCTGGCAAGTCCACCTGGTTCCAGAATTAGTGTAAATTGTCGGGTCTGGGTAAAAAGCTAGAGGGAACTGAAAGCTGTCAGTAACATCCAAGAGGGCCTCATAGCCTTATACTGCAGGAACCCTCTCTCAAAGTGGTTTTGGTGCATTTTGGATTCTTCAAAAAGCATGTCTACCCATGTCTACTTCTCAAAAAAGAAAAAAATGTTAACAGCCCACTGTAGTGTTCTGCATATGATTTCTTAGTCCCCTCACAGAGACTTTAACTATGCTGTGTTCCTTACTGCACAAACTCTTTCTGGATTCACCTCTTCCATGACGTGTTCTTTGATTAGACCCACTTCGATGTAATGTTCATTGTAACAAATATGGCTGCTTCTACCATGTGCCAGCATGAGAGAAGGAGCTGGAGCCCCTGTTGAGCGAGATAAGTATGGTCCTTGTGTCTTTGTCAGGTGGTGGTGGCACCTCGAGTCCATCATTATAAGCTGGATGGGTGTTGGGGAAAGAGAGGTCTTCAGTGTTTGGGGGGGGGTACACAAAGCAAGGGTTCCCCTAGCCTGGGGATCAAGGACAGCCTTGAATGAGAGGAATTATTTGGTAGGAAGCCGTCTGATGCTTGCTGTTGTCATGCCAAAGAACTAAATGATTAAAAAAAAGAAGAAGAAGAAGAAAAGAAAAAGAAGTGATCTGGCAGCAATTAAAGGTTGGTAAACCAGAAGCCTGTACTTTTGTTCAGCCTTCTGTTGCCAAGGCTTTTGGTTCAGTCAGAATAGTGAGCCCATGAGACCTGAGTTGCTGAACTTGGTTTTGGATGTGAGGTGGAAAAAATTCAAACAGAGCAGAGCTCACCTCCCACTTAACCAAAGCACCCAGTTGACCCTATACCCTCTGTCCCCTCCGTAGTGTGTCAGATACCTATGACAATGAGGAACAATTTTAGCACATGGGCTGCTTTCTAGCACACGCCAACCGACTTCTGCTCCCACCACACAAGTGAGACACATGCTTGCCTGGAGTCCCCAAGTCTGCTTCTGCTCATTGAACTCGTTCTCTAATTAAGGTCTTCTACACCCACCACTCCCCTCCCTGTGCCCCGCACCCCCCAGCCCCTGATCTCTTTCAAGTAAACATCTCAAGCCAACTGCCCTCCTCCCATTCTCTACTGCTACAGCTAATTTTTTAAAAATGTAAATGCAGTCATGTCCCCTGGCTATGAAGATAAGCATGTTTTTAATTGAAACTCTGGATACCAGATTGTAAATCAAGTTCTAAGAGCCAGAACATGTCTCCGGGTGGGTGGCTTAGTTGGTAGTTTACTTTGGAGTGTGAACTTGGATATTTCTCATTGTATACCTGTTGCACCCATATGTACAGAACAGGCTATCCAGCATATAATAGTTCCCCAGTACTAAGCAGCTCTCCATGCCCACTCTGGATTTTGATGCTATAACCGTTGGGCTAATTACCCCGGGTACCTCCGGCCTGGGAATCTGTGGTTTAGAGTATTCCTGGAGTGGGAGGTAGGCAGGTTCATTTTTGGGCTGGCTGATAATTCTAACTCACAACACCATGTTACTCAAACAAATGTTCTCTGAGGGTGTTTATCAAAAATTCAAATACCTAGGGTCCACTGCTGACTATTCCAATTCAGCACACCCAAAGTGGGGCCCAGAGGTATGGATTTGATAAGCTTCTCAGTTGGTTTCACTACAGGTGGTCTCTGGAATTATTGTCCCTGAATTCCCAGAAGTCATGTTTCTATAAATATGTGGGTTTTCAAATCCCAGCCAGATGATATGAATACTGCTGCCATTGAAATGCACATTTCCCCCAAATTTCAATTTTTCTAGAATTGAGATGTAGCTTATAATTGATCACATGTTATTATTTAATTGGCAACATTTTTTTCTTTCTTGGTAATAAAATAATAGCATATATTACAGTCTTTGGCATCTTAGGCTTGATGAGATATGGTCCTTTGATTGCTGAGTTTGTAGTTGATGAAAGAGAAAACACTTCTACTATCCAGAGCTAGAATTTACATATTTTAGATATTTGAGTTCCTCCATGCAATGGTTAGTGTAGAAAACCTATATAACATAACATTAGCTGTAGTCTGAGGGGAATAAATACTTTTGGAGTGTAGCAAACTTATTGAATTCTTGGTCAAAAGATATGAAATACTCTCAAACAAATGGAGACTCTCCATAAATTTCAAAGACCTCCTAGTAGTATACGGGAAATGTTCTGAAGGCTGGCTTATGTTCTATAAGCTAAATAAGCCTGCTGATAGTAATCAGCTCAAACTGGAGAAAGTCAGGGTTCTTATTGCAAAATCTTGAGTGAAGACAGGTTTCTAATAGTACACACCGTGTGGCCAGAAATACCGTGTATCAAAAGGACAGTAAATCAAATCCTCTGGAGTTTTTATGCCATCACTGAGTTTGAATTTCTGCCCCCCAAAACAATTAAATATGGCGGCAAATGTTTTCCTGGGAAACACCAAGTTTTGAAACATTTCTTTCTCCTCCCCAATTTCTTCTTAAAGTATTACCTTTCATTGAAACTTTCATTTTCACTGGTCTTTTGAAGTGCATTTTCATATCTGAAGAGTTTAAGATGGTTTTCTATCCCCTGCCCTTTCTTCCTGTACTTCTTGTTCTCTTGTCCTTTTGTGTTTTACGAAATCTGTTATTCTGTTAAGGGTCAGGTTTGGGCAACAGGGAAAGATTCTAGGCATGTCAATAATTCTGAGGCTACCTGGCACTGAAGCATTTTTTTTTTCCTTTCCCCCACCATGCCCACACTGCCATTTGACATCAATCAGTGGTTAAGGTCTGAAGCAAGAATATCCTTGAGGTCAAAACCAACAGATTATCCTGGCTCTGATGCTGTATTTTAGTTCTACTCTCTGTTTAATGCAGGGTTTCTCAACACCAGCATTATTGGCATTTTGAACCTGTTAATTCTTTATTGTGGGGGCTGTCCTGTGCCTTATAGGATGTCTGCCATTATCCTGGGCCTCTATCCATTAAATGTCACTAGGACCCTCCCCCAGTGACAATCAAAGTTGTATTCAGACATTGCCAAATGTTACGGGGAGGAGGGGACAAAATTGCCCCCAGTTAAGAATCACTGCTGTAATGAACTAGAGACTAGGGAATGTACCTGTCTGTGGTTTATCAGGGCAAAACAAATATCCATTTTTTTTAAACATAGAGTTTTGATTATTTTTGCATTATAGCTGTAATCCACAGGATTAGCTCAATCTGAGAAAGAGAAAGATTCTATTACTTAACCGGTTTTTCAGACTTGTTTCAAAAAATGAGATCTTGATTTCCCAGAGGGCTTTAGAGGGGAGGGGGTGGGGGATTGGGATAGGCCAGTGATGGGTATTAAGGAGGGCACGTATTGCATGGTGCACTGGGTGTTATACGCAAGTAATGAATCATGGAACTTTACATCAAAAACTAGGGATGTACTGTATGGTGACTAACATAACATAATAAAAAATTATTATAAAAAATTTAAAAAATTAGATCTTTGAGTGCATGAATGGAGTCTTCCTGCTTTAGAATATCCAGGGATATATTTTCATAAATCTAGCCTGGAGCCAGTGGATGTAACCCGGGGGGGGGGGAGAGTAATAATACTGGTATGATTTTAGATATTATCAGTGTTTCGTTTGTGCCATTTTTACCCCTCTGGCAGGAAACCACAGTCCTGATCTCTTAGAATTCACCGCCAGAACTTTTTCAGGCTTTTGACTCCCCTCTCCCATCAAGACTGAAGTGACAGAGAGGAGGGGGAGCTCGGTCATTAACTGGGAATGTTGCCCAAATGGAAGGGGAGGGGAGGTGTTGGTACACCTGTGTATACAACATGTACCTACACGACTGTGTGAGATTAGCAAGAGTAGAAGGGATAGCTCCAGCTGCCAAGGGAGCAGATGGAGGTGCACGTGTTTGAAGGTTGGGCTTTAGGGGATTGGCTACTGTCACCTGAGCTCCTTCTGCAAATGCACACACACCTCGCTGCCGAGGTTATAGTTGAAAGGCCGTGTTTTAAAGTCAACCGTATTTTTTGAGCAGGTGTGTATTACACACCTTCCTGGCATAGAGGTTCAGGAATAGGTAGGGAAGAAAGGGGAGAAATGTAGCTAATTGAGTACCTGCTCTGTAATAAACACGCATATTTGATGGGTGGATGGATGGATGGATGAACAAATGAATAGGCCTTTACGAAAAAAAAGAACCCAGTAACACTGATGTTAAGTGCAATGGTAACAAAACAAGGCATCGTGCTATTGGCTGAGAACACTGCCACAACCACTTTAACTTCTGAAGTTTTAGCCTCATGCTGGGCCTGTTCTGCTCACTGCCACCGCAGTGGGATTTGAGGAGTTGATTGATGGTCTCTCAGCCATGTCTGGCTGTCTGCTCTTCTGAAAGGAGCTTATAACCAGTGGTGGGCTTGTGTGTGGAGGCCCACCACTCCACCAGCAGCACAAATGAGCCCCGCTCGGCCCAGGCGAGAATGCAGGCCCTGCTCTTGGCACCGTTCCTGGAAATGCAGAACAGGCTTCTTTATTCCAGTCTCCAGGCTTCTGGCTAGCAAGGAACACTGCCCGGCTGTGAAGCATTTTATAGGATTATAACGGGTTGTGCTGAAGGCAGGTTCTGAAAGGCACTTTGTGCCATTGCTTTGAGTGAAGCTGACTGTTAGAGCAGTGTTGTTCCTAAGCTCATAAACACACACACAGGCAGGATGGGGAATGCCGGGCTCCTGGGGCCCACACCGCTGGGCAGCATGGCAGAGTCGGCCTGGCTTCCCTCAATTGTGACACCAGCCTCAGGGGTGTGCTTGGGAACCCTCGTGTAGAGCAGCCTGCCTCCTGACAAACTCTTTGGTCACAGAACCTCTGGTTGGAATCCAGGCAGAATATCCAAACCCCGAATCTGCTAATGTTGGAGCAGCGCGTCACACACAGCGGAGCTTCTGAAGTCAGGGCACAAGGTGGACATTGCCTGAGGTCAAAATACCCTTGAAATCCTTTAAATGTCTCAAGGACCACATACTTGGCTTGTGTATACCCCAAATTGCCAGCTTCATTTACAGGCCTTATTGCACCAAAAATATATCTCTTTAAACACCCGAACCCTATTTATGGTGATGAGACATTCACGCTATGAGAAGCTTAGAAGCATCAGACCACCCAAGGGAACTCCAGATTCCCATCTTTCCTTTCACACTCATCTTGGGGCTTATGCTTTTGTTTTTTTTCTTCAGTACTGTTTAAATGGTTACTCATCATTAGCAATCTCCCTCTAACTAGCATGTATAGCAGAAAACACAGAAGTTTCCTGCACATGTGTTATGTTGCCATGTATATTGATTGATTTTTATTGTTCCAAATCTTTTGAGGAGGGGCAAAAAAAAATGTTATGAGAGAAAGTAGATATGGCAGGCTTCTCATCAACCAATATAACTATTCTTTGCTCCACAAGAGTTGTACTTAAACTCGAGGTTAAAGTCCCCTCTTTTCCATAGGGTTTATTTATTACCTCGCTGCACTTAGGGTATGTCAGACTTCCGCCCAGTCCTGAGGATCCCGTAGTGAGAATACCAGTTGTAGTTTGCTAGAGTCATTCTTTTCTTCACCTAGTGCTGGAAGTACACTTCCCAACCGGAGGATAAGGTCCAGTGAGCTCCACCAGGGATCAGAGCCTGTCCCCAAAGAGGCTGTTGCTAGCCAGAGTCATCTTGTTGAGATAGTGGGCCTATGGGGCCAGAAGAGCAGGAAGAAGAAGGGAATGAAGAGCAGCTCCAGGTGCTTCAGCTCATATCCTCGGCAGTGAGGGGAGCCCTGAGTGAGGCATGTCACTGCCTCTCCTGGCCCTCCTTTGGCTGCAGAATTAATCAGGGGCTGCTTTAGTTGGGTGCGCTTGGAGAGAAGGTTCCCTTCATGTCCCCACCAAGCTTGGTCAAGCTTATAGGGAGCATCCATGTAAGCTCCCCATCAGCACAGCTTGGGTTAACAAGATAAAGTTGTGTTTGGGAATACAAGTAGGAAAAATCAGTGGTCCAGAGGCATCTTTCTCACCCCAAAACTCTTCTTTAGTCATCTTCCCACTGCTTTAGGGTGTGTGTGTTTGTGTGTGTGTGTGTGTGTGTGTGTGTAGATTTATATATAATTTACTTATATATAAATATATATATTTTAAGATTTATTTATGTATTTGGGGGGGGCAGGGGGCAGAAGGAAGGAAGAGCAAATCCTCAAGCAGACTCCCCGTTGAGCATGGAGTCCGACTCAGGGCTTGATCCCAGGACCCTGAGAACCTGACCTGAGCCAAAATCAAGAGTCGGATGCTTAATGGACTGAGCCACCCAGGCGCCCCAGGGTATTTACATAAGGGGAAAAAAGCTCAGGTGCTTTCTTCCATTTCAACTGGAACCCACTAATTCAAGAGTTTCCTTTACGTGTGTGGCAAAAACAGGGCTAGCAAAACTGGCCAGATAGATTCTCCCTTTTCTGAAGGCAGTTTGTGGACTAGCTGGACAGGAAAGTAGGTGAATTTAGTGCCAGGGTGTGGGTTTGGTACTTGGGGTGAAAGAGCTATATATCATGAGGTTTCCTGCCTAGAAAGCGGAAACTGGATTCTGGCCTTAGCTGGAAGCAGAGAATACTGAAACAGGGTCTAGATATTTCCACTCCCATTACCTCGCATACACCTAAGAAGTCAAAACAAAAGACATCATCTCTCCAGACCACCACCTGCTGTGGTCATGACTTTGATAAGGGGCGGGGGGGGTGGGGGGGGGAGTTCAACAGTGCAGTCCACAAAATAACTTTTGAGACAATGATCATTTTAATATTTAAAAAAATAACTTCTAAGTTACCAAATAACACATATATTTTTCTTGTAAAAAATTTTAGGAACAATAGCTATAAATTTAAAGTCTCCTTTGCTACTTTTAATCCTTTAATCCCAGTTGTACACCCTGGCACTGATTGCCTCCCTTTAGCCCCAAAGGGACTCATAAGTTTGCTGTACATCCTTCTGGTTGGTTTTCAATGGTATGTACTTACATGTTGCTATAGAAAATACATGGTATTATGTAGACGTGTTTTCAACATAAATGGTAAGATACTGTGCTTACTCTGCAATTATTCTCTAACTGAATTTAATACATTGGAGGGGCGCCTGGGTGGCTCAGTCATTAAGCGTCTGCCTTCGGCTCAGGGCGTGATTGGGATCAAGCCCCACATCAGGCTCCTCCGCTGGGAGCCTGCTTCTTCCTCTCCCACTGCCCCTGCTTGTGTTCCCTCTCTCGCTGGCTGTCTCTCTCTCTCTCTCTGTCAAATAAATAAATAAAATCTTTAAAAAAAAAAATACATTGGAGATCTTTCCATGCCACAGCACTAGACCCCTTCTTTTTGACTGCTGTTGAGTTGGGTTCTGTAAGAAGGAAAATTGATTTAAGCCCTCCCTGTTAATAAACATTACAGTTGTTTCCAGTTTGGGGTTTTGTTTGTTTGTTTACTGTCCCAGACTGGGCTGCAGCAAATGATCTTAGAATTGCCTATCAGACATTTACAGTGTATTTCTCCAGTAAGACTTGGTACAGCCAGCCGGCTCACGCTGCGCAGCTTCATCCTGACAGACCCTGTCAGATTGCCCTTCTGAGTGGCTGGCTGCCTCTAACCAGCCTCTTCATATTTAAAAATGTGTTCAGAGGAAGGCGCTCAAAGGAAGTCTCTGGAAATGATAGAAATATATTTCCTGATTGTGGAGGTGGTTACATGAGTGTTTACATTTGTCAACACTCAACTAACTGTACACTTAAAATGGGCACATCTTACTGTTTATAGATTATACTCCAGTGACGTTCATTAAAAAAAAAAATGTGTGAGGGGAGGCTGGCTGGGAAGAAGGCAAAATAGCATACCGCCTCTTCTTAGTGTGGGCATTTAAAACGCTTTCTTTTCCTCCGCGGGGGCACCTCTCTCCCCGCCGCCCAGCTTCGCCCCAGCCTCGGTTCTACCCGCCCCCTCTTCCACCCCGGGAGTGCCAGAGAGTCACTGGGAGGGTGGCCCCGGGCATCCGGCCCGCGGGAAGGAGGGTCCCACGCCAGCTTCGCCCCTCACGACGCTGAGGGGGTTTCCGCGGGGCGGTACCTGGGCGCTTCGGGGACGCGTCGGGGCAGGGCCGAGCCGGCGCTCCGCCCCACCCCCTGGCCCCGCCCCAGCTGGGCGGTCCCGGCCTAGGCTCCTCCCCCCTTTCAGCCGGAGAGCTGAGTCGGTCCCGCCAGGCAAGAAGCCGGCTGTCAGTCTCCGTACCGGCGCTGCCGCCCGGCACCGTGGAGCTGGGGCCCCCTTTCGCCAGGGAGTTTTGTGGTCGCCTCGGGTCAGCGGTGACATCCCAAAGAGCAGGCCCGGCAGCCACCATGGTGGCCAAGGATTACCCCTTCTACCTCACGGTCAAGAGGGCGAACTGCAGCCTGGAGGTTCCCCCGGCCAGCAGTCCGGCCAAGGACACGGAGGTAGGGCCTCCACCTGGACCTCTCCGGGTCCGTCTGTTTGTCCCTCCGTCTCGCTCCATCTCTCACTCTCTCGGCTTCCTCTCTGTGTCAGTCTCTCAATGCTTGCATCTCTCATTCAGTGTGTTCCCCCCACTCTCTCTCTCTTCCTCTCTCCTTTCCTCTAACTTTACCTCTTTCTCCCTCTCTCTCCCTCTCTCTTCTGTCTTTCTCCCTCCCTCTCCCCATTTCTCACACACACACTCTCTCCTATCATGTCTCACTCTCTGTCTCTGCCTCCCTTCTTCTGCCCCTTCTTTGTGGATTATCATGAACCTCCTCCCCTGTCCCTGCCCCTCTTCCTCTTGACCAGGGAGCAGCTGCCTCGTTGCCCTGGCCTCTCTTGCATCCTTCAGGGCTCTCAGACTGTCAGTCTTTTGTCTAGACCTGGTGGAGGGACTTTCTCTTACTGTATCCTTAGCAGATGTCAGGGAAGAGCTACCTTTTAAGCTTGGGTTTCCTCTTGCCTGGGTTGGGGAGGAAGAGGAGGCCTTTGGGGGCCATCTCACCTGTCAGGTTTGACCTTGCAGCTGTTTGGCAGCAAAGACAGGAGCTGGCACCTCTGTTTGTCATCTGTGGCCAGTGGGGTCATTCAGCTGGGGGTCTGGGGGCTAAATGTAATCTGAGTGTCTTGCACGTGGATCGTGAAAATGAATTAAACTCCCTGGGGCAATGGGAAGCTGTCTTGGAACACTGGAAATATTTCCCTTTCTGGGAACTTTCCAGTGCCTTGAGGGCAATGTGAGAGAGCCCTCCTGGCTTGTGTTTAATCTTGCCTTTTACTTCTGTGTGTTATATCTCTGGCAAAGAGCTCACTGGTCTTAAAGGTTGCATTCAGCTAGAAGAGAAAGCATCCTTCTCAGTCCTTGAGGGTCTTAGGGAATATAGTTGCTTCCACTAGTTCACAGCTTTGCTGTGGCCAAGCTGTAGCGGAACCCACAGGACCCAGCTCATCACTGCTGCTCATGTGTGTATCTGAGAGACTGTCACTCTGTCCAACCATGACTGGGGAAAGTCTAGAGGCAGATGTGCATCCGACCTTGGTGCAGCAGTCTTGAGGGTTCCACCCACCCACCACCCCTGGGTCTTCTTAGCTGTGTGCACTTGGCTCACTGAATTATGTATATTCGGGAGGACAGCATCAAAGATTCATTGCCTCTAACAAGAGCTGCTCTAAGCTGACAAGACTCCAAACAGTCTCTGGTTGTAATCAGCTTTCTGTAAGCTGAGCACAACTAACTTTTCACCCCCACCCCCACCCCACACTCCAGCTCAGTTGTATACTTTCACAAAGAGTTTTTGTTCCCAGCAGCTGTGGAAGTGTAATGGCCTTAATGGTGTTTGGACTCTTATTTAAGTTTTGACAAGATAGCACCAGCATAGGATTCAGGTTATTCAGGCTTGGAATGGATATAATGATTTTTCAATAGGAACATCATAATTTAATGAATGTAGGAGCAGTGACGCTAGTATCCTCTCAAACTCCTTTTGGAAGGAAGCAAAGCATAACCAAGTTGAATTAATAAATTGAAATGGATCAAAGGAAGAATAGTGAGAATAGCTCTGAACTCTAACTAGTCCTTTCTTGCTCTCCCTTAGTCCTATGTTTTCTGAGTAGTTCGGCTGAGGTAAAACTCATCTGCTTGATCTTTTCTTATTCTTATACTTAGAATAGAAATGTATCTGTATTATCACAAATTTGATGAAAGAAATGTATCACCAAATGCCAAATATTAATTTTCTTCATGGTAGCAAGATCCAAATTAAAATATGTGACTTATTTTCCTTTTATGGGGATGTCGTGGTATGGGAGTAAGGATGGGGGAGGAACAATTTTTGAAATAGTAAATATTTTTCAGGTATCCCCATTGAGTGTTTTGTGTGTATGTGTGCAGTTTAAATCAGAGAAGTATCATGTATGCTTTATACATCTTGAAGCAGAAATGTCTAGTCCAGCGCATCTCCTAGCTTCATTTCCTGATAATGACAAATAGGCAAAGTTGGAAAAGGAAACTGAAGTGAGTGTAGGGGGTAGTTTTCTGGTTTCATTGTCTGTACAAAAGACAGGCCAACCCTTGTAGGCCTTACTTCTCCATAAGCAATTAACTAAAATATATTTTCTACCAGCAGGTGTCATCAGTATTTGTAAGTGGTTAAAGAACAGCATACCCTGATAGGCCTTTTGAAAAACATGATTATACACATGTTTATAAAGTAGGCACTGACTGTTAATTCCTATGAAAGTAGTTTTTTAAGATCAATCATTTTTTTCCCAAAAAGAAGGTGGTTATAAAGAGAAGGACTGGCTTATCCAAAGTACTTTTTGGCTTTCAAAGCCAGTTGCAGCAAAGCACCTGTGCCCTTTAGACATATAATGGCTGTTCCTTCGGGATTTGCTTCGGGGAGGAACGCTGCATGGGCAAGTGCCTTCTAGCATGGTTCCTGTGTTTGCAGCAGGCGTGCTGGGGAAAGCTACTTAAGGAAAGACTTGTGGGGAAGGGGCTGGTATGCCGTGATGTGCATTTGATACACTTGAGTTAAAAATGCGCAACAACAAACATTCTCTTAAATGCAAATGACTAAAGTTGTACTCGAGATTTAAGCGCTTTGTAATTTTCTTAATTTCAGTGATGATATATTTTTAAAATTATTTTCTTTAAAATATTTAATTTTTTTAAATTTTTTATTATGTTATGTTAGTCACCATACAGTACATCCTTAGTTTTTGATGTAGTGTTCCATGATTCATTGTTTGTGTATAACACCCAGTGCTCCATGCAGTATGTGCCCTCCTTAACACCCATCACTGGCCTATCCCAATCCCCCACCCCCCTCCAGTCTGAAGCCCTCAGTTTGTTTCCCAGAGTCCATAGTCTCATGGTTCATTCCCCCTTCTGTTTACCCCCCCCTTCATTCTTCCCTTCCTTCTCCTACCGATCTCCCTGCTATTTCTTATGTTCCATAAGTGAGTGAAACCATATGACATAAAATATTGATTTTAAACATGGAAAGTATTCTACATGGATTATGATATTAATATAATACTGCTTCCTAATCTGGTATTTCTTTATGGCATAGATGTATGAGTTGGCTTGCAAGTGTTTAGTACCCAAAACCAGCTAGATCCTTCTAGCTCTAATCATCAACTATGAAATCCAAGGAGCTTAGTCCATTTTAGTCCATGGCTTTCAACTTTCACAGAGAAACATTGTTTCACATGAGCATGGTTAAGCTTGCTTCTTCTGATCACTGGTGTAACTTCACTTAATTTCCATTAGTTTTCTTATATATTGGGTGCTTATTCCCATGCCAGGAGGGACTTGTCCTTCAAGGCACGTTAATTGCTCTGAACACCTGATCAAGTCACTAGAAGGAAACCTGTTAGCTCTTAATGAATTACACTGATTATAAGTTAAAAGTCACTGTTTCTACATGGGGAGGTTTGCTTTTAAAGAAAGAAGGCTCAGCGGTGCCTGGGTGGCTCAGTTGGTTAAGTATCTGACTCTTGATTTCGGCTCAGGTCATGATCTCAGGGTCATGAGATTGATGCTGCATTGGGCTCTGCACTCAGCATGGAGTCTGCTTGGGAGTCTCTCTCTCTACCCCCTCACCTTCCTCCCACCCAATAAATAAATAAAAGCTTAAAAAAAAAAAGCTCAAATGAGTGGATATGTTGGCTAAGGATGCTGGAGTCTGGTAAGAAGGTTTTAAAAGTTTGGGGTCCATTTCATTTTTAGTGAAAATACAAAGAGATGTTTCCATTATTTTCTTTCTAAGAATATATCTGACAATTTGATGGACAGCTCACTTTTGGTTTTAAGGTTCAGTATCTCAGATGTTGGTCAGACTTAGGCCAGATTTAGTTAGCACTATTTGTAATCATTGCCTCTGTCTCTCAAAAGTATATGATCTGATTTTGACTCCTCCAGTGGCCTTGTGTGGCCCTTGGAAGGACATGTACCTAGAAATGACAGATCTCTATTCCTTTCTAAGTGCCACATTTAGTGTCTCACTTGAGACCCTAAGCATGTTGTAGGGTTAACAGAAAGCACATATTTTTCTCCTTACTTTATGAATAAAGACACTAACGGGAGGTGACTTGCAGAAAGCCATGAAGAAAATCAGCAGCTGAACCAAGATCCAATGCCAGGTTTCCTGATTGATTTAGTCCAGCATTTCATACCAGTGTACTTTGTGGCACGTAAGGGTGTTTACCTCTGTGAAGAAAAAGGGAGCAGAATGAAAACTTAACAGACGTGTGAGATGCTTTAAAATATTTTCTTTTAAATATATAATCATGAGTACTTTATGTAACTGGGGAAGTACTTTTAAAGCTTCAGCTTTAAAGCGTAAGGTGAACCCTGTGCCCCTGCCATAATTTATGCCCCAGTAAGTCCACATGCGGACTTGAAAATTGTATGCACCTGGGGCTGCACTCCTTGCATGCCAGCTGGAGAGCTAAAGGAGTCAAATGGTTTCCAGTTAATTTATACATTTCTTGGAATCTGTATCATATGGTGTTGAACTGAAAGTATATACATCTGACTGCATGGAAATAGTTCTGAGGAGTTATTGCAGTTAGAATCCTGGTATTTATTCAAGTGACCAAATAAGTAGACTCTATGAATCATGTGACTTCGGGTCTTGCTGGGAGGGGAGCAACATGGAGTTACCCAGGTAAAGGCCATCGCTTGCTGATAGGATCTGGTTATGGTCATCCAGCCCATGATTCTGAGGCTTCTTGAGGGTCTTAGGGGTCTTGAGCCTCCAGGATAGGATGTACCTGAACTAGGAATTGGTCTATTAAAGGAAAACATGTTGACTGTACACATGTACATTTGAGGATGTTCAAGGTATCAACTCTGGACTGAGTCCTAATGCCATCTCCACCATCTGCTTAGTGGTGTCACCTTGGACAAACTACTCTGCCTCTCTGAGCCCTGTTTTCCTCAGTGGTAAAATGGGGATGATGAGAGTTCTACCTCCTAGGATCATAGTGAGGGGCAATGAGACAATTCATGTACAGTGCTTAGTCCAGTGCTTGGCACATAGTAAGTGTGCAATAAATAGCATCATCATCTTCAAGACTTCTGCATCTTGAAAAGATTCCCCAAACAATTTTAATTAATGATCACTATCCTAAATTTTCTGAGTGCTGTTTTATGCCCAGCAGGGCATTAAGGGCCTTACTGTAGGTCCTCTCTTTATCCCCACAACAATCCTATGAGGTTGGTGTACTTGTTCCTTTTTGTAGAAGAAGAAACTGAGGCTCAGAGCTGGGCAGTAGCCTTTCCAGGATGGTTGAGCTACTAGGTGGAGGAGCCAAGATTCACACCCCACTCTGACCCTGAAGTCTATACTTTCCCAACCACATCACATTGCGTCTAAATGACTAAATCACCGGTCTCCTCACCACATAACACATGAAGGATGAACACGCGTGCTGGAGCAAATAGCCTCACAGTCAAAAGCCTACTTTTTCCCGAGTGTCAGGATGGGAGACCCTGCCATTACCCAGTGCTTCTGGCAGCCCACTTCATAGAATGGCTACAACCCAAAGGAGTGGGAATTGCAAGCCACCATTTGGAGGGTTTGGGTAACTTCCGTTCTGTGTTTCTCAACACCAAAGAGCTGGTCTTTGGCAGAATTCCGCATGCTCAGCTCTGTGGAGGTGACACCGTTAGTTCTGCAATTAGTCATTTTGCTTATCTACATTAACCACCAGGCTTCCACCTAAGCCAATAACTGGAAGGCCCTGACTTCCATCTGGATACTTGCAAATTGTGTCATTTTCTCAAGACACTCTGCAGTTGCCTGTAAAATCCTGGACTGGTGCCACTGTTTTCATAACAACTGAATGAAAATAAATTACTGATCATAGCCTAATTTTGCAAAGCCCTGTGCACATGTAATTGTTATTAATGGCATGTGTATATCTAGAAGGGCTACTTCATTTGTGATGTATGCATGCCGTTACCTTCCATAATTTATCAGCGTTGGCAATGTGTACAGGTCACACACAAAATGAGGAAATTGCTGTGATTGCATTGCCATTTATTTTTGTATTGACTCATGAACTGTCAAGAATGAAGGCCAGCGGTTTCTAATGCCTTCCATTTTTTATGAATTGACACCCGTTATTAGCTTAGAAGAGGCTATGTCACATGTTAATCAAGAAAGGCTCCTGGACCTTCGACTGGCTAGGAAAGGAGTGGTTCTTTTTAAGTCTTGAAACATTTGTGTCTGGACCTTCTGTGTTTGAGCCATTGTGTTCTTTTGTGAGAAGGCAGACCCGATTATTACTAAACTTCAATTAATTGGAGCAGAACCAGAAATCTTTAACGGTAAATTCACTGGATTTTTTTTTTTCCTTCTCTGGCTCTTAAGATGAGGAGGCAAGGAGTAGCAAAACAGTCTTTTTTTCCGGGGATTTATGAAACAAACAAAACTAGCCTCCAGGAAATGACCCAGGGTCATTGCATTTGAGAACCTTAGAGTAGGAAAGGCCTGTTGAGAATATGGAGCCCAGTGCTAACCCGCTGCTGGATCCATTTGATCTCTGCTTAAACATCTCCAGAAACAGAGAGCTCATTACCTTTTGAGCCTGTACATTCTGTCTTTGTTCAGTGTAGATCATGAAAAAAATCCTCTCTTAATTGTAACATTGCTTTCTGCAACTGAATATTATACAGGAATACTTTCTCATGTGTTATCTCCTTAAATATTTGAAAACTGCTTTCTCTTCCCATCTGCTCCCACACTGCATACACACATGCACATGTATGTGCATGCGTGCACACACACACACACACACACACACTTCCCCCAGGTGCTTGTTTCTCTTGGCTAGACATCCTGGTTCCTCTAACTTTTCCAAATGGGACATACTGTCCAATCTCTTTCTCTTCCTTGCTTGTTTCCACCGGACATCCTCAGCGTGCTTGGAAATCTTGAGTATTGATCAGCCCACAGGCACACTGTATAATGCTATAACAACAAACAAGGTGACCGTTATGTGCTTCCTTAGGCAAGAGATGTAAACTAATATATTGAAAAAGGTTTTTGAAATAGAGATGACAGACTGAAGATTAACATTTATCATATAAGTAACTTATACAGATATAAAAGAACCTTCCAAGATGTCCATTGATAAATGGGCTAAAAGACACGAATAGGTAGTTCACACACAAGAGGAACTGTGAAAGTAAACATTATTTAAATGTTCACTCTAATAGAAATTATAGAAAGGAAAAAGGTAATAATAGGTGCTGTTTCATACCTAATTGACATCACAAATATTTTAAAGGCATGGTGGAACCCAGTCCTGGGGGTGTTGCAGGGAAATGACATGCATCTGTGGGGAATGAGGGTACTCGTCAGTGTATGTTAAAACACCAAAAAAAGGTTCAAATCTCTGGACCCGGTATCCCAGCTCTTAGGGGGAAAAATGCTGTGTGTCTGGAGTTGTTCATAATAATATTGCGATAATGATCATGTTGTATGCTTGTGCGTTTTATAGGTCTCAAAGCATTTTTCTCACCTGAGTGTAATTATCACCATTTTAAAGGTGAGGATCCTAAGAATCACAGAAATTCAGTCATTTTCCCAGGATCACACCACTGAACATGGCAGAGCTGAAGCTTGAAGTCTGGTTGTCTGATTTCAGTTCAGCATCCTTTTCTATTTATAACAGACAGAAAAGCCAACAACCTCTCTGACCTACAATGAGGGGATGACTCCATATACCGTGGCCTCTGGCCCAGGGAGCGTGGCATCATTCGAGCCATTATACACTAGCCAACAGAAATACCGTAATGTTCTCGTAAAAAATAAAAAGGAAAGAAGTTGAGCATAATTGCACACATGATATAACCCCTTTCAATGTCTACGTAAGTACATGGGATATAGGGAAGTCAGAGAAGGGATGTTTTAGCATCCCCTGTCCCTCTCTCACTGCACTCCCTAAATTCACAGCAGTGCCGCCCTGTGTTCAAATAGCAGGTAGGTGTTTTCACATGTATGATCTCCTTTGAACCTTGCACTGGCTGAGGGTGCTGAGCAAGGCAAGGACTGTCCTCTGTTTGTCAACCGAAGAAACAGAGATTCAGAGAGATTAGGAGGAGGCAGGGCCAAATCGTTGGGCCCTCCTTGCCCAGCCTTGACCTCTTGGCACACCGCGGTGTTGGCTTAACCCAGTCGTGTTCCTGAGTGAAGTTGGTAAGCAGCGCTGTTTTGGGGGGTGTTCAAAGTGAACCACATTAAACTTAGAACACTGCATGTAGAGACCTCACCTGGGAGCCAGTGGACTGGTGGGCCCATCCCGTGGCCTGCATTCCAGATTGAAGTGCAAAGCTTGCTTTATATTTGATGTGTGATCACTATTAAACAAGAAGTCCACACAAAATGGATAGACAGAAACTTCTGTACATGTAGATGACATCCCTTAAGATGATCTCTTCCTGACCTCTACAGACCTAATGTTTGCAGCAGAGGCGATAATTAAAGGGTAAGGAGAAATAGAGCATTTCCCCGGAGGGAACGGTTTCCGTAGATACCAGGAGAAGTTGGCAACCTGAGTGAAATAAAACTGAGAGCCTATGTCAGGACCTTGAAAAAAATCTATAAAGTTAAATGTTTAGCCAGTATAGCCATTGTCGGATTTGGAAGTTTGGAGTCTTCCTGAGGGAAGAAGCCACAGAAGGGAAAAGGGAAGCAGCCAGTGGGTGGAAAGCAAAGGAGCTACAGGCCTGATGATATCCCAGGGAGACAAGTGATAAGTCTTTCCTCTGTGTGCTCTCTGGCCCCAGCACAAGGCCAGTGCAAGCATCCCTCTCAAGTGTCTTATCTTATATTGAAATGCTAACATTTCATAATCCCCAAGTGACGCAGGCATGTCAAGAACAACCCCAGGCAAATACAGAGACGATAATTAAAGGTCACTGGTAAAGACTCTTCTTATGTCTGACTTCGCGCAGGTGGGGGAGGGATGCAGGTGGCTTATCAATATCCTGTTAGGTTTTAGGGTCTTGTTCATTCTCACAGACCTTCAGCCATCCTCTTTGCTGGTTGGTGGTTTCCTTGGGTGCTTCTGGGTGTGGTCTTGCAGAAGCGGTCTGAAACCACTGTGAAGGAAACAGACTGTTACAAGAGGAAAAAAATTGATGGTAACTTAAGTGTCAGCCACAGATACACAGTGAAAAGTCACCTTGCACTTCAGCTGTTTGATGGTGACTTAAATTGGACAGCTTAAAAGAGAGCTCATCGGAAGACAGGCCTGTTTTTCTCTTGTTCGGTTCTGAATGCTCTATGTCTGCTCTCTAAGGGCCCAGGAGAGTGAGCTTTGTTCTGGCTCAGCATCAAGCAATGGGGACTTGCTTTGGAGGACTCTTCAACGCTTAAATCTGAATTTAGCATTTATTTCTAAGCTGGTTCTTACAAGAGTCTCCCTCCTAGCTCGGAAGAGGACACAAGTCCTCCCAGGCTCAGGGGACCTTGGAGTCTTTGTTTCTGGAGTGAGAAAACTGGCCTAGATCATGTTTTTCCCAGAAGGTGGGTTTCATACCATTTGTGGTAGCGTGAATGATACCAGGGACAAGGGGATACAGAGATAAGACACAATAATTTTGAATCACTCTCTCTTTTCAATTCTCTTCCTGTCCTTCTGGTCCTTCTGATCATGCCGAGGCGAAAGTCTTAGTTTGGAGCTAGTGTGTCTTTAACACCTTTCTATCACTTGCTAGTTCCCCTTTTCAACAAAGCTCCAGCCTCAGGCTTAGAAGCTTCAGGCAGGCAACAGTATCTAATAAGAATTTAACAATAGGGTTCATATTTGCAAGTTAGTTTCTATTTATGGCAGATGCAGTGTTTGTTTTTACAGTATGGTTTCTTAAGTAAAAGATGAGTAATTTAAGGAAACATTAACTGTGTAATAGTTGAGGTGGTATATACATTGGCAAAAAAATTTTCAACAATGGTAGCAAGAGTTTGGAAACAGCATTCCATGTGTTCTAAGGGTCTTCTAGAGCCAGAGCTCTGCAGCAAGCAATAGGTTCCCAAGTTTGGGTGCAGCTGCTTATACACTAAACCTTAAATCTGGACTTCGAACATAGGACCCAGATTTCCGATATTAATATTTATAAACAGATAAAGATGGGCTTTAATGCGTCATCGAAAATTATCCTGGACTAGATGTTAGCAATTTTTTTTTTTAAATTGGATTTCTGTTCTAAGAACAAAAATCTTTTTTTTTTCTTTTCAAAGCTTCAAAGTTCACAAGTTCCAGCTGAAATCATTTAACCCATCCTCTTCCTTTTCCCCTTCACCCTGAGGGAAGGATTGGGCAAGATTGTATTTTAATTTGGGGCAGACCCAGAGTGCAGTGGTTAGGAACTCGGATTTGCGGGGTAGACTGAGCCAAGTCTGAATCTCAAGTTGGCCGCTTGTGAGCCAGGAGACCTTGGACAGTGACTCATCCTCTAAAGCCTCAGTTTCCTTATCTGTAAATGAGAATTTCCAAGGGAACTGTGAAAACAAATGAGCTTGCAGAGGGCTTCCACAGAGCAAGTGTTCCGCAGATCATTAGCAACAACAGCATTGTCTATTTTCAGTGTACATCAGTTGAGTGGAAGCTGCGGCTGACCATCCCTATCAAGGGGTCTGCTGGGAGGTCACTCTTTCCTTTGTAGGAAATACCCACCCAATTTCCCAGGGATTCGAGTTGGCACTGGCCATTATTTTTTTAAAAAACAAAAGATGTTCCAGGCACACTGGCAAGATTCACGTTCATTCCTGCCAGGCAGGATGAAAAAAAAAATCTAGTATGGTTTTCTGATGTTCCCAGAATGACTTTCAAGCAGGGAGTGGGGTGTGAGCTTAGGGTAGAGAGGGACCCTGGTCATGGGAGATGAAGAACATGTCATCCCTCCCCAAGGCTGGCTCCCATCTGACACACATCATCTGGCAATCTTAATCAAGCTCCCACCGCAGGGACCGACCCCGTGCAGGTAAGGAGGATTAGGTTGCTTTGAGAGTTCTTCCTGCCCTATTCATTAGCAGCGTGCTTTAATTATAAATAGATCCTTTGTTAGAAATGTGGGGAAATTCCATAGCATGATGGATACAACCTGGTGAAGAGCTGAACAACTAAAAATGACCCCTAATGCTCTTTGACTGTCAGTAAGTATGGAGTCCAGACTCTACCTAACAATTTCTCCTGAGTTTAAAAGAGAAAGGCATGCTTTCTGTCCTCAAGGAACTTGTACTTGAGTTGGACTGAATCATTCAGAACCCTAACAAACAGAGAGTGATTGTCAATCAGTGGAAAAAGGGATGGGGAAGCAGGCGGTCTCACTGGGGATTTTGACAGACTGAGAGGGGGGCAGTACTGGGAGGTGGTCATCCAGTGAGCCCGCCGATGCTGGACGCTCCCACACCATTCCCAGGTGTGCCTTAGCAGAGGGCAGTGTCCACCGGGGGTACATGAGCAGGGCGCCTGGGCACCTGGCTGGGCACTCTAAGATGCTGGGGGGGAAGGAGGGGGGCAAACAGGAGGGGCTGCTGATTCCAGAGTAACAGGGGCTTGAATGTGCAGTGAACAGCTTCAACTTTTCCACTTCCTGCCTCAGTCTCCATTGTCCCACCTCTACCCTCCTGATTTCCCACAGGGCTTAGGAAAGGAGCAGGGTTGTGGTTCAGATTGCAAGTCTTGCCGAGGAGCAGCCTTGGGCGCAGTCCTGCCTCTGCCACTGGTTGTGTCACCTTAGGAAAGGTTATTAACCCCTCTGAGCCTCAGTTGCCTGTTTTGTGAAATGGGTATATTAATAGTACTAACTTAAGAGAAATCAAGGAGATCGTGCATAGAGAGCACTTTGGCACAGCCTGGCATGAAGTCATTGTCAGTCTTGTTGCTATTATGTTATAAGAGGAAGTTGTGTATCCCGGGCAGCCAGTGTGGGGGTAGCAGCGAAGGCTTTCAAGTTAGGTAGATTTGAATTTGAATTTCAGCTCTTACTGGGTATGACTTGGGGCAAGTCACATTACTTTACTGAACACCTGCTTCCTCTTTTATAAAATGAGGTGATGGGGTTGCTGTATGGTATAGATGAGTGTGTGCCAACACCTGGCACGGGGGGGTGTGACTCCGTGGCTCTTGGTGCCTCCTCCTCCCCACCTAGGGGTCCCCCATTGTCTAGCACTTCCTTCTCTATTTGACAGTCAGAAGAGATGAGTCACACCTGGGTCAGGTGTGGGACGACTTCTCTGTTTCTAGAAAAATGCTAGAATCTGTGAGTAGGTAGGGAACGTGGCAGCATGTATTTAATAACAATTCTGGAGGCTTTGCGGGGTTAGTGGCCCCTGACACCTCTCTTTGCAGCCGTGTTTTATAAATTGAGGAGCATCCCCAGAGCCTCGCTCCTAGATGGTGGGGTAGAGGAGCAAGCACCTGGGCAGTGAGACTTTCCCTCCATCCTTGGAGAGTACTTAGAGAAACTTTTCCGGGGAAATCTTGCCAGGATAGACCCCACGTGGTCTTCCAAAGGAACTCTCCCATCTGTGGATGGCCTGAGCTGAAGACTCATGGGAACTTCACCCCTTTCTGCCACAATAAATAACATTTTTTCTCTTACCACAAAACTGCCTTTGTCTTTTCTGGAAACTCTTGCTGGCATCACTTACCACTGAATCTCCAGTGGCCAAACCAACATTTTTTATAAAACCAAACAGTCAAATCACAGGTTTGTATCTACTTCTGTTCTTTTAAGTCAACTGTATTGTCTATTCATTTTCTGTCTTGTGACTTTGTGATTGAAATGAGCTGTAGGTGACGTGGGGAGCAGCGCAGGTCTCAGACTTCTGCCTGCTTTGTCGTGCACGATACATTCTTTTTCAAATTCGCAGTCTCCTGAATTTTAATATACTGTAGATAATGATACATCTGGTTGCATATTAATTGCTCAGAGTTAGAAATAACACATAATCACTGTGTTTCAAGGTTGCAAATGCACAGCACTGAGAGCCAGTGTTTGTTATGAGTCTTTGGAAAAATCCATTGTTAGTGGGCATTTTTTTGATTCCTGTCATTAAAAATGTGCTACAGAATGAAAACTGTCTCAAAGAAAGTTGGTCTTGTGTTCTCTGTGTGTGCATACACACACATGCACACACACACACGCACACACACACACACACACACACACACGTCTCCCAAGGGATAACATTATGAAGCTATTCATGTGCTCAGTTGGGGTGTGTTTGGGGGCAACAGAAAGGCCGTATGAATCCATTATAGATTCCCTACCTCATAGCTTCCTGAACAGCATGCTTTGTACCTTATTTTTCTACATACCATTGCTCAGTGGGTGGTAAGATGTCAGCTGAAAGCTGAAAACAGGAAAGTTTAAAATTTATTTTATTTTATTCCCAATTCAATCATTCCCTTATGGCTGTGCCACTGGTAGCTTTTTCCATGTTGAATAATCAGATTTCAGTATATTCTGTTCTCAGTTGAGAGCAGACTGTTCTGAAGCCCCCAAATGCAGTGTTCCCTGCTTCTAACTGGAGGTATGTGCTGCTGAGGATGCCCGTGAACCCAATGATCTGAAGGGATAGATTGTGCTAGGAAGGACAGCTGGGGCGGACGAGGGAGTGTGGCAAATGTAGTTTATGATTCTCTCCAGAGGCCACATTTCTGCAAGTCTCGTCCGCTCAAATATTGTTCTTGTCAAAAACAGAAGCTGACTGGGCCTCGAGAGAAGGGGGTCCATGTTCTCATCCTGCTGACCCCGTGCCCTTGGTCAGATGTCCCTGTAGGTTTTACCCAGCAGGTGTATGTGGGATCCCTGGTCCCAGCCTAGTCTTCAGTCCGATGGCAGACCTGGTTGTCAGCTTTGCTTGCCTTAGACATGTTTGATTATCCCAAGTTCAGCTGGAACAGTCTGTCCTTCCTTTAGGACATTGAGATTAAGATCTGAGCATCTTTTTTTATTTCTGTACTTTTTTTCCCCATTTCTGGGAAATGAAGATAATGCTAAGCTTCAAAGGACAATAGGTGGATGAAAAAGAGAAAGGACATGCCGGTGGGTCTGTGTGGTCCTTTCTGGAAGCCCAAGGTAACTTGTTATTTGGGGAAGAAATTCCACCTTGCTCATCTGAGATGGATTGAACATCCAGAGTTCCTATCAATGCCTAATCCCAGATAGTACTGGGATCCGGCAAGATTGGTGACCAGCTCCTCTAGCCCATAATTTAGCGATTTGGGGTTGGGTAGGAGGGTTTTGATGCAGACCTCAAAACCCACTTGGATTCCCTTCCCCAACTCACGTTCTTATCTTGGGATTTCATGGCTGACATTTTCCTCTCCTCCGACGTAGCCTTGGATCCTGCCAAACCACTCCCAGTTTTGCTCTATCCAGCCAGAGCTTGACAAACAGATGATAAAGCTGCAGGAAGAAAGGCAAGGCAAGAATGTAGAATCAAAATATGTGGTCTCATAACCTGAGGCATAGTGGCAGGAGCATGTCGTTGGTGAGACTGTGGTGTGGCAGGTGACATGGAGTTCCAGCTTCATCCTTGGGAGGCCCAGGGAAAAATCTAGTGCTGAAGGAAATGGATGAGGGCAGGAGAGCAGGCTCAGGGAGAGACCACACCTGTCTTTGGGCATTAGAAGTAAGGGCAATAATCTGATATTTACAGGAGGCAACTTAATGGGGCAGGCTTATACCAAGCACATTACACACATGATTTCATGACATCTTCCCAATAACTCTGTGAGGGGGTAGGAGAGTCACCCCCACTTCACAGGGGAGGAGACCAAGCCCATGGAGGTCACATTGTTGATCCTGAGGTCATAGGGCATTGAGCTCTGGCCAGGAAGATTGGCTCATATTTTATCCTTAAATCCTTTGCAAAGAATCAACACATTCCTTGGACCAGTGTGATAAGAACTTTGTCACTTGCTGCAGAGACTTTCAGCTTATTCCTAAACTCTGGGGAAGCCTCAGCAAATATCCTTAAAGTACCCTTGAGGTCTGTACACGGCAGTTCCCAAACCCCGAAGTGGGGGTGGAATCCCCAGTGGCATTTTTCTCCCCCTTCCCCTTCAACTCAGCCCAAGGGGAAGCCAGGGATTCCCTTTTATAGAGAAAAACAAATGCAGAATTTATATCCCACCCAAGGGTTTCCAAGAAGTCAATAGGAAATGACTGCCTGCGAAACCCCAGAACCACAGGGGAGGCCTTCCTCTGGTCCCTGTGCCTGTGATCAGGCTACCCCTGCCACCTCCGGCTACCTAGTTAACATTCTGCAACCAGGGGTGTGTACTGGGACCCCACTTTCTAGACTTACAGATAGGTGTGGCATGGTGGGCACATCATTTCTGTGGCATTCTTGTGAAAAATGCATAACCTGAATCTAACTATGAGAAAATATCTTCTGGGCCCAGAGCTGGCCTTCCCTTAAGGGCCACAGAGGCATGACTCTGAGACTTTTTCAGGAGGTCGAACTCTTGAAGTGCGTTAGCCCTGAGCATCTGGCCCTGTCTGCCTCAAGAAAGTAAGAGTTTTGCTTGACATTCGGAAGGCAGCTGTGGACCCAGGGACCGCAGAGAGAGCTAAATAGTTGGTTTCCTCTTTCTCTGAAGGTCTGGAGTGCCATGTCTGGGCATGACCAAAATGAGTTTCAGGCGATGGGCTGGCGTTGGCTAAAAGGAACTTAACTGGGGTGTGCGTGTACATTTCTCCTCTGCCCAAGGTTAATAGTAACATCCTGTGTAAGAGAACTTGAATGTGGTCTTCTACTAAACTCCAGTATTTTAGGGCTATTTATTAGATGTGTTTAATCTTGGGCCAATTTAACCAGTAGCAGACTAATAAAATAACAAATTTGGGCTTGCTGCCAGGACAAATGTTGACTTACCCTTATAATGTTGACTGAAACGAATAACTTTGAAAGTAATTGAGGAGTAAAACATTTGCCAAAAATACAGTGTCTGAGACAGTGGTTCTGTTTTATTTTACTGGCACTGCTAAGAGATTATGTTCATAACCCAGGCTGCTGCTGCCTGCTTCAACTCTGAGAGAGTCCCATATTTTACTGAATTATTTCCCAAGGTTCATTTTTTTTTCATCCCATCACCATCATTCAGCAAAAATGAATTTCCCCATGGCAGACAAGTAGGTCAGGTTATTTTTCCAGGGTAGGGGCACAAATTCAATGATAATCAGAAGAATAAAGATAATAAGTTGCTTGACGTCTGCCCTCAGAAACAAAATGGTTTGCCCTGAACATTAGCCCTCTCAGAGTTTGTAGTAAGATTAATTGCTTCTGCAGGGTATATGGGCTGAAATCCATCTCCCTCACCCCACACCCCTCCTTCCCTTCATTTTGCCATTTAGTTTATATGAACATCAGGGAGCTATAGTGTTTTGCCAGCATGTGTTTTAGACTTGAAGGGAACAGGGAGGCCTGGAGGAAATGAAGCCGGGATGACCACAGAAGTTGTCATAAAGTGTGATTTTCTTTCGAGCCTCATTTTTTATTTGCTTTTTATGGGAGGCTCCGTTTGGGGCAGGGACTGAGCAGCCTTTCAGAGGCTCGTGCCAGCATTGTCTTAGCTCAGTCACATGTCCCCCTTAATCAAGGCTTCCCAAAAGCAGCCACCTCACAGGCCAACTCTGGCCAGATGCCGTCGGGGCTGACTAGCGCAGGCCTAGAAGACTTGACGTTCAGGGAATAAATATCATCTCTCCAACCTTCACATGTTCAGTTTTGTGGCCCCGAGAGCTGATGGTTTAATTTGTGGCTTTGCCCAGACCATCTTGTGACATCTCTATCATCATCTGCTGTTTAGCATTTCCATGAGAGGAGGCTGGAGAAATTGTTGGATTCTCAACATAGCAATCCAATATCCTGTCTGCAGCTTGGCCATGAGACTGAACTAACTCAGAGTGGTCTGTGAATTTTATTTATCCAGGCTCTCCTTACTCTCATTAGCAAGCAGAAGTACAAAAATAAATAAATAAATAAATAAATAAATAAATAAATAAATAAATAACCACACACAGCTTTTTTTTTTTTTTTAAAGAAATTGAGATGTTTTTCTTATAGCATCTGATATGGAGAGAGTTGAGCCATTTCATCAAAGAGGAGATCAAATCTCCCTTGGATGCGCAGGGCAAGGCAACCAGACCCACAGCTGGAGAGAATAAGCACAAGGGTGTGGCCTCCATCTTTGAGATTAGCCAAGACAAAGGTATCAGGGATCCCTCCAGGAGCTGTTCCTGGTGGTTTGTCAAAATCCACAAAGTCTGTAGCCCTTTTGTTGAAACCGTGGATAAGCATCTCTAAAGGAAAATTATAGTTCTGAGTTTGAAGACCTTTTGCTCACCTTGTGGGTTAGAAACCAATAATTCTGAAATGCATTTGGCCTAATCAATGAAGCCAGGTTTCCGTTGGAATTTGGGCTTCGTTATTTGCCTTTCAGCTTCTGGTAACAGATGACACCAGGTCAGTTAACTCTGTGCCAGGGAAAAGAGAACAGGCAAAAAAAAACAAAAACACTTAATGGAAATTTTAGAGTTAGATACCATTATTTCATTATTGTCTTTTTCTATTTATAAGAAAATAAGATGAAGAGTCTCTTGCAGGCTCCAAAGAAGCTCCCCTTCGTGTTCCTATAGCCCCGGTCCTCTTGCTCAGACAGCTCTATGAAGGCCTCCTCATTGCTGCCTCCCTGTCCTGCATGCCCCTGTGGTCCACAGTGCTCCTCTCCTTGCCCGCTCCAGCCAACAACACTGACTGTCTTGGGTACTTGGCCTGGATCAGCCTTCTGGTTCTCCCTGTTCAGCCAGGAGACATACCCCCTAGGGTGACAGATGTACAATTTGGTGAGGCTAATTTTGCAAATGCTGTATAAACACACAGATTTAAAAGGATGCACATAGTCAAAACGTATCTCTTCCCATATATGTATTAATTACAAAGGGAATCGTAAATTTATAGGGAGAAATCCAGCAGATAACACCTGTATTGGTTTCCTAGGGTACCTGTAACAAAGTACCACAAGCTGGGTGCCTTAGAACAACAGAAATTTGTTTCTCACTGTTCTGGAGATCAGAGGTCTGCAGTCAAGGTATGGGCCTCAGAAACCTGCAAGGGAATCCTTCCTTGCCTCTTCCTAGCTTCTGGTATTTGTTGTCAATCCTTGGTGTTCTTTGGCTTATAGATACATCACTCCAGGTGCTGCCTCCGTCATTATATTGCCTTCTCCCTTTGTGTCTTTAAATGTCCTTTCTATGAGGACACAAGTGATTGGATTTAGGATACACTCTAATCTACTGTGACCTCATCCTAACTTGATTGTATCTGCAAAGATCCTATTTTCAAATAAGGTCACTTTCACAGGTTTGGGGGCAGAACCTCAACGTGTCTTTTTAGGGGTATACAGTTCAATCCATACCACCACTTTAATCAGATAGTAAGTAAATAATACGACAATATTACCCTGACGTAATGTACCAAAAAAGACAAGTCACTTCTGTTGTATTCTTGACAAAAATGCATGACCTTTTTTTTTTTTTAAGATTTATTTACTTTTAGAGAGAGAGAGAATGGGGGGGCAGAGGAAAAGAGAATCCTGAAACAGACTCCCCGCTGAGCGCAGAGCCCACTCCCCCAAGATCATGACCCGAGTGGAAATCAAGAGTCAGACCCTTACCCAACTGAGCCACCCAGGTGTCCAAAAAATGCATAATCTTATTTTAATCATGAGAAAACCTCAGATCTAAATGGAGAGACATTTAGCAAAATAACTGACCAGTACTCTTCAAAAGTGTCAATGTCATGAAAGACCAGGGAACTATCACAGATTGGAGGAGACTACAGAGATATGACTGTGAAATATAATGTGAGATTCTAGTTTGGATCCTGAAAGAGAAAAGGGACATTAGTGGGGAAACAGGTGAAATCCTAGTAAATCCTTTAATAGTTTAGTTAATAATCTTGTAACAATGTTAGATCTTAACATCGGGGAAATAGGGTACAGAGTGCATGGGAACGTTCTGTACTATTCTTGCAACTCTTCTATAAATCTAAAATTATTTCAAGATCAATTTCTTTAAAAAAGAGAATGCACACATGGAATGATTAGATAAATTCACCTGTTCTTAGTGGCAAAGGGGAAGGGGAGGAGGAATAATCTAGTAAAAACATACCAGTTGTGAGTTCAGTTTTAGGCTCTGTTTGTGGAAAGCTTGCTTTTCACAAGGCACCGTGCCGTGTGCTCATTATCATCCCTTGAGAGGAATAGTGTAGCTGAGGTGTATGGTCCAGGATAAGAGCCCCATCTTGCCTCTGCCACCTGAGCTGGGTGACCTGTGTAACTACTTATGCTCACTGAGCCTCAGCTTACTCATCTGTGAAATGAGAATAGTGGTATTAGCTCTTTCATTGGATGTTCTGAAGATGCCACAAGCAAATCCATGTAAAGAGGTCAGCCCAGTGCCTGACACAGATTATAAACTCTTATGGAATTAAATGATCGCTTTTAGCCACAATTCCCACTACTGCACTATGAGAGGATTCTTTCCTCGTTTTTCAGTTGAAGAAACTTGTAGGTAAGTAAATTGCTTGAGATCACCCAGCTAGAATGTATGAGAGCCAGACTCGGATGGACGGATGGATGGATGGGTGGATGGATGGATAGATAGATTTTTTTTTTAATGAGGCTCATTTTTAGTCATTTAGTTAGAAAACCATTAGCTGGGAAGGAGATCTGCGGGAATATCTTGTCTTTGAGGGACAAGATACAAAGCAGGCTGTCAGGTCCCCCAGAGGGGAGGAGAGGAGCCACTTGAAGTAAAGCTATGGCTTGGAGGAGACACAAGCAAGAGTAGAAAAAAAAAAAAAAAAACTGGCCAGCAAGTCAGTGAGAAACCCAAAAAGGGTGGGAAGTCCTTGACAATAGAAGGTGTCAAAAGAAGTGAGAACACCATAATATTTGTGGTGACCTAGAAGTTCTGAAGGGTGACAATCTTGGGCATAAACCATAAGACAGCGTGAACCAGCCTTTGGGCCTAAGGATGTGGGTAGTAAAGTCAAGTCAAGACAGTCATGGAGTCATGAGCTTTACATTTATTTGCCTGAAGAGAGGCAGAGTGGGAGTGAGGCCCTGGCAAGGATGAAAGGTCTTCGTCTTCTTAGTAGAAGATGGTGCTGTTGCAGGAATGGAGAGAAAAACATGAATTTGGGGAGGTAGAATCAGGGAAAGGAAAGCACACTCATAAAATAAATACAGCAGAACAGAAGTGTCCCCTCCCTGGGCAGTCTGACCTTGAATGGCTCCTATTCTCTCTGTTTCTACCTCAGAGTGGAACTCCACCAGATTGTTTTAGGTCGAAGAGTCCAGTGATTGGCAGCCTGTTGATGGGTTTCTTGACGAGAGAGCAAACAAAAAAACCAGTCAATAGAATAGAGCAGACTTCAGGGAGTCTGGCGGCTGGGTCAGTGCCTCTCCGTGGGGTTGCTCATCTTTAAGTTTGAACGTTTCAAAGTAGCTTTCCCAGCTTTTTGATTTCCCAACCACACAGACTCTTCCCTCTTCTGGCCTATGTTAGTTGCAAGTTACTGAAATTCACGAATGGGATTTTTTTCTTTCATTTTTACCAGGTTTCTTCTAATTACGTTCAGTTCTAGATGATGTCTGTCATCTGTCCCTTTCAGTATTCTTTCTCACTAGATCCTCACTAACAGCTAAAGTACCAATCTGTGATGGCATCTGTCTGCTCACTGATACATTTGCAAAATGGTTCTCTGTCCATTAAAATAAACCTTTGTATTATCTAGTGTCTGACTGTATACTACAGGCAGGACTATATACTGATATCCCTTTGGCCAGCCCCCCTGCTTTGACAGTTACCAACCTGTGATCAGCCTTGTTCCTACACATCATGGCTCCCGCTCCCTGTATTACTATGAAGCAGATCTCAGGAACCCTATCATTTTGTTTGTTCCTTATTTGTATACATCAGTGGTCAGGGAAAGTTTGTGTCACGCTTGGGCTGATTTAATTGGAAAGTTAAGACAATAAAATGTAGTAGGATAGGGTTTACTCACATAAAGATAAGTCAGATATCTCCCCTGCTTACCAGGGGAGGACCCTGCATACCCAGCTCCAGAAAGAATAAGCAAATCAAGCCCATGCCAGTTCCAGAGCTTGAAGACTAAGTGTGCCTTGGGAAGGTGCTATACCTGGGAGACTTTGAGTATGCCACAGCAGAAAAGCTGAGGCTGAGGATGGCTGATGCAGGAAATGATCCCTATAAAGCCAGCAGTAGCATAGAGCAGTGGTTTGCAAACTATGGCCCATGGGCCAAATATAGCCCACCTCCTATGGTCTTCAAGCAAAGAATGGTTTCTATTTTTAATGGTTGAAAAAAGCAAAACAAAAATATTTTGTGACATGTAAAAACTCTGGAATTCAGATTTCAGAACATAATCACATTCATTTATTTACATGCTGTTTAAGGCTGATGGCAGAGATGAGCAGTCATGACAGAGCCTAGATGCCCACAAAGCCTAAAACATTTACCATCTGGCCTCTTACACAAAGCCGTAAGGCATGGGCTCTGGAGCCAACCTGCCTATGTGTAAATCCTGGCCACCTTTTTTGAGCGACTTTAAGCACATTGCTCTTCCTCTGCCTCAGTATCTCCATCTGTAAAATATGGATCATCATAGTATCTACCTTGCACGGGTATTAGGAGGAATAAATTAGTAGACATCTGTAAAGCATTGAGAGGAGTCCCTGCACGAAATATGAGCTCATTATTATTATTTCATAATGCGAGAGCTTCTCAACCACTCTGAGATTGTAACTTCTGTTTAACGTGAGGATGATGAAAGCCTCCTAGAAGGCTACTGGGTGTTCTCAGCACACCTCCTCCCTCCACAGAGATGGAGCCCTGCCTAAGGCTTCCCTGGTGTCCTCAAACATTTGAAAAACTTTTCCGACTCCATCAACCCATTGGCAGAAGCATCTGCTGGCACAGTTGATGCTCACCTCTCCCTTGCTCCTAGCCAAGTGTATAACAGCCAAGAGAGGTGTTGCCCTGCAGTAGAGTGGTCAGTCCTGCACTGGTGAATGCTTTTCTGGTCCCTCTTGGGCTGGGTCTGTGGCTGAGTGAAAGTAGTCTCATGGCAACTACAAACACAATGAGGAGGACCCTCCAATTGCTCCCAGTGCCAGTCTAGCTGCAAAAATGAAATGAAGGGAGAATGAGTGATGGTTTCCTGTATGCCATGTCTATTAGAATGGAATCATTTTTGAAGGAATTAACAGTTGTGCTAGATCATATTGATATGATAGGCACTTTCTTACATGCATGTAATCTGCTTTGGTTTTTTACCTGTTGGGAGGTAAGAATGAGGAGAGGGAAAGAAAACCATTGTCTCTCCTAGCAAAGGAGTATTAAAATCTACTTAATAAAATCTCACATTAGGGGCATTTGGGTGGCTCAGTCGGTTAAGTGTCTGTCTTTGGCTCGGGTCATGATCCCGGGTTCCTGGGATCAAGCCCTGCGTCAGGCACCCTGCTTGGTGGGGAGTCTGCTTCTCTCTCTTGCAAATAAATAAATAAAATATTTAAAAAATAAAAATAAAAACTCACATTAAAAATAAAATATATGGAATACTTTATTCCCCTTTGTTTGTAATTCAAGCACAAAAGATGTTTTAAATTGCCGTGCCAATTTATTTATGAAAATATGTGACCTCCGTGCCTCTTTATTGTCTCCTTCCCTTCCTGCCACCCCTCCCTTCTTTTTTTTCCCCTTTCCTTGTCCTCTGAAAATATAACAAGAAAATATTTGTTTAAAGTCAATATTCATTCATTACGAAAATTCATAGCAAACTTAGCATAGAGTGGAACTTTTTCTACTTGATAAAGGGTATCTCTTCCAGGCTCTCAGCAAACACAATTCATAATGATGAACTCTTCATAATAATCACTTTAGAATCAAGAATTACACTAGTGTACCTGCTCTCTCAGCCTGTAATCAATAATATACAGGTGGTCCTAGCTAGTGCAATAAGACAAGAAAAACAAAAAACCTATAAGGCCTAGAAAAGATGAAACAAATTTTTGTTATGCAGACAATACTGCCTACACGCAATACTCAATGCCTTTATCTTTTTTCTGTTTTTTAGCCTCTTTAGTGAGGTGCCTCCTGCCCTGTCTTAAAATTGCATGGCGGGGGTGGTACCTGTACTTGAAACAGGATATCTTGTGTCTGGGTTTAGCATTGACCTTGCCCAGCTTGGTCTGGCAGCTGAGTTGTTGGACTAGAAACTTCTGGAGGTTATATTCTGTCATCTATCTGTAAAGCCCAAAAGCATCCTTGGAATTGCATTTGCTAGTTTTCAGTAGAGCTATTTAACTAGAATCTGGAAACATTTTCCCCGAGGGCTCTTTTTAGATAGCAGTAAAATGTAGCTGGAGACATACTGAGTAAATGGAAAAGAAAAATCAAATTAGGCCAAGCATTTTTTTAATCTCCTAGTCTCACTGAAGCCCTCAAGGAGAACACCATAATTCATACTTTGCTCATGTGGGTTAGGCATAAAGCTTCCTCCATAGATCCAATAACCTGTAAATGTTCTGGTTTTGAAATTGCACCTGCCTGCTTTGCTGGATCACAGCACTAAATCATGCAGCAGTGGTTTCTGGTTCAGTTGTTCGTTACTTGGGAATGTCAGATTGCCAGAGAGCAGCCTGATGTTTACTTCCAAATGGGCAATGCCTTAGGAAAGGAGTTTTAATTACAATCTCATGTAGTGCCACTGCACACAATGTGCAGAAGGGCAGGCATTTGCACTGTGCATACATCTTGTAGCTGTGTAAACACCCATCGACTGGGTCATATAAAATGGGCAGCAAAGTCAGCAGAACCTTAGAAAGGATGACACAGCAAGTGGAACAGAACTGAATCTTCCCCCATCCTGCCAAGCGTGCAGTGCTCCCTGCCCCTTTTTAAAGCACGAGAACCCAATTGGCGTCTGCCCTTCAGCTTCCCCATTCTGATACAGAATCTGTGATCCAGCACCTTTAGCCATTACAAAACAGCGATCTGGGAGTTTCTGGGCTCTGAGGTGTCTGCAGGATCATCCGAGACCAAGTCCTGCTACCCCATGAAATCCCTCCCCTCCTTATTTGCTGCAATGCCGTTTGTACCACCAAGGGTGGGGATATTACAACTCTGGCATTTCCAGCCCAAAGCAGGAGCTATTTAGAGAAATACAGGGAATGCTCAAGAGGGTGTGTTTGTGTGTATATGTGTGTGTGTGTGTGTGTGTGTGTTTAGTATGCTGGTGATGCAGCTCTGACGTAAAAAATATTTTAAAAATCCTCCTCTGGGCACAGATGCTCAGGAGCCAGGCAGTGGACAGGGAGCATCCTGAAGGATATTGTCACCTGGAAGCAGAAGGGCTATTGGATCTTTCTCTTAAGCACTTCAATAATAATAATGGAATGTCTCTCATATTGAGAGATTCATCCCTTGCATTTTGGAGCTGAGCCTTCCCAGTGTTCGGAGAGTTTCCTACTGTCTGTTCCGCTCAGCATGCCAAGAAGCTGGAGAGGTCCCCGGCAGCCCGGATTCATTCTCTGTCTTGGAAAAGTATTTCACTGCTTCAAGAAATCATGAAGTCAATCCTGGCAACATTGTGGAATTGTTTTGCACTTTTTTTTTCTTTAGTCTTTTGATTTTTCTATTTAAGTGCCAGAAAGATTGAGTCTATTTCCGAGAGGGCTTCTGACATCTGAGATTGGCAAGGGCACAAAATGACATGAGCATTTCTCGGCAGAATTCCAAAGTCAGGGAAGATTTTTCCAAGCACCTACTACATTCGAAACACCTTGCGGAGATGTCCTGGAGAATCTGAAGTTCTGGCTTACCCCTCAAAACTTTGAAAGTAATGGCTGAAAAGGAAAGATGAACATCTTGAGGCTTCCTCTGGAAATGGTTGAGGTTCGCCACAGCAATTGGCAAGTTTGGCTTTCTCCATCAAAATTTGCTGTCTTCATGTGCTGTCCAGCATCTACTGCAGGTCAGATGGAGCTTAGGAAGGCAAGGGTAACTGTCCTCTTTGTCTTTGTAAAATGTTTCGTCTGTCATGTCCCTCTTGCCCACAGCCTGTTGTTTTTATGTAGTTCTCATCTGCAGAGACATTGGAATGGGTAGGTTCCCTCTCACCCATCAGCTTGGTTTGGGGTAACTTGCAGATTTGCAAATGTTTTATGTGGAGGGGATTTTCAAAACTCGGGGCTCTATGAATTAGAAAAACGGATGCGCACTGTAGGATTTTCTCTCTGTACATTTTCTCTTGCTGGTTGTTATTTATAAGTATTCATCGGTGCATTTCAAATATACTGTAGATAGAAAGATGCTTTTTAAAGAGAAGAACTTCCTTTAAAATTTTTTTTTAATTTAGTGAACTGAAAAAACAAACGTTCCTTGTGCTTTAGAAAAGCCCCATTGCATAAAAAAAAATTGGAGAGTGGCTTCAGGCAAGGTGGAGAAAAGGTTTTTAAAAAAATGAAACCAGAAGTATCAAAACACAACTGCCTGACAAGGTCATTGGATGGGAAATCCGAGGCAGCTTTTCTCTACAGGAGGCACTGGGGAGAATGATTCTAAGTAGAAGCTTCTGAATTAAAAGCTGGCAGATACTGAGGGTGAAGGGTAGGGAGCAGACCCTACCCATTTGCTGTCTGCCCAGAGGCTGCTTCTGTTGATGTCCCCTGCCATTTCCCCTTCGGGCTCCTGAGCCAAGTCATCTCCACACAGCTGGAGTGAGACGGGGCACTGTTTATATTCCATAGATCGGTAGGAGCGGCTGGTGGAGTGGGACTGGATGGAGGGTGGAGTTATGTTTTCTGTGATTAACCTTGACATTTTCCTTCCTTTTTTTTTTTTTTTTTTTAAACCCTACAGGAGCCTAGTAATAAACGGGTCAAACCCCTTTCCAGAGTCACATCACTAGCAAACCTCATCCCACCCGTGAAGGCCACCCCGTTAAAGCGCTTCAGCCAAACCCTGCAGGTAAGAAGGACACAGTGGGCTTGTGTTTGCAGAAAACCATGTTGTGCAGGGGAAGTTTTTGCTGCTTTCCCCAGAACCTCCCCTGCAATCTGAATCAAGGCTAATTTCAGCAGAAGAGAGCAAATGAGGGAACTGAAAGGAAGAAAGATGTGTTTTCAAGTTGTAAACTGGGGTCAGATGGAGCCCTTTGAAGGCTGACTTGAGGAATCATCTCTGTTGGGTCTTTCCTCAGAGTCCTGTACCCCATCCATATGCACGCTCACAGGCTTGATCCTAAAGTATCTATGGGCTTCCTAAGAAAACCAGCGGGTGACATGAGCTGGAGGGTAGGAGAGCCTGTAGACTACAGCATGCGGAGAAAAATTCAGGAGAGCCTGTAGACTACAGCATGCGGAGAAAAATTCAGCCTGCCCCCTGTTTTCTTATGGTGCACAAGCTGAGAGTGGTTTTTCCTTTTTAAATAATGGGCGCAAAAGTCAAAAGAGGAATAGTATTTACTGACACGTGAAAAGTATATGAAATTCAAATTTTTCAGCGTCTGTAAGTAAAGATTTATTGGAAAACAGGCATCTGAATATTTATGTACCATCTGTGGTCGCTTTTGGGCTGTAGTGGCACAGCCGAGGAGCTGTGGTGGACACCGTATTGCACACAAGGCCCCAAATATTTACTATCTGGACCCTTTACAGAAAATGTTTCCTGACTCCTGGCTTAGACCAAAGGCCCTGTGGTGGAAGTATCTCAGTTCTGACCTTGGCTCTGTCACTCAGACACTTTGTTACCCTGGGCAGGTGACTTAATGTCTCTAGGTCTTGCTTTTATTCCTAGTGGGTAAATTGGGGGTGATGCCACCAGCTTCTTTAGAATGGAATCATTGTAAAGATTTATAAGATAGTGCATTTAAAGTACTTGTACTGGGATGCCTGGGTGGCTCAGTGGGTTAAGCGTCTGCCTTCGGCTCAGGTCATGATTCCAGGGTCCTGGAATCAAGTTCCGCATCGGGCCCCTTACTCAGCGGGGAGCCTGCTTCTCCCTCTGCCTGCTGCTCCCCCTGTTTGTGCACTCTCTCTCTGCCAAATAAATAAATAAAATCTTTTAAAAAAATAAAGCCCTTAGTATTTATAAAATAGTGCATTTAAAGGGCTATATTGCTAACAAAACTATACTAAGCCCTTTGTTAGCAATCACTAACTTACTAATTAGCTGGCTAAGTGGTAGATATTAGTTACTATAATAATTCTTTGGTAAACAAGTGGCTGTAGTTGTTCTTAAACTCCCAGTAAAGTTTATCTTTTAAGGTGAATATTGAGATTTGTCCAAGGTCTTGGACCAAATTTGATAATCATAAAAATCCTCTTGCAGACTAAAGCCAACAGAAGCCATGCCATGAAAAGGTTTACCTTGTTTAGCTGAGAAGTGGTCTTGAGTCTGCCATTCCTAACTTGTCTTGAATACTTTTGCTTAGCAGTATTTTTATCTTGGCTTTCCGGGTTATTAAGAAAATCGTGGACCAGAACTCCAGGCATGTCCTATGCTATGAAAATCTATTTTAGGTCTCCCTTACCCCCTCCTGCCATTGCTTCCGCACCATTCAGCCAACATGCCATGATTCTGCATAGCCCAGGCTGTTCTCCCCATATCCCTGTGGATGCTTTTCTTCTTCGGGGCTTATTCCCTGCCCTGTGCATTCCTGTTAGCTCTCCTCAGTTTCTTCTCAATGAGTACCTCACCTAATTAGCTATAGGTTTGGCTCTGTTTCTCTCAGTGCTTGGGCCTGTGGGCCCTTGCTTATCCCCTGATCCCCTTAGTGGGAGAATGGAGAAGGAAAAGAAATAAGGTCATCTGGGGGAGCCAGATGAAGGGCTTTGAAGCTAGTGAAGAAAAATGTGTTTACCTTCTCTCCCCCATGACCAGTCCCTCAGCCCTCTGGCCAAGTTCATCACAGGCTTCCCCTGGAAGATTCATCACCGCCCTAGTCCTGCACATCTGGTCTTTCGCTGAGTTCTGCTTTTTGAAGATTCTTTAGCCTGTCTGCTGCCACTTCACCCTTTCCTTTCCATCCCAGTGGCTGGGGCTCAAGTTCGCTCTATAGTTATTTCCTCCCTTGACTAGGAGACCTCCGTGTTGCCGGCCATGTCTTCCCATTGGCTCTCCTAGGGCAGTCAAACCTCTTCCCCGGGAAGGTCCTCACTCATTCTGTAAGCATTGATGGGCCCTCATCACGCACGAGGCTCTACATCCTGCCCTCATGTTGCTTACATCCTGGACATAGTTGCCTTCTGGTAGATTCATGGCCATATTTGGCCCTCAAATTTTGTTTGGCTGTATAGTGTTTTGAGCTAACATTTAAAAATCCAAACAATCTGTATAAGAATTTGTAATTCCAGGGGCACCTGGGTGGCTCGGTCAGTTGAGCCTCTCAGTCTTAATTTCAGCTCAGGTCATGATCTCAGGGTTGTGGGATCGAGCCCCACATTGGGCTCTGCACTGAACATGGAGCTTGCTTGGGATTCTCTCTCTCCCTCTGCCTCTCCCCCTGCTCATACGCTCTCTATAAATAAAAGAAAAAAAAAAGAAAATTAAAAAAAAAAAGAATTTAGAGTTCTGGCTTCTTTTAAAGACTTGAAAGGCTTGGCAGTGCTGGGCCTGTGTTGCCACAAGGTAGTAATGAGCTGGACCTGGTTAGCCAGCCAATTGTCACCTATAAATGTCCCCACCTCTCCCGATTGTCCTTCCAACACCTGACCCCTTGACTCACTGTCATTACTTTGCCTGGCCTGTAGACTCCATGTTTATGCTCCTCTGTCTGGGGCAGCTTAGTCTATGCCTCCCACCACAGCTCAGACCTGACTGTGTGTTGCTATAAGAGCCTCCATTGTTGTACCTTCAAAACCTTTCCTTTGGCTTCCCAGGCAACCTTTATTCCTCCTCTCCCATCTCTGCTCTACACAGATTCTACACAGGGAAGCCTGCAGGAAAAATTTGGTCACCAATTGAAAATTTGCATTGACTGAGAGAACTGGGACAGAAAGAAATCAAGCCATGTCTGAAATCCAGCAGACTGAGGCCAAACAAGGATGAGAAAGCCAGTCCCGAGGGAGGGATCTGACATGTGGAAATTGGTTTCTAAAACCTCAAAGATTTTTTTTTTGGCAAAATAATTTTTTAATTTACTTTTTCAAATATCATGATAAATAGCTAACTCCAGCCTCTATTTTTTGGGTCAGAAACAAGCCAGCAGAAGCAGAATGGTTATTCATAACAGCTGTGCACATAGACACAGAGAGAACGTGAACAGTGTCCTTATGTTGTGTGTGTCCTTGGGGGGTCAGTGAATGGAAATGTGCCCCTGTGTGTAGAGTTAGACAGCCATGTTTGCAGATGATCTGCAAAGCGCAGAGAATGCTCTCTCACCCCCCAGATGTCTCCCTGTTGGTCACCTTTGTGCATGCAATACATGTTTTGCAGAATTATTTCCAGCCTGCATCTCAGTAACTGCCCCATGACTTTATTGCTTCCCTCTCCAGCTAGAATGGGCTAGGGTGCTAATGTCATCTGAAGAGCAGCGAGGAGGGGAAGCAGGAGGCCCTGAAGGGTACTCCATGGGCCGTCTTCACATCTTCTTCCATTTTGTGGACAGCGGTCTTGGCACCTGTTCCAAAAGGGGAGGAACAAAGAATAAGGAGAATGGGGTAGGGGCTGCCCCACACCTCTCAGCATTCATTCTTCACTCATAGGTGTTTATTATATATGCCTCTTCCTCTTCCAAAAACAACTCGAGGCTATAATCGAGCAGCTTGGTTCTCTGTCACAGTATCCCTTGTCCCTGGTGCCTGGTCTCATGGAGACATATATATCCTTTTCAGTGTCCAGTTATCTCTGCGGTCGAGTTCCTTCTATTATAGAAGAAGAGAGGACTTAGGCCCAAACACCCAAACACAATACTTTAATCAATAATGGAGCACTTAGCAGCCCTTCCTCTGGCTCCTCAGGAGAAGCCCCCGTTAGCCCAGAAGGATATCAGGACAGCTCAGGGCTAGCAGCTTTGCCAAAAAGGTTAAAACCCCAGCCACAAATGTGAGTGGTTCTTGCAGCAATGGTTCAGCAAGACACTGCAGAACTTGTTCTCTCATGCCTCCCCTGTGCCCCATATAGACTGGGGGCTCGGGCCTCAGCACAAAGACAGCATTTGTGGAAGCCGGAGAGGGACAGCCGTCTGCCTGGCCTTCTGTCTCTGTCTGACCGGGAAGTTAGTGCTGCTGATAGACTGGAGCACAGATCCCTGTGGGCCTAGAAATCTCCTCACTGGCCTGCCTGAGAGGAAAATGCAGTCCAACTCTGAAAGGGGCCTGCGTGTACCCCTCCTGTGTAGTGAGGACCGTGAGCTCGCCTGTGTGCACCCCTCCCGTGCAGTGAGGACAGTGAGCTCGCCGTGGGCGGGTCGCTGAGCCCTGCCTCTCCCGCCACGGCTCTGCACAGCTGGTAGACGCATTTGAGCTGGGGCCAGTGCTAGGGCCCGTGGGTGCTATGGAATCCTGTGTTCATAGCACTGTGGTTGAGCCCTGCGTTCTCTCTGAACATGAGCTTCATTTCTTTTCCATTGTAAAAATGTGGGTTCATTATGGAAAAATACAGAAAAGGAGAAAGAGAAAAGATTCCACTGCAAAACAACCCCTGTTAATATTTTAATAATTCCCTTCCAGTGTTATTCTAGGTATATCTACATAACTTGCATACTCTGAGCCTCATCTGGGGTTGCTCACAGTGTACCCAGCCTTATCTTTGTGTGATCTGTTCACTCTTGGATTGAAATCTCCCACGGGGACCGTGCATGGTCAGTTTCTCTTGGCATTTCTATTGGTCTTGGCCTCACATATTTCCAAGCTAGGCAGTTAGGCATGTAAAGGTTCCTCTCATCACTGTTACAGCCTCTTGGGGGGAATTGCACCATTCCTTAAGGTTCAATAACCCTCTCATTTCTTTTAAGGCTTTTTGTCTTGAGTTATGTCTCTTATTTTTTGTACTTTGCAGTTTGCCTGGTTTCTTCCATCTCTTTTATTTGCATCCTCTGTCATTTAGCTGGATCAGAATTTTGTTATGGCTTAAGCGAAGCATTATATCACTTTTCCAAGTTATTCTTGGAAAATATGATCTTAATGGGCCAAGTATATATTATTCCAATGTGTTGATGTGACTTATTTTATATAACCAGTCTCCTATTGATGGTTATTTAGGCTGTGAATATTTTTTATATTATCGAATAACTCTGTATTGAATGTCTTTTGAAGACATTTGTTCTATTTTTTTAAAAGTACCTTCCGATTGTGCTTTCTTTTCTGATTATAGAGCATCTTTTTAAAATTGAAAAATAGAAACACAGAAAAGGGAGTAAAAGTCACTTGTAACCCCATCTCCCCATCACTAAAAATCTTATATTAACATTTTCATGTACACTCAGACAATCTTCTCTTTTACAATATACCTGCATGTGTTTTTTTAAACAAAATCATAATCATATGTATATACTATTCTATATGCATATATTGTTTTATATATATATATATATATATACACTATCTGTTAACATGTTTTTGTCTTAACAGTATAAAATGAACTTATAGTATGAAAATACACTTTCATGTCATTAAGTATTTTTCACAAACCCAATTCTTAATGAATTCATATAGTATTTCATCAAAAGGATATACCAGGTATTGGTTTTTCACTCTTCTTTTGTTGAACATTTAAGTTATTTCCATTTTTCTACCATTATAGATGATACTGCTTTAAACATCCTGATTGCAAATCTCATGTGTGTCTGTATTCCTTCCTTTCCTTTGATGATATGACCGGAAGTGGAATTCTGGTCAAATGATGTAAACTCAAGGCATCTGATGTCACTAGAGTCAGACCTCTCTTCCTGGTGTGTACCTGTCTTGGGCAGAATTGCTCCTCCATGTTCTCACATCCTAATTCTAAACTCATAGTCACATTTTCCCCTCTCTTTTGCCACCATTTTTCCCCCTGCTGGGACATTTTCACAGGATGGCCCTTCCTGGGGGCCCCTTGACTTTCCACACAGAACAAGGTTGTCTCTTACTTTTCTTGGTATGCCTAGCACTACATGTGACTTAGGGCAAGCTCAGAAGCTGACAGTTACTGTTATTATTGCATTTATTACTAGAAAAGCTGGCCATTGCTCTTCCTGGGGGCTCTCCAGGAGCTAGGAGTGGGTGCCCACCTAGTAATATTATATAATAACTGGACTCCTTCACAACAGTGTATCAGCCCTCTTCCACTTGTATCCCCTTGGGGAGGACTGTTGTGGCTTGGGAAGGGTTCACAGTCTCTCACTGCTCCATTCCCGGGCCCTTAGATCTGCAAAGTATTTCATTTCACCGAGATGCAGCAGAAAATAGGATATATTAGTGTTCTCCACTTATTATTCATTTTATCTACTGTGTTATTTGTTCTGTTCTAGACTTGTTGGGGAAGGTAATCAGTACACAAAAGGAGACAGGGCCTACTCTAGAGAAGGATAAAATCTACTTTTTAAACTTGTCTGAGATATATCAGCAAGTAGGAAAAAAAGGAAATTTAAAACCATTATATCCCAATTAATAATATGCATCCATAATAATATATGGATAGGAAACTAGGAATATCATCAAATTCTTAATAGTGGTTATCTCTTGGGAATAAAAGTATAAGAGACTTTGACAGTTCTTTTGTTTTCTGTCTTATGTTCTTTTTTTCCTGTTACATAAGAATTACAAATCAGTAGAGAATGAATAAACAGGCTGGGTCTATTGACTTTTATTTTTTACATTACATATTTCTATCATGCTTGAATTTTTAAAATAACTATATATTATCTTTGCAACCAAATAAAAACGTATAAGACCTTAAAATCTTATATGATAAAATATACTAGCAAGAGGGAGCCTAGTAATGGCTGGGTTGTGGGGGGCTGTGGGGACAGGTAAAAGGAAGGCTACCTGGCAAGGGTGGAAGGATTTGTGCTGGGTGGTCCTGGAATGGCTCAGAGCTGCTGAGGGGAAGGGAAGGAGGGCGTTTCAGGTTTGAGGAAGGAGCATGAGAAGACTGATGCCATGTAGTCTGAGAATTAAGTAGAAAGATTACCAAGCCCGTGTGCTTAATTCCCACGTGCTCAAAACCATGATTTTCTTCTCCAGGGACCTCAAACTTAGTCTCTTGATCCAACGTCATACACTTTCTATAATTGACAAAAAGTCTTTGATCCTAAGTTATTTGGTAGAAATGGAAATAAGCTTGGGGGGAGCGGGGGGAGGAAGCAACCAGAAATTACATGCCTTGCAGTCTGGAAGGTAAAGGTGTAGCTAGGAAGTGACCTGTATTCCACATCAAGAGAAACTCCTTACTTTCTGTCGATCTTTACTATTCCTGGAGTAATAGTTAGACCACTGTCATAAGTGACTATTGTCATTTAAAGCTTCTCTTTTTTAATTTAGTAATAACAACTTCCAGTAGCTGAATATTTACAATGGGCCAGGTTCTGTGAAAACTACTTTACATTCAGGGCTTCGTTTCATCTTTTCCATAACCATGCAAGGTAGGATTTAGCACCCCTTTATACGGGTGAAACTCAAGGTTGAAAAATGTGCCCTAAGTTACACAGCCAGTAAGTGTTGGAGCTGGGATCCTGGAGGGTTCTCACAGCGGCCTCTCCTGGAGTTAGCTTCTGCAAAAAAGTCAGCAGGTCGTAATAAAGCCTGTAGTGTGCCAGGATCTAAAAATGATGGCCAGACTTTTCGGTCTGAAGGATCACACCTCACTGTTCTTCCTTACTCTTTGTTTGCCTGTGTGGCAGGGAGAGTCATCATTTCCATTTCAGCTCGTGGAATATCATATCATGAACAGTATTGTGCAAAAGCCATTTCATGGTGCTAATGAAGAGGTTGGGCTGCTGTCCCAGGCCTCTGGAAGGCGTTCTAAATTTTGGTTAGCACTAAGAAAATTGTACAATATTTTCCCCACACCTGAACCAAATATTTTCTTCGGCTTTTCATTCATTCTACTCAGAATTTCTCTCAGCTACAGAAAGACTTCTCCTTGCCCTGGGTCTATGGAGTTTGATATTTTTTTTTTAACTGTAAATTGATTGGGTACCTTTTTACCACTTTTTAAATGTACATTAATCTGAACCAAATCCAAATATGATTTTATGTTTATAGCACCACTTCAAACTCCGTATTCATGGTCTTGTACATTTGTCTATTGATTTCATTTTCTCTTAGTTTATCTCTTATGGAAAATCTGAAAAATAAATGTAGAAAAGTATGGAGATGAAAATAAAAACATTCACAGACCACCATCTAGGGGTAACATCTACCCACATTGTATTTTAAAGAAGGATCTTCCTTTTCTTACTTAACTGTACATGTAAGACTTTCCCATTATCATTAAGCTTTTCTTAAAAGAATGTTTTTAAGAAACATATAATATTCCATTTTATGATTACACTGTAATTTATTTAACTATTCCCTATTGGTCACTTAGGCTGTTTCTAGATCTTTTGCTTTTATAAACAACACTGTGCTGCTGAAGGTTTTCTCCTATCAGTTATCCTAATGGAAGTCCCCAAGGAGCCATTTGGTCCAAGTAATTCAAATATGTGTCTGCTGTTTGCTAATGAATGAAAACATATATAAACCAGCACTAATGGTGGCAGTGCAGCCAATGGTATAATAACACTGATAGGTAACTTCCATTGCCTATTACCCACAAAACAGGCACTTGGCTAAGCCCTGGACATATTTTATCTTATGTAATCCTCACTGTGACTTTGTGAGGTACTCATTACTATGCCCTTTTACAGATGAGGAAACTGAGGGGCTGCCCAGGTTGCTCATTCTGTTAAGCGTCTGACTCTTGGTTTCAGCTTGGGTCATGATCTTGGGGTCCTGAGATGGAACCCCATGTCAGGCTCGCACTGGGCATGGAATCTGCTTAAGATTCTCTCTCTCCCTCTGCCCCTCCCCCAACTTGTGCACATGTGCTCTCTAAATTAATTAATTAATTAATTAAAATCTTTTAAGAAACCACACACAGAGATAAGGAAACTGATATCCAGAAAGATTAACTTCCCCAAGGTCCCTCAGCTACTGAGATGACTTCAAACCATGTCTGTTTTACTTCAAAGCCTTTGTTCTTAACCCAAATCCATGTTTTATAGTCAAAAGACTAGACTCAGTTCCTGTTGCCACACTTACCGTGGGCCAGTCACTAAATCTCCTGGTGCTCAGATTTCTCATCTATTAAAAAGGGCAAAAATGTAAGAACCTGTCCAGTTGCCTCTCCCAAGACTAGCTCGAGGGTCAAAAGTAATGGATGCCGGGGCGCCTGGGTGGCACAGCGGTTAAGCGTCTGCCTTTGGCTCAGGGCGTGATCCCGGCGTTATGGGATCGAGCCCCACATCAGGCTCCTCCGCTGTGAGCCTGCTTCTTCCTCTCCCACTCCCCCTGCTTGTGTTCCCTCTCTCGCTGGCTGTCTCTGTCTCTGTCGAATAAATAAATAAAATCTTTAAAAAAAAAAAAAAGTAATGGATGCCACAGAACTGAGAAGTGGTATTTCTTGATTTAAGTTAATTGCTTTAATCAAGACTTACCTGAGAGACTCCCCCAAAATGCTCCTCAAGAACATTTTGCAATCCCAGCCATAACTACTGTACATTTTGGTTTAACCCATTGTAGTGACAACATAGAAACCCATTTTCGTCTGACAGTCCCACCCAAACCTCCAATCCATTTAATAATAAACCATCTGCTACAGAATAGCAGTGGTAAGTGCAGAGAATTTCCCTAGCTTGAACTCTCTTTATTGGAGCGTGTTATCTTTAGCTGTAGAGAACCTTCTGTTTTTGGAAAAGGGCGAGGGAGCACCCCGCTGAACAGGCAGCATTAACAAATTAAATCTGTTCCATCATGTCTCACCTGCTGGGTTTACATTTCCTCCGACACATGTAAAGGGTCCCTCTTTTCCCACCTGACAGACAGTCCCCTTTGCACCTGCAGCATCTTTTCCACGTACCCAGCTCAGGCATAAACACAAGCACCCATTTCCTAGTTCTGCAGTATCTGTGCCTGTTATGGCTATTGTTATTTTAGCTTCCAGTCATTATGAGCTTTAGGTTTTTGACTCATTGGCTAAGCTGGATTCCCTCACGGAAACTCTTGCTTGTCCTGGAACATTTTTCATTCCCCACACCCAGAGTGATCTATGTACATGTTTCTGTTTTTATGCTACCCCTCCCGAGGCTGGGTCTCTTCTAGTCACCGTGGATTAGTGTTTCTCACCCCAGGGGGCATTCAGCAATGGTGGTGTTTTGGTTGTCACAACTGGGATGGGGGCACTACTGGCATCTAAGGGTTAGTGATAAGGATACTGCTAAACATCCTGCAAGATACAGGACAGCCCCTCACAACGAAGAATTTTCTGGTCCAAAATGTTACTGGTGGCAAGGTTTAGAATCTCTGTCATGCACTGAGAAGTAGCCCAAAAGTCATTTATCTCGGCACATGCATCCTGCCACACTCTGAATCTTACACTAGGGGAAGCAGGATAGGATATTGGTTAAAATTGTCAGCAGGGGCCAGGGGTTGGAGGGGGGTAATGAAATAGACCAGACCTGTATTGTCATTCTGAGTTCATCATTGACCTGGGTTTAAATTCTGGAGGACCATTCCTTAGCTGCATGACCTTCAGCCAAGTGTCACCCTTTCTGAGCCTCTGGTTTCCTCCTCTGTAAAACAGGGCTAGCAATCCTTACTTCTTGCTTATACAAGGTTCTAAAGCTCCCCTCACCATGCCCAGCACATACAAGCATGCTATTCTTCATTAAGCAAGATTGTTGAGGTCCTACTATGTAGCCAGTTGCTAATAAGCCCATCAGTGAACAGAACAAATAGATATCCTTGCCTTCCAGGAGTTTACCCTCTATTGGGAGGAAACAGACATGTCAGAAACCAGTAAATGATATCACACAGCGCATGGTAAAAATAGAGGAAAATAGAGAAGGGGGATGGGCACTGAAAGGGACATAGCTGCTCTCCTCCCTCAAGAGGCATGCTCTTCTTTGGGGTTTTTCTCCTAGCAGTAGTCACATGTTTCTTCCCCAGCACCAATCCTCTCATCTAATTGTGCCCAGTTGTACTGAGGCCTGGTAGACATGTAGGTCATGGTGTATGGTCTTGAAAACCTGTCTATGGCTTGGGCCTGGTTGGCTGTGAGCTGTCCCCGGGGCTGGCCAGCTGCCGAACGCATACCTGACCAGCATTCTTTATTGCATTTTGGGGACTCTTCTTTTCAGCATCCTTCCCCTTTCTAAATGGAGTTAAAAATAAAATGTTTCTTTTAATCCAGCCTAACTAAAGAGGTAAATCTGCAGTTTGATTGGTCAAAGAGCCACTCAGTCATTATTCCTAAAAAATAAGTAAATGCATTCCCTCTCCATAACTAGATTTAAACTCTTAGAAGACTGGGGCCCATATCACTGAAACCTCCCCCTAATGCATGATTTGCATATAACTAGCAGGTATACAGCCCTCATGATAGAAAGAGATCAGGTTTTAGAGCAAAACAGATCTGGTTTTGAATCCTGCCTGAGCAAGTGCCTTAGACTCTCTGAGCCTCAGTTTCCTCATCAGTAAAGTGGGAATAAACCCCCACCATGCAAGTGGTTATGAGAATCAGAGGATTCATCAGAAGTGCTAAGCGTGGGCAGGCACATAAAGGCCCCTCTGTGATGTACATGGTGAACTTTGCCCAGTCCCTTCTCCCTTTGTTCCCAAGCCCAGCACTCACTAAGGAAGCACAAAACAAGGAATTCTTTTTTTTTTTTTTAATGATTTTTTATTATATTATGTTAGTCACCATACAGTACATCCCCGGTTTCCGATGTAAGGCTCGATGATTCATTAGCTGTGTATAACACCCAGTGCACCATGCAATACGTGCCCTCCTTACTACCCATCACCGGTCTATCCCATTCCCCCACCCCCCTCCCCTCTGAAGTCCTCAGTTTGTTTCTCAGAGTCCATAGTCTCTCATGTTTCATTCCCCCTTCTGATTACCCCCCCTTTCTTTATCCCTTTCTTCCCCTACCGATCATCTTAGTTCTTATGTTCCATAGATGAGAGAAATCATATGATAGTTGTCTTTCTCTGCTTGACTTATTTAACAATAGAGCTCACCTAGTATAGCTCACCTCTCTCTTTTTTTCCCCCAAACTGCAACAGAAAAATATCTCCAGCTCTCTGGGAAATTTTTCAAGAAATATGTAAAAATATGCTCAGTCTTACGTTCAAAACATGAAGCTGAAGTTAAGGTATACAGCTGACCCTTGAACAATGCAAGGGTTAGGGACACTGTCTGACACCCCCCACACTCTGCAGAGAGATGAAAATCCATATATAACTTTTGACTCTCCCAAAACTTAAGTACTTAATAGCCTGCTGTTGACCAGAAGCCTTACCAATAACATAAGTAACTGATTAACACATTTTTTGTATAAGCATTATATACTGTATTCTTACAATAACGTAAGCTGGCAAAAAGAAAATGTTATTAAAATCATAAGGAAGAGAAAATACATTTACAGTCCTGTGCTATATTTATTGAAAAAAAATCTGCCTGTAGGTGGACCCTCAAAGTTCAAACCCATGTTGTTTAAGGATCAGCTGTAGTTGTTTTCTCTATTAGATTAGTGATAATATCCTGTTGATGAGAGTGTGGAAAAAGATAATTCATGTACCTTTCTGGGGACAATAAAGTTCAAACAGACTGGAGGTTAGTTTGGCAAACTTGGCAATGCATGTCAAAGGCTAAAATGCAGATATTTCTTAGACCAAGGAATTCTACTTAAGGAATCTGCCTTGTAAAAATAGCACAAATACATAAAGGATGTTCACTGAAGCACTTTTTGTAATAGCCAGACACTGGAAACGATTTTAATGTCCATCGGTGGGAGGTTGATTAAATCCATGTGGTCCATCTGGACCATGGGATACTAACTCTTGCACTCATTAAAAAGAAAGAGTGATTCTGGGGTGATGGAAATGTTTTGAAACTACACAGAGGTGGTGTTTGCACAACATTGTGAGTGTACTAAAGGCCACTGAATTGTTCACAAAAAATGGTTAATTTATATTACGTGAAATTTACCCCCATAAATTATTATTTTTTTAGAAGAATGAGTCTTATATGCTAATATGGAGAGACATATTGTTGAGTGAGAAGAGAAAACATTCTGTATTCTGTAATTGTTGGCAAATGCATTTAAAAGGTCTGGAAAGATCTAGAACAGACTTAACAGTAGTTACTTCTAGAAAGTAGACTCGGGAAAATGAGGGGATTTGTACTTAGTTTTATATACTTCTGTAATGTATGAAAAATGTTTATACTTTTGTAATGTATGTAAATTTAAAGTTAGCATGAGTTACTTGAGAATGGGTGGTGGGGAGGGGGGAGTTTGAAGTTGGTCAGGGGTTGAAACTGTTACAAGGTGGGCGGTTGATTCTCTCCAGTGAAAGTGGAACATGTCTTTCATTTTGAATCTTATTTTTGTGTTTTCCTCTCTTTCTGCTCTTTAATTCCCGCCCAGCTGTAATCAGAACCGAAAACTGAGATCAGGGAGTAACATGATGACTCACTAGTTTTGACCTTTCCGTTCCTGTGGCTAATTGATTCTGAGTGCCAACGATCTGCAGGCATTAGTCTGGTCACTGTTTATAAGGGCCTGTTTTCAAGACATCACAAGGATTTGCAAGATACCATTAGTAAACCGCGTATTTGGTGCAAGTCCTTTCTTGACCAGCATCAGGGGCTGGTCCAATGATCATGAGCTCACTAATAAGCCCAGGGGCTCTTGGAAGCCTGAGGAACTCCTGTTGCTACTTGCAAACAGCTAACTTCCTGCTTCAAGAGGGTTGTGAGAATACCTCGAAGCCCCTTGGAAGTTTCTTTTTACATTTTTCATTTATTCATTTTTTCTAAAATTATAAAAAATGTATAAACTAGGATTTAAAAAATCACCTATCATGTCATCAGGCAAAAACAATAGAATTTTCTGGTGTTCCTTTCATATCTTTGCTCATGTGCTTTTTTTCATAACTAGAAACAGTATTCATATACAGATTTTAGTTCTGATTTTAACTTACATGGAAGGGATTTTTAGCTGTTAAAATGGTCTCAGAATTGTCTAATTGGCTGGATAATATACCATCAGGCAGATGAATTAAAACTTTTTTAACAATGCCCTTATGTTGAATAGCTCCCTTAAAATTTTCTTTGCTTTCTTAAGTTTTATTGTTGAATCTCAAAATATTTGGAAGCTGCTTTAGAATATCTGAGTGATGACAGCTCATATGTCACATGCAAAATCAGTTCTTGCCCTGAGGAAGTTTATAGGTCAGAGCAGGTGACCAATAAGTGTAATAAGATGTGATCATTGCTATATCAGATATGTCCAAATTGCTCTGGGAAAGTGGTGAAGGATTCTTAGAGGAGGAGTTTGAGTTATATCCTGAGGACACTTAAGAGTTAGCCAGCTAGTAAATGAAAGAAAAGCTTCCCAGGAAAAGAAGACGACTTGAAGGAAGTACAGAGGGATGGCAAAGCATGATGCATTTAGAAAATGGCAGATTGCCTAGTAGGGCTGGAGAATAGAGGGCTCATGGGTGAGTGGCAGGAAGTGATTCTAGGTGTATAGACTGTGGTCAGATTACAAGAGGCCTTCTGTGCCAAACTGAGGAGTTGGAACTTCTGAAGGCCATAGACATGTGGCCACAGCCATGTCTTACTAAATTAGAATGTGGTTTTGAGCACAGCAACACCTTATTGCTTTGGCCAAGTTCCCAATAAGAGTGTTGAAATCTTCCAGGATGAAGGTTAAAGATGATGCACTTAGCTTTCTTCTTGATCATTTGTACTTGTCATGAGAAGGCACCGTGATAGCATGTTTCAGCCTCAAGAGTGGGCTTTGGAGAGTCAGACCACCCCAAAGTCCACCAGGGCCTCTTTGGAAAATAAGAAAATACCTCAGGGACAGGCATCATTTGCTGTCAAGGCGGAATTTAATACACATATTAGTTGGTACTTTTCAAATTAACAGAATCCCAACTGAGGTTAATGTAAACGGAAGGGGTTTAATCTAAATCTAAGAGTGGCTTTTCCTGGCGTCACGCACAGTGGGATCCAGGGGTTTAAACAGTGTGGGTAAAGCTTGCTTGCTCCCTCCCTCTGTCAGTCCCTCTCCCTCTATCCTTCATTCTGTGTGTCCCTTTATTTTCCTTGATAGCAAATGGACTTAGCTGCATGACCAGAGAGAGCTGCTGCAAGAAATTCTTGCTTATTTTATCTCTTGAGTTCACAGTACCAAAGGAATAAAGACCCTGCCACTCTTTCTCCCATAAACCACTTAGCACATTTCTGAGAATCAGGTGCCTGTCCCTGAACCAGGGTGGAGGACTGCTCTGACTGGTCAGGTCTGGGGCATCCCACCCAAACTGTGTACCAAGTGGGATAGCCAAGGATGGCGGGCTTCTGTTCCTTGATGGAGGAGGAAGATGGGACTACTAGCCAGGTGTAAAGGCCATCCACTGCTGTTAACCTTCGTTCTTCTGAAGAAGGGGGTGTCCACTGGAAAGAAGCGGAGCCTGTGGCTTCTCTGAGAGCTGTCTTTGTGCATGTTTCTGTACGGTGTCCCAGTCTCACAGAACGGATACTCCCAGCACCTGTGTGAACGCAGCCCCTTTGCCCAATTTCCCTTAGCACGTAGACTCAAGAAAACACCCCGCTTCCCAAAAGGGAAGGCCTTGTGGCATTGTCCTCTCTTTCTTGTGAATATCTGATTTATGTTCTGTCAGTGACAGGAAGCCGTTCTAACAATCCACCCAAGTCCTGCCACGGCCCCCGTGATGGTTTGTTTTCCTCATTGTTTAGCGTTCCATCAGCTTCCGCAGCGAGAGCCGCCCTGACATCCTCGCCCCCCGACCCTGGTCCAGAAATGCCGCCCCCTCAAGCACGAAGCGGAGGGACAGCAAGCTGTGGAGTGAGACCTTCGATGTGTGCGTCAATCAGATGCTTCCGTCCAAGGAAATCAAACGTCAGGAGGTAGGCTCGGGACCCAGGAGTTGGCCCTGTGTCTGGAACAAGGTGCACCACAGGCGAGAGCCAAACTGCGTCTACACCGCAGGCTCCCAATCAGTTCTTCGTTGCATTTCTAGGAGGACTTGACGGGGATGTCACGCCTTGTAAGGAACCGAGAACCCAGCCTCCAGCTGGGTGGGTGGCCCCTGCTTTAAAAAGAAACTGATGTGAAAATCTGAATTTACAAAGAAAATGAATCAGGAAGTGTCTGTTTAGGGTCCTGGAGCTCACAAAAATAATCACTTGAGTTATATTTTAATAGCAACTTCTAGAATATTTTAAAATATTCAGCTTCTGAAACTTTGATTCGGTTTTGTGGAGAATGTGTCTATGGAATGCAGTTCCTTTCATGACCTGTAAGTTTTCTGTATCAAGAGTTCTAAATGACTATGGTCATCTTACCCTTTATGGAAAGCTTGTCACTGCCAGGCTATGCCAAAGCACATCTAGCACATCGCCTAGTGAAACCCTTGGAATGTCTATTTTTGTGGAAAACCTGACATTGGCAAAAGGAATACTTGAAAACTTTCTAGGTTTGGGCTCCACGATTCCTTTCTAGGAATCTATCTGCCAGACACACTTATACACAGATGAAAGGATATATATGTAAGGTTTTCATCACAGTAATGTTTATAATAGCGCTGGAAAGAGCCTGAACATCTATCGCCAGGGACTGGCTAAATAATGAATATCTATAAGATATACCTGAAATACAGTGTAGCCTTAACTAGAAGTGTTGATACGCATGTATGGCTAAGTGGATAAGGCAAGGCACAAAATTGGGTATATCATGTCCTTTTACCATCTGTGTGAAAGCACAAAGAAAAATGAACATATGTGTGTAGGTGCACGTATTTGCTTGTAGAATCATAAAATATTTCTGGAAGGATTTGCAAGGAACTGGTAACATTGTTGCCTCCTGGGAGGGAACTGGGTGGCTGAGTAGAGGTAAAAAGGAAAGTTTTCACCATGTACCTCTTTGTGCACTCTAAATTTTGAACTGTGTTAATGTATTACCTATTAAAAAGAAACAATAAAGTATTTTAAAATAATACATGCACTGAAAAAAATCTGCGAAGAAATGTGGCAAAACCCTAAGAATAGTTAACTAGATGGTATTATGGGTACGTTAAAATTTTCCACTTTACACTTTTTTTGTGTTTTCCCAAGTGTTACCAGTATACATATATAACTTGTACAATCTGATAGTGGGAAGGAAGGAAGGAGGGAGGGATTGATTCTGCAGATTGGGAGATTATTAAGGTATAGTGAATACAAGCTCACTCATCTAGAAAGTTACAGAGCTGGGATTTGAACCCAGGTCCTGTCCTACTCCAGAGCCTGGTCTTCATGGTGACACTGTGCTGTCTCACAACAGATATCTGACGGTGGTGTTTCCCGGTATGGGGTTCTGTGGTTTTCCTCTCCTGGGGACCACATTTGGTCAGTGGGACCACATTTGGTCAGTCAGACCATCAGACCTATGTAAGTGAGCTCTAGTAAAACAGATGTACAAGGAAATCTGAGGAGGTCTAAGTAAAGTCTAGTTAACTGTATTGTGCAACCCATTTCCTGGTTTCGATAATGCTCTGTAGTTCTGGAAGATGCCACTATTGGGGGAAGATGAGTAGAAGGGGCACAGGACCTCGGTGTTCTATGTTTACTTCTCCTGTGAGTCTGTAATTATTTCAAAATAAAAGGTTCAACAAAACAGAATACAAGGAGGGCATGATGTGGAAGCTTTACTGGGCCTTGGGGGAGGTTACCATGCACTAGCCTCCAACACAGTATTCTTCCTCCACCTGCTTTAGCTGAGAGCAAACTCATTGTCTTACATTCCATCCACCCCAGAGATGGAGGGTGCTCTCCAGGGCTGCTCATTCCTTCCCTTTAGTCTGAAAGAAATGTAGTAGTCCCCAAACTATCACTCCTATTAAAGGACTAATCATAGAGTCCTTTAACAATTAATGTTTGCCAACAGTTTAGACTCCCAGATGAGTGAAAGGAGTATTCTGCACATATAGCTCTTAAATTATAATGGCTTAATAGAGCCAAATTAGAAACGGTCTATTTACACACTCTTGCACACAGCTGGCTCCTATAATTTTATTTATTGTACCGTGTAGGGCTGAGAAGTAATTTAGAATGAATTAACATCACCAGACATTTAGAGTGATAAAATATTAGATTCTTCCTACAATTCCAGCCTCAAGACAAGTGGCTGATAAGAATAAAGCTTTCTGCTGAGATTCACCTTCTGTTGAGTAGAACAAAAACAAATTGTGACGGCCCAGTTCATTATACAGCCATGCCCATCCCTGAGAACAGACCCCGAAATCGTTTATGACGGTTGCTGTGCACATGAGAGACGCAGAATCCAACTGTCATTATTTTACCTAAAATAGTTTCCTCTTGTTTGGATGCACCCAAGTTCTGTAACATGAAAGATGACTTACTGGGTTGGAAACATATGTGGAACCCCTTTCTCCCACAAACGGGTGAGTACGTTATACAGAAGTTTTGCAAAATTCTTCCTTTATAGGTTTTAGCTACTTAGATGCATTTGCTGCAGGTTAATTTAACTTTTTAAAGAATCCTTTAAAAATTCTTAAGAAATGGGTAGATCTGGGTTTTTGAACAACAGAACCAGCACTGTTTGAATTTGGTCTCATAAATGGAGTGTTCCATGAATGTGTTTTCTCTTTGCTTGCAGGCAATCTTTGAGCTTTCCCAAGGAGAAGAAGACTTGATAGAGGACTTGAAATTGGCAAAAAAGGTAAATTTGAATCCAGTGGTCATTTGGGCCACCTCCTTTTTTTTTTTTCTTATGAGTAATTTCACAATTCTAAGATTGTGTCTTAGGAGCACTCTTTTTATGACTAAAACAGGTTATCAACAATTGAGAAGAATCCACACAAACCAAGTAGGGGGGAAAATGGCTCAAAACAAGAAAGTTCTCTAGACCTGGTACCTATAGGGGTTCTCCTGTGCACATCTCTAATGCATCTCAAAGAATACTTGAGTTTAATCAGGAAGTGTTCATAGAGGCCCGGCTTTCCATATATTTCATTGTCTCGCATGCGGAGCCTCCTTACCCATGGGAGAGAGCGTGCAGATGTCTGAAACTGGAACAGTGTCTTAGAAATAAAGCCACTTGAATCTCCTAAGTAGAGAAAGTGCTTAAGTGAGGCAATTGCATACCGTCATGTGAATTAGGTCTTTTATATAGAAACTTGTGTTTTAATTACATTGTGTGCAGAAAGGGAAAGGAGACCCATGCCTTGTAGCCTGTGTTATCTGGACAATACACTTTCCTCAAAACCTTTCCATTCCAGGGGATCACTGGAATGAAGGGGGTGGGTCACTCCCCCCAACCAAAGGCTGAAATCCAGACTCCTTCATCTGATATACCCAGCCTCCTTTAAAGAATCACAGGGTTGGAAAGATGCCTCCCTTCTTTTAAGTGGCCTTAGTCCAGATTCCTGCTGATATGAAGTCCCATCTGTAGCATTCCCAGGAGATGGCCATCTACACTTTGCCTAGAACACAGCCAGGAAACTGAGTTTTTAGGCAAGGCTGGAGGAGGTGGAAGACGGAGATGACAAAGAAGGCATTTAACTCTGTGAGACATCTTGCTGGTCAGCTGTTCAGCTCTTCCTTCCTGTATCAAGATTCCCCAAAGCTAAGCACCTTAAGGATATTTTACTGCCGTCCTTTTGCTTATGGTAGTTCTACCTTCCTAGAAACTCTTCCTTTCCTTTCAACCACCCATATCCAACCATTCTCCAGGAACTAGCTCAAATCTCAATTCATTCTTCGCCAGTATTTACTGCCCCCTTCTCCATGTCAGGCAGCTCTTCTTAAATCTCCCTTGACCACTCCAGCTTTACTTCTTTCACCCTCTAAGCACTTATGATTTGATCAGTTTTTACGGCTATGTGACATCTCTCCTGTTTTTAGTCTTGAGCTTTTTAAAACATGTATCTAATTATCCACATGTTTTTCTTACCTTCTGCTTGCCTTTATAAATCTTCTTGGAGGCAGGGACTGTGCCCTCTGAGTCTTTGTGCTCTATTACAGTGACCTGGGTATAACTGTGTGTTCTTGTTTAATTATCATGAGTAAGAGATGATAAGATTGACAGAGATTTTGGCCTCTTGGCTTCAGAGCAGTCGTAAAGGATGCCATCAATTTTTCTTTCTTCCTTTACTTAAATATGGACCAATTGAAAAAGAACCTGCTGCTAGTAGCTAATTCTGTATAAATTAAGAGTTTTTCAAGCTGCAAGATCTTCAATCACATTAAATTTTAAAACATTATACAAATCAGATCGGCTCTGTACTCACCCTTGCCTAGATGTATGATATACTAGAATAAAGAACCTTTTTAAAAATCTCCTTGGGTTTATCAACAACCACAAACGGCTCAAGGCAATGCTGGATTCTCATCTGCTCCGGCCACACCCAGCTGCTGTCTCCATAGCATTAGGGAAGAAGTTGTTGGGGGAGAGCCAACTATTTTGTTATTACGTGGGGCCTCGCAGACACTGATGCCATTTACATTAACCACTTGCTTCCTCTGATTTTAAGTGTTTGCTTGCCTCTCTCGCCCTTCTTGTACAGGCCTATCATGACCCCATGCTGAAACTCTCCATAATGACAGAACAAGAGTTGAATCAAATTTTTGGAACACTGGACTCTCTCATTCCTCTACACGAAGGTATAATTTTGTTCCCAGAATGAGTCATGACTTGTAGCCTTGATTGAGTCGTCCTACAGCAAGTCATGATTATGTAATAATGTGATTAACCCAGAATCTACTTCCAGTCCTGTTCATATTTGAATGCCTAACAAAATAAGCATTTTGTTTGTTTTTTGTTTTTTTGTTTTTTTGTTTTTACCAGAGCTCCTTAGTCAACTTCGAGATGCTCGGAAGCCTGATGGCTCCACTGAACATGTCGGTCCCATCCTCGTGGGCTGGGTAAGAAAAGTTCTCTAGTCTTGATTGAGAATGAATTTCAATAACATAGGTAGAGTTTCATTTTAGCTAGACTTTTTGTAGTGGCAAATGGTAGCTTGACATCATAAATAGCAAATTCCTAGCAAAATTTATCATATCTAGGCTTTATCTCCTCAATGCACGGAAACAATTATTTTTCTTAATACAAATTTGCAGCATTTAAAGATAACGTGGCCTTTTTGCAATAAAATAAGTAAAGGCACATATGAAATGGTTACTAGTTTTACATCAAATGAAGTAAAACTAGTTAATATTCAGCTGAGGCCAATTACTAATAATATAATTATTATCATTTCTATTTCAGTAAATATTCACAGACATATTCTTATCCATCACAAAAAAAGGTGCTTTTATTCAGGCTCCAGAAAAACTCTCATGGTAAAATGTAGTTTCATACACAAGGTAATACTAAATGTTGTTAATGTTTGGCATATATCTGATTCTGAGTCACTTCATAGGAAGGCTTGGTATTATGCTGACCTTCAGCCCAAATAACTCATTTCCTTTCCTAATTTAACAAAGAAATCAGTTGTGACCTTAGATTAGGGGTTCTAAATTTATTGTCTTGGGGCTGAATTTGTGTTTTTTGGGTCCATAATGTGCTCGTTCGTTTGTTAATGTACTTTAGAGCAGGCATGCACTTTCTATTTTGCCACAGTCCCCACCATTCCCTATTACTTCATCTCTGTTTCCTTTGAGTCCTTGCCTGTACCATCCCAGCTCCAGGTGGTTTTCATTTGTTATGAAGCAGGTAATAAAAGCAGATTACATTGATGACTTCTTCCAGGCAGGATTAGCTCTCTCATCTCTCTGATCCACACAGTCTTCCAGAAAAATAGGCAGGAAGTGCCACAGCAGCCAGCATTAGAGTCATTCCACTGTTTGGGGAATGTTGTGAAAGTTATAAATCCTACTATCACCATGTGAGTTCTCTTGATCCAGTTACATTTGTAGTTATATTTTAACCTTCCTAGGCTCTCCAGTTCCTGTGTTTTGATGTTGCTCTCTTATCCTAACTTCTGCTTCTCAATTATTGCCTTGATCAAGAAAATTTGAGGGTTTCATGACTTAGATAGCTTTAGTTCCCAAGTCACTTTTAGCATGAAGCCGAAATGCCCCAAGGGCATCTGAAAGGCAAGCAATCTTCTAAGATGAATAATTTAGAAAATGTGCCTTAATATTTCAGAAGAGATCATTCATCTCATATTTTTGACTTTCATTTTATTATAAGATGTGGTAGATGTTTTAACTTCTTTAGCCTTCAAAGAAATTTCTCTAAAGAGAGCAAGCCAGCTGGAGACAGAGAAGGTGTAATGAGAAGAGAGATTCTGCCTCAATATTTCTTAAACTTCCTGAGTCTGTGGGCTGCTTTGATGGGTGTGGGGGAAGGGGCCAGTGAGGCCCCGCTCCAGAATTAGCACGATGCCTGCTCTGTGTTTGACGAGATGGCCGTATAGAATGACGTGGTTTCCTTCGACATCATACACAAATTGTCAGTTCATGCCAGAAGCAAAAGTGGAGGCATTTGCCTTGTTATTAATTTTTTTCTGAAATAAATGCTTGCCGCTCTTATTAGGAAATTGGCTTGATCTGGGGGTGGCTTTTGCAGGCCTTTTCTATACATACTCAAAGGAAATGTGACCACTTCCACTGCTATCTGAACCCTTCAGACATCAAATGGGGACTTACAGCTTGAAGAGCAGCCTAAAATTAAACAACTGGCCAATTGTGACCAGACCTCATGAGAAACGGCCCTTATTTATCAGGCCTGACGAGCTGTTAAATGTTTTCCCACTTTTAACTGCAGATGTGTCCGTGCGAGTGGGAACTGTAAACCAAGGGGTACATCTGTTTGAGTTCTGGTCTTTTTAACAGAACAAAATAAACATCTGAGGGGACTTTGAATGAGAAAAGTCAGAGCCCATTCAACCCATGAAAAATTGATTTATTCGCAGCCCTCACCCACCAAAACCCCTCCCAGGGAAAAAAGGTGAGAAAAAAAAAAAAACAACCCTTTTAAACAAGTGAGCCTCCCAAGTGGGACAGGCCTGGCTAGTCCTTTTGACCTTAGAATGAATCAATTACTTGTACTTTGAAGGCCTAAAGCAGAGTGTTGGTTTCCTCAGGGAGCCAACCAGGGTACCATCTCCCGGAGCGGTAGGCCTGATCCCATACACATCCCCTGTTGGACAGAAACAACTTCCCAAGCGACTTATCTTCATGCTAATGTTTTTTCAGTAACAAATTTATATAACTTAATTTATATAATTTAATAAATTTAAATAATTTACAAGCTCTCCAAGGCAGCAAGTTCTTATGTTAATTTGGGTTCTAATTAAATTTTAATTCTATAGAGAGAGGCAGGGTACATGGCAGCAAAAAAATAGATTTGTTCTGTCACTTTTCACAGTGTTAGGGAGATAAAAAGAATTTCTGAAGAAAGTCAAAGAGTTTCCTTTATAAATTCTTGATAGTCTATTTAAAGAGATGTCGAGGAGTTCAGAGCTTTGGGGGGAAGGGTGGGGGAGAAAAGGCTGCAGACTGGTTTTGTCTCTAGCTGAGCAAGTAGTTTTGCTTCTCTAAACCACAGTTTCTTCAACGAAAGTATCCTAGGGATAAATAATAATAAAAAAATAATTTTTTACTAATTATATTACTTTTGCTTTAATAGCTAGTACTTACAGATTCTTACCCAGAAGCCAAGCTCTTTTTTTGTCTGCCTTGTCTCATTAAAAGACAGGAGTACTTTAGTATGTGCATTTTGTAAGTGGGGAAACTGAGGCTCAGAAGGGTCACCTGGCTAGTAACTGTCCAGGTTAGGCTTTGAGCATGATTATCCCTGGTTCCAGAGTCTGCCCGCTTAACCACTCTATTATCACCTCTCACATTTTCTGTAAGTGAATGTGTATGTATTTGGGAACCAAGATGTGTATATTCTTCCTTCCCTATCAAGTTATCACTTGTAGCCCTTTCTAGCCAGTGGGGTGAACCAGATAGCCTTTCAGGTCATGCCCAGGAAATGAGCACCCTGTCAGGTGTGAACAGGACCAGAGCTGGATCGGGTTGCCATGGCAGCGGAGGCAGCCAGATCAGAGAGTAATGGCCCATTGGGCGGTGAGCAGCAGTGTGGTCAGCTTCCTCACTAGTTTACTTCTAATAGTTAGTGCTGATTTGTTTCTCCATAATGAAAACATTGGGCATTTCCAGGTCTTTTTAAAAGGCGAGGAAGTGGAAATGAAATTAAGAGGGCCTGAAGCTCTTTTTAATTAACTCTGAAAATCTTGAATTACAAGCCACAATACCACATCTGGGGTGTGTGTGTGTGTGTAAGTAGCAATTATCATTACTTTCAAATATAAGGTTGAGGAAAGAATTTCTGTAGCTCTTTTTAACACAAAGAAAGGGTTTTGTGTGTGTGTGTGTTTTGTTGGGTTTTTTGGTTTGTTTGTTGTTGTTTGTTTTTTTATGCCATGTAAGGAAGGTAGACCTTTCCAAAGAATGTTAAACTCGACAGTGAACTTAAACATTACTTCCTTGGTATCTTTTTTGGTTTCAGTTGCTGAGAAAATAATTTCAATAAGAGGTTTAAAAGAAGCCACAGAATATTACACTTTGACCCATTGTTCAGATGCTATCACAATTTATTTCTAAGCCATGTTGCCAGACCATCAAATATTACCTAATCTGGAAACCATTAAACATTCATTTATTTGTTCTTTCGGAATATAAACTTTGGATGTCTGTGGATGGTAGGCCCGATGCAAAGTATCGAGGATGCAGAAATTAAAGACGCTCTTGCCACTGTCTTGCTCTGAATCCTCCACAGGGCAGGTGCTGTGGTAAATGTGGCTCCTTAGTCCAAGGGCGAGAAGCAAACACAACAGGGCCATTGGCTGCTTTTTATTGCCTCCGGTACCTTTCCGGAAGCTGACAGCCCATGCGTTAGGTTGCTGAGCCTTCCACTAATAGGAAGGAGTGGAAAAGGGAGATGAACAGCCTTCTCCCTGGATCTCTGACTCTGTGTTTGCACAATGTGACTGATGGGACATGTCAGGAAAATTAGTATTTTGCTAGAAGGAAGATAGTGGAAGTGAAGTGTTCCAAAGTCTTTAGGCTTAAATGTTCTTTGCATGGTGCTGTGATGTTAACCATGAATCTAACTTAAAAGATTTTTCTAAATGCTTCCTGCATCTAATTTTTTACTAATTATGCTTTTGCTTTAACTTCTTGGACTTCTTTATAATTGGCCCACCTTGGAATCCGGTAACCTTCAGCTAACAGAGAGATGCTTGCACAAGGCCATGCAAAGGGCTGGGCCATGGAGTCTGACCCCTTGCTTTCTTTTTATGCCACTAACTCTTCCAGATGAATTTCTTATGAATAATTTTAAAATAAATCCTGTTTGTTTGTTTTTAAAGATAGGAAGCTTTCCCCTCACCAGACACTTTTGGAAGTTCAGGAAAATTTTGAGCTGTGTGCATATACAGTCTTTTCTGGTTCTTTTGTTTCTAGCTTAGATTGGCAGAAACGCAGAAAAATTATGATGGGGTCTTAACAGTCAAAGTAGATGTGCAACTAAGAAAATAACTTCGTGCAAACAAGCCAAAGCCTAAAAACTGTCCATTGCCTGCGATTTTGCAGATTGCACTAGTCTGTCTCCTCCAGCTGTGCAGATAAAGGAATGTTGGCCAGGTCTGGAGACCAGTTAGGTTTGTTCAGTCCGCACAAGTGATATTTGCTTGTAGCTTTAGAGCACAATTAGTGCCACACTCCAACCCCATTTTGATGTTGCTTTCCTAGCTGCCTTGTCTCAGCTCCTACGACAGCTACTGCAGCAATCAAGTCGCCGCCAAAGCTCTGCTGGACCACAAAAAACAAGACCACCGAGTCCAGGATTTCCTCCAGCGGTGTTTAGAGTCCCCCTTTAGCCGCAAGCTAGACCTCTGGAATTTTCTTGATATTCCAAGGAGCCGTCTAGTGAAATACCCTCTGCTTCTTCGGGAAATCTTGAGGCACACCCCAAATGATAATCCAGATCAGCAGCACCTGGAGGAAGCTGTAAGTTCGTGTTTCTTTGTCTTTACCTTGTTTTCTGCCTTGCGTCTAGGAGATTGGGTGTGTGGCTGGATGAAGGGTCTCTGGGTACACGGGACCCAGGGCTCCTGGCTTCCAGGCTTGGTGCTACCATCCATCATGTTTTGATTTTGCAAGTCACTTCTCTCTCTGCCTCACTCTCCCAACCTATAAAATGCAGTGTTTATATGAAATGCACCCAAAGGTCACTTTGATTTCTAGAAGTTCTTGATTCTGTGTGGGTAACTCTGTAATCTGTAATTACAATTCATAATAAACTGTAATCTGTTTGCTACAACGGTTGTGAGGGTTAAGATCTCTGGAGATTTTAAATTGAATATCTGTTTAGTTAGCCAATGGGAATTGCCTCTTAACTTAGCCCCTGAGCCCATTTGTGAAGTTGACACCCATTTCAGATCCAGCTTTCCTCCACCTCTGATTGCAGTGAGGGACCGACCTGGTCCAAAGTCCTGCTCACCAGAAAATGAACAGAGAGAGATTCTTTCCTAGCAGCAATAGAAAACCAGGAAAAATGGATCCATCTCATGAGAATATTGTGAACAGTGAGTGTTGTGTCTGGAGAGCTTGGTTCTGATTGGGGTGCTCTGGGGGACAGAGCAGAGGTGATGGCAGACCACGAGGAGCCAGTGGCCTGAGCAAAGCTATGGAGGAATGACAACACAGGAAATGACTGGGGAATACCGGGGGTCAGTCAGCCTGGGATTGAGGATATTCTGAGGAAGCAGCAGGAGAGAAGGCAGAGGATGGGGGTTCAGATCTGGTTAAAAAGGGTTGTGGGGTTTTTTTTAGATTTTATTTATTTATTCGAGAGAGAGGGAATGTGCACGACAGAGAGACAGAGCACAAGCGGGGTGAGGGGCAGAGGGAGAAGCAGACTCCCCACTGAGCAGGGAGCCCGGTGTGGGGCTCTATCCTGGGACTCCAGGATCATGACCTGAGCCAAAGGCAAACACTCAACTGACTGAGCCACGCAGGTGCCCCTATGGAGAGGGTTTTAAATATTAATTTGAGATGTTTTTCGTTTGTTGTGTTTTGTTTGTTTTTTGATTTCTAAGTAGCTGCATTCAGGGTTCAAATCCCAGCTCCGTCGCTGACAAGCTGTGGAACCTTGGACACATTAGTCTCCTTGTCTGTAGGACAGGGGACAGGGAGGCAAGCTGAGAGGCTGCTGCAGTGGTCTAGGCATGCAGTCATGGAAACCTCCTGAGGGAAGAGCCGTGGAGATGGAGGCTCAGAGACCACTTCAAAGGGCTCGTTCCCTGACTGCATCTGGAACAGAAAGAGGATATGCATAGGTGACTTGAAAATCAGAAGCTATGAAATCTGTGAGCAAAATGCCTATCTCCTCCCTGAGAGGGCTTTAATAATAATTAGTAGTAATCACAACAATAATAATGCTAGCAATACCTGCTGACATTTCTTGAGTACCTAGTAAATCAGCTTTATGTAATCACCGTATAAGTTATTATCTCACTTAATCTTTATAATAACCTAGGCAATAGCCGTCCTTGTTAGGACCATATTGCAGATGAGGCGTGGAGGGCTGAAATAACTTGCCTGGGTCCAGAGCCAGCACGTGATGAAGCTGATGTCTGAAATCTCTCGGTGTAAACTGCAAATCCTGTGCCCGTTTCACTTCTTTATGATCCTATACCATGGAGCTGAAAGCCTGGCTGCTTCTTTGAGCCCCTGTTGCCTATAGAATTGCAGAAAGCTGTCTGGCCCCCAGGCTTTGTAGAGAATCTTCACTGGTGCAGAGCTGGGCCAGGTGTCTCCTTGTAGGGATAGAGAAGATGGAGGAAAGATGCTCTTGACTGATTGCAAACACACCCAGACCAGGTCCCCAATCCAGCATGGATAGGCGACACAGGCACTGGGGATGAGGCCCATCCCACTTCATCAAGTCTGTTTTTTACTACCGGGAAGCATGTGGTAGAGTTGCCTCCTGTCCATATTTCATCCCAGCAAGTGTGTGGTCTGCAGGAATGAAAACAACAGGGAGCTCAAGCTAGTCTAAATAATTACTTTTTTGAAGCACGTGAGCCTGCTCTGAGTTTTACTGTTAAGATTTCTTCTTTTTAATATGCAGCAGGAAAGAATAATGCTCTGTTTCTAAAATCACCCAGTGAGCTAAAGTTTGGATTTAACAACAGATAAGAAGACGGTTGTTTGCAATATGAAAGGATGTACCAGTTTCCCTAGTGCATAAAATGTGATGTCATTTTTAGAAGTTGAATCTGCACCTAGTTATTCAGCAGATTTGTGTGGGAAGCATGGCAGACCTGCCTTTGAAAATGTCTTCAAAGCAAGTCTTCTAAATGCCCATTTACACAATAGCAGCACAGCAATGTCGGGTTTTTTTTTTCCTTCTTTTCAAAATCCTCTGGGCATTAACCCAGATGAACAGAAATATTTAGCCCTGTACTCTTGGGTACATTGTGAATGCTTGATAAACATAAAACCCATAGTACCAATGTAGCTTGAATTACATGTTCCGTGAATAGATTTTCCACGTTTGAAAAGGGGAAAATCAGAGAACCTAAGTAAATTGCTTCTACACCAAGTGTCCAGTTCTATAATTAGACCTAAAAAAGGTCTTGCTTTTACAGCAATGCATAAACTACCACATCTTTATTAGAATTTCTTAACAGTGTTTTGGAGGGTTGATAGAAATTTTCCCCCAAAGAGAACATTTTTAAATAGAACTTTGGATATGTAGATATTCCAGAGGTCTGGTTGTTGAACATTTTAAATTCTAAGGATTGTTTCAGCCAACAAATGATCTGGCAGACCATCTCTTCCCTCCGCCCGCCACTGTTCCCCAACTCCTTAAAAAAAAAAAATGACTGGAATCAATGAGAAGAACAGTCCTGCTGTTCCTGCAGAGCTGCTGCTATTCTTGGTTCATGTCACAAGCCTACGAATAGATGACATTACCGCACAAGGAACTAGACGGGGCTTTTAGATTGTACTTTGAGGATGATGATTGCGGCATGTGTGGGCTTAACCCCTTTTTGCCAGGTAATTGTCATCATCTTGCTTTACTGGTCCTTTCCCTTCAGTTTGAACGCTGATGAGAGATGCAACAATAAATTGAACTTAAATGCATAACCACCATGACTGTTTGCTATTGGCAATCTGCTATATACACTTTCATTCCTCCCTGCGATTCTGCAAAATAAATTCCTCTCAAGAACCAAGGCAGGGGGCACCTGGGTGGCTCAGTCGGTGCAGCGTCCGACTCCTGGTTCCGGCTCAGACCACGATCTCATGGGTCTTGAGGTCAAGCCCAGGCTGAGCTCTGCGCTCCGCAGGGAGTCTGCTTGAGATTCTCTCCTTCTGCCCCTCCCCCGACTTGCACGCACTCCCTCTCTCTCTCTCTCAAATACATAAATCTTAAAAAAAAAAAGTGCAGAGATTAGATGCTTATAGTGTAGAGGTAGATAAAACTACAAAGCAATATTTAATAAATGGAAGCAGACCCAGAAGTGCTATTATAATGTCCGCAAAGAATGTGGAATATGGTGATTGTTTCTATTGTTTAGTCTTTATATTTTTTCAAACACCAGAGAAAGAAGTAGCATCAGACAGTAGTCATAGCTGCCTGGGGAACCACTGTGGTGTTTGAGTTTATTAATCTTCATGTGATACGCCAGCTGTTCAGTCCCTGAGTTCAATTAGGAAGTGAACACATATTTATGCCTATAGTACATCATTTTTCTGGTCTCCTGGATACTTGCAGGAAACTCAGAAAAATTGGCTCAAGACCCAGTTAATTCCAGGTAAACCCAGTAATAGTAAACTAACTCTAAGAAGAGCCACAGCAATTAATGCTAAGACCTTGAAAAGCAAGGAAAAAGTATGGATTCCACTACATATTAAAAATGTAGTAAGGTAAAAGTTTAAGGTAGACGTAAAAGAATTCGTCAGATACCTCCCATATGTTTTAAAGCTTCTTGAGGGCAGGGACCCTGTCTCATCTCTTTGATGATACCATCTAGTTTGACACTGAACAGATAGATGCCCAACAAGCATTAACTGAGCTAATTTGAAGGATGAATCATAGCTTCAGTATGTTTTGTGAAGTTTCTTTTTCTTTTTTGGGGGGGCGTGGTTAAAAGTAACAATAAATAATCAGGTATGTCTGAAACCCGAGAGCGGGAAAAAAGAAAAAGAGAAAGTTTGTGTACCGAAGTGTTCTATTTATTATTTGTTTTATGTTAGTAAAACTCAGATCAATTTCATAGGACTTATATTTAATGTCACGTTGACATTAAAGGCCAAAAAGATTATTTTATGATACAAAAAGCCTGTGTTTTTTAAAAAGATATATTTATTATCAAAGGAGTGCTACCGCCAAAATTTGGGAAATAGAGAAAAGAATAAATGAGCTTTGAAACTCAGAATAGCTACAAAAATATATAGATTACGCATCTGTTCATAGGGTACAGTCACCAGACATCACTTCAGAGCTGTAAGATCTTCTGTCAGACTTGCTTGGAAATGCCAGAGTTCTAACTGGGTGGAAGTTTTTATCCAGTTGGCTTTGAGCAGAAGGTATCATTTCACTAGAATGTGAAAAATAATCACGTAACAATCTTAGAATTCACTGCCAGTTTAACACATTACAAGATCTGGTAAGTTCTCACTGAGTAAAGGCTTCTTTTAAAACTTTGCTTTTCAGAGATTGGTTTGTTCTTCCATTAAGTAAATGTAACCAAGAAGAGGCCTTATTACCATTTCTCATCTGTTAAGGTCTTTCCTGCTAATACCACCATGAGTCCTGGGCTGCAAGGGTGGTTCAGTATTCACAAATCAATCAACATGATACACCACATTAATAAAAAAGGATAAGAACCATATGATCATTTCAATAGGTGGAGCAAAAGCATTTGACAAAGTACAACATCCATTCATGATAAAACCCTCAACAAAGTAGGTTTAGAGGGAGCATACCTCAAAATCATAAAGGCCATATATGAAAAACACACAGTGAATATCATCCTCAATGGGGAAAAGCTGAGAGCATTTCCTCTACTGTCAGGAACAAGACGGGGATGTCCACTCTCATCACTGTTATTTAACATAGAACTGGAAGTCCTAGTCACAGCAATCAGACAACAAAAAGAAATAAAAGGCATTCATATCAGCAAGTAAGAAGTCACACTTTCCCTATTTGCAGATGACATGATACTCTATGTAGAAAACCCAAAAAACTCCACCAAAAAATTGCTAGAACTGATAAACGAATTCAGTAAATTCTCAGGATAAGATCAACATATAGAAATCAGTTGCATTTCTATACACCAATAATGAAGCAGCAGAAAGAGAAATTAAGAAATCAATCCCATTTACAATTGTACCAAAAACAGTAAGATACCTAAGAACAAATCTGACCAAAGAGATGAAAGACTCATGTTCTGAAAACTTTGAAACACCAATGAAAAAATTGAAAATGACACACATAAATGGGAAGACATCCCATGCTCATAGGTTAGAAGAACGAATACTATTAAAATGTCTATACTACCAAAGCAGTCTATACATTTAATGCAGTCCCTATCAAAATACCAACAGCATTTTTCACAGAGCTAGAACAACAATCCCAAACAACAATCCCAAAACTTGTATGCAACCACAAAAGACCCCGAATAGCCAAAGCAAACTTGAAAAAGAAAAAGCAAAGCTGGAGGCATCGCAATGCAGACTTCAAGTTGTATTACAAAGCTGTAGTAATCAAGACAGTATGGTACTGGCACAAAAAGAGGACATAGATCAATGGAACAGAGTGGGAAACCCAGAAATGAACCCACAGCTCTATGATCAGTTAATCTTCAACAAAGCAGGAAAGAATATCCAGTGGAAAAAAGACATCTCTTTAACAAATGGTGTTGGGAAAACTGGACAGCAACATACAAAAGAATGAAACTGGACCACTTTCTTACACCATACACAAAAGTAAATTCAAAATGGATGAAATGCGACACAGGGAACCATCAAAATCCTAGAGGAGAACACAGGCAGTAACCGCTTTGACAATGGCTATAACAACTTGTTTCTAGATATATCTCCTGAGGCCAGGGAAATAGAAGCAAAAATTAAATATTGGGACTTCATCAAAGTAAAAAGCTTCTGTACAGTGAAGGAAACAACAAAACTAAAAGGCAACCTACAGAATGGGAGAAGATATTTGCAAATGACATATCTGAAAAAGGGTTAGTATCAAAAATATATAAAGAACTTACAAAACTCAATGCCCAAAAAATGAATAATCCAAATAAAAAATGGGCAGAAGACATGAATAGACATTTTTCCAAAGAAGACATACAGACAGCCAGTAGACACAAGAAAAGATGCTCAATGTCACTGATCATCAGGGAACTACAAACCAAAACGACAATGAGATACCACCTCACTCCTGTCAGAATGGCTAAAATCAACAACACAAGAAACAATAGGTGTTGGCGAGGATGTGAAGAAAGGGGAACCCGCTTGTACTGTTGGTGGGAGTGCAAACTGGTGCAGCCACTGTGGAAAACAGTATGGAGGTTCCTCAAAAAGTTAAAAATAGACCTACCTTATGATCCAACAATTGAACTACTAGGTATTTACCGAAAGAATAAAAATGCTAATTCAAAGGGATACATACACCTGATGTTTACAGCAGCAATATCTACAATAGCCAACTTACGGAAACAGCCCTTGTCCATTGACTGATGAATGGATAGAGAATGTGTGTGTGTGTGTGTGTGTGTGTGTGTGTGTATTAGCCATAAAGAATGAAATCTTACCATTTGCAATGACATGGATGGAGCTAGAGAGTATTATGCTAGGCAAAATCAGTCAGTCAGAGAAAGACAGATAACCATATGATCTCACTCATATGTGGAATTTAAGAAACAAAACAAACAAAGGGGAAAAAAAGAGGGAGGGAGAGAGAGAGAGAGACAGAGGCAAACCAAGAAACAGACTCTTAAGGACAGAGAACAAACTGGTGGTTACCAGAGGGGGGTGGGGAATGTGTGAAATAGATGATGGGGATTAAGGAGGGCACTTGTGATGAGCACTGGGTGTTGTTATGGAAGTGTTGAATCGTTTGTACACCTGAAACTACTATTACACTCCATGTTAACTAACTGGAATTTAAATAAATACTTAAAAAATACTACTACTGCATGAAAGCTGGAACTGCTGGTCTTTTCACTCTTAGAGGACAGAGGACCCTGCTGCGGAAGTCATCATTTTGCCTTTGGCTGGTGTCCTTGAGTTTTTACTCAACAAATTTCTTGTTCCTTTGTTTTTTAGTATTTTACATCTTTTAGACATGTTATCCATGTGATAGAACAAAAACACATCAGAATAAATGCCCACTAATTGTGTCTGAGTGCTGTACTCTTATTGCTTTGTTTTGTTTCATTTTGTATTAACAATAGTGTATCCACCCTCGATCTGAAATCCCTCCACCCCAACATATTCACATGTGCTATAGGCATGAGGGCGAGTGTATGTGTATAGGCAAACAGTTCCCATCATTACACCTCGTGTCTTTTCTTTCCATTTCTAGTTCTCCGTCCTTTTTAAATCATTTATGTTTTATCACAAAAGCTATCCAAACCATTTCTTCACACCCAATTTGCAAATGTTGGTTGTAGGTTAGATTGAGTACATGTAGAGAAACCTTCAAACTGGGTTCAAACCCCCTAAGATGATCCCTTTTTGGGACTACTACATTCTGCTTTGTTTTCTCTCCTTGCGTAAAGTTTTTATATGCCTATCATTGTTAACATTGTAAGCATGTTTGAAGAAATGTGCAACATAGAGTTATGAGTCCTGCACATCAAAAGCTATACCTTATATCTCTTCCTCTCAGACAAAATTATGCATCAACATCAGTTTTATATATAATACAAATATCTGTATGTGTATGCAAATATACATGTGTGTGTATGTATATTTATGTGTATATGATTAGATGGACACAATATATTCAAAACATGTATTTATTTTTGCCTTTTCCCAAGGCAGCCAGTTAGATAACCGAATCTCAGAATTAGATGCAAGTCTGTCGTGGTGACCTTCTAGGCTGAGCCCCGGGACCTACTGGTGTGGATGGTTTGTTTACTTTCCCCATACTTTCTTCTTTGTTTCCATAGATAAACATCATTCAGGGAATTGTGGCAGAAATCAACACCAAGACTGGGGAATCTGAGTGCCGCTATTATAAAGAGCGGCTTCTTTACTTGGAAGAAGGCCAGAAAGACTCTCTCATCGACAACTCGAGAGTGCTGTGTTGTCATGGAGAACTGAAGAACAATCGAGGCGTGGTGAGTGGCTACTCTCCCTCGGTGGTCTCCTCCCCAGACTCCCCCAACGCTTAATCCATCTGATGTCCACCCTCCTGTTACTCTGCCTTACCTACCCAGGCTCACATTCTTCAGACAAAAATTGCTTTCCAGTAGCTTATGTATCGTAGGATCCCATATGTATAAGGATATATATAATTATATACATTGTGTGTATATATATTTACATATTATAATTTATATATAAATAATATGTATTATGTGTTTCTAACTTGTAATTCATATATATGTTTATATTACACAAAATATATATTACATATATATTTTAAAATTTCACAACTAGTATTTATTCAGGAAGAATTTTGAGAACCAGCAGAGGGTTGCAAACTCTGTGTTTCATTTGATCATGACCTTCAGGAACAAATACAGAATAGTTAACATCTCCTCCGGCTTTGATATTAGAAAACAAGGGGTGATTTTAACAGGATGTTAAAAATATATGATCTTAGAAAAACAGCTCCTAAGTTGAAACTCTTAACTTTATGAGAAATTCTTTGCATTTTTTATGGGTTGGTACCCACCCACAGACTGCCATTTTAAAACCAGTTTTTGCATATCTAACTCTGCCCAATTTCCCGGCTTTTATTCCTGAGTAGATATTGAAATTGTTCCTCCTCTCCTATCATAGCAACTTGGATGGATCTCCCTGGAGTACTTAGTACAATGGATTGTAATTATCCACCATATGTCTCTCAGGATCTTCCATTATGCTATGCTCTTTTAGGGTAGAGACCATGTCTTGTTAATCCCCAGCACCTGTTATGGGAACCTGGCATGGGGACCTGGCATGTACTAACACTCAGTAATGTTAGGTGAATGAGCGAGTGAATGAATGAATGAATGTTTGTATAAAGGAAGGATGGATTTGAATTTTATAAGAGTTCAAAATTCATTTAACCTACGAGGCTATTTTTTTTGTGTAGCCAGTAGAAATTAATGCTAATATGTCTATTCTATATTATAATTTATACATATACATACAAATGTATATATAATGTATCGATTTTATTATATACAATATATATTAAAATTCCATGTTGGGAAGGCCACTGAAAAAGAGAATCTCCTCTTTTATTATATTTCATCTTCAGTATCTAGTCAACTCTTAGAATGAAAGGCAAAACTAGGTTAAAGAGTTCTTAATAAAGCTTTGATGATTCAAGGGACGACATTTTGACCTGGACTTTGGAGTGTCATTTGTGAGCAGGCTTGGAAATGTTATTTGAAATCATTGAGTGTATGTCATAGCACCCATTATCAGAGCTGCTGGGGATCCAACCAGCAGAGGTATTGAGACTGGTCACTGGCCGACGCTTGAAGAAGTGTTTCTGTCTGACTACAGTGTTACTGCTTGCTAGAAAGCTGCATTCTGGTTCTTTCTGATTTTCAGAAAATGCTGTTGGACTTCTAATGTCTGATATTCGGCAGAAGCCCTGTGGGACGTGGTTGGGAAGATATATCACTGCTTGGGATGAGGCCCATTCTCTTTCTGTCCCTCAATCAAGGACTGAGATTCTCTGGGTGGATTTAAAGAGGAACTCTAGTTCATATTTCAAGCAGATAGATTTTTGAAAACAAAGATAGTAGTTGGGGTGGGAGGTTGGTTTTAGTTATTTGTTTTTCCCAGTAAAATTATAGAAGTCTTTATGAACAAAGTCCTGTGTCAGAAGAAAAGCTCAATAGTTTGAGGGCTAAAAGGAGTTGAGACTAAGAAGGGAAATTCTCAGTGAACATTCATAAATAAGGGATGTTTTTAAAAGGTTTCTCAGACAATCTGAGTTCAAATTGTGTACCATGGCTAGAGCATTGATTGAAGTAGAAATAGTGTTTAAAAAAAAAAAAACAACTAATGTTTAGTATATAAAACAATGATCAACCCCTTCCTTCCCCATCCCCAAAGAAAAGTCTTTAACATTTTTTCTATATCCCCCCTCAAAAAAAAAAAAAAAAAGAAAGAAAGAAAAGAAAAGAAAAGAAAAACCCTTAACTTGGTTATTTTTTTTGCTTTACTCTGTTTAAATGCACTTTTGATAAACTCTCACTCCTCAATCTCCTCCCACCCAGTACAAAATTATCAGTTTTATTTCCATCAGCCAACATTTGGTTGAGCTTTAATTTCTACGTGTGTGTGTGTGTGTGTGTGTGTGTGTGTGTGTGTGTGTGTGTCAGAGTGGACGTAGGAGGGGATCCACCAGTTTCTTTTCTCCCAAATATAAAATTGATAATGCTGAATGTGCTTCCCCTGCCCCAAATCGAGATTCTAATGTGAGTTTCCACCTCTTTGAGACCCCTGGGTTCACATTCCCAAATATCCCCACTGGAAAACCAGAACCAGCTGCAGAAGTTGTAGATCTTTTCACTTCAATTCGTCAGCATTTCCAAACTGTGAGAAGAGTCTAGCACTTAGAATTGAGTGGAGCCAGTTTACCCCAGCTCCACCCAGCGAAATTGCTTTCATGATGTGGTTTGAGACAAGCCTTTATTTTTGAGATTTTCTTTTCACCCGCAACACACACATCAGTCATCAGCCTTTCAAGCACAACCTCTTCAGAGAACTGAGTTTCTGAGGAACACAACCGAGAAGGACCAGTTCTTTGATCATCTTTCTTTGTGGCTATGACAGCACACTCTGGTTCCCTTGGGAGTGGGCAGTGTTCTGAGATGGAGTGCTGGATGGAGCTGATACTCAGCTCTGTGGCTTAAGGAACAAGTGTTTTTGTGGGTTTGGGAAGCAAAGATTAATATTAGGCTTTGATATGTCAGTCGTATCCTTTATAGACTATTGTTCATTATGACCTCTTAGGATTATATATATATATATCCCTTTATTCTATTCCCCCTTCTCATTTTTTTTCTTGTGGAAGCTGGAGGCTGTGTGTGTCTGCACAGGTTATGCAATATGGTGGTGTCCCTGGAGCCAGCAGCCTGGGCTACAGATGTCTGTAGGCAGAAAGGCCTTCTCCGTGGGGGCCCCAGGGAGGCAGTCCTCCAGGAAAGGCACTAGATGCATCTGGAAATACCTCCAAGATGCCCACCTTCTGTTCTGGAGGTAGATCTGAGCCTAGAAGTTCGTAATACAGTGTGAACCTGGTACCTGGGTACCTCTTATCCACAGAAGTCCACTAATCAACTTCTTATTAGACTGTTGCTTAGGGAAATCCTGTGGATTCTTTTCTTCTAGAAACTGCATGTTTTCCTGTTCCAAGAAGTGCTTGTGATCACTCGAGCTGTCACCCACAACGAGCAGCTCTGCTACCAGCTGTACCGGCAGCCGATCCCTGTAAAGGACCTTCTGCTGGAAGACCTGCAGGACGGAGAAGTGAGGCTGGGCGGCTCTCTGCGTGGGGCATTTAGCAACAATGAGAGAAGTATGGATGGCAGTTGGTTTTGACCTGTCAAATGGTTTTGGTTGTGGTGGTTCAGAGGGAGTGGCTGGCTGGTGGAAAGAGAAGTAGCCGTGGCCTTGGTGTCACACTACATTCCAATGCTGTCTCATTACTCACTGCTTGTGTAACCTTGTGCAACCTCTGTGAGCCTCAGTTTCCCATCTGCAAAATGGGCATGTATGCATACTTTATAGGGTTGTTATAAGGATTAAGATACTGCAAGTGAACCGTCTGCACGTAACAGGTGCTCCTTATGTTCCCTCTCTCTGTCTCCTTCCATTGGATGAAAGCATGCTTAATACCAGAGAGCCCTTATGTCGATACCAGTTGCTTCCCGGTGGCTCTTGTTGAGCCAGGGGAATCGTCCCTAAAGAGGATTACGAATGGTCACCTGGGTTGAGGATTCATCTGTAATTACTCTAATGGGCTTCTCTAACTTGAGACTTAATAAACAAATTAACCAAGAGAGCTACGATGGCAGTGTTTACTGAGTATCTTGTATGTGTCGTTCCAGCTCCTAGCAGTATACACTGGTAAACTAAGCAGTCAAATTCCTTGCCCCTACGGAGCTTACACTGTGATAGAGGAGATAAATGGTGAATAAATATTCAGGTGCTCTAAAGAAAACTAGAACCCAGAATGGGGTAGATCGGGATAACAGTTGGAGGTTTGCTTTAGAGGAAACGATCAGAGAAGTCTTCCTTGAGAAAGTGACGTTCAAGCCTCTTGGGTTAACAGTGGCGCCATATTGTCAACGTAATTCATAGGTACTGCCTCTGACCTACTCATCAGTCCCTCCGCCCTGGTGGTGGTGGTGGTAACTTTTATCTCTTGAATACGGACCATGTGCCAGGTGTTGTATGTGCATGATCACCTTTGACCCTCATAATAATCTTATAAGATAGGTCCTCTTCGTTTCTCCCATTTTACAAATAAGGACACTGAGCCATACAGAGGTTAAGGCGCTTGCCCAGGAGCAAAGCGTGGAGCCTGAATTTACCTGAAGTGCTGGTTCCCAGACCGATGGCTGCAGGGATGATGCGAGGGGACTGAACACACGCTCCTCTGTGAACCAAGCGTCGCCCGCGGCATGCAGGGCCGGTTATGGCCAGTTACACTAAATAAAATGTCTCCCAAGTTGTGCACTACCATTTTTTTAAATACACGTAGCTCCTATGGAGGTAATGGAAGTGTATTTTTATTTTATTTTTATGTATTTTATTTTTATTTTAAGTGTATTTTTATTTTATTCTAAAGCGTATACTACTTCTGTGGAGGTAATGAAAGTGTATCTGAATCCTTGCGTATCTTCTCAATCATTCAGGTACTATATGTACAAGTACTGTTATCACGTGGACGATCGTGGGCATGTTTTGATATTACACAGAGCTGCTTAAACATGAAAAGGCTGTAACTTGGGGCAGTGGTTGAAATTCCAGACTATCAGGCCCAACTTAGACCTATTGAATCTGAGTCTTTTTTTTTTTAAGATTTTTTTAAATAATTTTCATTTTGTTATATTAGTCACCATACAGTACATCCCCAGTTTTTGATGCAATGTTCCATGATTCATTATTTGCATATAACACCCAGTGCTCCATGCAATATGTGCCCTCCTTAATACCCATCGCCGGCCTATCCCAATCCCCCACCCCCCTCCGCTCTGAGTCTCTTAACAGTAGGGTCTGGGCATGTATGTTTTTAACAAGCTCACAGGGGACTGTAATATGCACCCAGGTATTACCATTTGCCAGCCTCAAGGGAAACCGAGAGCTGCGCCACTGTCAAATCCGGTTGCTGGATGGTGGCTACAGGGTGGAGCTGAACCATATACCTGGACCAGTAGGACACATTTTGTTATGACATGTGCCCTAGGTACAGGGGGTTAATGTCATTACATTTGTTATCTTTGGCCTGGGAAATACCTGTCCATTGACTGTTTTTATATCTATTTTTCATTTCTAGTTAAAAACTTCTTCAGAGTAAGTTTCAAAAACGGTTCCCAAAGTCAGACCCACTCACTACAAGCCAACGACACCTTCAACAAACAGCAGTGGCTCAACTGCATTCGTCAAGCCAAAGAAACAGTTCTGTGTGCTGCCGGGCAGGCTGGGGTGCTGGACTCCGAGGGACCGTTCCTAAATCCCACCACCGGGAGCCAGGAGCCACAGGGAGAAACAAAACTTGAGCAGATGGACCAATCGGACAGTGAGTCAGACTGTAGTATGGACACGAGCGAGGTCAGCCTCGACTGTGAGCGCATGGAACAGACAGACTCTTCCTGTGGGAACAGCAGGCACATCGAAAGCAACGTCTGACAGAGGCGTGTGTACTTCCTAGAAGTAGCCCTGTGTCTTACCTGTACAGTATTTGCATTCCACACATGGAACGGTTTGGAGAAGCACTTTTTAATACTTTTGTGACCGTGTTGAACCCCGTCTCTTGTATCTGTATCTGTGTCCCTAGTACTGTAACTGCCAATCTGTGTAAGCTGGGGTCTGCGGCAACTCTTACCCTGTGTTGCATTTCACAAGTGTCTGGATGGATGGAGAGGTACTTGAACAAGTTACTTTCACTTGTCCTGCTGGATTTTAAAAAATAGAAAAGAATCTCTAAACTACTGTTCCATGTAGATTGCTTAAAAAGAAATCCTCCCGTGTTTCTCTAGTGCTTTTCTAGCTCTTTGACATGATAGCTGAAGGCATGGGACTTACAGGGCCTGGCAAACAGGACAGGAGGAAGTCTCTTATGTATCGTGATGGTATTTGCAGGAAAACGGGAAAAGATCAATCCTTGCAAGTGAATTTGGTTCAATGTTATCCAACCAGAAGGCATGAAAACATCCCTGGGGATTCTGGACGCTTAATTGTGCAAAGGAAGAAGCATTGTGTTGACCTTGCAGTGTCATCCAGTGCAAATCGGATGCAATAATCTATTAGGATGTGGAATAGTGTCTGACCTGAAAAGGACCAGCATGAAAGCAGCTGCACGCTCTGAATCTTGAACTGAAATGCAGTTGCACCAGGGGGTGTCTGTCGTAGTTGCTGGCTTGCCTTAGAGAGCCGTTTCTAGCCTGAGACACCAGAATAGAACTCGAAAGGCCTGGGAATACCTGACAGGCTAATAAGAAGGCCCATCATCATTGTGTTTCATGTGCCAAGGCCTACTCATATTTTGGAGCATTGAGGAGACCGCAGGTGAGTCAGTGGCTCTGTTTCCAGAAACGTGAGAAGACTTTGGAAGAAGTGCTTCATCATAACCTTAGGCAGGAAACAGTAAGAGAAAAGCAAGGTCCAGTGCCCTTCTGGGAAAGGCCAGAGCCTTGGGTTTTCCTGCTCTGCTTTTGGGTCTCTGGCTCTGTGCTGTGATCAGAGTCATAATTATATTCTCCATAGGCCAATTTTAATTAACTCTATGATTAATTAGGATCAGTTAGCCAAACTAGTAACCTCTTTGTCTAGCCTTGATTTATGATGCAGGGTGGACTGCCGACCTTTAAAAAAAGTTACCTGAATACACAGAAAAGCTCCCTGTGAGTGTAAATATTAAGGATGACCTGTGCAAAATTATTCCCACACCAGCACTAGTAGTAATGATTCTAAATTATTGCCAAAAAGTTTTTTTTTTTAAATCTTCTGTGTCTTTCGAGCTTACAGAAAGCAGTAAATGCTATGTTATCATTTTATTATATACATCTAACATGTGCATTCAAAGAAGCCATGTGACAAGATGTATCAATATAAAAACAAGGTAATATTACTTATTTTTCAAAAATGAAAAAATATTGTGGTCAATTTTACCCTGTAAAACATATTTCTGTATTTATAGATTTTAAACATGGTGAATTTTTTTTTCTATTACGAGTTTATTTAAAATTGCTTTGTTTCTCAAATTGTTACTGATTTAGCAAGTGAGTGAACTGCTGCAGATTGCAGATAGAAGCAGACATAAGCTGAGAACCGATGTTTGATGGTGGGGGAAAGNNNGAATCATTCTCTGCAGGAGCCATCGGCCACTTTGGCCAGTGTGTTGAGACAAGAGGTCTGTTAAGTGCTGGCCTATGGGAAGAAAGTGAATGTTTTGGTGAAATGAATGTTTTGTATAATGGCCTTAAACTTTTCTGGAAGCATTTCAAATAAATTACATTAAAATGTCATCCTCTCTGTGTACAGTATGTGCCCAACAAATGTCAAGTTTCAGCTATATTCCTGGGAGGTTCTTCCTGGAATTTTTGCTTGTTGTGCCCAAATACAAGCTTTAAAATAGGGTGCAGGTTGAAATAAATGCTTCAGTTTGATCTATCAAAACTTTCGCAGAACTCCTGTTTCTAAGAGCTATTGTTTCAAGCATTCTCTACTCACTCACTCATTCATTTATTCATGTTATAACCACTGTATCTTGAATCTGTACTGTGTGTAAAGTCATAATTGTGATAGGAAAAGAGTGTTGAATCTTACTGCTAGAATAGATGACTGTTGAGAAACTTGAGGCCAAATAGTAGAAGGTAAATTCCACTTTAAAATTCTTACAGGCCACTTTTTCTTTAATTAAAGTAGTTAGTTTTGGGGCGCCTGGGTGGCTCAGTCGGTTAAACATCTGACTCTTGATTTTGGCTCAGGTCATGATCTCAGGGTTGTGCGATTGAGCCCCACATCGGGCTCTGTGCTCAGCGGGAGAGTCTGCTTGGCATTCTCCCTCTCTCTCTCTCCCCCTACCTCCGCTCTCTCTAAAAATAAATAAATCTTTTTAAAAAATGGTTAGTTTTATTTCCACCAAAAAGTATCTTTCTTTTTTTAATTTTATTAATTTTTTTAGAAGTCAGTGTCGAGAGAGAGAGAATGAGAATCTGAAGCAGGCTCCACGTCGAGCGTGGAGCCCAATGCGGGGCTGGATCCCAGAACCCTGAGGTCATGACCTGAGCTGAAACCAAGAGTCAGACGCTTAACCAACTGAGCCATCCAGGCGCCCCCAAAAGGTAGTCTTTAGATGAAAAGGCTAAACACTTTTAAGCTATTGGTTGCCAATTCTCAGTGGCAGTAGACAGTCTCATCTTTTAATAACCTCTCACCATTTCCTTTAACATGCTGTTAGTTCTAAGATTAGTCAAGGTAGTCACATAAATGTAAGTCCTTTTTTTTTTTTCCCCAAATGAAACCTCACTCCTCCTCATTCTCTTCTTTCTCCTACTTCCTTTCTGTCCTCCTTGTCCTTCTTCAGTGCCTCTTTGGGTGTTCCCTCCACCTCTGACTACCAAGGTTATGCTGACTTTGATCCCAGGGGCTGTATCCCTAGCAGTGTACTGACATGTTGTGGGTTAGTACAAATGACTGAGGGCTAACTGGTTTTCTTCAGTCTATTCTCAAGATGCTGTTTTACACATAACTAGATGTAATCCTTGCAGTCAAAATGAGAAGTCCTAAGCCAAGAAGAGTCAGAACCAGCAATTTTGTGCAAAATTAGAGTGTGGTTTCAGCTTCTGGGTTGTGGTCACCACCAGTGACTGCTTTCATTTCCATTCCTGGCACAGTCTCCAGCAGCTGAGGAGGCAAAACTCTTCATTACAGCAGTGTTGTTTCCACAAAGTCTCTGTGGGTACAGGAAACTGCAACGCACTGTCTTGGAGAGCAAGCTGTTCACCTTTCCATTTACATTGTCTGTGTCCACCTTTTACTAATTCTCCAAAAGCCTGAGGACTCTTGGGGGATTTGATCGCCCAGTTCTATGTGGGCTGTTTTCCCCACCTGATTCCCCCTGGAATTATAGAAAACCCACGCCGGACACCCCTTCTCACTGATGCAGTGGGTTCATTAAACTGATAACTATCTTTGTTTATTGACAGAAGGCGGGGATTATGGTATAGAAAGGGAATTTGAAGAGGGTGACTCAAGCCCAAACCCACCAGAAGGAATGTGAAGATCATGAAGATTTGACACCTTGCCCATAGGAACATACAACGAGAAAAGGTGACTGTATTTACTGCACCTACTGGGCTTTTATACAAACAACCCGCCAAACAATCACTGCTCGTGGTCTCACATCTAGCACATCAGTCCGCTGTGTAGGTCCACCCAGACTAAGCCCTTCTTCAGCTGACTTGGAAAGGCTAGTAAGGAATTAGATACCATGCTCTGCATCCTTGAGAGCTGATCATCTAGTTCAGGAACCCGTATGGGCATTTGAAATGACTTGCGCATTTACACATAGGTGTTCACACACCAACACACCCAAATGTTAATGAACTGTGCTACTCCTCCGTGAAAGGTTTGGAGAATCTCATCCTGCAGGTGTTGTATGCAGTGTATCTGTTTCCATGTCTGTGAAGGGACACTTTAAGCCCTCGGGCCATTTAAAAAGTGAGATAGTGAATGTGAAATCACTTTGAAAATGAGTAAGAGTTAATCGTTTTCATTGTTGTTATTTAATACTTTTACATTTACATGCAGAGTTATGAAATTCCTCAGAAGTGTGGCATTGGTCTTTTTCATTCATTGTACTGCATAATTGGAAGAGGGGTGAGTGGTCGTCTCCATCCAGCAAATCTGGAGTATGTTTTTGTATTTTTTCTTTGGTATCTTCCTTCTTAAAATTTTCTGTTTTGTTTTGTTTTGTTTTTCAGGAACCCCAGAGAGAGAGATTTTGAATCTTGTGGATTTGGTCTCTTATTCCTGATTGGTTTCCAAAATTCTTATCCCTTTATTCCTACTTTTTATTTCCTTATATTTTGTTCTTTCTCAGGGAGACTTACTTGCCTTTATCTTCTAATCCTTCTGTTAATTTGGGGAGAAGGTTAGCTAACACAATTTGGTTTTTTTTAAAGATTTTATTTTTTGGGAGTCTGAATGGCTCAGTCAGTTAAGCGTCCAACTCTTGATTTCAGCTCAGGTCTTACTCTCAGGGTCATGAGATGGAGCCCCATGTCAGGCTCCATGCTCAGTGGGGAGTCTGCTTGGGATTCTCTCTCCTTCCTCTCCCTCTGCCCTCCCACCCCCTATGCTCTCTCGCTCTCTCTCTCTCAAATAAATAAATACTTCTTTAAAAAAATTTTTTTTTATTTTTTAAGTAATCTTGACACCCAACATGGGGCTTGAGCTCACAACCCCGAAATCAAGAGTCACATGCTCCACCAACTGAGCCAGCCAGGCACCCCAATCACAGTTTTTATTGCTAAATTTTTGTCCCTTTTCCTATCACTGTTCCTATTCTTAGAGTACCTCGTTCTTGTTTAGTGAAGGCAATATCTTCTCTAAACTCAGGGCATCATAGTTTTGTTGAGTTTTTCTTCTTCTTGCATTGTTTGTTCATCTGAGGATAATAATAGTAATTTCTAGGATTTGGGGGAGGATTAAGGGAGCTAATATGGCCAAGTATAAAATGCCAGATATATTCGTTTACCTCTCCAAAGCCACTCTCTAAAGTGATCCTTCCTTACTGTGCCTGTGGCACCTGCATGCACTTCATCAGTGGACTCTCTTGCTTGTAGCTTCTGGCCAAAGAGTCCTCGTATGACATTAGAGAGGGAAGCAATTGAGGTTAGAGTATTTATTTCCCCTAGCTCTCTCGAAGAATTGCTGTGGTCTGACTGTATCTTTTGACATGAAGTCACAACTCCCCTCAAGGAGTCCTCTCTGAGTTCCCATTAAGCTTGCCAGCCTAGGAGGGTACCATCCCTACTGTCACTAGCCCTAGGAGACTGCATTATCCCTATACCCTGCCCATAAGTGCATAAAGTCCCTTTATGAAGTCCTCCTTGAATTAACCTAATTTGAATCTGCTGCAGAGCCTGTTAAGCCCCTGACCGATACACCGATACTGGTGCCTGACATAGTAAACATTATATTACATGTGCTATCATCATCATCAGCACTGTTATTCCACCATCTGCATTCTATTTTCACATGTTGTGATTCAAGGATACAAAGATCTTGTGGAATCACCAAAGATGGATTTTGTGTTTCTGTTTCTTATTGTTGCAACGGATTGTTTTCTGAGAAGAAACATGAAAATATATTTCAAAAACAAAAGCAAAATAAAGACTTTTTCAGACATACCAACGCCAAAGGATTTCAGCAGACCTATACTACAAATGTTGAAGGACCTTCTTCCAATAGAAGAAAAATGACACCAGATGGAAATATGGATCCACACAACAGAAAGAAGGGCATTGAAAATGCAACTATGCGGGAAAATAGGAAATGCATTTCTTCTTGTTTAAATCTCCTTAAAGTAATGAGTTCTAGCTATTCTGGACTAACAAGGACTAGCTTTACTTTTTTATCTGAAACAATAAAAAAAAAAAAAAGACAACATATATGAAACTGTGGTTTTGAAGACACCGGACATGAGACTTTGAAGAACAGTGGCCCCAAGTGAGAGAACAAATGAGTGAGCTTTGTGATTTTTCCAGCTTATGGCCTCGAGAGGGTTTTCAGGCAGCAGTGCAGAGAGTGCAAACCACTCACCCCTCAGTGGAGACCGAGTCCAGTGAACTCACNNNGGGAAAGAGATGGAGCTGAGAGTTCAAGGAGACCAAGGCAGCTATGATTTAGAGAGGGGAGCAATGCCTAGAGAGAGAACGGTAGTCTGCAGAGGGACCCGTTCAGGTGCTCAGCTGGGTACTGATCAGTGCACACATGTGAAGAAACTACCCAAGTGTGGGGGAAACTATCAGAAAGGATTAGAGGGAACTCACACAGTGCTGGGAATAGTGCCTGTTCCCACAAACCACACCAGAAGAATATCATAATTGAGTAAAGTACTCAGAAGGGCCTACTTTTGGTAGTGGGGAATAATTAACTCTACAGTAAACACTACTCTGGTTTCCACCTAACAAGTCTTAAAAGAAAGGCTAAAAAGGATCAAATCATTTCCAAGTGACATAACTGCACCCCAGAACAAAACTCAATTATTTATAGGACTACAAAATTATCCAGCATCTAGCAGGGGAAAATTCACAGTGCCTGACATCTAATTGAGGGCTATAAGGCATGCAGGAAAGTACAACCCATAGTAAGAAAATAATGTAAATGACAATTGAAACCAACCCAGAACGGACACCAATGTTAGGATTGAAAGAAAAGTGCATTAAAAGGTATAACTGTGTCCCATATTTTTAATGTTAGGTAGAGAAATGAAAAATATGAAGAAGAAGGAGAAAGAAGAAGAAGAAGAAGAAGGAGAAAGAAGAGGAAGAAGAAGAAGGAGGAGGAGGAGGAGAAGAAGGAGGAGGAGAAGAAGGAGGAGGAGGAGGAGAAGGAGGAGAAGAAGGAGGAGGAGGAGGAGGAGGAGGAGGAGAAGGAGAAGGAGAAGAAGAAGAGACCCAAATCTAACTTCTAGGGATGCAAACTACCATATATGAGATGAAAGATATACTGAATGGGATTAATAGCAGATTATACATTGCAGAAAAAAAAGATCAGTAATATAAACTATCAGCAATATAAACTATTCACCATTAAACACAAAACATAACTTTTTTAATGAAAAAATCATCCATGTATCACAAGACTAAGTGCCCTAATCACAAGATTAAGTGCCCTAATATTTGTGTAATTGGAGTCTCTAAAGGAGCAGAGAAGGAGGAGACAGAAAAAATATTTGAAGAGGGATGCCTGGGTGGCTCAGTCAGTTAAACAGCTGCCTTGGCTCAGGTCATGATCTCAGGGTCCTGGGATAGAGTCCCACATCGGACTCCTGGCTCAGTGAGGAGCCTGTTTCTCCCTCTGCCTGCTGCTCCCCCTGCTTGTGCTCTCTCTCTGACAAATAAATAAATAAAATCTTTAAAAAAAAACCTGTGACATTATATATATATAATTGCAAATATTTTTCCAAACTTGATAAAACTATCATCCCACAGATCCAAGAAGCTTAATAAACCCTACACATAAAAAACAATAAAACTACAACAAGGCATATCATAATCAAATTGTTCAAAACCGGTGATAAAGGCTAGATCCGTTGGTAAAGCATGCAACTCTTGATCTCAGGATTGTAAATTTGAGTACCACATTGGGTGCAGAGTTTACTAAAAATAAAATCTTTAAAAGAAAAAAAAAGGAATATATAGAAAACCTTACAAAGTAGCCAGTGGAAAAAGACGTGTTACATACAAAGGAACAAAGCTAAGGATAACAAAAGATTTCTCACTGGAAACAAGGCAACCTAGAACACAGTGAACAATACATTTTAAAATACTGAAAGAAAAATAACTGAACCTGGAATTCCATACCCAGTGAAAATATCTTTCAAAAGCAAAATAAATTCTTTTCAAACATAAAAAAGCTGAAAGAATACATTACCAGGGACCAAAACTATAAGAAATTTTAAAAGAAGTCCTTAAGGCAGAAGGAAAATGATACTAACGGTTGATTCCACATTCAAAAAATTAGTCAGGGGCACCTGGGTGGCACAGTTGGTTAAGCATCAGACTCTTGGTTTCAGCTCAGGTCCTGATCTCAGTGTTGTGGGATCAAGCCCTGTGACCAACTCCTCACTCAGTGGTGAGTCTGCTTAGGATTCCCTCCCCCTCCTCCTGCCCTCCCCCAACCTCACACTCACACACACTCTCTCTCAAATAAATAAAATCTTTTTAAAAAATCAGTCAATGTAATTCATCAGATTAAAAAAGAAAAAAGGGGGAACACATGGTCATCTTAATAGTAGAAAAGGTATTTGGCAAAATCCAATATACATTCCTAATTAAAAAAACTTTCAGCAAACTAGGAATACAAGGAAAGGTTCTCAACCTGATAAAGGATATCTATCAAACTAAAACTATAATCATAACGCTGAAGAATGAATGCTTTCCCCCTAAGATGAAGAACAAGAGAAGGATACTCTCACAACTCCTATTTAATATTGTACTGGAGGTCCTAGCAAGTGCAACAAGGCAGGGAAAATAAATAGAAGGCATCTCAATTGGAAAGGAAGAAGAAAAATTGTCTTTATTCACAGATAATATAATCTATGTAAAAAATTTTTCCCAAATTAATAGAGCTTTTATTGCATCTTATTATATCACAAATAAGTCTGAAAAATCATCCACTGTCTTGCTGTTTCTGTAGCTGAGCAGCTTAGATCTCATTCATCAGCCTGATCAACTGTTCCTTTTTCAGAAACATAGATACCATATAAAATTTTCTGATACCCTTGATTAATTTTATGGAATATACAAAAAAGCTACTAAAACATATAAGTTCAAGTTTGCAGGATATAAAATATAGAGAATTCAATTGTGTTTCTTTTCTTTTTTTTTTTTTTTTAATGATTTTTTATTATATTATGTTAGTCACCATACAGTACATCCCCGGTTTCCGATGTAAGGCTCAATGATTCATTAGTTGTGTATAACACCCAGTGCACCATGCAATACGTGCCCTCCTTACTACCCATCACCGGTCTATCCCATTCCCCCACCCCCCTCAATTGTGTTTCTATATGATAACAATGAACAATGAGGCATTGAAATTAAAACCACAATACCATTTATATTATCATAAAAATATGAAAAACATGGAGATAAAGCTAAGAAAATATTTACAAAATCTGTACACTGAAAGTTTAAAACATTGATGACAAAAATTAAAGAATACATAAATGAATGAAAAAAGCATACCATGTTCATGGATTGGAAGACTCAATATTGTTAAAATGTTGGCTCTCCCCAGAATTAATCCATAGATTTAACACAATGCAAATCTGAATCTAATTGGATTATTTTGTAGAAATTGACAAGCTGATTCTAAAATGCATATGAAAATCTAAGAGATCTAGAATAGCCAAAACAACTCTGTAAAGATTAACAAAGTTGGAAGACTTATCCAAAACTTACAGGGCACCTGGCTGGTTAAGTCAGTGAGGCATGTGACTCTTGATCTCAGGGTTGTGAGTTCATGCCCTACATTGGGTGTAGAGATCACTTAAAAAAATAAAATCTTTTTTAAAAAATCTGAAACTTATTATAAAGCTACAATATCCAAAACAAGGTAGTTGGTATAAAGATAGATAGTCAATAGACCCAAACAGAGGGCAGAAGTATAACCAAACATATGGTCAATTGATTTTCAACAAAAATGTGAAGGCATTTAAGTGCAAAAGGATAGTCTTTTCAATAAATGATGCTAGAATAATTGGATATCTAAATTCAGCAAAACCAAGAAATCTAGACTCATATCACATCTCATAAAAAATTAACTTAAATGGATCATAGATATAAATGTAAAACCTAAAACTATAGAACCTTTAAAGGAAATGATGAGAAAATCTTTGTGACCTTGGACAAGACAAACTCAAGGGTAAGGCAAATTTGGGGTTAGATATAACTCCAAAATCAAAATCCATAAAAGAAAAAATGATAAATTGGACATCATTAAAAGTGACATAAAAAGTGATGATATTGGCAGGGTGCCTGGATGGCTCAGTTGGTTAAGTGTCTGCCTTCGGTTCAGGTCATGATCTCAGGGTCCTAGGATGGAGCCCCTCATCAAGGTCTCTGCTCAGCAGGGAGTCTGCTTCTCCCTCTCACTCTCCCTCTGTGCTCTCTCACTCTCAAATAAATAAAATCTTTCTTAAAAAATGACATTGGATTTCTCTTCACAAGAGATGGTTAAAAGACTGAAAAGACAAGCAATAGAATGGGAGAAAATGTTTGCAAATAACATCTCTGACAGAGAACTTGAATCTAATGTATAGAAAGAAATCTGAAAATTCAGTAACAACCTAATTTTTAAATGGACTAAAAATTCTGCATGGCAAAGGAAACTATCAGCAAAAGTAAAAGACAACCTACTGAATGGGAGAAGATATTTGCAAATGACATATTCAATAAAGGGTTAGTATCCAAACTATATTTTATTTTATTTTTTTTAAGATTTTATTTATTTATTTGACAGAGACAGCCAGAGAGAGAGGGAACACAAGCAGGGGGAGTGGGAGAGGAAGAAGCAGGCTCCTAGCGGAGGAGCCTGATGTGGGGCTCGATCCCAGAACGCCGGGATCACGCCCTGAGCCGAAGGCAGATGCTTAACGACTGTTCCACCCAGGCGCCCCCAAACTATATTTTAAAGTATATAACTTAACATCAAAAAAACACAAATAATCCAATTTAAAAACGTGCAGAAGATGTGAACAGATATTTCTTCAAAGAGGACATACAGATAGCCAACGGACACATGAAAAGATGCTCAACATCACTCGTCATCAGGAAAATGTAAATCAAAACAACGAGATATCACCTCACACTTCAGAATGGCTAAAATCAATTAGCTCAAGAAACAACAAATATTGGTGAGGATGTGGAGAAAAAGGAAACCTTGTACACTGTTGGTAGGAATGCAAACTGGTGCAGCTACTGTGGAAAACAGTGTGGGGTTCCTCAAAAAATTAAAAATAGAAGCACCATAAGACTCAGTAATCACACTACTGAGTATTTACCCAAAGAATATGAAACACTAATTTCAAAGGATATACGCACCCCTATGTTTATTGCACCATTACTTACAATAGCCAAATTATGGAAGTAGCTCAAGTGTCCATCAAGAGATGAATGGATAAAGAAGATGTAGCATGGACTATTATTCAGCCATAAAAAAGAATAAAATCTTGCCATTTGCAACAACAGGAATGGAGCTATAGAGTATAATGCTAAGTGAAATAACTCAGTCAGAGAAAGACAGATACCATATGATTTCACTCATACATAGAATTTAGGAAACAAAACAAAGGGAAAAAAAGAGACAAGCCAAAAAAAAAAAAAAATAGACTCTTAACTATAGAGAACAGACTGGCGACTACCAGAGGGGAGACAGGCAGGGGGATGGGTGAAATAGGTGAAGGGGATTAAGAGTATACCTGTCTTGATGAGCACAATAGAATTGTTGAATCACTATATTGTACACCTGAAACTAATTAACTGTATGTTAACTGTACTAGAATTAAAATCTTAAAAGGGACCAAAAAATAGTAAGAAATAAAAATGGACAAAAGATGTGCACAGATACTTGACTAAAAAGATACGTAGATGGCAAATAAGCATATTAAAAAGTGCTCAAGATCACTAGTCATGAGGTGACTGCAAGTTAATACCCCAATAAGATACCACTATTCACCTACTATAAATCTGAAATTAAAAAGACTATGACCAACAGCATATAAAAAGATGCTCAATATCCCTAATTAGTAGAGAAATGCAAATCAAAATCACAATGTTATCATTAGGACGTCTCTATTTGAAAAACAAAACAAAACTTAAAAAATAACAAGTGTTGGTAAGGATGTGGAGAAATGGGAACCCTTGTGCACTGTCAGTGGGAATGTAAAATGGTGCAGCTGCTGTGGAAAACAGTATGGTGGTTCATCAAAAAAATTAAAATAGAGTTGCCATATGTTTCAGCAACCCCACGCTTCTGGGTATATATACAAAAGAATTGAAAGCACAGTCTTGAAGAGGCGGTGCTACCACACCCATGTTCACTGCAGCAGTATTCACAGTAGCCAAGAGGTGGAACCAACCCAAGTGGATGAATGGACAAACAAAATATAGACATGGAATATTATTTAGCCCTAAAAAGTAAGGAACTCCTGACACATGCTACAATATGGATAAACCTTGAGGACATTATACTAAATGAAATAAGCCAGTCACAAAAAGACAAATAGTACATGATTCCACTTATAGGAAGTATCAAGAGTAGTCAAATTCATAGCTACAGAGACTAGAATGGTAGTTCCCAGGAGCTAGGGGGAGGGGGAAATGGAGGTTGTTTTTAGTGGGTATGGAGCCTTAGTTTTGCAAGATGAAAAAGTTTTAGAGCTCTATTGTACAATGACATGAGTATACTTAACACTACTGAACTGCACTCTTGAAAATGGTGACAATGGTAAAGCTATGTTCTGTGTTTTTTACAATTAAAAATAAAATAATATAAACTAAACTAAACTAAAATAAACTAAACTAAACTAAAATAAAATAAAATAAAAAGCTACCCAGACATCTGGCGGAGGTTAGATGGTATAGACTCATTCCTCCCTGTTATTTCCCACTAACTACAGGAAACAGCACAAGAGGCAACCAAAGGAGAAAACTGAAGGGTAGTAATTGAAAGCTGAACCGGCTTGGGACCTTGGAACTGGAGGAAGAACACAGTGGTGGGGTGTCTTCCCACTAACAGAGGGTGATCCATGCCAGCATTTCCTGACCTAGCAACAGAAGGTAGCCCAGGTAGGTTCAGTCTCCCCCAGATCAAACAGAAGTCCCTCTGACAACACCAGGTGAACTCAGCACCACCTGCAATGGGGATCAGTCAGGAGCCCTGCTAACAGTAAGTGCCAGGAAAGTGTTCTCCTTTCCCACCCGGCCTGAGGCACCCCCCCACACCCTCTCAAGAGCTACTGGAGTAACAGGTGGTCCTGGCAAGAGGGACTCTGCCAACACAAGTGGCCAGCCTAGGAAGCACCTTTCTTTCTGTGGGCCTTAGACTCTCCTCTCCCACCCAGAGACACCTGATGGTCCAGGCTGGGAAACACCTTCTGCCTGCTGAACACCAGCAAGAACCAGTGGGAGCCCTATCAGGACCAGAAATTTCATCACTCTGAAAATTAACCTACCTTTGGAACCACAGTCCCCCCAAACTGGGCTGAAACCTGCATGCCAAACCTAAACAGAGTCACTGCCTGCTAAAATGAGATATTTAAGTAGCACCCATTCTCCCAACATCATAATAATTTTTTAAAAGCCCAGGATGCAATAAAAAAAACCCACCTTTTTTTGCAATTAAAAACACAGGAAAATTACAACATGAATAAGAAAAAAACCATCACCTGGGGCGCCTGTGTGGCTCAGTTGGTTAGGCATCTGCCTTCAGCTCAGGTCGTGATACCAGGGTCCTGGGATGGAGCCCCGTGTGTCGGCCTCCCTGCTCAGGAGGGAGTCTACTTCTCCCTCTCCCTCTGCTGCTCCCCCTGCTTGTGTTCCCTCTGTCTCCCTCCCTCTCTCTCTCTTAAATAAATAAATACATAAATATATAACTAACTAAATAAATAAAATCTGAAAAAGAAAGAAAGAAAAAAAGAAAGGAAAGAAAGAAAGAAAGAAAGAAAGAAAGAAAGAAAGAAAGAAAGAAAGAAAGAAAGAAAAAGAGAGAAAGATAGAAAGAAAAAGAAAGATAGAAAGAAAAAGAAAGAAAAGACAATCAATTGATGCCGACATCAATATGTCAAATACTGACAATATCTGACCAGGATTTTAAATCAGCCATCATAAAAATGCTTCAAAAATCAATTACAAATTCTCTTGAAACAAATTTTAAAAATAGAAAATCTCAACAAAGAAATAGAACTCACATGACAAACTGAGGGCTTCAGGAGTGGGAATGGGATAGGCTGGTGATGGGTATTAAGGAGGGCATGTATTGCATGGTGCACTGGGTGTTATACGCAAGTAATGAATCATGGAACTTTACATCAAAAACTAGGGATGTACTGTATGGTGACTAACATAATATAATAAAAATATTATTAAAAAATAAATAAATAAAAACTGGTAATGGCAAAAAAAAAAAAAAAACAACTTACATGGAACAGTTATCAAGTGGAAATTCTAGAATGTGAAAATACAACCAAAGAAATTAAACCAAAAAACCCTTTGGGATGATGGTAAAGTAGGAATGATGGACAATAGAATCAGAAACTCAAAGACAGATCAATAGAATTGATCTGAACCATCAAGAGAAAATAAACTAGAAAGAAATGAAGAGAGCCCCAGGAACCTATAAGACTCAAAAAAAAAAAAAAAAATCCAACATTCGCATCACACACACCCAAATAAGTACAAGTTAAACTGGGAAAATCTGAATAAGATTGGCATATACTATGAATGTCAATAACCTGGTTGTGATACTAGTCTTTAGTTTTGCAAATTGTTACCAGTGGGGGAAACTAGGTGAAGGGCCAGCAGGATCTCTTTGTATTATTTGTTACAACGGCATATGAATCCACAATTACCTCAATAAAATTTTTCATAAAAATTGCCCACCTGCAATGTGGAGAATGAATAGCAGATGCTGGAGGAGAAGCAGGTATGGGGTATACCATGAGTTCCAGTTTGCATGTGTTAAACTGGAGTCTCCTATGAGACATCAAGTGGCAATCCAGGTGACTGAGTCAATTATGCCTAGTCGGTCAACATTTGGTTTGTAATCTCCTGGAGTAGGCAAAGATTTATTTGTCACTGTAAATCATATTAATGAGGTGTAATTTACATACACGCAAAGGAACCCATTGTAAGTGTACTGCTCAGACTTTGGAAAAACATTTACATTCATGGAACCATAATCACAGTAAAGATACTGAACTTTTCTATTATCTCAAAAGATTCCCTTGTGTTCCTTCCCAGTCAATACCTCCACTTATTCCCCATCCTACCCCTTGACTCCAGCTGACTATTCTTTTCTCTGTCACAATAGATTAGGTTTTACTTTTCTAGAGTTTCATAAAATTGGAACATATAGTATATGTTCCTTTGTGTTTGGCTGCTTTTCCTCCTCACCACATTTTAAATATTCAATCAGGTTGTCATATATATCAATAGTACATTCCTTCTCATTGATGAATAATATTCTATGATATGAATATACCACAATTTGTTTATGCATTCACCTGTTGATGGACTTATAACTAAAGCTGCTGTAATAGGACATACAAGTCTTAGCGTAGACCTATATTTTCATTTCTCTTGGGTAAATTGGTGCAATCAATGGGGTATATATTAAGTGTATGTTTAGTTTTATAAGAAACTTCTAAACTATTTTCCATGTGATTGTATCATTTTATATTCCCAGGAGTAAATCTCAGTTACTCCATGTCCTCAAAAACACCTGGTATTTGGTTTGTTTCTCCTCCTCTCTTTCATGAGACTGGCAGGCATGTAACTATATCTGATAGTGGTTTTAACTGTATTTCCCTGATTACTAACAACATTCAGATTCTTTTCATGTATTTTATCAGCCATCCTCATATCTAGTTTTGTAAAGTGTCTGTTCAAATATTTTGCCTATTTTTGTAGGCTTGCTTGTGCTCTCAATATTGAGTTCTGAGAGCTCTTTACATATTCTGGATGTCAGTCTTTATCCAGTTTTTGTTTTGCAGGTGACTCTCCTTCCATCGTTATTATATAGCCTTGATTGTTGTAGCTTTATAACACTTCTTAAAATTAGATAGTCTAAACATTGTTTTTTTCTTGTTTCTTTTTCATGATTACTTTGGCTATTTTAAGTCCTCTGGGGGTTTTTTTTCAAATAAATTTTAGAGCAAGCTTATCAATTTTTACCAAAAAAGCCTGCCGAAATTTTGACTGATATTATATTGATTATAAAGATTAATTTGAGAAGAATTGCATTTTAATAATACTGCCTTTCAATTAATGGACAGTTTTTTCTATATATACATTTATGTCTTTGAATATATCAGGTTAAGTTCTCCCTCTCTACTCCTAATTTGCTGAGAGATCATTTTGCTTTGTTTTTTATATCTCGAATGGATGTTGAAATTTATCTAAAGTTATTTCATTTACTGAGGCGATGATATGGTTCCTCCTTTTTAATAGGATGAATTATATTAATTTTCTAATATTAAACAAACTTTGCATTCCAAGGATATATGCTACTTAATCTTTGAGTATCCTTTTTTTTTTTTTAAGATTTTATTTTTAAGTAATCTCCACACCGAACATGGGGCTTGAACTCACAACCTCGAGATCAAAAGTTGCATGCTCCATTGACTGAGCCAGCCAGGCGCCCCTTAGAGTATCCTTTTTAATCCTTGTAAATCTATTGAGGCTTGTTTTATATCCCAGCATATGGTCTATCTTGGCGAATGTTTCATATGTGTTTTTTAAATGAATGTATACTCTGATATTGTCAGGTAGGATGTCAATTAGATGCAGTTGGTTTATAGAGCTGCTTAAGTATTCTATATCAATGCTGATTTCCTGTCTACCTCTTATATCAATTAATTTTTAAAAAGTATTTATGTTTCCAACTATAATTTTGGATTTGTCTTTTTTTCCTTTAGTTCTATAAGTTTTTGTGTATGTATTTTGAAGCTTTGTTATTGGGTCCAAACACATGTAGGACTGTTATATCTTCTGGATGAATTAACCCCTTTATCATTATGAAATGTTCTCTATCTCTGGTAATATTCCTCATTCTAAAGTCTCTTTTTAATATTAATATAACCACTCTAGCTTTCTTCTGATTAGTACATATATGATATATCTTTTGTCATCATATCTTTTAATCTGTATGTCTTTATATTTAGATAGGTTTCTTGCAAAAGGCATTATGGGTCTCACTTTTTTTTTTTTTAAATCTAGTCTAATGATCTCTGCCTTTAGTTGGAGGTTTTATACCCTTTATACTTGATGTAATTAACAATATTCTTCATTATAGGTCTACCATCTTGCTACTTGTTTTGTTTATGTCCCATTTGTTCTTCTTTCCTTTTTTCTACCTTTAGATTAAGTATTTTTTAATATTTCATTTTCTCTCCCTTATTGGTTTATTAATTATTCTCTTTCTTTCTGTCTTTGTCTCTGTCTGTCTCTCTCTCTCTTTTTTTCATAGTGGTTGTTTTCACAATCTTATTCTAAGTCTTATCACAGTCTACTATGAAAAAATATTATACTTAGCAGAAATATTATATATTTCATGTATAATTTAAGAAACCGATACCAGTATATTTCCATTTCTTCTTTTCCTGTCTTTGTGCTTCTGTTATACATTTGTTTCCTTATGTTATAAGCCCTGCAACTCATTGTCATTATTTTTTCTTAATAAAGGTATTCATCTTCTGAAGAAATAAAGCAATTAGATAAAAATCATGTTATATTTATGCACTTATTTACCATTTGTAGTACTTTCACTTCCTTTGTATATATCAAGATATCCTTTGTTATCATTTTATTTCAGCCTGAAGAACTTCTTTTATTGGAGGCTACTAGTAACAAATTCCTTCAGTTTTCATTGGAAAAAGTTTTGCCTTCATTTTTAAGGGATATTTTCATTGGATACAGAATTCTAGTCTGACAATTTTTTTTCTTTCAGTACATTAAAGATACAATGGCATTTTTTTCTGTTTTGCATAGCTTCTGACAATAGTTTCTGGCAATTCTTATCTTATTCTTTTGTATGGAATGTGGTGGTGGTGGTGGAGAGGGGTGTTTCTTTGTTGTTGCTGCACTTAGGACTGCCTCTTAATTATTAGTGTTCAACAATTTAATGATGACATGACTTGTTATAGTTTGTATCTGTGTGTTTAACTTTCTTGAGGTTCACTGAGTTTCTTGAATTTCTGAGTTTATCATTTTCACAAAATTTGAAAACTACAGTCCACTATTTCTTCAAATAGTTTTTGTACTCTCCTCCTTTTGAGACCCCAATTACACATATTAGATCATTCCATGTTTTCCCACAGGTCACTGAGGCTCTGTTCATTTTATTTTCCAATCTTTTAAAAATCTGTGCCTTCATGGTGCACTGGGTGTTATACACAACTAATGAATCATCGAGCCTTACATCGAAAACCGGGGATGTACTGTATGGTGACTAACATAATATAATAAAAAATCATTATAAAAAAAAATAATAAAATAAAATAAAATAAAAATCTGTGCCTTATTGAAAATAGAACTACACTATGACTCAGCAATTGCACTACTGTGAATTTATCCCAAAGATATAAATGTAGTGATCCAACGAGGCACCTGCACCCCAATGTTTATAGCAGCAGTGTCCACAATAGCCAAACTATGGAAAGAACCCAGATGTCCATTGACAGATGAATGGATAAAGAAGATGTGGTTTATATGTATAATGGGATACTACTCAGCCACCAAAACAGAAAAAAGAAATCTTGCCATTTGCCATGACGTGGATGCAACTAGAGGGTATTATGCTAAGCAAAATAAGTCAATCAGAAAAAGACAATTATCATATGATCTCACTTATATGGGGAATTTAAGAAACAAAACAGAGGATCATAGGGGAAGAGAGGAAAAAAATAAAACAAGCTGAAGTCAGCGAAGGAGACAAACCATAAAGGACTCTTTTTTTTTTCAAAGATTTTTTATTTATTTATTCGACAGAGCTAGAGACAGCCAGCGAGAGAGGGAACACAAGCAGGGGGAGTGGGAGAGGAAGAAGTAGGCTCATAGCAGAGGAGCCTGATGTGGGGCTCGATCCCGTAACGCCGGGATCACGCCCTGAGCCAAAGGCAGACGCTTAAACGCTGTGCCACCCAGGCACCCCCATAAGGGACTCTTAATCATAGGAAACAAACTGGGGGTTGCTGGAGGGGAGGGAGATGGGGGAATGGGTAACTGGGTGATAGATATTAAGGACAGCATGTGATGTAATGAGCACTGGGTATTATATAAAACTGATGAATCACTGACCTCTGCCTCAGAAGCCAATAATATATTATAAATTAATTAAATTTTTAAAAATGAAAAAAAGCTTTTTAAATATATCGAAAAAAATTCTGTGCTTTCTTTCATATGGATTCTGTTGCTAGGTCTTCAAGTTCACAGGTTTATTTTTTAGCAGTGTCTAATCTTATTAGTGCCATCTAAAGAAACTTTAATTTCTCATACTATATTCTTCATCTCAGGATATTCCATTTGGTCCTTTTATGTATCTTCCATTTCTTTCCTCACTGTGTTCGTATTTTCATTTAAATGTACTTACATTGTTATAATAGCTGTTTTAATATTATTATCTGTTTGTTAGTCCCATCATCCCTATAATTTCTATGTCTTTTTTTATTAATTTTTTTCCTCTTGGTTATGAATCAGCATTTTCCTGATTTTTTCATGTCTAGAAATACGTTAATCAGATACTGAACGTTATGAGTGTCTGAATTTTGTTGTTTTCCTTTATAGAATGTTAGGCTCTGTTCTGACTGGCAGGTAAGTTAATTATGAAACAATTTGACCCTTTTAAGACTTACTTTAATTTTTGCTATGACCCATGTAAATTAGCCTTTACTCTGGGAATTTTTCAGTCTTACTACTAAGTTGAGGATTTTGATTAATTGAAGTGCCCACATCTCTCCACCCAGCTCTGAGTATTGCTCAATTTACAACTACCCAGTCTTCATTTGCCCTGTCTTATGAATGTTCATCTACATATGCATGGTCAGGGGATGTCTTAGTCAGAATTCTGAGTCTCTTTCTGCCCAGTTCCCTATTCTTTAGAATTCTGCCTAACAACATTTAGTCACCTTGGCCTCTCCAACTTTTCAACTCAGAAAAGACTGCTGGTCTCTGCTTGCATTCCCCTCCCTGCATCCATGCCTGAGAATTGACTCTAGGCAAAAATCTGGGGTGGCAGTAGGAGTTTACCTTTTTGTTTCCCTTCTCTCAGGGATCCCAAACCATACTTCCTATTGTCTAATGTCTGAATACTACTGTTTTATATATTTTGGCCAATTCCTAGTTGTTTATATGGGGAGGGTAAGTCTGATCTTAATTATCCCAGTATAACTGGAAGCAGGAGTCCTATAATCATTTTTAAAATTTTTATTTAAAAATATACCATATAGGGGCGCCTGGGTGGCACAGCGGTTAAGCGTCTGCCTTCGGCTCAGGGCGTGATCCTGGTGATCTGGGATCGAGCCCCACATCAGGCTCCTACTCTGGGAGCCTGCTTCTTCCTCTTCCTCTCCCCCTGCTTGTGTTCCCTCTCTCGCTGGCTGTCTCTATCTCTGCCGAATAAATAAATAAAATCTTAAAAAAAAAAAAAATATACCATATATATAAAATATATATAATATATATATAAATATACCATATATATAAATATATATAAAAGATATATATATAAATATACCATATATATATATGTATATACACCATATCTATGGTATGGTATCTATGGATGAACCCTGGGGACATTGTGATAAGCGAGTAAGCCAATCACAAGGAGACAAATACTGTATGATTTCACTTACATGAGGTAACCAAAATACTCAAAATCATAGCAACAGAAAGTAGAATGGTGGTTCCCATGGGTTAGGGGAGAGAGAAAGGGAACTCTTCTTTAATTGATATAGAGTTTCAGTTTTGCAAGATAAAAATAGTTCTGAGGTTTAGTTGCACATAATGTGAATTTACTGATCCATACACTTAAAAATGGTTAAAATGGTAAACTTTCTGTTAGGTTTAATAATTTAAAAAAATAATTATATATAGCAATATATATTGTATTCTATAATATTTATAATATATTAAGCGGCGTCTGGGTGGCTCAGTCAGTTAAACGTCTGTCTGCCTTTGACTCAGGTCATGATCCCTGGGTCCTGGGATTAAGCCCCATGTCGGACTCCTTGCTCATCAGAGAGCCTGCTTCTCCCTCTCCTTCTGCTGCTCCCCCTGCTTGTGCTCTCTCTTCCTCTCTCTGTCTCTGTCAAATAAATAAATAAAATATTTTAAAATATTAATAATATTTTAAAGTATTAAATATATTATATAATTATATCATTGTTATACGTTAATGTTTTAATATGTTATAATTATAAGCGATATATATGTTAATTATACTTATAAAGTCATATATTATAAAAGTAAATAAAGGAATAAATAATATTGTTAAATAATATTTGATTATAATTTAACAGTAATATTAAATAATACTAACAAATAAATTAAAATAACTTCCAAGAAACAGTGAACGCTGTTCCACTTTCTTACATTTAATTTTGAACCCCTTGACGTACAGATACAATTATTATCTACTTTTTATCGATAAGGAAATTCAGACACATAGCTGGAACGTATTTTTTAAAAGAATCCCACTGACGCGGAGGGGAGAAATAAATACATACACGCACACATACCTGCATACATACATAAGAATCCCATGTACCTTAAGCCATGATCTTTGTAAAAGAGTTGACAAACCACCCGCAAATGACTCCATTAAGGTATTGTGGCTCACCCTTTTCCCCTCTTGCTATTGCCTCAGGTCCTATCCAGCCAAGAGCCTTCAGCAGTCTTAGAACTCTGGGAGGAATTCTGTTCTGCCTAAAGTAAGTACCGAGATTCCGTGATTACTATGAGGTAAACTAATATATATGTTATATATCAGGTAAGATATAAGTTTAGGTATAAGATAAACTAACATATACGTATATATGAACATATATAAACACATATATATTCACATAGTCTTCTGCTGAATATTTAAAAAATATTGTTAAGCAATATAAAAAAGTGGCTAGGCTCTTTAAAAACTGCTTAGTGAAGTTTTGCTGCCCTCTGCTGGAAAGTTTATGTATATACCCCCAAGGGTCTGTTTTTGGCAACAAGATTATTAAGCATTAAGTGTTGTGTTCACTAGCCCAGTGATAGATTCTGTTCTCAGAGCCTAGAGCTTCAAGAAAGTGTCTTAGACATTCTTCAAGTGTCTGCTTCAAATTGTATTTTCTAAACACTGAAATTATCTTTATAGTAAACACAGTATGGTGTATTTAAATGTTACATAATCCAATTTTGACACAACAGATAAGACCTGATTCTAGTCTTAGAATGGACAGAGAAAATCTTAAGCCATTCAATCTTCTTACTATCTGCTCTTAAACATTCGTGCTGTATCAGTCCATTTCAAACCCTGTGGTCCTCTGTTATGCAGTTCCAACAGGGAAACACCTTGTAATGTTTCATAGGAGGTGTGGCTAGCTTGAAATTTGTGAAGTATTGTAGGGTCTTCTGCATCTGAATTGTGAATTGGTAGGGTTTTTGTCCTTTATACAGCCCACTTAAAAACACCTGGCAACATCATTTTATGGTTTACTACTTGGTCCTTTCAGTGAATTCTAGATTACTGTCATATGTTTTTTAAAAGAAGAAATATGGTGGCAAGGAGAACAGCAACAGCTTCCTTAGTAACTATTATTGATTTCTTCCAACTCTTCACTTCTTCCCTTTGAAATTCTCTCACACTGTAACACAACCTTGGTTTGCATCAAGGCTGGTAACAACCAAAGCTGGTGAGGTTCTAAGCCATCTCTTACCTAGATTTTAGCAACAGTATCCTAGCTGGTCTTCTTGCTTTGGTGTTCTCTCTCTAAAATCCACCTTCTGTAATGAGAACCACAATGATTGGGTCAGGCCCTACCTAAAGTCTTGAAGCTCTTATCTCTTGCCTTCAGGAATTGGTCCAAGTTTCTTAACATAGCGCGTGAGCGTCGGTGATTCAGCTCAGCCTGCTTCTTACTTCCCACCTCACCCTGTTTTCCAGCACAAGGGCCACTGTGCTTCCCTGCTACATAAACCTTTTTGCTTCTCACATTAGTATCTTTGTCCATTTTTCCCTCACTATTACCTCTACCGGGGTTCCTGTCATGCCACCTGCCACTTCACTTCCTCCTCATCTCTGGCCTTTGCTAACTCAGTGAGCTTCTACTGGATGGTCTCGTTTGCTTCATTGCTTTATTATCTTTATGAGCAGGAACTACGTCTGATGTTTAACCCTCTGCATCAGATACAGCTCCTGGCAAACGCATACTGTTCAATAACTAATTGCTAAATAATTAAATGGGTTTAGTAAACGAGTACCAGTAACAGGAGTGTGGTAAGCTCCAAATGATCAGTGTCCCACTGTGAGGGTATGAAGCATTCTCCTGTCTTACAAATTTCCTAGGTTATTGTAGACTGGCTGTGTTTGGAGGTTGCTCGAGTCATTAAGATATGCTTCTATGATGAAACTTGCAATTTGACTCCACCTCAGACATAGAGATGTAGAATTTTGCTCGGATAATTTATGAAGCTTAAATATCTGGGATATGTCCTCTGGTGTGCAATTCTGCAAAAATGTAAGATCTGTCAAATATACTTTTTGTAGATATGGTAACTTCATACTTACAGGGTGTAAGAAATATTTGGGAAAATTTGATAATATTACATGTCTTACATTGCTTATTATATTTATAGGAAACAGAAACTCAACTAAGGGACATAGGACCTATGATAGCAGATTGATTAGGAGAAGTGATTAATTTGTTAGCATTTAAAGAAGCAGCAGCCCATAATGGTGAGTGTAACTAATCAACATCTCCAGTAGGGATATGGATAAACATCTTGTAAAGGAATTTTGGAGTTACATTATTTTAATGCTATTTTTATTAAAAAACATACATGAACAGTATTTTATATTAATATATATTTTGAGCCTTCGCGAAGTAAAGCAAAATGAATTTTAAAACATACTTACCATATGCTGTCCCCAGAGAAGCACATTTAGAGTCTCAGGAGAATGGACTGATCACCAAATGGCACAAACCACAAGTAGGATTCCTCTAGATAAGTAACTGAACACCACATTTTCTTCAATTAGATAAATGTCTGGTGTTATGTTTCTATAATTTATGTAAATTGCAACCATAGACCTACCAATTACCCTATTTAAACTTGGCTGGTTCCCCAAAGACTTCTTAGAAGAAAACTTATAATAATTAGTTGCCTATCTTTTCAGAGCCACTGGGGGGTACTAAAACTCTAGGTCATATTTTTTGTAAAGATCTAATTTTGCAAATCTCTTCTAGCCAGGAATTTTTTACATTAAATGGAAGAATAATTGGGATAAACATGTTTTCATGTGTGTGTTTGGGGATATTATGGAAAAGAATGTTTGAATTAAGGTATTTAAAGCTCAACAATAATCTAACTTTTATGTTAAATAGCAGAAATGGATTTTTTTAAGGAAAATAATCTGGAATATTTTATATTGATAATTCACAGGGACTTCTGTTTAGTGTTCTTTTTAATAGAGGTTAATATTAATTAACTTTCATAAAAAATTTTACAACATAAAAATCAAGAAAAGACACAGCTAGCACTTTTGATACTTGTATATGCACATATTATAATGGCTGACTATAGACACGAATAGAGTATAGATGTTAATTATTGCCGCCTTCATTGACCCAGACTATATCTTAGCTGTTATATCTGCATTATGCTCCTGCTATATTGGTAGAATCTAGTGTTCGTTCTTTTTCTTTGAGGAGAAAACATAGAAAATTATTTATTCAGTTATCTTTACATAGTCAACACAGATGTAAGCACTGGTTGGAGGTCAAAATCACTTCCTACATCGTATGTCTGAAAAAGTATTTCCCTCAAGTTATTAGTGGACCACTTTGTCAATTTCCTTTAAAAAAAACAGTTTTGATATCATTCATATATCACTGAATTATGAAAGCATGCAATCCACAGTCTTTAGTATAATCACTACATTTAACTTTAGAACATTTTCAGCATCCTAAAAAGAAACCCTACCCTTTAGCTTTCACCCCTAAATCCACCCACGCCCCAGCTCTAGGTAACCACAAGTGTACCTTCTGTCTCTATAGATTTCCCTATCCTGGTCATTTCATATAAGTGCAATCAATCCAAATGCAGCCTTTTTTGACGAATTCTCTCACTTAGCATAGTTTTCAAGGTTCATCTACTTTGCACGTACCAGTTCTTCATTCCTTTGTATTCCGTTGTATAGAGAATACCATGTTATCTTCATCCATTCATCAGTTAATAATGTTCATTTATTTATTTATTTATTTGAGAGAGAGAGTGTGTGTGTATGCATTCACACACGTGCAAGGGGAAGGGCAAAGGGGGAGGGAAAGAAACTCAAGCAGACTCTGTGCTGAGTGTGGAGCCCATGTGGGGCTCGATCTCACGACTTTGAGATCATGACCTGAGCTGAAACCAAGAGTCAGAGGCTCAAACAACTGAGCCATCCAGGAGCCCCAGTAATGTTCTTTTAGATCAGTATTTACTATGTAGCAAAAAGTCCTGTCAAGTACATCTCTTATTATTAGATTTTTATGAATCAGGGAGAAAATGTCCAAAGTTAAAGTCAGTCTGAATACATTTCTGTATTGTATGAAGCACCAAATAATAGAGCAATAACCTGGGTCATGTGATGTAAAAGGGAAGGCTCCTGGTTCAGTTTTTGTCAGTTAAGGAAAGTAGATGAGTGATTTGCTTCTGTCTAAAAACCATCTACAAATCTGTAGGTGCCATTAGACACAAATAAAAATGCAAAGCACCTGGGTGGCACAGTTGGTTAGGGCGTCCGACTCTTGGTTTCAGTTCAGGTCTTCATCTCAAGGTCGTGAGATCGAGCCCTGTGTCGGGCTTATGTCACTGCAGAGATCACTTGAAGTTCTCTCTTCCTCTCTCTTTGCCCCTCCCGCTCATACTCTCTCTCTCTCTCTCAAATAAACAAATAAATCTTTTTTTAAAAAATAAAGCAACAAGTAAAAATGAAAGAAGCTTGTGTTTGTAAGGGATTTGGTGGAAAGTTTCCTACTGCCCTGCAAGCATAGAGAGACAAACAAGAGAAGAGAAAAAAAGGCCACACTGGAGAGGGACTGAAATGCAATAGTGCTGTCCCTCCGTCATTTTTCCTTATTTCTCTTGAGGGCCTTGATTAAGAAACTAGGGATCCCAGAGGCCAGCAAGCAAGTTGATTTTATGAGGTTGCAAAAGCCTGAAATTGGAGTTAGGAGATGCAAATTTGGGTCCTGCTCCATCACTTCTTGGTGGTGTTTCCTTCAGCAAGACAATTAAGCCACCATTTCCTCCTCTGCCCACAGTGGCAATGTTTCTCTGACAACTTCTGTGAAGATTCATTGAGGGAATGGGAAGCCCCAGATGCCAAACCTAGGGTCAGGATAGATCTGCTTGGGGATCTATCCTGATCATACACCCAGAAGCCCAGCCTGGGGCCTGGTAGCAGATGGGGTTCCAAGAAGTAGATGCTGAGAGAATGAATGAAGCATTTGGTAAATCATAAGGAGTTATTCAAATGTTCTTTCTGTATTATTACACCTTTTCTTCCAGTTTATTCAGTCTTCCACATTGAGTGGTGAGATGGCTTTTATTCTGAAAACATGATTTCCTACATGACGTTCTTTTGCCTTCCTTTATTATAAAAAACAAAAAAACAAAGATTTTTAACTTGAATTTTTTTTTCACACGTTTCACCAGTGCTTGCACTTTTGCAGTATACCACTTCCTCTTAAACATTTTTTTTTTCTCTTTGCGTGACTTGTTTCCTCGGCACCATCCTCCTTCTTAGAGAAGCCCACAATGCAGAGTTGGTCTAAATCTGAGTCTTCAGGTGGAAGTGGCAGTGATATAAGTGATTTTTTTTAAGATTTTATTTATTTATTTGACAGAGAGCGCAAGCACAAGCAGGGGAGTGGGCAGAGGGAGAAACAGGCTCCACACTGAGCAGGGAGCCCGACAAGGGTCTCCATCCCAGGACCCCGGGATCATGACCTGAGCCGAAGGCAGACTGAGCCACCCAGGCGTCCCATGTATAAATGATTTTATAATGAGGTCTGTACCGGTCCACCAGCTGATATGACACAACAATCACTTCTAACTGTTAAATCCTTTTGATTTCAACAAGTCCTGGATCAGGCAGATGAGTTTCATCTGTCTTCTCAAATGCAATTCAAGACACTGTGAATTTGTATAGATCATTTAAAGGGCATTTGCTAGACATGTCCTCATTTATATTTTCAGTGAATTCGGATTCTCATACAATGAATCCAGGTGGCATAAAGCAAGATATACCGGTAAACACTTAATGGGGTAAATTCAAATTGGGTTATGTGAGATGTTAGCAATTTTCTAGCCAGAAAATGCCAGATGCCACTCTCTTTGTCCTCAGCAGTCAAAACATACTTCGTAAACACCTGCTATGTATCAGGCACTGTGCCAGGTCCTGCGAATACTATGGTAAGCAAACCCAGATATTGCCCCTCAGCCCATGGAGTGGACCACGGGGTCTACTGGGAGAGAGAGATTGGATTAAATAATCCCACAAATGTGGGAGTAATTACAGATTAATGGAAGTGGGAAGTAAATTGGGTGCAAGAACCAAGTTTCTATGAAAGCACCAAACAGGGGAACCCAACCTAGATGACTGAGGAAGCTTACACAAGGAAGGGAAGATTGAGCCAAAGGAAGCGCAGGAGCTAATGGGGAAGAGGGTGGCACACCACACTGGGGAAACAGCGTATGCTATGGTTGGTCATGTGGCCAGGGTTGCTTGGCAAGTGTGCCAGACTGAGGAAGCACCAATTGGGGGCTTAGGGAAGAGGAGTGCAAATGAAAAGGTACAGAAGGATAGGAATCAGCAAGGCTATATGGGCCATGTGAAGAATTCTTATCTTTATCCCTTGAATAATGAGAACCCTCAGAAGAGTTTGTTTGTTTGTTTGTTTGTTTTAATTGAAGAATACCATCATGGGGTAAAGTGCACAACTGTAAAATGTATAGTCTGATAATATTTACATATGTATACACTGTGTAACAACCACCCAGATCAAGATATAGAACATTTCCATCATTCCAGAAAGTTCCTCATGTCCCCTTCGAGTCAACACCCTCTCCCAGCCACACACAAGAAAACCACTATTCTTTTATCACCATAGATTTTCTTGCCTGTTCTTGAACTTCATATAAATGGAATCATACTATAACATACTCTTTTGTATCTGGACTCACTTCATTTAACATTGTGCCTATGAGATTCAACCATAGTATTAAATTGAACAGAAGCCTTAGAAGGGTTTGACTCAGAAACAAAACAAAAACAGTAACTTAGTAACAGCTCTTGACTCCTGGGTTTAGTTAATATTTGTGGTTACCAGAGTCCGTTGTGTAGTTGAAGGGATACTTGCATGCTTGCTCATCCCTAATTGTGTTCTTATCTTCAACTGAGCCTTCTCTTCACTGCATGAAAGTTTTTCTTCCAGACATCAAACATGAATGAATTTCAACAAGTTTGTTGTCCAACTACAGGGTCTTTCTTATACTTACTTGGGATACACTCAAGAAATGTATCTGTTCAGTGAGTAATAGGGTAAGTACTTCGGGGAAAGAAGACTCCATGGAAGTAGAATTGTTGTTTTATCTGAAGTGTAATGGAAGGAATGATAGTTTCATATTTTTTGATGAATCTGAACAGGCATGGAGTTGTAGCCTTGTAATACTGTCTTTTTCATAAAAATGGGCTGGACTAATTAATCTCTAAGATCCTTAAAGTTCTATGAATTGGAAGGATTCATTATCCTTCCATACTGCTGTTTTTCAATGGAAATGTCAAAAAAAAAAAAAAAGTCTCTTAGCTGTGTGACCTTGAAGACTCAAGGTATGGGTGAGCGTGAGTAACTTCTATTACCTGAAAAAGACACATGAAATTGCTTTGCAAATGTTAAGGTATGTTGTTACTACCAATCTTTTTAGTGATTTCGTTTACTTCAAAGTACTATTATTAATGCTTCTGTTTTACTATGTGTGAATCCTGTAACTCGCTTACCTAATAGCTTTGATCATCATGTGGAAGTTTATAATCCCTCTAGTTTGAAACAGAGGGACCCTTCTAAAATCTCTGTATTGGCTTTCTGGATGATTATTAAGATATTAGTTTTACTCTTCCATGAGCTACTAAATAATGACAATGACAGCTTCCGAGCACGCTTTTCTAAATCTTCTTTCCCTTTCTTTTTAAAAAGTAATTTTCTTTTAGTAAGGGATGCATTCTTTTTTTTTTTTAAAGGGAGATATTCATATGCTTTAAAGTGTAAAAGGATAAGGGCACCTGGGTGGTGCAATCGGTTGAGTGTCCAGCTCTTGGTTTTGGCTCAGGTCATGATCTCAGGGTTGTGAGATTGAGCCCCTCCTCGAGCTCTGCTCTCAGCACAGAGTCTGCTTAAGACTCTCCCTCTCCCTCTTCCCCTCCCCATTCTCAAATAAATAAATAAACCTGTAAAAAAAATTAAGTATGAAGGGATATAGAGTGAAGTCTCTCCCATCTCTGTCTTTCAGAGCCTGTTCTCTTTCCATAGGAAACCAATGTTGATAGTTACTCGTGTAGCTTCCCACAGAAGTTTTATGCAAATAGGTGCATATACTTAACCATATTTCCCCTTTTCTGGTGCAAATGCTAACATTCTATCCATCCTGTTCTGTACCTTGCCTTTTTTTAAGCACATAATGAGCTACTTCAACAGAAAAATGGGAATCATTTGAGTACCCACCTCATCAAGTTGTGAAAATTAAATAAGCTTAACATATGCAAAGTACTTAGAAAGCACCAAGTATATTGTAGTCTCTATATTTGTTTCCTTTTGCTGCATAACAAATTACCACAAACCACAAACTTAGTGCATAAAACAATATCCATGTATTATCTTACAGGTTCTATAGGCCAGAGTCTGAGCATATAGCGTAGCTGGTTTCTGTGCTTGGGTCTCACAAGGCTGAAGTCATGATGGCAGCTGGACTTCATTCTCACCTGGAGACTCACTAGGAAAGAATTTGCTTTTAAGTGTTTTCAAGTTGTTGGCAGCTGTAGAATTTATGGCAGTTTACTTTATCAAAGCCAGCGGTGGGGGAAAGAGAGAGTCTCCGCTGCTTGGAGTCTCTGTCCTCAGGGAACGAGTAGGTCTTCTATTCCTTTTTTTTATTGAGATATAATTGATATATCACAAAATCCATCCTTTTTTAAAAAAAATTTAAAGTAAGCTCTATGCCCAACATGGAGCTTGAACTCACAATGCTGAGATTAAGAGTTGCATATTTTGTGGAATGAGCCAGCCAGGCACCCCAAAATCCATCCTTTTAAAGTGCATAATTCAGTGGATCTTAGTATATGTGCAAAGTTGTGCAACTATCAACATGTCTAATTTCAGAATATTTTCATCACCCTAAAAAGAAATCCCATACTTATTAGCAGTCTATCCTCATTCCCTGAATACCCCTCCCCCTTCGAGCTTCTGATAACCAATACTCTGCTTTCTGTTTCTATGGATTTGCCTATTCCGAACATTCACATGAATATATAATACAGAATGTGGCCTTTTGTATCTGGCTTCTTTCACTTCGTACAATGTTTTCAAGTCGCATCCCTGTTGTAGTGTGTGCCAGTGCTTCATTCCTTGTTATGGCTGCATAATATTCCATTGTGTGGATGGATATATGCCATTAGGTGGACATTTAGGTGTCTCCAATCCTTTGCTATTACAAACACTTGATATCCCATTATAAACAACAATAGATATGTTTAAATAGACATTTTGAATGTGAATGAGTATATCTGTACTATAAACTTCTAGAAGTACAATTGCTAGATCAAAGTTTTATCCATCAGTAATACCGATAGTTATTGTTGTTATACCATTTACAATCTGCCCTTTTTTAAAATAGATTTTATTTATTTGACAAAGAGAGAGAGAGAGAGAGCATGAGCAGCGGGGAGGAGCAAGGGGAGAGGGAGAAGCAGGCTCCTGCTGAGCAGGGAGCCTGATGCAGGACTCAATCCCAGGACCCCGGATGACCTGAGTAGAAGGCAGATGCTTAACCAGCTGAGCCACAGGCACTCTATGCCACTTATAATCTTTTTTTTTTTTAAGACTTTATTTATTTATTTGATGGAGATAGAGACAGCCAGCGAGAGAGGGAACACAGGCAGGGGGAGTGGGAGAGGAAGAAGCAGGCTCCCAGCAGAGGAGCCTGATATGGGGCTCGATCCCAGGACTCTGGGATCACGCCCTGAGCCAAAGGCAGACGCTTAATGACTGAGCCACCCAGGTGCCCCATAATCTGTCTTTTAAAGTACTGTTTGAGGAAGGGAGATGAAATTGTATAGTGGGAAACACACTGAGTTCTGGACTTCATTTTACCACTATCAAGAGAAGTTAGCATATAGTGGTTATTAAGAGTGTGGGCTCTGGAGGCAGACTGCCTGGGTTAGAATCTTAGTTCTGCCACTCATGATCTAAATGACCTTAAGAAAGTTAAATAACCACTCAGCTTCAGTTTATCTGTAAAATAGGGATGACATTAGTACTTTTTGTGGGGATTAATGCGATAATACATGTAAAACTTTTATACCAGCGCCTGACACATAGGAAGTGCTGAATAAATGTTAACTCTTATTGGTGGCAATGTGATCTTGGGCCACTGTCTTTCCTTATTTTTAAAGTGAGATGTTGAACTGTGTTATTTTTATGTTTCTAAGTATTAAAAGGTGATTGTGGTCCCTGAATAATTATATACTGCCTCATATTATTCTCTGATGTTCTTTGTGTTATTGTTTTGTTCATTACTGTGGGTAGGGGACAGCATAGGTTTTATACTTTTAACCTTTGGTAGCCTTTGCTCTGGAACAATGTACATCTGTAGTGGCTCCCCCCGCCCCCGCCACCGGCATTCCCCCACCTCTGCCAAATATATATACTGGATATCTATATACTTACATATATAAATACACATATGGATAGCCTGTGTTACTGTGTTAGTTTTCCTGAGACAGGTAGGATTTAGCTAATTTGCCCCTTATATCCCTTTCTTGTAGCTGATTCTTTGTCTCTGCTTAGCCATCACCATAGATCCTAATTTTACATATAGTCCCCACTGATCTGTAAACTCGAAGGAGGTAACCATGTCCATTTGCTTGTTACATCCTCAGCATACAACAGTGCTTAGCTCCCAATAAGCAATTAAAAAATATTTTTAATATTGAATATTAGTAATGTGATCCAGCTAAACAAAAATTTTTGCTATCTATAATTAAAATTATGTTAGAGCTGCCCATTTTTTTTTACCTTATAAGGTATAATGATAAATTCATTAAAATTTTTTTAAAATAAATGATTTGAAATGGAGAAAAATTTTGTCCTCACAAAATTTAAGATTCAATCTCTGTAGAAATGGTTTTCTCATGCCTAAGTTTTAGGTACTCTACCAACAACCTGTGTATTTGCCTTATATATAGCCTAAGGGTTTCTACTTTCTGAGTATAGTTGGCTTTTGCTGAGCAAATGACAAAAGGCTGTTAGTCGAGTAAAGGCACCAGTGTGCAATTAGTTCCTAGCTATCTTTTAATCTGTTAAAAATGAGCTTGTAGGGATGCCTTTAAGGAACGAACAAAAAAGAGAGTTACCATCTGGAGACCTCAACATCTGGTTTCTGATCTTCTGTAGCCTCTTTTATAGTAAGTAAAGTCTCTTCCCCAAATTTAAAAAGTTACTTTTAGCTTAAAATAATGTAGTATTGTTTCAACATAGTCCCTAGTGTTTTCTTCAGTATTTAAAAAGGTGTTTACATTAACTATTTAATAAAAGGAGTAATCCTTTGAAACTCACTTTCCTGTGATTTACTAAGGTGATGCAAATAGATTGGCTAAGCTTGATTAGCCTTCCCATATTAGCTGGGATGTTATTTAATACAGGACAGAGGAATCCAACTTTCCTGTTGCCCTTGGGGAATGCTCTTTAAGTAGTACCCACGTGGCAAGGCCTAGGGTTTTATTATATTATATAGGTTTGTCAGTCAACTTCTTGGGAGACAGCTGGAGTTTGAAAATGGAGATCTGGGTCCCAATCCTGATCCTGCTGCTTGGAGACTGAGCACAATATCTATCCTCATTTCTTCATCCATAAAATTCACAAAAGGTGCAGTCCTGCTGTGAAGATTGTCTTAGAAATGCAGTGAAGTGCAAGTACTCTATGTCGGAGTTAAATAGACCTGACTTCAAATTCTGATTTTATTAAGTTTTTCAATGTCTTGCAAAACTTATTTAAATTGCGCATAATAGATCTTCCTGATATCTGTTATTGTGAGGATTAAATGGAGATATAGTGTGTATAATGCTTCGTTCAGTGCCTGGCATACAGAAAGCACCCCGTGAATACTGCCTGTACTCAAGATAACCCATGATAGTAGTTTCAATTTAGTTAGCATCAAGTATTTAAAACGCCTTCCGCCTAACAAATTATTTTAATACAGCAGGAGAGCGACCACCTGCTGTATATCTTTTAATGTGGCGGTAAGCTTCTAGATTTTTCTTTAATATATACTCTATACAGGAAGACTGAAAAACACCAAAGGAAAAAAGTCTAGAAGCCTGCGCAACCCCCCTTCTTTTAAGCTCCCCAGAACCAAATTCTGTTCACACTAGGCTGTGAAGTCACATTAAAGGATCCCAGGTATTGACTGCTGGCTGGAGGCGTGCCTCTGGTTCTAACCCATTAGGATCAAAGGGGGCGGGGAGAATGTATTGTAAAGATGCAAGATCAGGTGGGAAAGGCAGATCGCAAAGCCTGGAGGCTTTCAGGTTGTTACCGCTGTAGTCCATTGTCTTATCTCCTCTCCAGGCCCACGTATGCACGTAAATATTTCACAGAGCTCGGTTCCTCCGGCATCCACTGCTTAAATCCTCTTTTGGCGGACGAAACTTGTGCGCGGAGAAAGGGGTTATCTTACTACGATAGGCGACGCCTGGCCTCGCGGGACCGGTCCAGGCGCACCTCCCTCCCCTGCAGCGCTGGCCAGGAGCGGTCCGGGAACTTGCAGCTCGCCTCAAGCTCTGTCCATCCTGAAGCCTGCCGCGGCGTCGAGGTATTCGCAGGGCGTTGCCGTCGCCCCTTTTGGCGGGCTCGGGCGCCCCGAGGCTCCGCCCCCCTGCGCCGTCTATCCGCACCCGCGGAGGCGGGCGTCGCGACTCCATTGGCGGAGCGGCCCGCGACGGGCCCGCCCCCTCCCGGCCCCGACGCGAGCACGTTGAGTGGCGGGGGCCGGCAGAAGAACTGCCCGAGCGAGGAGCGGCTCCTGGGCCCGGGCGGCACGGTTGGGGCGCCAGCTTTGGGGCCCCCGAGAGGCTGCTGGGTCGGGACCGGGGCCCGCGGCCACGGGGGGAAGGGGGTGGGTGGGCTGAGAGCAGCTCGGTGGCGAGGCCGGCCCGTTGCCCCTTCCCCCCACCCCCGCCGACCTTGCCGGCAGAAGCTTCCCGGAGCTCCTCACGCCGGCGCGATGGCGACTGCTGGGGAGACGGAGGCCTCTCCGCCGACGGACGCGAGCTGGGAAAGTGGCGGCGGCGGAGACGACGAGATGAAGCAGGCGCTTCCGGAGCTTGAGTCCTCCCCACAAAATGGCGGCGGCGGCGGCGGCCTCAGCATCGCGGAGCCCGGCGGCGGCGCCGGGCCTGAGGAAACCGCTGCGGCCTCGGCCGCCCCGAGCGTCAGCCACGAGCAGCCTCAGGACTCGTCTGAGGCGGGCGCGGCCGCTCTCCTCAAAGGCCCCGAAGAGCCCGAAAGACCCGTTAGGAGGAGTTTTCAGATCCCCAGGAAGAGCAAAGAAAAGAAAGGTGGTGCTTCCCTTCTTCTCCCAACCCCTCTTTCTCTCTCCCCTCCATCTTTTCATTAGAACCTCTCTGTTTCTTCTTCCCACACCCATCCGAGACACGTAAACACGCATGCAGCGCCAGCCGCCTCTCCCCTCACTGCCACGGCCACCCAGCTGCTGCGCCTGGTGCGAGAGGAAAGCGGTGGAACCACGCTCCCTTGCTCCCCCTCTCCCCGTGGAAGTTGGAAGTAGCTCAGGTTTGAAGCTTGTCCGTAAGGCTGCAGCTCCCAGAGAGGAAAGATGGTGCTCGGCGCCCCTCCCTCCCAGCCCCTGAAGGCACAGAAGCTGGTGTGTCCTCCTAAGGATGCTTCTGACAAGTCTCACTGTGGAAATAGCCCGTGGCCATGGATTCTGGGGCTTTCTCCAAGGCCACTGCATTCAGAGGACCAAAAGTGCTGCTCCCTTTGGAAATTCTTCAGCTCTAAGTGTCTACTTGAAATTTGCTCGATGTCAGCGTCTCCCCTTGTTTAGAAATCTCCATTAGATGTGATCCATGCACACTGGTATTTTCCATCACACTTCATTTCCATGTAGATTTTTCCCCTTGTTTTTGAAGCGTTAGATTAAGTAGGTCTCTCTCTCTCTTTCAATCCGAACTTCAGTATGTTTTCTCTTGTATTTGAGAAGAATGGGAAGGTAGGTTCTTGGTGCAGTAATTTCCCTGTGGAAAAAAAATAGAAGTTAGCTTATGCCCAAGAGTCCCAACTTGATCTTGCAGACGAGAGAACTTAAGTTTTTTTTGTTTTGCTGTTTTGTTTTTTTTTTAAAGGCCAGTCTATATTTTGGAACCAATATAGGAACAGTTACATGAACTACTTTTACCTTTTTAAGACTTAATGCTATATTATGACACATTTCTAATGGAGATCAAAATTAGTATTACCGTTTTCTGTTACACTATTTTTGACTATCCAGTGATTTGGAATACTCTGGATTTAGTCAATTTAAAGTTTCTTTTTGTTTTACTTCGTGGTTCAGCTTTTCGTGTTTTAGTTTTTGGAAAATTATAGGATTTTTTTTTTTTTCAGAAAGCTTTTTAATTTGTAATTTAAATCTTAGTAAAGACTTGGAATCTTGAATTAAGCATGAGCTTCCTTTTTCCATGTGCTTAACCATCTCCATTTGCACAACTGAAATCCTTACAGCCTTTTATCAGTAAGATACAAATAAAGTCAAAGTGTTAATTTGAACTGAAATCCTTAGAGCCTTTTATCAGTAATATACAAATAAAGTCAAAGTGTTAATTTGTATTTCGATGACAAAGCCAAGGAAATCCATGGTGTGAGAAACGATGTTGACAAAAATGAAGTTACCTTTGTCCACTAGCATGAGGAATGTTTCTAGAAATATCTTTTAAGTGAATTAATGTATTTTAGAGTTCAAGAGGATACTTGTAAAGGTCAGGGCTGTCAGTTCTTCGGTTTATTTAGTTTAGATGTATGATATAGTCTATATGAGGAAAGTCAGATGTTCATCCTAAATTATCAATTGTCAGAATAGGTTGGAAGTACATTCAGGTGGACTATGGTAAGGAGGTGGGAGATTGAACTTTTTTCTTGTTCCTAGCTTGATAAAATTTTGAAGTCCATTTTTTTTTCGGTTTTTTTTTTTCTCGTTTAAGTACCCAAGAATATGGTTTATGGTACACCGTAAACCATGGATTTACCATCTTTTAACTTTTGATAGGACCAGAATATTGTTGTAGAAATCCTCATAGTTTGAAATGAGGGAAGTCACCAGGAAATGTTGAAAGGCACTGTGTTTACATGTGATTTTTTTTAATTAGGTAAATCCAGAGGTTGCTGTAAAATAGGCTTTATTTAAACACACTAAAAGTGACTATAATTGAAGAATTAGGAAATCTAAAACCTAGTTGTTTTCTCCCCCCGGGGTCTGATGCTCCTTGGGGAAAATTTATGTTTTCTATTTTCACTTAGAGGCAAAAGGTTGTCAACTTTTGTTTTGTCAGGGAGGTTATAGGTAAGGAAAATAAAACACACTGGACTTTTTTCATGTTTAGTGAAAATTTATGCACTAAGCGGCAGCTGTTGAAATGATGCAGTAACGATTTAAATAGAGCTTTTAAAACTTAAATAAGCAGCTATTTTACCACCGTGGACTTTATCCTGTCCAAACTGAAAGAAGATAGTGTTTGGTGATAGAATTTAATAGAAAAATTGAACTTTTTATTATTTAAAAAAAATGCTTTATCAGAAATAGTACAGCAGGTGCTGCTAGTTTCACACTTCATCCCCAAATCACCTCTTGAAAGGTATCACTTTATGTACAGGATTTGGCTAGATATTAGTTGTGGTCATATGAGTCATTTATTATGAATATTAGATCATTTTCAGTAGATACCTCTGAACCTTTCAGTATCAAAGATTCGTTTGCATTCATATTTTAATATGGCAGACCTTTGCTTGTGACTATGCTTTTCCAGTGAAATTTAACGTTATGACTCGATTATTTTTGGTACCTTAAATACTATGTGACTGTAACTTTCTGACTCCCAAGTTCTTTTTTTGGTTTTGACAATAGCATAACATCCAGAATACTGCCGTTCTAATTAGTAATATTGGCAAACACTTTATAGTGCTTATTAGTAAGTTGTTGGCATTGTTTAAAGCAATTTACATGTATTAACTAAATCTCAACAGTTCTATGTAGTAGGTATTATTCCCATTTTACAGATGAGGAAACCGAAGTGATCAGAAGACACATAACTTGCTCAAGGTCATACAGCTAGTAAAAGGAAGAGTTGGAATTTGAACTTAGGTATATAGTACTTAACACTACTCAAACTAGCAAGACTTCTATTTTTGTAATATAAGTGTTTTTGTTAGCTTTTGATCTGATTTATTAAAAAATTTTTTAACCTCTGTTATATTTAGAAATATTTAGTACATCTTCATCTCTGGGGTATTTGAAAATCAGAAACGTTTATTATGAAATTAACACATTTAATCAGTAGTGACATTAAGTGACGTAACTGTTGACTGGAAGGGTAAAATTTACTCTTTGATGATGTACGTTGTGATGTTTATTGGTGGGCTATTTTCTGTAGTGTAAAGAGGCACTGTTCTTACATTTAACCAAATTGTACAATTGCATTTTGTCAGTAGATGTTTCACTCTTGCCTTTTTTTACTTTAAAATCTAATACTATAAGTCATTAAAAGCAAATTAAAATTGGCAATTTGATATTTTTCCCTGCAAAGTTCTTGGGAAACGAAATAGTGATGATTCACTTTCTGGAAAGTGTTTATTGGTTGATGTTTTCTGTAGGGCGTAAGACTACTCATGTACCTGCATCCATACTGGTCTAGTCCAGCATAATTAATGGCTAATTCTCCTCCCCAAGACCAATCTTTTCCCACAAAATTTGCAATTGTCTTTTTGAAGACTCTGGGGCAAAGTATCCTTAAAGGATATTTGCATGGTGTTTCAGTAGTTATATATGGATGGTTGGGTTCTAAGTACCGTAGATTTCCCTACGTAGAAGTAACCAGGGAAGTATAGGCAGAATCCAGTCATCCATATAAAACATTTGATAGGTGTATATACATTCTAAGTAATAGTAGTAAAATTTTCTTTGACTTATGCCCCAGGCCAGAAAAAGTCAACAGTTTTGTATTTGTACTTGTCTGTCTATTCTCTGCCAGCATATTCATTCTTAATTCTGCCCTATGTTTTATTTATTTATTTAAAGATTTTATTAGAGCGTGCGCACCAGCAGGTAGGGGAGGGGCAGAGAGAGAGGGAAAAGCAGACTTCCTACTGAGCAGGGAGCCCTATGATGGGGTTGATCCCAGGACCCCAGGATCATGACCTGAGCCAAAGGCAGACGCTTAACCGACTGAGCCACCCAGGCACCCCATTATGATCAATCTTGATTTAGAGATGAAACCTCCATTCCTAAAGTATTATGTCTGTAGCAATTTTATTAGATTGAAGAAAAATGATTTTTAAAATCTTTCATGTAAATTATTGAAAGGAACATGGATAGTTGTTGTATTTTAATCAATACCAGTAGATGTCGGATGGATTCAGAGAATTACAGAACACACATGATTCACAGCCCACTCTTGGTTGTTTCCTTTTCTTCCACGAATTAGTTACTTAAATTGGAATGTGGTAAGTTCACGTTGTCTTATTTGTATGTTTTGGTAACAGTGGTCTTTTATTTTAAAAGTTAGCTTGTTTTTACATATATGTATATATGATTTTTTTTGTTTTACATATACGCATCTTAATACATGACATTGAACTAAGTAAATTGGTAAAAGTAATTGAAAAAAATGTTCCTTGAACTAAGGAACCAATCTGTTTCATGACCTAAGTTTTATGTCTATTCCCACTGTTTAAATATAACATTAAATTGAATATGTTTTATATGCTACCAGTTATTAAAAAAAATACTCTATTGATAGTATTGATAATATGGAGTCAGGAGACTTGAATTCTAGTTCTAATTCTGTGATATAATCATTTTCCTTGTCTGAATTATAAATCTCCTAGTGTCTTTCTAACTCTGCTGTTCAGTCCCATAAAACATCTGATCAATTTTGTCAATAAGGAAACTTTGTGAATTACGTAAGTTGACTCATTAGCCATGTGTCTGACATGTATTTGATAGAAATCCTGTAAATAAGCAAAATTATGTTTCTTAATGTGTGGAGGAACTATTGTTATTTCTGGTAACCTTTATAAACCAAAAAAGAGTGTGTGATGGCTTTTGGCTCTGTTAAATGCATTAAAATGAGAAAAAAGATTTCTCTGACAGAAGCCACGTAAGGTAGAAAGAGCATAATCCTGGACATCAAGTTCTTTTCCTTTTATACCCAGTTTCCTAGGTCTAAGTCTTCTATATGATTTCTTGGTCTAAAATGAGGACACGATTTTATTTTTCCACTCTGTAATGATTAGTTTCAGCTCTTGTGTACACATACATAAATCTTTTACTTAGACCTCAGGATACAAGATTTGAAGCTAAGCGGCCTGAATTTGAATCCTACCTGCCCTATTCATTAACTGTGTAAATTTGGCCACATTAGCTGTTAGCTATTAGGTTCATTTGTAGAATGGGTGTAATTGAACTTCATAGGATGGTTCTAATGATTAAATGAGGTAATGCATGTAAAGCACTTAGTCTAGTATCTGAGTAGTAACAATGACGTACTAATGATTAGTACTGACATACTGACAATTCAGTAATTGTCAGAATCCAGAGAAAAATGTATTACTTTCTTAAGTGAAATAATATAAAAAGTGTTGTGTTCCCCATTTGGATAGTCACAGGGTTGTTTATTATTGCCCCAAATAATGACCCATAATTAAGATTATGATATGTATGTGTTCTCTTTAAGAGAAGTGACCAAAGGATGTTCAGTGTTAAGAGGATTATTAAGTACAAAATAGGCCACTAGGGAATGTACATTCGGAACATAAACTTGTTAAATTTCTAATTATTACCAGCACATTGACTTGAAATCCTTGAAAATAGTTACAACATTATTTTTGTAGAAATGATAACTGGGAGGGGAAAAAAATGATAACTAGCCTAAGTAGTAAAGCCAGCAGAGTCATTTGAAATATAAAATACCTAGGACACAGGCATTTTTTCTATATTTTCATCTACAGTTGCTCCCTTTATATGATTTAATTTTTCATTAATGATGAGATCAATGGTGAAAGTAGTGTTGGGACAGCTTAACTAAGGAAAATAATTTATGTAGGCGTGTAAAATTTCATAGAAGTTTAAAGCCATATGGTACTTTTGGGGGGAGTATTTTAGATGTCTGAAGTCACTTTGTGAGAAACAAAAATCATTCCTGCATAAAACTCAATTTTTAAAATTATACTTAACCCATTTTGGATGTGAAAGCCTGTAAAGACTATTCCACATGCTGTTTTCCTTGCCAAGTTTTTCCCAACTTTGTTGGGAACAGTGACAAAGATGTTTTTTCTTACCACATTCTGTAAAACAGATTTGAATAAGGGTGTATTTCCTCTTTTACGCTTTCATCTTGCTTTACATATTACTGGATTGTTGAATTTGTGAGATTTAAGATGATAGCAGTGATACTTTGGTAGTTGTAGAATATATTTGTATTCAGTTTTTTAAAAAATCTTTGACAAAGTTTATTCTTATTTTCTTTACTAATTTATCTATTTATTCAACTTACTTAGGACCAATGCTTAAAGATAGAGTAATGAACAAAGCAGATACAGTCCTTGTTCTTGTGGACCTTAACAATCAATAGATTATTGAATATATTCATCTACAAATTTGATTTTAGGACACATTTTGTGTTTAATAGTATGTCCTTTTGAGTGATTTTCCCCCCCTGCTTACCCCTAGTGTCTATTGCATCATAACTGTGTTGGCTTTATTTCTTTGTTTTAGTGTGGGATCCCAAAGTAGTAGGAACTGTTTATATACATTTTGTTATTGAATGTTACATTTTTACAGACATGTTTGTAATATATACATAGTGTGGTAAGTGGATGGATGGATATGTCATTTGACATCATGTCCTTTAAAGCCAAATACCATGTATAGAAAGTACAGTAAACTTTATTAGCTGCTCTCTAGTACTAATCTTTAAGAATATGTACAAGGAGAATGCTGTTTTTAGTAGTAGCCTAAAAGTATTTTGACTGTGACATTTATTGACTCTTTAGAAATAGTGTCTCAAAAGAAGTTAAGGTAATACAGTATAACATAAGTTCTATGGATACTTCTGTATACAGTGAAATATAAGTGGTTCCTTTTTTGGTTTGGGGAACATTTATATGTGCAGACTTTTGAAATTTATTAGTTAAACTATTTCATGCGTAAAGTGGAAATTCGAAATTATTAGACCAGTAATCCACTGGTCCAAGAACAAATCAGGTATTTGACTTTAAGTATTTTAAAAATTAAATGGGGATGTGGAATAGTTGTGGCGGGGGGATAAACAGTATTATTGTCTTTGTACTGGATGCTGTGCTTAGAGCTTTTTCCATGTGTTGTCTCGTGTGGAATGTAGAATTTCGTGGTTATTAGGATAACCAGAGTTCTTTACAGATGAGAGAACTGAGCTTATTTTTGGTTGATTTACCCAGGCTCTCCCACAAAGCTAATAAATTCTAGATTTGATATTTGTGTCCAGGCTTGGCTCCAAAGCTCTACATCTTTCCATTTCACTAAACTTTCATAATAAATGTTCTACTTTATGTTGGTAATACAAGAAGCCAAAGGATATAGCATATTTTATTCTAACTTCAGTACTAAAAACCAGATAGAAGAATTTTATAGACACCTAAGTGTCTTAAATGTTTTTATACAGTCATTTATGCTGTAAGCATTTAGTTTGCTGAAATAAATGGTCCTAGACATACTATTTCAGTGTAACATAAGATAGGAGTGGAGACAAGTTGAGAATATGCACAGGTTCCTTGTTATGAAAGTCGTAAAGCAATTTAGGTTGCCTAATATAGCATTCTTAAGGTTTGCAAAATTGTAACCTCTTGTCTGCATCTGTAGTGCCAGATGCTCATTGCTGAAGGAACTGGTCAATGTGGGCAACTGATTGTTAATTTTTCTTCAGTGAATTAATAAATGTCTCTTTAGAATATCACAAAATAAGATAGCCTTGATGCCTTTTTCAACTTCACTTAAGTTATAGTAAACCCACAAAATTTAAGAGACTACATTTAAGATGGAATAATGTTAAAATTATTATTATTTTTTTTTTTAGCACTTTTTCAGCCATTAACTGCAGGCTCTCGAGAATTTGAAGATGTTCTAAATATTCTCCATTCATCTTACCTTGAACCAACCTCAGTTACAAATTTTAACTACAAACGTGCTTGCTTGATACATAATGAACTTTTGGAGAAAGAGGTATGTTTTAAATTGTGCTTATTGTAAGATTCTTCGGAACCAGTTAATAGCCTCGAAGTTGTTTTATGTTCCTTTTCTTTAAAAATGCTAGTCTTTAGGAAAGCCAAATTATGGAAAGGAAAACAAGTTTTAAATGACATCTTTTTTCTAAATATTGTTGATATAGCACTGTTTATCTGTTCAGATAAGTTAATGTTCAATTATGTGAAATAACTTACTAAAAATGAATCTTAAGCATAGGAATAGCTTATTGTATAATGGCTTAATTATAAATTTATAAGGCCCTTTGCTCTTTTAAGTGCATATTAATTAAATGAAATCTGTAATCTATATTATGTCTAAATTGGAAGATAATTAATGAAATCCAATGTATGTATTTTTTAGGATATGCTAAATTTTTTCCCCAATTATTGTCTACTAGTTGAATTCTCTTAATATCACTAGTAGAAATTGTTAGTGAAAAAGTGTAAACAAAGTATTTTCATGTACAAATTAGAATATTTTTAGGAAAAGCCAGAATGCATAGTTCTGAGGGAATATAAATGAGATGTTTAGAAATATTTTATGTGATTATTGCTTCCTAATGCACATGAAGTACTATTAATTCTGTACGTTGTGAGTTGGTTAACCCAGTGCTGCCAGAGTTGAATTTTGAAGGAATCCGTGAAGTTACTGGCTCCCCAAGAAAATTAAAACCCTGATAGTTTGATGTGGTTTCATGGTATGGTAGGGGTTATTTATTAATTTTCTATGGAAATTTAGTCTAATGATTGATTAATCATATTACTGAATACTGAACATCAGTAATGGCCTGAATACTGCATATAAATCTATTAGGTGTTAGCTCCATATTTTGAGTGTATAGCTATTCGCTTGTATCTAAAAGTGAGAGTCAGTTTTGGGTGACTTGGAGTTTAGTTATACTTAGACAAACTCGCTTTTTTATCCTGGCAGTATGTATGGAGCATGTCATAAATAGTTGGCGTTGAAACTGTAGATATAAAGAAATGAAACCTTTTCTGTTTCCTAATTGAGTTTATAGTCCAAAAGTTGGTCATTCAGTAGAGATTGATTAAACCACCTACTGTATGCAGTGCATCATGTTAAGTAAACTGAGAGATGCAAAGGTAACTAAAACATGAACTTAAAAATCTGTGGGAGAGTTGGGATGTGGTAAAACTTTAGTAGAAATTTAGCTAAAATTGATAAACACTAGATGCCTATTTGATTATTATGAGGTAAAGAGCTAATTATAATGAAAAAATTGAAGCACAGAAATTACAGGGAGAGAAAAGATAATTTCTACTTTGGTTACATTTGGGATTTCTTAGGAATAAAATTACTGAAGCTCTTAGCTTGAAAGACATAATCACATACTAAGGAGTTGTTATAGATTTAATTTCATTTAGTTCACAGAAAAGCGAAGAGAACTGAAGTTTGACGGTCGTTTAGATAAAGAACTTTCAGAATCCTATGCATTTCTTATGGTTGATCGATACCAGGTGAGTGAACTCTTTATACAAAACAGTTTGAGGATGTTTCCATTGTAAGTTACTAGTTTTGCAATGTAACAATACACTTTATAATTATAAAGTAGTATTTTATAAGTTAGTGTAAATGATATGGTGTATAAATGGAAGAAATGATTTAGTAGGGCAGGGTATTTCATTGTGATGTAATTTGTTTTTCAAATGTGCTTATTTTTTCTCTGACCAAACCTGTTTTCTTTCCCTAGGATGTGCTTGATAATGAATAATTTTCCCTTTATTAAAATAAGATTATCTTCTATATTGTTAGTTATATATGCTGGGAACTATTTTTTCTCCTTCAATTGAAGACGTTTAGGTGGAATTTTTATTTAAATATTTTGCCAGTTCTAATTCTCTCTAAAAGGGGATGTTTATATACGTGGGTGGCATGAATTCTGACTGTCTGTCACACCTAGTATAAACAAAAAATGGATTCAAGCTATGGTTACATTGGAAGCATAAGCCAGTTTCACATTGATATTTAATCATAAACTATCATATATATAAAATTTCTGTAATGCAGAACTTAACATAGTTTAGAAGCTTGGGTTTTATTTAGAGCAAGTTTGCAAATTATCTTTTCATGTTTTTAATGTATTATGATTGTGAGATGAAGTGTTTTGTTTATTTAGGTTCAAAGCATATGTGAAAAAGGATTACAGGTGGGCCAGTCCAAAATAACAATTCTTGGCAGTCCTTCCATGGGTAATCTTTTTTTTTTTAATCTATTGAATTGCCATTTAAACATATATTATTTAATTTTGCCGCATTAAATTGATGTATGTCTTGTCATATTCCCAGAAAAGGAGGATAGTTTCAGGTTCTACAATGTGAAACCAGTTTTACCCTTTGTTTCTGACTCAAATTGATCAAAGATTATCTCTCTCTCTCTCTCTCTCTTTTTTTTTTTTAAAGTCAGTCTAGTCCTGGTGATTTTGAGAAATTTGGTTAGTTTCATGTTTCGGGGGGGTTATTTTTGTTGTTTCTGTCTTGGTTAAATATCAGCTGTCTTTACTGTTATTACATTTTTTTAAAAAGGTGTCATACCTTTTATCTTTTATCATTAGGATAAATGTTTGGATTTTCTTTTTTGTATTTGTGCCCTTATTCAAATTCTTTAATTTTTCCCTCTTCACTAGGTATCTATCTTTCTAGGTATGCTGATTTATTACAAGCTAATCCTTTGGAAGCTGGGACGGTGGGCGATGTCATTATTTTTAAAATAATGAAGGTAATTTTAACGTTTAAATTTCATATATCAAGGACAACATTTGATTTGGATTTTAGTTGGCCCTGTCTTTAGGAGTTTGATTAACTTAAAATCAGCCCTTGCTTAGTTTAGTATATAAAGATATTTTCAAGAGTGGCTTGCCATCTTTGATCTATTTGATTTCTTTCCAAAGAAAAGAATGAAGAGGGTAATATGTTGATAATGTCATTTAGGCTAGTGAACGGTGTTGTAAATAAAATTTTTATTTCTTTATTGATAAGCAAATTCGAACAGCACTTTTTTTTTCCCCCATGGTTGTCTTTTTTACTGCTTCAACGTTGGTAAAAGGTGTTGAGTGTTACCAGATATTAAAGGAAAGAACTGTTGTCATAGGTGATCTATATTTGAAGAAGTATGTTATAACGTCATATAGTCAATAATTAAGTTTAGGTGGACTTAAAAGGTTTTGTCTGTTTTAGGGCAAAATAAAGAGTATATATGACCCCATGGGTGTAAAAAGTTTGGAATCTATATTAAATAAAAGTGCTTTGGACCCAACACCAAAACACGAATGTCACGTGTCAAAGAATGCCAATAGAGTTACATCACTTTTGGCTTACAGAGCCTATGAGCTTACTCAGGTAGGTGCCTGGATTCATTTCAGTGTTACGACTTCGTATCTGTTTGTCACCAAATCATTTAAATTGTTTCCCTTTCTGTACCTTCTGCCACCACACCAGTCTAACCTCTGGTTTCCATATAACACTACCAGAGTGTTTCTCACTACTGTTTGTTCAGTGTTTTCAAGACATCTGAGAAACATACCATGGCTCCCTAGACTTACAGAGTAATATTGAGATTTCTTCCAACCTGGTATTTTTTATGGTCACTGCCCTCAACACACCTCATTTCATATTGAAGCCTTGGCTTCTCTTGACCTAGATTCTGGCCTAGAAAGATCTCCTGCTTAATAAAATACTACTCATCCTTTAAGGTAAAGTTGAAGCCCCTTGAATTATCTTATTCAGGTAATTTTATACTATTGATTTGATAGATATTTATTTTAATCAACATTTTTATAAGATGCAAACAATTAAATTTTAAGCTTTATTCAGATACAATTGATATACAGTAAAAAAGTGTATATTTGCCAAATTTTAGTCATTATGTTTTTATATGATGTTTGACTACGGTAGTCCCCCCTTATCCTCAGGGGTACGTTCCAAGGCTCCCAGTGGATGCCTGAAACCATGGATAGTACTGAGCTCTGTATGTATTATGTTTTTCCTATACCTGCATTGCTGTGATTAAGTTTAATTTATAAATTAGGCACAGTAAGAGATTAATCACAAGAATAATAAATTAGAACAATTATACTATAAAGTTATGTGGTGTCTCTCAAAATCTCATTGTGCCGTATTCACCCTTGTAATGATGTGAGATGATAAAATGCCTACATGATGAGATGAAGTGAGGCGAATGACGTAGGCGCTATGACATAGTGTTAGGCTACTGTTGACCTTCTGACCATTTGTCTGACCATCTGCTTCTGGACTATAGTTGACCACAGAAGCTGAAACTGGAAAGCAAAACTGCATATATTGGGGGGGGACTACTGTATAAAGTAATGAATTATTTTTTTTAACAAGTGTGTAAAAAATGTATATAGCCAAATGGACTGTATGGGAAAAGGTGTGGTATGCTAACCCCCCTGGAGATGTTCTTTTTTTCTTTCTTTAATCTTTATTTATATATATAAAAAGATTTATTCTTGTTCCTTTTTTTTTTAACACTCATTTGTAAGTGAAACTTTTTTTCAAAATTCAAGTATAATTGCCCCCTTTTTTGAAGACTCTGAATGGACAAGACATATTGTTGGGGGCTTTTAGCAAAAATTATATTCACCAAAGTCATCTGAGCTGGCCCAGTTGATGACCTTGTGGACAATAGTTGCAGAAGGCAGCAGTAGCTTTTTCTCCCCCCCGCCTTTTTTTAAAGTATTAGGTTTTTCTAACAGAACTTGTAAACTATCTTGATGTTTCCAAAATTTCCAGGCATTTTTAGAGCAGTAGCAACATTATTGGAATCAGTAGTTTCCCAAGGGAATAAATGGACTTTGAAGGACAATGCTTTGTTTATAAACTAGGGCATTCTTTTTAATGAAAATCACTATTCTGCAAGTCACAAAACCCTAATGAATGTTGTCGGTAGGTGAAGGGGAGAGGCAGATGGGTAGTACGAAGAGAATTAGCTACCTTTGTCACCAGTGTTCATAATCTCTTCCACTTCCTCTTTGCTGCTTGGTCTGCAGTTGGAACCAATAATGTTTTTCTTTTGAAATAACGAACAGGGGCACCTGGGTGGCTCAGTCGGTTAAGCATCTGCCTTCGGCTCAGGTCACGATCCATGGTCCTTGATCAAGCCTCACATCTGGGTCCCTGCTCATCAGGGAGTCTGCTTCTCCTTCTGTCTCTCCCCACCACCCAGCTTGTGCTTTCTCTCTCATTGATTTTCTCTCTCTCTCAAATAAATAAAATCTTTAAAAAAAAAAAAAAAAGAATGAACAAAATGCTAGATTTGGTTGAGATTGTGTCCTTAGCAATTTACTTTTTTATATCAAATTGACTTTTTGGGCTGACTTGGGAGCTTACAAATGTCCATTTATAACATTTTTATGAGGAAATTTGTTGCACATTCCCAGCAGTCAGCTTTTCAGAAGTAAGCTTTTAGAGTACCTATTAGTGCAACTAAGATAGATAGAGAAGCAGAATATTTTATATCATAAAATGAATATAAAGTACAAATTATTTTAAATAAATTGACAAGCAGTGCTTAAAGATAGTTTCTGTTAGAGGTACTTTTAAATGGTGTTATATTTCTGAAAAATCAGGCAAATAAAGATTCTACTGTGTACATCTTGTCTTCTTACAGAAGTTAATTTTGCATTTTCTTATTTTTAGTATTATTTTTATGAGTATAGCTTTGATGAACTCAGGCGAAGACCAAGACATGTGTGTCCATATGCGGTTGTGTCTTTTACTTACAAAGATGATATACAAACTCCGAAGTTTGTGCCTTCATCAAGGTAAGACTCAGGAGTTTTAGACATCATCCAGAATATTATTTTACATGTCCTGCACTACTGAATTAGGAGGAACACTTTGTTTTCTTCCCTTTTTTTTTTCTTACCTTGTGGTTAATTAGATGCATGAGTATTCATGATGACTTTTAAAAGGTCAGTGTGAAGAACATAATTTATGTGGAAATAAAAACTAAAGTTTACTTACACCTCACCAGTTGACCCTTTTTTCCTTGATACTGAAGGTTTGCATAGTTGAGTAAAATGCAGTTTTTAAAAGTGAAATTTTGTGTATTAGCTCTCCTAACATTGGGGAACTTCATGAAAGATGATCCAGTCCCACCTCAAACCAATTAAGAAATGAAACGTTTTTTAAGGAGTCTAGGCATTGGTAATTTTAAAAGCTTCTAAGGGATTCTGATTTTTAGTGAATTGAGTACCACTGGTGATTTCTTATAAGCGCTAATGTAAAGTGACCAAATACAAAGCAGTTTCCCTTATTTTTTTCCCATGTGGTGATTCCAGAAAAAGGTTGGTAAAATTGATACCTATTGATTTAGAAATACTGTTTTAAAAAGCCAAATTTCATGAAGTATATACATTTTTGAGGTCAATTTTTTCATTGGTTTTCCAGATCAACTCATGTCTTCATTTAAGTTGTTTGAGATCCAGCACACTTTTTTTGTGTCAGCAAATAACCCTGGTAACCATCCATCCATAGCCATAAGTAGCAATTCATATGATATCCAGACACTTGTTCATTTTTCTTGTGGCTGTGTATATATGACTTCCATGATATAGTTACAATAGTGCCATTCAACAGTAATCTTTAAAAGACACCCAGCACTTAATTATGAGGTCATACCTCCAGGAATAGTAACTGCTAATTTTCTTTGCCTCTTCTTTGATACCATCTTTTGATCTCCGTATCATTTAAAATGAGCATTGATTGAACATCCTTGGCTGTACCTTGAATGCTGCCATGAACGTTTCTGCCACAGGGCTTCTGCATTTGCTGTTCTCTTTTCCCAATTAGCAGCATCATTTATATTTAACACTTTTATCAGATCTCTCCTTAAAGGTGTCTTTTATCAGCAAGGTCTTCCATGATTTTAATTTTAACCCCATACCCTTAGTTGCTTTGTCTTTTTCTCCATAGCACTTAAAACCATCATCAGGTAAATTAGATACTTAATTTTTTATTGTTGTCTGTCCTCTTCATGAGATTGTGAACTCTGTGAAGGCAGGGTTTTGTTCATCTTGGTAATCCTGTTACCTAAAACTGTGCCTGATAAATTATAGGAGCTTGGTAAGTATTTATTGAATAGATTTAATATTTAATATTTAATTTAATATTAAACATTTAATATTTAATGAATAGGTCTAAATATATATTGAGGCAATTTCTTCAAATCTCATCACCAAAATAAAGTAATTCACAGAGACTTTAATGAACTCTGTTATCTCCTGATGACTATTTTTGGGAAAAAGCTCCCGTAAATTTGGACAGATATGGTAATTTGAGCCAAGTGTTTTCTTCATGTAGACTTGGATCTATTAAATGTTGTAGTAAGTAGCTAATAAATATGTTCTTCCTACTTGGATGAAGGACTTAATTTTCTTGTACATTATACTATTAAAAATAGCACTTTTGTCAAGGTCCTGAATGTTAACTTTCTTGTTACCAATCAGTAATGTTTTTCTTTTTTTGTTTTTTATTTATAGATCAAACAGTTTCAATGCAGATAGAAACACAGGTAAGATTCTTTTATTTCTTTCCTTTAGTTCCATAAATTGAAAAAATAAGTACATATAGTAAAAAATTAGTGTTTTGCTTTATTTTTATAATGAACAAAAATCTGCAAAGTCTGATAAAGGAGGTGAGGCCATGTTATGATGTAGCTTCAACATTTGGTTGTTGGTTGTTGAAGCATAAGGTCTCTTTTGGAAGCTGCTGATACTATGAATAGACCAAAGGATTTTAGCACTTTGATAAATGTAAAAAATAAGCTTCACAACTCAGCTTTTAAAATATTGTATTTAGAGGTTTAGGATTTATAAGACCTAAAGAAGATTAAAAGCAATACTGACATTTTCTGTCATCAAGTTTCTCCACAATGAAAAGAGTGAGTAGAAGGTATGAGATGCTATAGGAATTCATGTAGTTAACTGGATTTAATATAGTCTCCTTTGGGGGAAATAAGAGGGCAGTAAATGTATTGTCTTTGCTTTTCAACTTTCTGATATGAAGACAAATAAATTTGTTATTTTTTGCAGCTAGAATAACTCTGCAAGGGAAAAGATACTAAAACAAAAATCCTAATGCTTGAACTCTCTTATAAATAAAAATGTCATGGGTGTTTTTTGTTCATTTTGTTTTTTGTTGTTGCTGTTCTTCTACTTAAACGTTTCTAGATGTGTTTCCCTTATTTCTATCTAGTAAACATACATTTACTTCTGGGCTGCCAGTGGCTGAATTGTGTTGTTACTCTTTCTATTTAGATAAATTTAACTACACCTTGTGGAAAGGACAACTTTTAAATAAAGGAAAGCTTTTGTGTTATATTTCTCTGAGATCAGCCACTCGTGCTTTTTTGCCTATCAAGCTGTAAGTATGTTATATTACAAGAAAATAACAATTAATGGTTGCTAATTATTCAGTTTCTTCTTTTGCTTTTTATTCTTATATTTAAATTTTACTTCGGTCCAAAAGAATATAAATGTCAATTTGTTTAAAAAATTGATAACTTGGGAGACTTAGTTGGCAAAATGAGCCCTCTACTTTACTGTCTTGGTTTGAGAGTGGGCTAAATATTCATACACATTTATGGCATAAAACTTTCTGAGTGATTTTAAATTTTAAAAGTGATTTTTCAAAGTTTTATCCTAATTATGTTAGCAATTTGAACATGGTAGACTTAAAAGTTATCAGTTCTTTGTTGGAAACGGCTTTGATGTGATGAGTTAAGTTAAAAGTTATAGACTGTTTTCAGTCCTGTGCAGCATATATTGGGATAGAAAGGTCTAGAATGATCTTTTGCTACCACCACAGTAAATATTATGGGCCTTCATAAATGTTTGAAGATTACTTTAACAGTTCATACTTGAATTGTCTTTAATAAAAGGACAGCCTTTTATTCTTTTTGGTTTAGTAAAATTGGTGTGTAGGATTAACTTCTGGGGGCGCCTGGGTGGCACAGTGGTTGGGCGTCTGCCTTCGGCTCAGGGCGTGATCCCAGCGTTATGGGATCGAGCCCCACGTCAGGCTCCTCTGCTATGAGCCTGCTTCTTCCTCTCCTACTCCCCCTGCTTGTGTTCCCTCTCTTGCTGGCTGTCTCCATCTCTGTCTAATAAAGAAATAAAATCTTTAAAAAAAAAAAAAAAAAGGATTAGCTTCTGGCTTAAAGATGGGTGGTTGGTGATACTGCCAGGCTTTCTATTTCTGTATATATCTGGACTTCCCATATCAAATCCGCTTTAGAATCAATTACATATTAATAAGTGTGCTCTTCTGCTTTCCACCAAGATCCTCATGTGGGCAGGGGAGGGGAGGAAATAACATTGCTAGAATTAAACATACAGGTGGGGCAAACATGCTTTTTCAATTTTCTTTCAGTCCTGAGAAGTTAGATGTTGAAATGGTTATGAGTATTGATCATCTGAAACAGAAAATCCCTCCAGCGCTGTTTTATAAGGAAACATACTTAGGTCCAAGTGAAGGTGAGTAATTTAATTTTATTAAAATATATAAAAAGCAGATTTGATTTGAATATTTACTATGTATTTTTTCTTATGTCAGTTTTGAAGAATGGAATGTATTGCAGCCTTTATGAAGTTGTAGAAAAAACAAGAATTGGAAGTAACATGGAGAGTTTACTACAAAAACTAGAGAAAGAAAAACTTGTGAGTGAAAGGTTTTAAAATGTTCCTCATTCTCCCTTAGAAACAAGCATTTGAATAAGTGATCATATTATTTCAGTTTACTTCATTTTTGCCTTTGAAAGTACCATTAGTTCTCTGTCTTTGTTGCTACTATTTAGCAAACAGTTTTACTATGGCCATTGGTAGTCCTTTTATTTTAGCCGTGACACTAGTCCTTCTGCAAGGCAGTCTTCCCCATGAAATATCTTTATTGTATTTTGTGATTGTGACAACAGATATTTATTGAATACCATTTACTTATGCAGGTGTATACTTCAGTAAAAAATGAGATAAGGAGACTATTCTTCAGAATTATATAGTGATAAAAGAAGTTCCTTAGATAGATATGGTTTGTTCCTGTAGAGACGGTGCCATATTTGAAGATTCAGAAAGAACAAGATGCTTGGTTAGGTTGAAAAGAGATAAAGGAACAACACGAGAGTAGTTGAGAGACAGTGGTAGGACATGAGGCTAGAAAAGTGTGTAGGGGGCTGTGTCCTGCAGTGTTATGTAGACAGTGTTCAAATGTTTGGAAGTTTGGATGTAATCCTAAGAGCTCTTGGGTTTTAAAGGAAGTAGCATGACGTTTTGATTGTGTGTGTGACATGATCACATCTGTGTTTTGGAAATTTATTTGGTTACTCTGTAGAGAATGAATTGAAGAGGGGAGATGAAGCAGGAAACTAGCATTACATTAAAGGGTGATAGTGGGTTGGAGGAGAAAGATGAGAATGATGATATAAGAGATGATCTAAGAGATCTTTACTAGATAGTATCAAATTTTAATAGAAACTGATTTTATTGAGTTTGGATAGAGGGATTAAGTCAGGCATCAGTGGTAATGAGTTCAGGAATGAACAGAAAATGAATACATGCTATAATGTGTAGTTTAGCTGAAGGGGAGGAAGTGGTTACAGAGGAGAGGGGCTCGTATTTAAATGTTGATGGAACATTTCAGTAGAGAGGGGAAGAAGTTTTTTGCACAAGTATGCCATGTGATACGAGTTTTTCAGCAGTTGACTTCCTTTTACTCCTTACTTTGTTGAGCCTCAATTTCCAGGTAGTCAAATGGAGATTAGTATCAATGATTTTCAGAACTTGCAATTGCATTTTTAATGGCTTTGTAGAATTTCATTGTATATGTGTATGTTTATGGGTGAAAGAGTCAAATTATGTACAGAACTTAAGGCAGAGTTTATACACTTAGGAATTGGTAGACACCTAACAGTAACTTTTCTTTTTTTTTTTTTAGATTTTATTTATTTATCTGACAGACCAGGAGCACAAGCAGGGGGAGGGGCAGAGGGAGAGGGAGAAGCAAGCTCTCCACTGAGCAGGGAGCCCTGTGTGGGGCTTGATTCTTAGCACCCTGGGATCATGACCTGAGCCGAAGGCAAATGCTTAACCTACTGAGCCACCCAGGCGCCCCTAACAATAACTTTTTTTTCTTAAGATTTTATTAATTTATTTGACAGAGAGGCAGCGAGAGAGGAAACACAAGCAGGGGGGAGTGGGAGAGGGAAAAGCAGGCTTCCCGCTGAGCAGGGAGCCCGATGTGGGGCTCGATCCCAGAATGCTGGGATCATGACCTGAGCTGAAGGCAGACACTTAACGACTGAGCCACCCAGGTGCCCCTAACAATAACTTTTTGACTAACCAACTAGAAATCTTTGGGCTAGGCATCTTAGAACACAAACATACACACACATGCACCCTGACTATATATGAATATACTTTTATATTTACATTTCTTGTTTTCTTCTGAAATATAACTATTCGTCATGATCAAAATCTATTTAATTCCAGAGCTCAGAAAGTGAAAGTTTAGATAGTAGTTTGGATATGATGAGATAATGGGTTATCCAAATCTGTTTGGTTCTTGCATTTCAGAAACGGAGTATTGAGTCTTGACAATGAGGAGTTTATCAGAAAATTGTAGTATCTGTTCCATTTCTAGTAGTGAGAATCAGGATAGGAAGATACTGGTATTTTACTCTTCACTTGAGCAAATACTATATGAGGTTCTTGGAGGACTAGGTTTTCCCAGAATTAAGAAATAAAGTAAGATTCTGTGTCTTAGAGGGCATGATCATTCCACAAGGATACACTACCTGAATCTAATGGACCCTAGGTATTTTGTGTAGCTATACCTTTTCCTACAAACCTCAGTGGGAATTATTCTAATTATAGCTACTTTCTTCATAGCTCTAATGATTATGGAACATGCATTGAGAACTGTTGCGTTCTCAATAATTTTATCTTGAATATGTACACAAAGTGTTATGGATCAGAGATTTAATGAATACCTCACAGTAATATATTAGCCTTCCTTTGCCCTAGTCCTTAACCTTAGGGCAACCCAAGGAAAGACAGGTCAGTTATCCTATGCAAGTAGCTGGACATTCCACAGGCAAAAGATGAGGGAAAATGGTTTTTCTTTATTTTTTTATTTTTATTTTTTTATAATAATTTTTTGTTATGTTAGTCACCATACAATATGTTTATTGAAGGAGGCCACTATCTCCCTCCCTTCCTGGAAAGTTCTTCTTGAAAATAGGATGAATATTAACTCCAACCCCGTAGTAAATAAATAAAATCTCTTCAGGAGCCACTTAGCCCTCTGGGACCTAAAGACATCTCTCAGTTTCTGGGACTCATTCATCCTTGAAATATAAAATACTTAAGTCTTCCTGGCACCTTGAAGCTTAACATAGAAACTAATCTGTACTATAACCTCTTGGCCGTCTTGGTGTACTCACTTGGCACTCTCAGGGAGATAAGGGAAATTTAATTATCCTTTTCGATTAGAGCAGTTACTTAGATAATTGGCTACAGATGTAATTCTGAAAATACGTGAGGAGCAAAATATTTCTGGGGGATGTGAAAGCAAACATTCCCTATCTTTATGTTTACTTTTCTGTGTATCAGAAGGCTAGTTTTAGGGGAGGAGCACTGAGAAATCTAGGGAAATTTTATTTTCTCACAGGGAGATTTATAATGTAAGTAAAATTATGTTGAGCTCTCTTTTGGTAGGGAATAAGTAAGTAATTCTTAAAACTAACTTAATGTAAAGGAAAATGATGGATGTCCCTAAATTTGAATGTTATTTCTGATGTGAACATTCTATATATCTCCTGATGTACATGTACAAGAATTTCTTCTCTTGTGTATATATCTAGTTTATTAGATTTATTATCTATAAGTAGAATTATTGAATCATAACATAAACACATGACTGGCTTTACAAGATAAGGTGATATTGTTTTAAGTGTACCAATTTATATCCCCTACTACCAGGAAGTTCTCCTTAATTCACACAGTCACTGGTACAGTCAGATTGTGGCAAAATCTTACCAGTCTGGTAGTTATAAATTATATTGTAATGTGATTTTAGCCTGTATTTTCCTGAAATGAGTTGATCATCCTTTCGTTTTTGTTTAGTGTTCATTTGTCTATTTTTCCTTTGAGTGGCTTGTGTTTTCTTACTAATTTGAGGAATTTTATATATATTTTGGTGCTAGAAGTTTTTTTCATAATCTGTGCTTGCCTTTTTACTTTAATCGTGGTGTTTTTTTGAAGAACAGATGTTCTTAATGTAATTTTTATCTGCCTGAGTATTAAGCACTGTTTGTGACTTTAAGAAATCTTTACTTACCCCCTAGATCCTATAGGTTTTCTTGTGAATGTGTTATGATTTTGCCTGTTTTCTTGTGAATGTGTTTTCTTGTGAATGTGTTATGATTTTGCCTGTGTGGTTTTTTTTTTGTGTTATATAATGTAGGAATCCAACTTCACTTTTCCCCAAAATGAGTAACAAGTTGTTCTGAACCATTTATTGAATAGTCCCGCCTTTCTCGACTAAGAAGCTTTGATAGGAGGTAGGGCCAACTGCCCCACTTTTTTCATCCGTTTTAGGCGTGTTTTGCTATATGAGATTTAGTTTTTTTCAAAATTTAAGTTTCAGCTTTGCTTTTTTTTTTTTTTTTAAGATTTTATTTATTCATTTGACAGAGCTAGAGACAGCCAGCGAGAGAGGGAACACAAGCAGGGGGAGTGGGAGAGGAAGAAGCAGGCTCCCGGCGGAGGAGCCTGATGTGGGGCTCGATCCCGGGACTCCGGGATCACGCCCTGAGCCGAAGGCAGACGCTTGATGACTGAGCCACCCAGGTGCCCCTCAGCTTTGCTTTTTAAAAAAAATTTTAGAATCAACTTCTAAGGTTCCCCCTCCCGACCCCTTCTTTGCCCCCAAAAAACCCTATTGGGATTTTTAAATTGGAATTTTATTAAATCTGTAGAACAAATTTGGGAAAATAGATGTCTTTTGTGATATTGTCTTATCCATGAACAAAATTATCTTTTTACTCCTTTAGGGTATTCTTTTAATAGAGTTTCATAATTTTCTGGATACTCATCTTGCTTAGTTTTTGTTCAGTTTATCCGCAGGCATCTTACTGTTTTTGATGCCATTATAAATAATATTTTCCATTTCAGTACATTTTCTGTTTGTTGTGTATATAAAAATGTAATTGACATTTATATATTGATTTTTATTTTAGATCAGTGTATGAAATTTAAATAATTTGTTCTTTTTTATACATTATTTGGGATTGCTGTATAGACTTTATTGTCTGGGAGCAACATTGTTTTGTTTTTTTTCGTCTTTAGTCCATAAGCTTTTTATTTCTCTTTCTTGTATTACTGTGTAATCTAGGATCTCTAGTATAATGTTGAATAAAAGTGGTAGTTGTATGCATTCTCTTGTCTTTTTGATTTTCAAAAGAACATGTCTGACATTAACCACTAGGTAGGAAGTTTGCAGTAGGTTTTCACAGATCTCTTTATCAGTTTAAAAATTTTCGTTATTTTTTTAACCATGATGGGTTTTGAATTTATTAAAACGCTTTTGGAGGTGGCATTTATCAAGATAGTAACTTGGAATATTACTGTATTAGGGTTCTCCAGAGGAACAGAACTAGTAGGATGTACATATATAGAAAGAGATTATTATAAAGAATTGGCTCACACAAATATGGAGGCTAAAAAGTTCCAAGATTTGCATTCAGCAAGCTGGAGATTCTTAGGAGAGCTTATACGTTAACCTCATCCAAAAATGCTCTCAGAAGAAGCCAGAATAAAATTTGACGAAATATTTGGACACCCTGTGGCCCAGTCAAGTTGACACATAAGTGAACCATTACATGCAGAGTTTATCCTATAGACTTATAAGATGAATTCTATTTTATCTTTTTCCAGTATCAAACTGTATTTGTGTTGCTGATTAAGAACACTAACTCCAGTGGCAGCTGGGTGGCTCAGGATCTCGGCTCAGGTCTTGATCTCATGGTCATGAGTTTGAGCCCCACCAGCTTGGAGCCTACTTTAAACAAAACAAAACAAAAAAACCCCACCAACTCTGCTTTTTTTTTCCTTCTTGAAATGCATGGTTTGGTCTGTGTGTTTTGTATAGAAATTTTTATCTGTGATAATGAGTGAGATTGACCTGTAATCTTTCTTTCTCATATTGTCCTTGTCTAGTTTTTATATCAACATTCTACTAGTTTCTCAGAATTGAATTAGGTAGTATTCCTCATTTTACAAAAGATGGATATATATATGATTAAAATGATCTATTTTTTGGATGTTGGCTAGCACTAAACTGCAAAACCGTCTTCTTTCATTTATGGATGACTTTAAAGTACTGATTCTATTTAAGAGTTGAATTTTTCAGGCTTTCTATTTTTTCTTGGTTAAGTTCGGACATATGGTTTTTTTGGTTTTTAGGAAATTGTCCATTTCTTCTGTGTGTTTGTGTTTATTGCAAAGCTCATTTATATAGTTTCTTAATAGCTGCTGTGATCAGTATTACATGAAAATATTTTCATTTTGTTTTCCCTGTTTAGTCACTCACCAGAGGTTTATCTATTTTATTAGTCTTAAGAATCAAATTACAGTTTCAACCTTCTGTTATATCTTTGTTTTAATCTTTTACTAATTTTAGCTGTTAGTTTGATTAACTTCCACCTTTGGATGGTTCAGTTTGTTATTTCTGCCTTCTTTGGAAGTTGGAAAAATGGCCAGTGAATTTTGAGTTCCAACCACTGCTTTAGTTGCATTCCACAACTTTTAATGTTTTATTATTCAGTTCTTAGTATTTTTTAGTTTCCTTTGTGATTTCTATTTTAACGATGATATAGAGGATTGTTTTTAAATTTCCAAATATATTACTTTTTAATTTTTTTCTAATTTAATTATGTTATCATCAGAACAGGTGGTGATTGGAAATTTGTTGATACTTGATCTAAAAACTGACTTTGGGCAATTTTTGAACATGCCCTCCTGGTAGATTTGCCCAAAGGAAAAAAAAAGTGTATTCCTTAATGGTTAAATCCTGGGTGCATAATTCTGTGTTGACAGCTACTTTCTCTTAACACTTCAGCTGTTATTACAGTATCTTCTGGTTTCTATTTTTGTTGAGAGGTCAGTTCTTAGTCTAATTATTATTCCTTTGTAGGTCGTCGTCTTTTTTCTGGCTGCTTTTTTAATCTTAACCTTTGGTGTTTTGCAATTACATACCTAGGTGTAGATTTCTTGTTTATCCAGCTTGGCGTATATTCTTTCGTATCTGGGTTTACATATTCATTTCTGTTATACAGTTAGTTATTATCTGATTATATTTCTCCTTCATTCTGTTTAAACTGTCTAGGACCCTAGAGCATCGTATGTCAGATCTTTTCATTTTGTACTTGATGTCTGTGACCTTTTGTGTTTATATCCACTTGTTTCTCTGTGTGCTGCATTCTAATTTCATCATGACTGTCTTCTAGTTTACAAATTCTGTCTTTAGCTGTGTCTGTTTTGCTGTTTAATTCATTCATTGAGTTTCTAATTTCATATATTTTTGATTTCTAAAAGTTATATTTAATTGTTCTTGAGGTCTGCCTGGTCTTTTCTTTCTTTCTTTTTTTTTTTAAAGACAGATTCTTTGTAATTATTTCAGAAATACTTACTGAGTACCTGTCATGTGCCAGGTACTGTTATAGGAGGTAGAGGTTATATTCTGATATTCCTTGGTGTTTTTTTTTTTATCAAAATACATTTTTAAGTGTACACTTTACAGTGGTTTTTTAGTAGATTCAGGTGTTGTGCAGCCATCACCACTATCTATTTTCAGAACATTTTGATCACCCCAGAGAGAAACCTCACACCCATTAAGCATACACTCCTTATTTGTTCTCCTCCAGTCCCTAGTAATTATGAATCTACTTCTTTCTTTATGGACTTGTTTATTTTAGACATTTTATATAAGTGGAATCATGCAGTATGTGCCTGGCTTCTTTCACTTAGTGTAATACTTTTTTTTTTTTTTTTTTCAAATTTATTTATTTAAGGGGGGAGGGGCAGAGAGAGAATCTTCAAGTAGACTCCTCGCTGAGCATGGAGGGTCCTACGTGGGGCTCGATCTCACGACCCATGGGATCCATGACCTCAGCCGAAACCAAGAGTCGGTCGCTCAACTGACTGAGCCACACAGTCATCCCTCTTAGCATAATATTTTTAAGGTTCATCCCATGTTGTAGCACGTATTAGTACTTCATTCCTTTTCGTGGCTGAACAGTATTTTCTTTGGATGGATGATACCACATTTTGTCCATTCATCAATTGCTTCCATTCTTTGGCTGTTACAGATAAGCTGCTATGAACATTTGTGTACCAGTTTTTGTGTGAACATGTTTTCAGTTCTACCCGTTATTTCTTTAAGCAGCTCATAACCTGTTGTTTTATATATTTCATCTGATAATTTCAATTTGGAGTCCTTGGGTGTTGGAATCTATTGTTTCTGCTAAATCTCACTTCAGGTAGCTTATTTCCTCCTAGGTTGTGAGCTTGCTGTTTTATATTTTTAACACATTTTTGTTTTTTTAAGATTTATTTTATTTAGTTTTTCTATAAATTCAAGTTAGTTGACATATAGTGTAGTATTAGTTTCAGGGGAAAGATTTTATTTCAGAGAAGTGACAGGGGGAGGGGCAGAGGGAGAGAAGAGAGAATCTAAGCAGCCTCTCCGCTGAATGTGGAGCCTGGCATGGTTCTTGATCCCACGATCCTGAGATCATGACCTGAGCCCAAACCAAGAGTCAGACTCTTTTTTTTTTTTTTTTTTAAAGATTTTATTTATTTATTCAACAGAGATAGAGACAGCCAGCGAGAGAGGGAACACAATCAGGGGGAGTGGGAGAGGAAGAAGCAGGCTCATAGCGGAGGAGCCTGATGTGGGGCTCGATCCCATAACGCCGGGATCACGCCCTGAGCTGAAGGCAGATGCTTAACTGCTGTGCCACCCAGGCGCCCCCAAAAGGGCATATACTCTTGAGGGCATTCCTGGCTAACCTGGCATTCTTGTCTTTTTACAATTGAGCCCACATCTTTCCTTTTAGACTTGCATGTTTGTCCTAGTCTGTCATCACCCTTTTGCTAGTCATAAGTACTCTAATGCCTGCAAACCATCAGTTATAACTCTGCCTTTGCTCATGTTGACTCTATTGAAATGTCCTTCCCATAATCTTAGGCTCGTGGCAGTGTTCTCATCCTTCAAAATCCACCTGAAGTACACTCTCAGTATCTTTTCCAGCTGTAAACTATATTTTTTCTCTTCCTGTTGTTTTTTTATATGTTTTTGAGAACTTTTCTGTCTTGAATAATTACTGATATTTCTTGTGTTACTCTCTCCACCCAATTATAAATTTCTCATGATCAAGGCTCTTGTGTTGCTTGTCTTTGAAGTTATTTCTGGCAAGGCAAATTGCCTTAGGTTGAAAGGTGTTCATTAACTATGTGAAGAATTAGGTTATAGCAACACATTTCATTTGAGATTAGCTTGAACTAATGAAAGGTAATGTTTGTGGTATACTTGTTTTACACCCCCAGCATCTAGCATACTGCCTTGGCAATTAATAACATGTCTTTTGAATTGTCGAGGAAGGTATTTGAAGTCTTTAATTTGGTCCTTGTATTTTAGTGTCAAGGAAAAATCAAGTTGGTTTCATAATTAGGGGAATTCGTTCAGTAATATTTTCTTGTTATTACTTGTATGGAAACTGGGGAGTTTTTGTTCGATTGGAATTCTGTTAATCAGAGAGTTGGTAGAGTTTTTAATTTGGTAGCAATATGTTTCCTGAAGAAAGATGATCAATAACTTGTTTTCTTTATAATTATTGGAAACTGCTCTATGCCTGCCTTATGATGAGTAATAATGAAGCAGCTTCAACTTCTTCCTTCTTCCAAAAATGCAGGTTCTTGTTAAACCTTTGGGAGACCGAGGATACCTTTTTCTTCTCTCTCCTTGTCAAATGGTTTCTCCATATGGTAGGTGATCTCTTTAATTTTTACAGTTCTTTTTAATTTTTTCGTTAGAACATATTGCTAATCAGTTTGGCTTCTGTTTTTTTTAGAACATCAAACTGCCAAGTCTCGAGTCCTACATGCTTTATTTCTATTTCAAGAACCTAGAGGCATAGTTACTTGTAAGTTCTTTGAATATCTAAATCAAGTCACTGATAGATACTTATATTTCATTGAAGTTTTCCAGATAAGTCAGTAAATATTTGTTTCTTATATCATATTTTGGGAAATACTGGAGGTATTAAGAGGTATTAGCAAAATAAAACATAAATTATATATGACTTGATTTTTTTTAATGGAAAATTTGGGGGATTAACAGTGTTTTCACTAAATAAACATTGATTGTAATTATTAAAATACCATATTAGCTTCATTTTTTAGGGTTTTATATTAGTATTCTTTAGCTGAGTTCATTTTTGCATTCAAATTTTAGCAACAATAAAAGGATCATGTGCTAGGTTAAATTTAGGCCATTTAAAATTAATAAAAATTTTTTGCACTGGTGTTAGAGAAAATTTGCTCTTCACTGTTTCAATACTTCAATGCTCTAGTAAGGTAAAATTCCCACTGGTGGATTTCATTGTTAGATTAAGAATGACATTTTCAGTTGTAGCCACTTGGTGTTTAGATATCTGCTTATGGGGGTAGAACATTAATGTAAAGTTAAACTTATTACAGTATAGCAGGAAGGAGTGACATTGCTATCAGTTGCAGGATTCTCTTGCTAGGAGCCTCAGATCTTCCCTTGCTTCTTTATTTCTCCTTACATTTTGCTTGCCACTAGTTGAATGCCTAGGGACAATAAGAAATGAAGATCTTCAATGAATGGGTGTTTTTCCCCTTTAAAAATATCTTCTGCAATCTTGTTTTAGTTTCTTTTTGGCCTGTTTTTAGAAGCAGTACTCTTCATTTATTTCTATATTGCATATATGTATTAGGGTACATACTGCTAGTTTGGTTTACCATTAATGTATGGATGTTGAATTTCTTTGACAACATATAGATCTGTGTTTGATTTTGTGCGTGTGTGTTTGATTCTTGATTGCTAACATGGTTTGCTTTTTTGTTTGTTTACAGCACAGAAAGGTTCAACTAATGCAGCTCCACAGAAGAGACATGAGAGCATGACAGATGTATTAAAAATAACTCAGTTTTTACAGTTTGCTTTGATTCAGTGTCGAAAGGAATTCAAAAATATAAATACTATAAATTTTCATTCTGTTGTTGAAAAGTATGTAAATGAATTTTTTAAGCGAGGTTTTGGTTCAGGTAAACGAGAGTTTATCATGTTTCCATACGATTCACGATTAGATGATAAAAAATTCTTATACTCAGCTCCAAAAAATAAATCCCATATTGATAATTGTTTGCATGCCTATATTTTTCGGCCTGAAATGTATCAGTTACCAATTTGTAAATTAAAAGAGCTTTTTGAAGAAAATAGAAAACTTCAACAGTTCAGTCCACTCTCAGATTATGAAGGCCAAGAAGAAGAAATGAATGGTACAAAAATGAAATTTGGAAAACGAAATAACTCAAGGGGTGAAACTATTATACCTAGAAAGCAGAAGTCCTCGCACTCTTTGGATTATGATAAGGATAGAGTCAAAGAATTGATTAATTTAATTCAGTGTAGGAAAAAAAATGTGGGTGGGGACTCAGACACAGAAGATATGAGAAGCAAAACTGTCTTGAAGAGGAAGCTTGAGGATCTACCTGAAAATATGAGAAAGCTCGCCAAAACCAGTAATTTATCTGAAAATTGCCATCTATATGAAGGTAAAAATATCAGGTTGCTTTTATATAGTATAAAAATAAAACCAAAAATATAGTAAAGTAGTTCTGTCCTTTCCCCTAGTACAGGGGTCTGCAAGTTACAGCCTCAGAACCATTCCAGCCTGTCCCCTGTTTTTGTAAAGAAAGGACATCAGTTTCTTAATTGTGTAGCTTAGGCTAATATGAGGAAAATAAAGTATGCTTGGCTATTGTCCTATTAATTGGAGTTCTTGTCCTTTTATATCCCATTAATTTTATAATTGGGAAAGTGCATTGAATATTGGGTTCTTTTAGCATGTTGCTTAGTGACAGGAACCTTCTGAGCTTTAAAATTTGATTTCTTAGATGAATACACATTTTTTTCCCACCCCAGGAGCCTAGTAATATGTTTGGCTTTTTCTTTTATCTATTTTTCTTTATTTTGTTTTAGTTGACAGTAAAAGACAGAAATGGGAGACCCTTCTTTTAAGTGTGTGTTTCAATATTGCAAGTACTCTAAAACCTTTTTTCATCTTGATTTTTAATATCTTCACACTGCTAAAATAAGCATGAAATGCCTTCTTTGAGTTCATGGACCTTTGAATTTTGTGCTGCTGCTCTTCTTGTTGTTTATGGCAGATATCAGTATTCCATTCCTGTTTCTTACCAAGATGTTTTTACTTGTATTGGTTCAAATTCAGTGTTTCTCAGAACTGACCTGGTTAAATCAGCGTTTATGCTGTTCTTTGGGCAATCAGTACTTGTATCCTCAGTTACTTTTCACTTACCTGTTCTCCTTTACTTCCTCTTTCTGCACATATGGTAGCCACTGGCCACGTGTTGTTATATAAGTTTAAATTAAAATGAAATAAAATTCATGTATTATACTTGGAACATTTCATAAGCCATACCACTGTATTGAAATAGTACAGATAGAGAACATTTCCATCATTGCAGAAAGTTCTTTTTGACAGTGCTGTCATCTTAGTAACTTTCAAGTGTTTTTTCTTTACTTGGCCTGTGTTCTCTTTTTCTTTCCATCATTTTTATCTTGTTCTTACCTCTTGGGTGACTTTCCTGGCATCTGTCACCCATTTCAGTCTTCCAGTCTCAGCTTTGCATTTCAAAGGTTTTTTATAGATTGGCTATGTCCCACCTGGGTAACCATGTTTCCCGCTCTTTTTTTTTTACATATTCCTTGATTAGGGTTCATCTCTCTCCTCAAATATGTCATAGTCAGCCCTTTACACTCCTCTTTCTTTCTGAAGCATCTTTCATTTCTCTCAAGCCTCGTATCTTTGCAGTTCAGATCCCTCCCTAGATTTTTGGCTATTCTGCTTCTTGATGGTTTTTATTTCCTTTAGCTTATGCCATGCCGAACCTATTGACATTTACTGATCTGCACTGTCTTACACTGTTGACCTGGTGTCTTGAGAATTAAGTGCTTACCATGTGCCAGGTGGTTTTACATATAGGGACTCATTTATTTCTTGAGTGGTAGACATTATCATCCTTAATTTACAGATGAGAAAATCTGTAGAAGTTGAATAATTTTACCTAAAGTTACGTAGTTCATTAATCCATGTTTAACTCATAACTTAGTTGTGACTGACTCTAAAACATTGTTCCTAAACTTGGGTGTATTTACTAGCACTGGCACTGGTCAAGATACTTAAATTTCAGTACTGTTTTAGCTGATAACTGACTAATTTATATATGTGAAAAAATAGTTGTGGGTGACAGTCAGACTTTATCAATAATTACAATGGTGGGAAAGCCATGCTAGTAGGCCAGAGTAGAAGTAGGGCAGGGAGAAGGGGGAGATAGATTAAACTGGAACTAGTGACACTCAGACTTGCATTTGTGTTTCTTTTTAGTCATCTTGTACACTTCTTAAAATAGAGATTTAAAGATTGGATTCTAACTTCTAAAATACCCTCATCTTGATGTGGTGGTGAATTCACTCATTTTATAAGAGATAACCACCTATCTTCCCTACTCCCTTTAACATTAACCTTTTTGAGGTATGATTTATATAAAATGTACCCATTTTAAGGGCACAATTTAAAGACGAATTTTGAGAGTTACGCTTTCACCACTCCAATATACAGAACATTTTCATTACCCCAGATGTTACCTTATACTGCTTTGTAATCTCACCCCACCCCACCACTGGTCTGCTTTCTGTCTCTATGTATTAGTGTTTCCACTTCTGTGATTTTATAATTCATATAGGGAGAATCATACAGGATGTACTTTGTTGTTACTAAATTTTTTTTCCCCTCTGTGGTACATTATACCCTGCTTAAATTGGAAAACCTGACATCTATCCAGGCTTTACCCTCCTTCAGCATTAGAAAGTGCATGACTTCTGAATGTCTATTCCCTTTGCAGGTTTTAAATATAATGGTTGCGCAGATTACCCAGATTTATACCTGCTTGTAACCATGTCTTAACATGTTTTCTCTCATAGTGCTTTTTGTTCTTCGTGCAAGTTTGGTATAGATTGCTTCAGGATGCTTTTGTGTCTCGTATCTTAGCCTTGTTATGAAATTAAGTAATCTAGTCATTCAAGATGAGGTTTTAGATTATAAGAATATCAGTCGTTATCTTAAAGATAAAATCTAATAGGTGTAGAAGAGATAGAAATCAAATTAATCCATGGTTTTTTGGGTAGATTTAAATGTAACCTGCATATTCTCCTAACATTTTGCAAAATATCAAGTACAGATATTTTACCTGTTTTTAAGTCAGATAAAACTGGGATTAAACTGATTGGGATTTTGGTAGTAGAGTTTAAGGTAACTATAGTACAGGTATTAATATATATTATCCATACTACCAACATGATGTCTGAGCACATTTCTCCATTAATACAATTTTCAAATTATGAAGAAGATAAACTTTCACTTATGGGAAATTTTTAGCTATGTGCAAAATTTTATTTTTTATTTTTTAGTTATTTTTTAAAGATTTTATTTATTTGAAAGAAAAAAGCGCATAAGCAGAGGGAGCAGCAAAGGGAGAGGGAGAAGCAGGCTCCCCGCTGAGCAGGGAGCCCAGTGCGGTGCTCAATCCCAGGACCCTGGGATCATGACCTGAGGCGAAAAAGGCAGACGCTTAACCAACTGATCCACCCAGGTGCCAGCTATGTGCAAAATTTTCGAACCAGTTGTATTTGTAAAGAAAGGAATGGATGTACTTCTACAGTCTAAGCCAGTGGTCTGCTTGGATTCCTGCCCAGAAATATCTTATGATAATTAATTTTTAGGTATATTTGATTTTTAAGTTTTTATGCAAACATTCCAAACTTAACTTTGTTAAGAGATGGTTTTTCTCTCTCTTTCCCTTCAGAGTCTCTGCAGCCTGTTGGCTCTCTTGGGCATGATGCTGATTTGAGACAGCAGCAGCAGGATACCTCTAACTCCGGTGTTGCTGATATCCATCGACTATTTAATTGGTTATCAGAAACACTAGCAAATGCACGTCATTCTGATGCATCCTTGACAGACACAGTCAACAAAGCTTTAGGATTGAACACTGATGATACCTATGAAGAGCTGAGGCAAAAGCATGAGTATGAGTTGAACTCTCCCCCAGATAAGAAAGAATATGAGCAACCTACTTGTGCAAAAATTGAAAATGTGCATTTTAAGGGCACTCAGAGCCCATTGCTAGAAGTTGATACATCACTGTTGAAGTATCCTGTTGCCGTTTCTACCAGTGAAGCAGGCGCTGACCATAAACTCCATTTGAAAGAAGTAAGCATATGTCTTGATTATCTTTGTTGCTTTTGTGAATGTGTGTCTGAAAGAGGATATAGGTGTGTTTCAGTGGGATTTTTTTCCCTTTTAAAAAGAAACAAAATACACATTGCAGTGAAAGTATCTGTCCAGGGTAGTATTTCTAAGTTATTCCTTGTTACAAAGGGATAAATGCAGAAGTAGTTGTTTTCTTTCCTGCTTATAGGATTATGTATATCAGTTTATATGTAGTTAATAAACCTGAATCCTCAAAAGATTGACTTTCTGCTGCAGTACTAGAACCCAAAAGTGAGGCAGATAAGGTGACCAAAGCCATTGCATCAGTGTTAGAAACAAGATTAGGTACTCGTATTTTTCATGCAAATAGGAATGGAAAGTGAGTGTCTTTTAAGGATTACCTCTGAAATGACTCTCAGCATTGCTTGACAGGACATCCAGTTTGTTTATGAAACAGCCTTAGAGAGTACTGGTCTCTAGCTGAGAAGTAACCTCGTCTGCCCCAAAAAGTGGCTGCATCTCTGGAGAATAACAATAACAGGATGGCGCCATTTTCCTAAGGGTTTATTTCTAATTTACTTTTCCCTCCTTTAAAACTCTTCCCTGCCTTTGAATAAAAGTCATATGCATGTCCCCAGGCTTTCTTCATGTAGTTTTTAGGATATTTATTTTAGGGGGAGGATGATGCAGGAGACCCACTTGGGGAATGTAACTTATGTAACTTATATTATTATCATTTCCTGACATCTAATAGTCTAAATTGAGTCGATGGGAGCATGGGCCAAACTCTGCCCACTGCCTTTTTATTTTTTTGAGAGAGCGAGCGAGAGCCCGTGCATGCATGAGAGGGAGAGGGAAAATCTTAGGCAGCCCAACATGGGGCTCAATCTCTCAACGCCAAGATTATTATCTGAGCCAAAGTCAAGAGCCGGATTCCTAACTGACTGAGCCACCTGGGTGCCCCTGCCCACTGCCTATTTTTGTAACTAAGGTTTTAGTGGAACACATTGGAACACAGCCATTTGTTTAGGTATTTCCTCTGGCTGCTTTTGCACTACAGCAGCAGACCTGATTATCTGGCTCACAAAGCCAAAAATATTTGGTGCTTTACCGAAAAAGTTTACCAACTGCCGCTCTAAATGAATATCAAATTATGTTTTGAGGGAAAAAATTATGTTTTAATTTAAAACCATGCTGATTTTATTCATTTGTAACGTGTAGATTGAAGGTTGTGGATTTGCTGTCAAAACATAGTGGAACATGCGACTCTTGGTCTCAGGGTTGTGAGTTCAAGCCCCACATTGGATGTGGAGCCTACTTGTTTATTCTGGACATAAAAATTAATTGAAAAGAAAGCTATTGAATATGTACTCTAATTTTTAGGATCCAAATTTAATTAGCATGAATAATTTTGAAGATTGCAGTTTGTGTCCCACTGTTCCCATTGAACATGGATTCCGCAGACAATCTAAGTCAAATGTCGAAGAGACTGAAATACATTGGAAACTGATTCCAATTACAGGTAAGAACAAGTATACTGGGACTTCGGTTTGCTTGATTTTACTTAAAGAGCAGTTTCCTGAAGGGTTTCATCTTTTCTAGATTCCTTTTTTGGGTCACTAGGTGGTTCATCTTACTTGGCTCTGACATCTTCGTATCTTGTTTTGAGCGATGTAATGTTCGTCATTGACTGTTGCTGGGTTTGGTGGGCATCAGCAAGTATCTGCACAACAGCCTGTAAAGGGGGATTTAAAACATACTTTCCCAATCGAGTTTAGCATGCAGATTTCCAAATGAAAATTGTTGGCAGAAATTGAGTTTCTAATAAGGTGAGGTAGTGACAGAGATGAAATGATGGTCTTTGGGACAACAGATTAAATGCTGTCTTCTCAAATTATTAGAGTAAACTTCACCATCAGAAGCTATCATCTAAGAAGTGGTCATGTTGAGGTTCATCTATTTGAAAAAAAAAAAAAAACTTCATTTCTTAATATTGAATTATCTTAGAGAAATCAGATCATCATAGAGAATGGCCTGAAATGATCAAATGCAGAAATCCCTAGAAAGCTTATTGGACCATGGGGCAAGACTAGGTTAATAAATGTTGAAAGATTATTGTGCAGTATTCTGATTCCTCTTGCAAACACATACACACACACACACACACACACACACACACACATATAGACATACTCTTAATATTCCAAGTTCTTACTCATCTTTGTTAGCTAAGCATTTTTGGAAATATTCCCAGGGCACATCTTTTCCATTCCTAGACCTTTAAAAAGAAAAAAAAAAAAAAAAACACCTTTTTGCTAAAAAGTTAGACTGGCTTGTGACCTAGAAGCTACTGAGAACCTCCAAGGACTCTGAGAAGAATCTCTAAAACTTGATGATTTTCCATTGGGCTTCAGCACCATTCTCTACTTAGTACTTCACCAGAGGGAGCAAAAGGCCTAGAAGTGATGGTAGAGAAGTAAATGGTACGTAGGAGCTGGAGATGTTGGCTTGAATGGGAGAAACAGTAAGAAAGTAGTCAATACAAATGATTATCCAAACTATTCCTCATTTAGGTAGCTTCATAGTTGATATCCAGAGCCATTTGAAGGCACAGCATCTAGGTGTTGATATTCCATCATCAAAGGGAAGCAACTTCCTATTTCTGAATGACCCTTCTGGATTATTTTAGGCAAAAGATGGAGTAGTACTTGGATTTGTTAGCATTTGGGGTTGTCTGAAAGGTGCTTATTAATAGGTATCACCAATATCTGAAGAGAGTCTACAAATCTAATGGATGCTTTCCCTCAGGGGGGAATGCAAGAAGCCCAGAAGACCAGCTGGGGAAACATGGTGAGAAACAAACACCAGGTGAGAAGGCTCCCTTTGCTTTTCCTCCCGATGTTCCCTTCTTCAGAACTGCTACTTGCATTTCTGGTTCTCTATCAATAGGGCATCATTTTGAGTTCTATTACAGAAAATTTGGACAATATCATATTTGCATTTAAAATCATTATTTGATTTGTATCAAATATTCTTATTCAAAGAATATGTCTAAAGAAGTCACTGTTCATAGAGATTAAGTTTTCTTCACTATAGTGATTCTATCTGATGTGATGACTTGGGAAGATTGGAATATTTTTCTTAATTCATTTCTGTAGAATATCCTATGAGAAACAGTCTTCAAGTTTCTTTTAAGTTTAAAAAAATACAGGGATTGAGGCCAGTTATCTTTCAGGTTCATTATTCCTACTCTTGAATTTTTTGACCCAATTCTTCTGGTTATTTGAATAAGGTAGTGTGAATAAGAGATTAGGAAACTTTGGGATTCCAGAAACGGTTAACAAATGTTGCTGATGAGCTAGTTGCTGTTGGTTCTTAGAAGACCTTTTCTTTTGTCTGAGTTTAGTCCATTCAGCATCTCTGCAGATGGTCATAGGCATTGTTTTCTTGCTTTGAGTTTGGTGGTGGGCCTTTTTGTTTGTTTCCATTTCATTTTATCTTACTCTTTCAGAAATCTTAAGTGGTAGTGTTTTTTTTTTCTTAATTTGGAAGGAAAGCTAAGCGGCTTAATTTTAGTATATCTTTGTGGTTTTCCTTTCTGCAGAATTAAAAAAAGACTGAATGGTTTTTCTTTAAGAAAATCTTTTGTCTCCTCCTAGGAAAAATGACCCAAAAAAGCAAAACAGGAACATCAGACATATGACATACAGGAAAGTGCATAAATCTTTATTACACAGCTCAGTGGATTTTTACATGTGTATAGACTTATGTTACCACTACCCAAATCAAGATGTAGAACATTTCCAGCACCCCCAGTTTTTCTTCTGTATCCTTCCTGTTAGTACTCTCCCTGACCCAACAGTAACCACTAATCTAATTTCTTTTACCATAGATTAGTTTTACCTAATTAGTTTTAAATTTAAGGTAAATGGAATGGAATTTACACATGTTTTGTTTTTGGCTCTTTCATTCAGCATTACGTCTGGGATTCACCTATTTTGTATCTGTGTAATTCTTTCTCATTAGAAGCAGCCCGGTATCTTGTTTATGCTTCAACATGTGCCATTGGCACCTGCAGTCCTCTCTTATATTCTGTGATTGAAAATGTAAATACATGAATGATGCTGCCTTTAGAGAACTCACTATTCCCCTTTCAAAGTACTGCAGTGCTTGAATGACAACCAGTAGAAAATACGCGTTATTGACATTGATGTGTGTTTTGTTTAAATCATTTACCGATGAAGACATTTTTAAAAATAAAGTCAGTTTTAGTGATTAGAATCTTATAGAGGAAATTTGTGCAAGATGGAATTAGGTGATGGTAATTTGCATTTTTAAAAGGGATTTGTTTAAACTTTCTTTAATACGGAAAATTCCCTACATGGATTTAAGCTTTATTCAGCTTTTTAAAAAATTCCCTTTATCCATAGCCCTTCAGGTGTAAGCTTTTGGTCTGAACTTCAGCTGTACGTTTTGGGAGCAGGTATTTCATTTGAAATAATACATAATTAGAATTTTAAAAATTATAGGTGGTAGTCCCCACCCGTTGGTTTTGCAAGGTACAATTTAAAATATTTTTATTTAAATAAATCACACATTTGATATATGGTAAATAACTCAAGAAGTACAAAAATATTTCAAAAAGTAAAATACTTCAAAAAGTCTTGCAGCCCTATCCCAGACGCTTAGTTTCATTGCGTGAATCAACCTCTGTTACAAATTTCTTATGTATCCTTCCAGACATTTTATGTGTGCACTAAACCCCGTGTTGCAGATTTAAGGATGTTCTTGTATTCGAGTTATTTTACAGAACTTGAATTTCTGGTTTTTTTTTATCAGTTTCATACAGTTTTAATTCTTACCTTGGTACATCCCCCCCCCCGTCTTCTTCTACCTACAGACCTGTTGTGGTCTTACTTGCCAGCAGGTGCCTTTGCAGTAGTTAATGGGTAGAGTGGTTCATGGTAACTACCAAGGTTGGTGGGGAAATGTCACAAGCTGACTGCTGCTGAGGCTGTTAAGAGCTTTAGAAAAGTGAGTGTGAGGAAAACCAAAACTAAATTTGTGTGGAGAGGGTATGTTGCCACACCTGGGTGCAAAGTGGAATAGGGAGTTCACTATATCTTTAAAGTACAATAGTTTTGAAAACTATACTTGTACCTGCAACCTCCTAATATAGAGGTACCATTTCATAGACTACAACAGCAATTTGTTAGGAAATATTGGCTAAGGTATAAGAAAAATTAGTTAAAAAATAAAATCGTGGGCACCTGGGTGGCTCAGCCGTTAAGTGTCTGCCTTTGGCTCAGGTCATGATACCAGGGTCCTGGGATTGAGCTCCACATCGGGCTCCCTGCTCGGCAGGGTGCCTGCTTCTCCCTCTCCCACTCTCCTTGCTTCTGTTCTCTCTCGCTATCTCGTTCTGTCAAATAAATAAAATCTTTAAAAATAAATAATAAAATTGTGTAATATCATCTAGGCAAAGATCACAAATTTTTTCTTTCCCTAAAATATTACTATAATTGCTGTAAACATATTTTCCCCTTATCTTTTTAAAAAGGGACTAGGGTATCTGTTTTGAAATATAGTTTTAAAAACATTGTGTTTGAATTTAGAATTTCTGGGAAAAAAGTACAGTCTATGGATCGAGCTAGCTGTCAAAAGTCAAGAGTTTTGGTTCCATTAACATCAGGTAGCTGAGTGACGTCTTCATCTCAAGAGTGTTACTGTTAATGCAGATATGAAATATGGTCTCTTCCCTCTGATCTATCTGGGAAGCAGAAATAAGCAAACACTTAATTTGTATTGATGCCAAATTAGCACATGTTTGAACACTTCAAAAGGAATCAAAGAAAATAACATCCAAACTCGTTAGTCTAGCTACTGAAATCCAAAGACCAGCCATAAGTAGGGCACAAAGAAAATGGGGTTAATACCATTATTTGAGATTTTTATTCTACCTTCCAGTGTGTAATTAGTTTTAAATATACACTTTGATCTGACATTCCTATTTATGAGTTTGTGTTTTCAGATGTTATTTTTTTGGATTGCTCTTATAATAATGAACTCTTCCTATATAGGTATGAAATCACCAGAAGAACAACTGGTGTGTCTGCCACCACAGGAGGCCTTTCCTAACGACCCCCGGGTAATAAGTAGACAGAGAAGTTCTGATTACCAGTTTCCATCCTCTCCATTTACAGACACACTAAAGGGCACCACTGAGGATGACGTGTTGACAGGTCAGGTGGTGACAGTGGAGGAGCAGTGTGTGCCGGCAGCAGAGCCACCCACAATGTGTGAAACCACAGAGAGGACAGTGTTAGGGGAGTACAATCTCTTTTCTAGGAAAATAGAAGAGATTTTGAAGCAAAAGAATGTTTCATATGTCAGTAGAATTTCCACACCTATTTTTTCAACACAAGAGAAGATGAAACGGCTTTCTGAGTTCATATATTCTAAGACTTCCAAAGCTGGTGTACAGGAGTTTGTAGATGGCTTGCATGAGAAACTAAATACTATTATTATCAAAGCGTCGGCCAAGGGTGGGAATTTGCCACCAGTCAGTCCTAAGGATTCTGGTAGTAAGATAGCATTGAATCCTCTGGGAAAGCCTGTCCTACCAGTTTCCTCAAGTGACTTCAACAGTAAACAGCTCCTTGAGCCACTTTGTAGTGATATTTTGAAAGACACCAACTCCAATGAGCAGCATTCCTCTTCAGCTTTGGGTTTAACCGAAGTAGAAGTGAACCAGCCACACCATGCCACAGAGCTGATGGTGACTTCTGATCATACTGTACCTGGTGATATTGCCCGGGAACCGGTAGAAAAAGAAACAACAAAGTCGCCCAGTGATGTAAACATTTCTGCCCAACCAGCTCTTTCAAATTTTATAAGCCAGTTAGAACCTGAAGTATTTAACAGTTTGGTTAAAATCATGAAAGATGTCCAGAAAAATACTGTGAAATTTTATATTCATGAAGAAGAAGAGAGTGTGCTCTGTAAAGAAATAAAGGTAACTAAATGAGAAGGTAATAGTAATGCTATATAAACTTGCCTTGTTGGGTCTGATCTCTATAAAATGGAGGGTTTTTTTGTTTTTAAATGTTGACCATATATTTTCATAATTTAATACAGAATAGAATAAGACTAGTAAGTTCAAGTAAACGTAGAACCTCTGATCTAAGTTTCTTAGAATTTAGAATCTTGTTTTATCCAGTGATTTTTAGAGACCATTTGTATGTATACTGCAAATACTGTTAAACTGTTGATTCAAAGATTTTAAATGTTTCTTACTTGGATTTTTAATGGGAAAGATACAGAGAGGTAGAAGAAGCTGTCGGTGTTTTACTTATGGGGTTTTTATCAATCAAATAGAAAAAACTGTCCAGGGATGACCTAATGATGATATATATAATCTTTTGGCATTTCTTGATACCCTGGTCATGTCAAGGTTCCCTACAGCCTTTTTGATCAAAAAAAACATGGTGATCTGAAAGACTCCCCAATCATGAAAGATTCCTCACTGCAAGGTACATTTTTTTCTACTGAAGCTACAGAGTAAGACTAGTGTTTCAAGTATTTGATTTTTAAAAATACATGCATGTATTTGTGTGTGTGTGTAGATACAGACATAGATACATAAAATTTTAACAATAGGTAAATTATGACACACAGGAACAGTTGTATCAGTGTTTTAATATTAACAGTTAGTATTTACTAAACTCCAAATTTTAATCCCTTAAGGGAATGGCATAGGTTTTAAAATAAATGCCTGCTCCCATTTATGGAATTAACTTACCATGATGAGTTTCTGCCTTTTTTGTTAGAGGAAGCGGAAGGTACTATAAATAAGTGCCTTAGAGCCGACAGTGGCCCAGAAACTGTACTGCTGATATATTCTGAGCCTTTGTCAGTTTGGGGTCTCTTTGATGTCAGCATGTTTCATGTAGCGTACCCATGAGAACATGAAGAACATGGAAATGGAGGAGGAGGAAGAGTGATCAGTATGCCTTCTCTACTAATTCCCTGTGATTTCTTGGGAAGATGAAACCAGACTTACTAGGAGTTTCTTGGTTGCATTTTTGCCCTGTATCATTGAATGTAGAGCTTCTTAACTTTTTCCACTCCCAGCAGCATGTTCAAGCATAGTACCTGTGGGGGCGATAGCTGTGTGTCAGGGTTTCTAGATGAGAGAATAGAGTGGATACGGTTTGCCAGTGTGCTCAGCATTATCCTACCTTCCCCACCACATTTTGTAAACTATTTGTATCACACTTACAGAAAATGATTGACTTATGAATGGTGCATTTAATTCATTCTAGCATAGAATAAATTCTATTTTTGTTACTTATGTAGAAGAGAAGGATCCTGTGTGTTTTACAAATTGGATAGATCAGAACTTTAATTCCTTTAATTAATATCCATTGGAAAATATCCAGCAAAAATGTTAAAATAGAGTAAAAATACTATTAATAATATTTTAAGCTTCCTGAATATTTCCGGAGTCAAATGGATTTATTATAATAGGAGTTCAGTGCTCTAATTTAAAATGAATTTGCAGTTAAAGCTTCTTAATGTAAAAAGACCAAAAATTACAAGCCAGCCTGTAATTTATCTTCTCGTTACCTGTCTGGAAGCTGTTCTGAGATCTGCCCAGAAGATTTAGAGGTTAGAGCAAAATCTAATAATGTAGAAGATACTGCTTTAGTTCAGGGATACACAGAAACATCCTCTTTGGGGTGATGCTTGTAGACCGTTCTTGATAGAGCAGCAGACTGGTTGTGAGGCAGGCTGGGTTTAGATTTAATGGCTGTCTAACCAGCCTTGCCAACCTTGAGAAAATTAATCTGCTCCTGTATCTGTGAAATGAGGAATGTGACCTCTAGGAGCCTGAAGTTTACTTCAGGATTCCACCAGCAAGCAAAGAACAAAGGAAACTGCCTGTACTACTACCATGTGTCCTTTGAAAGGTAGGACCATGTCACCAACATGGAGAGAGGTATTAGATGGGAGGGTCTATTTTATTTGAAGGTGTAAACTTGACAGACATGGCTAAATAGTATGTGAATGTCATGGTACACAGTGAAGCTCTGTATGAATGACTTCGGGATTGTTGTGAATTAAATGAGCTCCAGTAGTCAGGAAAGTGCTTTGTAAGGGAAGGAGTACTATAACAGTAGCCTTGCTGCTAATAACCAAGGGCTTCCCTTGAAAGAAGAGGAAAATGAGATGAGGGAGTGGTTAATGATTGGGCTCCGGATTGTCCAGAATAAATAATGGAACTGGGTTAAGAACCTGGGCTAATCCATTGTTCTTATGGTTTTTTTTGTTACCCACCACTGGCACTTACTTGGCTTTGAATGCATAGCATTGTAACATTGTGACTGTGGCCATTTAAGCTCCGAGTTATAGATTCTTCTATAAGAGTGGACCTGATGACCTCTAAGGTCCATAGCGTAAAGTCATCCTTACTAGTGATCATTACCAAGTGACTACCTATCAGTTTATCTTGCATTTCTGGTGTTAAGTGGATATTTGCAAAAAAAAAAAAAAAAAAAAGCCTTTTAATGTTGATGTAGTTTTTCTCTTTAACAGGAATATCTTATCAAATTAGGCAATACAGAATGTCATCCAGAACAATTTTTGGAAAGAAGATCAAAATTAGATAAACTATTGATTATTATTCAGAATGAAGACATTGCAGGTTTCATTCACAAGGTAGACTATTAAGTCAAATTCACTCTTATTTTGGTTATAAAACTGTCTTTGAGGCTAAAGCTTTTTGCTTTTAAAATATCCTTTTAAGGTCTAAAAGAGATAAAACTTCAAGGTTGGGAGATTAGGGCTTGAGACCTAAACAATCCGTCTGTGAATTAGCTTGTGATCAGGTTTGTACCTCTGCAAAATTTTAAATTGCGGCACGGCACAGACCCTCCCTGTCACTCACCAAGACTAAGAATATTGACTCTTTGAGTGTCAGTGGGTCTGTTGATTCTCTTTATATTGTTGTCATCTTCATTTGTATGTCCCAGGTAAAACCTGTTTGTACCCCCTCTTTGCCAAACCATTTCCCCTTTCCGTTGCATTTGGAGGTCCCCCATCCAGTCTTAGGAACCGGTCTCAAGTCCTGCTGCCCTTTGAAGGCTTTCCTGACTGCATGGGCTCTTGCCCTCCTCTGAATTCTGACTGCACTCACAGGCCCAGACAGGTTGCCCTTTATCATTCTGTTGCCAGGTCAGTTGTAGGTGCCTTTTCCTCAGAGCGTTCTGTTCATGGTATGTACCAGTATAGAGATGTTGGTTTATGTCTTTGGACATGGGAATATTTTTGTATTTCGTTAGACTTTTCTTGTAGGTTACTTCACACCTGAGTCTTACCATTTCATGCTCTTATCTGTCCTTATTTTTTTGTTTTTTGTTTTTTTTTTGGGATTTAAATAGGTACCTGGCTTGGTGACTTTAAAGAAGCTCTCTTGCGTTAGTTTTGCTGGTGTTGATAGTTTGGATGATGTTAAAAATCATACATATAATGAATTATTTGTATCTGGAGGTTGTATTGTATCTGATGAATCCATTCTAAATCCAGAAGTTATCACAATTGGTAAGATTTATGCTTTATTTGGAGCATAAACTTTTCTCCTTTCTAGGTTTTTTTCTCATTAATGAGTCATGCTTTTTAAATGTACTGTTTTCTCTTCCTTCTCCTAATGCCCAAGGCGGGGAAATCAGAGGGGGAGACAAACCATGAGAGACTATGGACTCCAGGAAGCAAACTGATGGTTTCAGAGGGGATGAGGCTGGGGGGATGGGTTAGCCCGGTGATGGGTATTAAGGAGGGCATGTATTGCAATGAGCACTGGGTGTTAATACAAATAATGAATCATGGAACACTACATCAAAAACTAATGAAGTACTGTATGGTGACTAACATAACAATAAAAAAAAAGTATTGTTATCTCTGGCCGAATGGATGAGTACATTTCCATCATTTTCTTTTTATTACCTCAAATTTCTTTCCTTATCTCTTAGTCACTGCAAATAATTTCCTCTAAATCTGATGTAAAGCAAGTCTCTCTGCACCTTTTTGCGTTTGGATCCCTTTGCTTTGTTGTTATTAGTATGTTCTTTTGTTGTTATGTAGATATTCTTAAATCTAAGAGTATATATAGATGATGTCTGTCTCCCTTGGAGGGAAAAAAGAGAAAATACTACATAGGAAAGTAGATATTTCTATATAGTATCAACAGACATTTCTTCCATAATTCATTTGTTGAGTGACTGTTATATATTGAATTTAAAATGAACTTCATTATCTCTAACAGAGAACCTTAAAAATTTTTTGACATTCCTCGAAGAACTTAGTACTCCGGAAGGAAAATGGCAATGGAAAGTCCACTGTAAATTTCAGAAAAAACTAAAGGAATTGGGGAGGTAAGATTTGAAAAATAACTATATAATGGTTGTTGATGTCAACATTGTGTTCATAAAATTTCTGTTTTTCTGTGATTATAGATTATGGATGTTGCTTAGTTTTCACAGATGTTCTTAGCCAGTCATAAGGGGCAATGTAGTTACTCTAGCCTATTTGGAAATAGTACTCTTACTTAGGTAGAGGTTTGCTAAAGCTGAATTTCTAGTCCGGTATATAGGTAAAATTGGTTTAATCTTTGCCACTTGAGGGTTTAGAATAGTAATCAAAATGGAATAGTCAGCACTCTATTTTTTTTACCTGATCTAGTGGTAACTAGATCAGGCTCTCCCCCAGTTGAGGACTACCTTAGGCAGTTAATCTGTTCACACACACTGAAATATTAATCCTGACGTGGTAAGGGGATTTGTGATTAGGACATTAATTTATGTAAGATTTCCAAAATGCCTAGTGATCCTTGGATTACTAGTCCACTTGAGAGGTTCCACAAACAACTCTATAATAAGATGAATTTTGGATACTCTGTCTTACTACTAGAGTCCATATAGTGTATTTATATATTTAAGGATCTGAGAGAGACTGTAGTTAAGAATTCTGTTTTACAGTTTGTCAAATAGCATTTTTGAAACTTAGATGGCAAAACATTTTTCTTCTAATACCTTCTAATTCTAAGGAAAACATTTAGGGAAATTCAGGTTTAAATAATTGAAAAATATTTAACTTTTTGTAGAAATTCACTTTTTAAAAACTTGTTTTATCTTCAAATTATGTGAAAATAGGCATTGGAAAAGCCTTTACCTTTGTGTAACAGATAACAGTGAACAGATAGTAATGAGGCCCAAAGTCAGTACCCTCATCTTCCTGACAATAGTAATTTCTACCACGTGTTGCGTTGTGCTTGGAGGTGTAGAAATAGCTTCGAGCCATGTATTTTTTTGAAGGGAAGATTTGTATTTTTTTGTCCTCCTGTGCCCTTTGTTGACATTCTAAATTAGTAAAGCTAAAGGGGGAAGTGTTGTTATTTAGTACGTACAATGAGATTTTAGTCTAAAGCTGAATAGTGACTCTCAGGCTTCACACCCATAGAAAACCCCTGGACTTAAATGTGGGTTGCACAATTCCTGCTCCCCTCTCTCTCCTAGGAAGCACCTGTCCGTCAGGCAGTGAACTAAAGCAGTGCAGTTGTCATTGGTTGCCTCAATTGAGAAATTACGGTTTTAATTTGAAGGAAAAACATCCATACTAAATTTTAGAAATGCAGATCCAGATATTGAACTACTTACTTCCACAGATTGAATGCTAAAGCTCTAAGTTTGTTGACACTTCTGAATGTCTATCAGAAGAAACATCTGGTTGAAATTTTGTCATACCACAATTGTGATTCACAAACTCGAAATGCTCCAGAATTGGATTGCCTTATCAGACTTCAGGCTCAGAACATACAGCAACGACACATAGTCTTTCTAACAGGTAAAGAGTGCCGTCTTAAGCTTTCTATTATGAATGTAGGAATGTGGATGGAAGGGTTTTGTTGCCGGTAGTGGGTGTTAAGCACTTTCATGGGGGTGGGGGCAGACATCATTGTCCATGTAGGTTTTCACATGTTTTATACTGATCTTTTTTTTTTTTTTTTTTTTTTTTTTTTAGAAAAGAATATCAAGATGCTTTCCAGTTATACAGATAATGGGATAGTGGTTGCGACTACTGAAGACTTTATGCAAAACTTTAAAAATCTTGTGGGCTATCACAACTCAATCACAGAAGAAAACCTTCCACTGCTTGGTGCTAATGAGAATCTTGAGTCACAGTCAGGTAACTTTTCAGTAGTTTTACTTTTCTTTAAGGCAGACAGAAAAAGAGGAATGGTTTTGTGTTGTTTTCATAGAACAAAATGCCTCCTTTGAACTACTCGCCCTCCATGTAAACAGCTTCAGGAGAAGTGTTTCAAGGCACTTACCATTCTTATACTTAGCATACACAAAATCTGCTCATTTATTATGCTGTAGTCAATACAACTGTTAAGTATGCTGCATACTACCAGAGTAGGCATTTTCTCTTTGAGGGTATGTAAACCTTATCAGGTGCTGTTGTCAGCAAGGGGTTCTGTTTTTAAAAAGGAGGACATCGGATTATGGGGAATTTAGCACTGGGCTACAGAATCTCCCCAGATGTATATAGCAATTTAAGTACAAAGTAGCAGGGATATATCCATAGCTTTTGTGTTTTGTGAGATGGCCTCTGCTTTGGTTCCAGGTTTTATGTTAAATGAAAGATGTACATACTTCGTTTTTGATGAAAAGCAGAGATGATCAAACATTTGCTAGAACTAACCAGTTTAGTCGTAATCCAATGAAGCTAGATGTCAAAATTTTTATTTTTTATTTGTCTTGTCAAATACTGAATTACCGTATAACTTTAGATGCTGTTTTGACATTAACCCCTTTGGAGCTGGGAGTTGGGATTTCCCAACATTAAACGTGAACACATTTCGCAGAAGCTTTTAGCATCGGATTGTCTGGACATTCACACCTAGTGTGAGTGTTGTGACTAAGTGAACTTGTGGCAGAAGACCAAGCTTTAAGGGATTGTGGACTTGCAGACCCTGACGCATTATATTGTGTGAGTAGTGTATAATTTTAAAACTTAAACAAATTGTGTATTTCAATAGAGGAGGACTTTTTGTTTTTTAAATGTAGCTCTTTTAGAAAACGATGAAAAGGATGAAGAGGATATGTCTCTGGATTCAGGGGATGAAATCTCACAAATAGAAGTATGCAGCAATTTTCATTCAGAAATATTGGCGAAAGAGACCAAAGGATCACGTGGAACAGATCAAAATAAGAATATTCAAATTGAGTTGCAATCGTCTCTTGACGTGCAAAAAAGTTTATTAGAAGATAAGACTTATCAAATTGATTCTGAAGAGCGAGCTTCTGTTGCTGTAGTATGCTCTGAAGGAGAGAACAGCAATGCAACTGAACAAGATTCATATAGCAACTTTCAGGTTTATCACAGTCAATTAAATATGTCCCATCAGTTTAGTCATTTTAATGTTCTCACTCATCAGACATTTTTGGGGACACCATATGCCCTTTCATCAAGTCAGACTCAAGAAAGTGAAAATTACTTTTTATCTGCTTATACTGAAAGCCTGGATAGAGATAAATCTCCATCTCCATTAAGTTGGGGGAAAAGTGATTCTTCCAGGCCGTTTTCAAAAGAGAAATAATTATAGTAACTTTTTTTTGAAATAGGTTGTTATGGACTTTTTCTGTTTCTTATAAGTGAATTAACAATTTATATTTCATTCTCTAAACAAAAGGTTTCTTGTCCTTCCTCAATGTTTTTTTCCTCTTATTTAAATCATGATGACCTGTAACAGTTGAAGCATCTGAAAATTGAAATAAATATATATATTTTTAACATATATTGTACTTGAATTATCTCATGTTGGCACTTTTTAAGTTTTACATTTATATGTTACCTGTACTTGGGCTTCAAATTGAAGCCCGTTTTATATATCAAGTTAGATAATTTGCAAAAGTATAGTAAACAATGGCTTTTCTTTTTCTTCCCCCCCTCTGTCAGATGATACCAACTACTTTTGCTGAAATGACATACCAATCAACTGTTGTATTTATTTTAAGCTTTTGTGTAGTGTTTTTATACAGGTATAAGCCAGTGCTGTCAATAGATATTTAAAAGATTTTGGCTCAGTACTAACAATGAATGCAGTTTCAATTTAGATGATAAACTATGTATATAAGACTTAGGACTTAATACCAGGCAGCATTGTATTTATCTTTAGGCTTAGCCATGTAAAAATTTGCCTGTTGCTAAAATTTTGGGTCAACCTTTTTATTTGAGGTATTGGATCATTACAATTTTCAGTGCTTCGTATGGTCCTTGACTTAACCAAATTCAGTTTCATATTTCTAAAAGATAGGCTTCTGTTTATTAAAGGCATTGAACAAATTTGGAACAACTTTGCTAAAGATTTTTAAATTGGTAGTCTTAGAAAAATGTATATTTTTGAGGCGGTAAAAACTTAAGTGTTTTACTAAAAATAACTTTTAAAATTCACAAAGTATATGATGATCAATTTTAAAACCGTATCTATTGCTAATAACTGCCTGCATCAGAAATGCAAACTTGTAAAATGTTTTTGTAAAGTCCTAAAAACAGGAATTAGAGAAAAGATATACTGAGCTATTTTAGTTAAAGTTGGGATGTGTTAAGTCAGACCTTCCTTTGGCCCCTCAGAAGAACTTGGAAGAGTTCTAACCTCTTACATCTTTTTATAGAACAAAATACCTGAGTGGTATATTTCAGTAATAAGCTACATAAGTGTAGAAGAACGTGGTCTGTGAACAGGTCAGAAACCTGTCTTAAGGTAAGTAGAAAGTATTTAAATACCTAGATTGTGATAGAGCAGAAAAATGTTTTTTTACTAAGCTTTACAAAAATGTCTGTTTTATTGTAAAAAATATATATACACACACAGCATTGTACTACTTAATGTACAAGTTTTAAATAAGCATTTTTAAAATAAATCTAGGTTATTTGGAAAATACAGTTATGCAATGAACACATTTTATAATTTAGAAGCAACAAATGTGAAGGATTTGATTTTCTACATTTAAAACGAAGAATTAAAATTCTCTTCTTGATTTGCAGCTAAAGGCATGAGATTAGTTTCCAACTCCCTTTGCTTCTGGAGAAGGCCCTGAAATCACATTGATACGTTAGTAAGGTGTGCAGCAGACTTGCAAATTATTCCTATTGTACATTTCAGCCCTGCTAATTCAGAATTATATTTACTTTACTTTGGAAACCTGTAATCAGTTCAGTTACTTGGCCATAGCTTCAGCTTTATCTTTGTCATGTTGAATTTTAACCACTCAAAAAACCTACATCAGACTTTCTCACTTAGATATTGTATAGCTACCACATATGTGTAAGATTAAGTTTTTAGCATTCAGACCAGTAGGGATGACTTTAGCTATGGGGCTGAAATCCCCCAAAGGCTCTTAAAATGGTAATGAGACGCACTGAAGGAGTCTCCCTTAATAACATCCAGTGTTTTTCTTGACTGCACTAACCTTAGTGGCTTAGACAAGGCCCTGCTGAAATAGGAAGTGGCTACTATACAGGTGGGTCACTATGTACATGGTATATACTCCTGCCTCTTGACCTCACAACTTTTACCTCTATTAAGAAAAGTGCCTTGTCACTTTAAAGGAAAATTTAAAATATTTACTCCTTGTTACATATGCAATCTATATGTAACCAAAGCTAGCATTTAAAGAACTAGAGGAGGATACTTTCTATATAATTGTTATTGTGATTTTCTAGCTCTATGTGAACAAACTGGGTAAGCAACACTTGACAATTTAAAATGTAAGAGGCATATGTAAATGACTGGACATGGAAGAGGGCACTCCTAAAGTGGCAGTTTATTTTTCCTAAGATCAGGGACTGGTATTTAAAGGCCAGCTGATAAAGGTTATAGCCTTAAATATTGAATGTGTTACCGGATTTTATTTTTGCCTGAGCAAGCTAATGAGAAGTGACAGTAACTGATCTGGGAGGAGGAGATATAGTCTGATGGGTAAGGTTATGTGTATACTTTCACACCGAATTTTATTATTCTTTGGGACTGACATCAATATTCTGTTCTGGACACTGCCAACACATTCAATTAAAAAAAAAAAAAAACGTGAACTGCATTACTAAGAATTTAATTGTATTTCCTGTCTTGGGTTTTAGGGCTTATTAATCATGTTTTACCTTTTCAAATATGTATGCTTTTTTCATTCAATAAAATTGTCTTAATATTAGAACTGCCTCATGATTTCATACTGGAATATTTAAGATGGCAATGTGAATCAAATTGAAGGAAAGTGAATTTTATTTTTAACTGGGATGTGATAAAAGTCACATAAATTCATGTAACCAAATAGGCCTTTAAATTAGCCTTTCCAATACACAGCCCTCTATTAGCCATATGCAGAAAAGTTACATTCACGCTTGGTGAAAAAGCTCCTACCTGTCTCAGTTCTGATAGTCCCTTAAGGATTGCTTGCTGTCGATCCCTGTTTTTCACCAAGTTAGGATTAAGAAGTGGGTCCCTGACATCAGAATCAAATAGCTGCCGTTGTTCTTGGTCACAGTCTGAAGACAGATGAAAGTGGTAAGTCAAATACCATCTCTAATGTGATATAGCCCTATCCTATAGTAGTCTAAGGATTCATTAATAAACTTATAAAGTAATATTCAATTAAAAAATTTAGTAATGGACCCCAAAAGAGAAATTCTACCTCTCCTGGCTAAGGGCAAGATTATTAATTTCGATTCTGAATTTAGTGTTGGGGGGAAGGATACTTCTATTTTACTTACCATGTGGATTTTGGTACTGAAGATCCTGGGTTAAAGGCCTAGATAGTGGTGCATCTGGATCAAGGTAATAAATCTCATTGGTTCGGACATAGGGGATAAAATGGGATGGTTCAGAAGGCCCAGGTGATGTTTCTGTTTGACTGCCTTCTAAGATCAGATTCTCTCTTTCATAATTACTGTTTTTTAGTGTCTGAGTTTGTTGTGTTCTGTTTTTCACTACTGGAACTGGTGGTGACTGAGACCTGTTTTTTTCAAAAACACAATTTTTAATGCAAAATTATGTATTTTAGATTAAGCATATCTACTCTTTAATCACATTTCAATTTAGTCTACATGTAACACCTTTAGAAACACTAGGAAGAGAAGTGAGTTCTATGATACCTTTCCTAAAATGGCAACAGAACAGGACGACTTTTTACTTGCCATGGATATATACAGTATAGAGGAAAAATGAGGATCAACACTGGCTGAGTTGATTTAAGCCTAATGTTTCTTCGAAACAATGTACTTACCATGTGAACCAGACTTGTTAGAGCCACATTCTGACACAACTCTAAACCACCTGGTTCATGCATAAAAGGCATAGAATAAAATTTCTAACTACCTAAATCTACTGGTTAACTGATTTCTCACTATCCCTACTACTCATTTCTTCACAACCTCCTCAATCCAAGGAGAAGGTCTTTTCCACTGTTGACATAACTGGAAAGTCAAAAGATTTATTTGGGAGAGACAGTCCCAAGCAGACTCTGCGCTAAGCACAGAGCCTAACGTGGGGCTCGATCCCATGACCCCGACCTCACGAAACCAAAAGTCAGTCACTTAACTGACTGAGCCAGCCAGGCACCCGAAGTCAAAACTATTTTAGCTAAGTTTGCAGACAATACCTCACCTATATTCCTACCTAGATGTTTAGACCCAGTCCTTCAAATTTTAGGTAAAATGTCAGTCATATTTCCCTTAAACCTCTATTTCTCACCTCTAAGTCCCTATACTTTTCTGTTGCTGACTTCATATACATGCTTTGATCTTACCTATATTCTAAGCAAAATATTTTGTACTTCTTTTGTCCCACACAGCACTAAGTAGCTATGGAATCAATCCAATCCATAACGTACCTTTCCTTGCCAAAAGCATTACTTTTCAGAGGCTCTTCTTCCTAAAGGGTAGATAAATGCGGACAGGAGTAACAGTACTGCCGTAGTTCCCACAAATATTTTTGAAAATTTGTTGAAATAATCTGAGGGTGATAACTGAGTAACAGATACTGCATAATGGGATAGATTTTGTATTTTTCCAGTCATGAAACCAATGCAGTAATTCCTGGCCTTGTAAAATTATCCTCTGTCTATATGAACTACAAACAAGTTTTGAATGGCTGTTTGAACAATGAATAGCATTAATCTATACAGGGTTTAGTGTTGAGTGTTGGTAAAGGACCAGATAGTAAAACACTTTGGCTTTGTGGGCCACGTGGTGGTCTCTTGCAACTACTCTAAGCCAGACACAGACAATTCATAAAAGAATGAGCCTGGCTGTGTTCCTATAAAACCTGATTTACAGCATGATGGATTTGCCCACAGGCCATAGTCTGACAACCCCTGATATAAACTAAAGCAAATTTCTTAACTCTTGCTCACATATAGAACAGCCTTGTCAAAATAAGCTTGTGGAGAACTGTTTTCAATCTAGAAACATCAATACATACTTTAAAATATTTTTAAGACAGAAAAGTTTTACCTTTTTGATTAGATGCCACCTGAACCTTGGCTCAGTTTCTTGACATGAAGGAAGAACTGGTGAAGTGCCTCTGTTTTGACAAAGATGTCCAGGATTATTTCTTTCTACCAAATTGAGCAGTTCCATCTGCCTTCTTACTTTTTTTTCTTCTCTCTGCTTTTGCAGCTGTTTAGGGTACTTTTCTGATGCTGGAATATACCTTTTGAGTGGCTTATTTATATTCCAATCAGGCCTTTTAGGACATTTCTTCATATGTGTTTTCTCTGTCCTTGCAAACTCATTACACTGATCATTATACCAACTGTTTTCTTTTTCTAAGTTGGCTCCTTTAACCTGATTTATGAGTTCCTCTTTGTCTTTCTTAGTGTTAAACTGTTCATTAAATTCTGCAGGAGATGAACAATTTAGAATTTCCCTCTCTATTACTGTTCCACAGCATGATTCTGCACTGGTGAATGTTCCTGTATTTAAGTCATCTAGAGAAAAATTTCAGAGGATTAATTTTTAACACAGAATTAACTTTTTTTTCAAAGGCATTATAGTTTGGTTTTTTCCCCCCCCAAATTCTATACCCATTAAAAAAACTTTCCATTCTCCCTACCAGCTTCCAGCAACCACCATTCTACTTTCTATGATTTTGACTATTCTAAGTACCTTATAGAAGTGGAATCATACAGTATTTGTCATTTTATGACAGGCTTATTTCATATTAGCATAATGTCCTCGAAGTTCATCCATGTGTTTGTGTCATAATTCCTCCCTTTTTAAGGCTGAGTAATATACCACTGTAGGTGTATACCACACTTTGGTTTATTCATTCATCTATCAGGGGACATCTAGATTGCTTCTACCTTTTAGTTATTGATAATGTTGCTATGAACACTGGTGTCCAAGTAGCTCTTCTTACTTTTCAGTTCTTTTGGGTATACACAGAACAGGAATTGATCATATGGTAATTATTATTTTGAATTTTTTGAGGAAATGCTGTATGTTTCTATAGCGACTACAGTATTTTACATTACCAGTAGTGCACAAGGGTTCTAAATCTTACATTAAACCATTTTTAAGTATACCATTCACTGTACCGAGCAAACCCACAGTGCTCCACAATTTCAGACCCTTTGATTCACACCAAACAGAAACCCTCCATGCACTAAGCAGTAACTCCACATACCGCCTTCCCTCCCAACCCCCAGCAACCTCTCTACTTTCCATCTCTATGAATTTGTCCACCCCGCCCTAGACTCCTTATACGTGACCTATAGGATATTTGTTTCTGTGCACTCTTCCTGGACCCCATGCCCAGCTTATTTACTCAGCAAGATGCCTTGGTCATCCATGCCACAGCATGTTTCACAACTTCACATGATTCAGTCTTCTTTAAGTAGGCTCCACACCCAGTGTGGAGCCCAGTGCAGGGCTTGAACTCACAACCCTGAAATCATGACTTCAACTGAAATAAAGAGTCAGACACTGGGACGCCTGGGTGCCTGTCGGTTAAGCATCTGCTTTTGGCGCAGATCATGATCCCAAGGTCCTTGGATTAAGTCCCGCATAGGGCTCCTTCCTCAGCGGGGAGCCTGCTTTTTCCCTCTGCCTGCTGCTCCCCCTGCTTGTGTGCTCGTTTGCTCTCTGACAAATAAAATCTTAAAAAAAAAAAAAAAGTCATACACTTAAACCTACCAAGCCATCTAGGCAACCCCAGATGATTCATTCATTCTTAGCATCACATAATAGAGACCATTTTTTAAAAGAAACGTTTCACAGGACTGTCCTGGCTTTCATTTAGAGTATACAAAAGCCATATATAATACCATCTTTATAGATATTTCTTTCTCAGCAAAAGTCTAATTTACATTTTTGGTATCAATGGTAACTGACAAAATTTTTCATCAAAAACAATGTAAAAAATTTAAGTGATTTTTTTTTTCATAACTTGGTTTGAAATTAAAGTACATAAATATACAGGATCTGGAAAATATCCTTCCGTTGTTTGTTTGAAGTACTGGGAAAATGTCTTTTATACCTCCCTTCTTGGAACCAAATTTTTAGGGAAATATTGCTGATGGTTTTGTTTTTTGTACTTTCAGATCCATATGACTCATATACCATTATTTCCTGCCTGCAGACCACTGCTGAATCACATACAACATTGGAAAATTTTCCTCAAAAAAAATTTCCTTACTTTCGATAAGAATAGCTATGAAGCCAGTTGAGCAATTCTACAAAAGGTTTTCTTTCACTCATGATTAAAATTTTAAATACACAATTAGCTAATGAAAAGTCTGTGCTGCACATTAAAAAAAATTAATAGTCCAGTTATTGCTCTCTTATCCTGGACACTTACTAGGTGTGCATTCCAGGCTACAGATACTCTAGGACCAATCCCTAGTAAGGCTGCCCAGCCTGCATCATTTTAATACTGGATTATCTTTTGCCACTCTATACCCACTTAACACCTTTTTCTACCATGACTCTCTGCCCTGGCAAGCAGACTGGTATGAACCATATCAATGGGTTCCTGGGTCCTCCAACTTTAGTCAAGAGGGTTCACAGGCAGATTAAAGGGAGGAAAACAAATGAAGTCAGGATATTTATTCCACTGTCTCATTCCCTGTGTTGACCTAAGGCTGACACGGTCCCCTTACCAAAGGTCACTGCTCCCCTCAAAGTTACCTCTAACACAACTTTTGCCTTCTAGGTTTTGGTAATCAGCTTAGCTGCTGCTAGCACCAAAGTCATAAACTATCTCTGATTCCCTCACACCCAGTTCTTTGGAAATGGTCCCCTTCTACATAAGCCATCTTGAATTACTCTATTTTGGGACCCTGACTGATTAAATTCTCTTATTTAGAGCTATTCAGTGATAATACACATAATTTCACTATCTTAAAAAATTATTTTCACTTTCCCCTTAAATAATGTGTAAGAGTCATATAATTCTGTTATTTATCTGGACATAGGGAAGGGACTGAATAAGATTCATCAAGCTTAAGAGCAAAGTATCATAAAATACCAAGAGCTCATAAGCAGAATAATTTTAGATAAGTGAGCAGCTTTCAGGTAAGTAACCCAGAGCTTCTCCCTGAGGTGCAATGGGTTTGAACCCTACACTGGGTACCCCAGCTTTGAAGATCTGCTCTTGAGAGAGGAGTTCCCAAAACATCTAGCTTTGAAAGCCAATAGGGCTCATGTCCATGAGACCCACAAAGCTATAGCTGAAGGAAAAAATGGCTATTCTGTGGACTAACTTGCCCCAGGGCCCAGCAAAGAGGCAGCCAATAGTACCCAGAGTTATTAATATAAGTAAATGAACTTCTTTCACATAAAGTGTTGGCCTAAGGGGCAGGCATCTAACTTACCACATATCTAGGGACTTACTGGGATACTATTCCAGGGAAATGAGGCTGGCAGGCACTACCTTCATTTAAAACTCTAAGCCTGGGTGCCTGGGTGGCTCAGTCGGTTAAGTGTCTGCCTTTGGCTCAGGTCATGATCCCAGGGTCCTGAGATCAAATCCCGCATCAGGCTCCCTGCTCAGTGGGGAGTCTGCTTCTCCCTCTATCTCTCTCCCCCTGCTCATGATCTCTCTATTAAATAAAAATAAAATCTTGGGGGAAAAAAAACCCTAGGCCTACCCTGAACCCCTAATAGGTGCTACCTTTCACCCCCCCCCCACTCCAGCTGGCAGGTGTCTTCATGCTTTTCTTGTCCTACTTCACAGCGTCACTATCTCCCAGAGGGGAACTTTTATACACATCCGTTGCCCTGGATTTTATGTCATACCCTGGTTTCTGAAGCTGCTATGCAGTGGGTACCACTTGATCACCAGGCCCTGGAGGCCAGGGGGGCTTCTGCTTGTGGTTCTAGTGGACTGCTGCTGCCTGGAGGTCTGGCTTCCACACAGCCTGAATCTAAGTGCTTACTCAGATATCCCTCTCTAGTACACTGACTGGTCTTGCCACACACAACTACTGGGAGCTTTTAAAAATAAAACTAGCTGCATGGACTATCACAAAGGTTTGAGAGACAACCAAGAGCTAGGGTAGGGTTGAACTATAGGTTCAGTGCTTACATGAGGCCCTTCCTTCCATCCTGGCAGCTGTTTCATCTGATGCATAGAAAGCAAGACAGAGAATCGAACAAAATGAAGAAACCAGAGGAATATGTTCCAAACAGAAGAATAAGATAAAACCTCAGGGAAAAAAACCTTAATGAAACAATTTACCTAATAGAGTTCAAAGTAATGCTGATAAAGATGCTCACAGAACTCAAAAGAATGGATAAACACAGCAAAAACTTCAAAAAGAAAATATAAGTATTCAAAGTACCAAATATAAGTCACAGAGCCAAGGAATAGACTAACTGAAGTGAAAAATAAACTAGAAGGGTTCAATAGACTAGATGATACAGAAGGATCAGTGAACTCAAAGACAGCATAGTGGAATTCATCCAATCAGAGCATCAAAAAAATAAAAGTGAAGATAGCTCAAGGAACTTATGGGACATCAAGTAGAATAATATTCAAATTACATGGAGTCCCATAAGAGAAAAATGGCAGAAAACTTATTTGAAGAAACAATGGCTGAAAACATCCCTAACCTGGAGAAGAAACAGATATCCAGATTCAGGAAGCACAGAGAATTCAAAATTTGAAACACAAACCATCACTAAGATTCGTTATAATTAAAATGTCACAACTTAAAGACAAGAAGCATATCTTTAAAAAAGTGAGAAAAATCAACTTGATACCTGCAAGGAACCCTCAGAAGACAGATTTTTCAGCAGAAATTTTGAAGGCCAGAAGACAGTGGCTCAATATATTCAAAGTGCTGAAAGAAAAACTTCCAGCCAAGAATATGTTATGTGGCAATTATCATTGAGAATTAAAAGAGAGTAAAAAGTTTTCCGAACAAGCAAAAAATAAGAGTTCATCGCCACTAAACTGGCCTTAAAAGGAATGTGAAAAAACAAAGGGCGCTAATCAACAAAAAAAAAAATGAAAATAAAAACTTCATTAGTAAACATTAATACAAAATAGAAGTAGTGGATTAAGCACTTATAAAGCTAGTCTGAAGGTTAAAACAATAAAGTAGTAAAAATTACCGTAACTGGAATAACTAGTTAAGGGATACAAAAAATAAAAAGATATGAGGTAGAACTTTAGAGTGCACTCAAACTTAGATTGTTACCAACTTAAAACAGACTTATAAATTATTGTAAGCCTAACGGTAACCACAAAGCAAAAACCTACAGCAGATACACAAAAGATCAAGAAAAGAATCTAATACTATTAAAATCATCAAAAGAAAGGAAGACAATAGAGGAGAAGAAAGGAACTAGAAAACAATGAACAAAATGGCAAGAAGGACACACCTGTCAATAATTCCTTTAAGTGTAAATGTACTAAATTTTCCAAATCAAAAGACATGCAGTGGGTGAATGGGTAAGAAAATTAGACTGCCTATAGGAGACTCACTTAAGGAACCACACAGACATTTTAATAAAGGGATGGGAAAAGATGTTCTATGCAAATGGAAAAGAAAGTAAAGGTAGCTACACTTCTATCAGACAAAACATAGACTTCAAAACAAAGACTGCAGTAATTATGACAAAGAAGGGCATTACATAATGATAAAGGGGTCAATCCAACAAGAGAATATAACATTTGTAAATATTTATACACTCAACACAGGAGCACCTAAATATATTAAGACAAATATTCACACACCTAAAGAGAGAAACTGACAGGAGTACAGTATTAGTAGGAGACTTAAAACACCACTTACATCAATGGATAGATCATCCAGACAGAAAGTGAAAAAACAAACATTAGACCTTCCATTAGACCAGATGAACCTCACAGATATATTCAGAACATTCACTCTAAAAGAAACAATACACACTCTTCTCAAGTACACAGGGGACATTCTCCAGGACAGATCATGGTAGGCCACAAAGTTAGTCTTAATAATTATTATTCATGCAAATTCAAATTACATCATGCATTTTTTCAACCACAATGATATGAAACTAGAAATTAACAATTACCTGCAAAAAACTGGAAAATTCACAATCATGTGGAGATTAAATAACATGCCACTTAGTCAATAGGCCAAAAAAATAATAAATGTCTTGAAGCAAATTAAAATGGAAATACAACATAAAAGCTTATGGGATGCAGTAAAAACAGTTCTAAGGGAAGGGAAATTTGATAAATGCCTACACATCAAGAAACAAAATCTCAAATAAACATAACTTCCAATCTCAAGGAAAAAGAAGAACCACCAAAGTCAGTAAAAGGAAGGAAATATCAAAGATCAGAATGGAAATAAATGAAATAGAGACTATGAAGACAACAGAAGGTATGAATGAAACTAAGCTGTTTTTTTGAAAAGATAAAACTGACAAACTTTAGCTAGAACCTTCAAGAAAAATGAGAGGACTCAGAATGAAAAAGACATTACAACCAATACAGAAATACAAAGGATCATAAGACTACTATGAACAATTGCACACGAACAAATTTGACAACCTAGAACAAATGGATAAATTCCTAGAAACATACAACCATAAAGAGAGAGAAAATCCAAACAGACTTATTACAAGTGAGGAGAATCAGTAATAAACCTCTCTAGAAACAGAAGACCAGGCCCAGATGGATTCATCGGTGAATTCCACCCTACATTCAAAGAAGAATTAATACAAATCCTTCTCAAACTCTTCCCAAAAATAAAAGAGGAGGGAAACACTTCCAAACTCACTTTATGAAGCCAGCATCACCCTGATACCAAAATCAGAGAATGCTACAAGAAAACTAAATTACAGGCCAAATTCCTCAACAAAATAGTAGCAAACAGAATTCAACAATACATTAAAAGAATTATACACCATGATCGAGTAGGATTTATTCCAGAGATGCAAGTATGTTGCAACAACTGCCAATAAGACATACAACACAGTAACAAAATGAAAGATATAGATCATATGATCTCAACAGATGCAGAAAAAGCATCTGACAAAAATTCAACATCCATTTATGATAAAAATTCTCATATATAGGGTATAAGGGAATATACCTCAACATAAGACTATGTATGACAAGAAAATAGCTTACATAATATTCAGCAGTGAAAAAGTGAAAAGTTTTTTCTAAGATCAAGAACAAGACAAGGATGTCTATTTTCCACACTTTCACTCAACACAGTACTGGAAGTCCCATGGCAATTAGGCAAGAGAAAGAAAAGGCATCCAAGCTGGAAAGGAAGAAGAAAAACTATTTATGATAACATCTTATATATATAGAAAACTCTAAAGACTCCACCAAAATCTGTCAGAAAAAACAAATTTGATAAGGTGCAGGATATAAAAATCAATATACAAGAATCTGCAGTGTTTCTATACACTAAAACTTAGAGCAATTAAGAAAAAAAATCCCACTTGCAATTGCATCAAAAATAAAATACCTAGGAATAAATTTAACCAAGGATGTGAAAAACCTGTACAATGAAAAACGATAAGACATTACTAAAAGAAACTGAAGAATACATAAATAAATGCAAAGACATTCCATGCTCACTGACTGGAAAAATTAATATTCTTAAAATATCTGTACTGTCCAAAGCAATCTGCAGAGTCATTGCAATTCCTATCAAAATTCCAATGGCATTTTTCAACAGAAATAGAACAATCCCAAGATTTCTATGCAAACAAAAGACCCTAAATAACCAAAGCAACTGTGGGAAAGAACAAAGCTGGAGGCATCACAGTACCTGATTTCAAACTACATCACAAAGCTATAGTAATCAAAATAGTATGTCACTGACATAAAAACAGACCCAGATCAAAAGAACAGAACAGGGTGCCAAGAAATAAATCCACACTTACACAGACAGTTAATTTACAACAAAGGAGCAAAAAATACACAATGGGGAAAGAACAGTCTCTTCAGTAAACAGTGCTGGGAAAACTCGACAGTCAAATGCAAAATAATGAAACTGGACTACTATCTTATACTATACACAAAAATGAGCTCAAAATAGATTAAAAACTTGAATAAAGGACCTGAGACAAAACCCCTAGAATTGAAAACATAGGTAGTAAACTCCTTGACATTGATGTTGGCAAAGATTTTTTTAATCTGAGTCCAAAAGCAAAGGGAACAAAAGTAAAAGTAAACAAGTAAGACTGTATCAAACCAAAAACATTCTTCACAGCAAAGGGCAAAGGAAACCAACAAAATGAAAAGGCAACCTACTAAATTGGAGAAAATATTTGCAAATGATATATCTGATAAGGGGTTAATATCCAAAATACATAAAGAAATCATACAATGCAATAGCAAAAGCAAAGATACAATCTGATTTTTAAAATGGGCAGAAGATCTGAACAATTTTCCAAAGAAAACCTGCAGATGGCTAAGAGCTACGTAAGAAGATGCTCAACATCACTAATCATCAGGGAAATGAAAATCAAAACCACAGTGAGATATGGCCTCATACCAGTCAGAATGTTGAGTATCAAAAAGAGAAGAAATGACAAGAATTGGCAAGGAGGTGGAGAAAAGGGAACCCTCATGCCCTGTTGGTGGAGGTTGTAAATTGGTAAATTTCCACTATGGAAAACAGTATAAAGTTCCTCAAAAAATTAAAAGAACTACTACCACGTGATCCAGCAATTCCACCTCAGGGTATATATAGGACACTAACTCAAAAAGATATATGCACTCCCATGTTCACTGGAGCATTATTTACAATAGTAAAGACATGGAAGCAACCTAAGTGTCAGACAAATATAAAGAAAATGTAGTGTGTGCACACACACAAAAGAATATTATCCAGCCATAAAAACAAATGAAATCTTGCCATTTGTGACCACATGGATGGACCTTGAGGGCATTATGCTAAGAAAAAAAAGAGAAAGAAGAATACCATAACGATCTTACTTATATGTGGAATCTTAAAAACTATATATATATACACACCAAACAAAACAAAACAAAACAAAACCACACAGATGCTCATAGATAGGGATATTTTTGCCAAAGGCAGCAGTGCGAGGGGAAGGAAAGGCAAAATGGGTGAAGAGTCACAAGGTACAAATTCCAGTTTATAAGTCATGGGGATGTAATGTACAACACAGTGACTATAGTTAATAAGAATTCCACAATTAAGAGAATAAATCTTAAAAGATCTCATCACAAGAAAAAAATTTTGTAACTGATGGTGATGAATGTTAACTAGACTTACTGTGACCACTTTGCAGCATACACAAATATAGAATCATTATGTTACACACCTGAAACTAATGATATATGTCAATTATCCCTGGATTTCAAAAAGCGAAAAGTTAAAGGGATTTCCTGGATCAATCAAAATAAAGCTATTAAAAAAAAATTTCCCAGGGGCGCCTGGGTGGCACAGCAGTTAAGCGTCTGCCTTCGGCTCAGGGAGTGATCCCGGCGTTACGGGATCAAGCCCCACGTCAGGCTCCTCCACTATGAGCCTGCTTCTTCCTCTCCCACTCCCCCTGCTTGTGTTCCCTCTCTCGCTGGCTGTCTCTATCTCTGTCAAATAAATAAAATCTTAAAAAAAAAAAAAAAAAATTTCCCAGAAAGATACGTAAAAGATTGAAAGGATTCACAGTAAGCATGGAGACCTATAATAATGCCCAACATGGGTATTACCTTATCACATTTTTAAAAAATCAAAATAAACACATGAGGGTGCTTGGGTGGCTCAGTTGGTTAATCGTCTGCCTTTGGCTCAGGTCATAATCCCAGGGTCCTGGGACTGAGCCCTGCATCTGGCTCCCTACCCAGTGGGGAGCCTGCTTCTCCCTCTCCTGCTCACCCTTCCCCCTGCTTGTACACTTGCTTGCTCTCTCTCAAATAAATAAAATCTTAAATAAGATGAACACATGAAAAAATGTTCAACATCATTGGTCACTGGGGAAATGTAAATCAAAACCACAATCACATACCACTTTATAACCATGAGAGTAGTAAGTGTAGGTGAACATGCAAGAGAAACTGCATACAGTGCTAATGGAAATATAAAATGACAGAGTTTGGAAAACTTTTACAATTCCTCAAATGCTAAACATACAGTTATATATGACTCAGCAATGCTACTCTTCTCTCCCAAGAGACCTGAAAATATGTCTTACATAAGTTCTGTATTAGTGTTCATAGTGTATCTTTAATAGCCAAAAAGCAGGATTAACCCAAATGTCCACCAACTGATGAAGGAATAAACATAATGTGGTATATGCATAAAATGGAATATTATGCAGTGATGAAAAAGAATGATGTACTGCTACATGTTACAACATGATGAGCCTTAAAACATTACACTAAGTGAAAGAATCCAGGCACAAAATACCACATATGGTATGATTCCAATTTATGAAATGTCTAGAATAGACAAATCTAGAGTAACAGAAAGTAGATTAGTGGTTACCTAAGACTGGAGACAAGGGAGAAGATGGAGAACGACTGCTGATGAACACAGGGGTTCTTTTTGGGGGTGATAAAAATGTTCTAAAATTCATTGTGGGGATGGTTGCATAACTCTAAATAAACTCTAATTGTACTCTTTAAAAAAACACTGCATCATAAGTTTTATTTGAGCACATTATAGATGACAACTTCCTTCTTCCTGGGGAAGGAAACAGTCATCCAAACCTGGGAAGCACAGAGAACTCCCATCAAACTCAACAAAAGCCCACCAACACCAAGACACAGCACAGTAAAATCTGCAATATACAGAGGTAAGGAAAGAATCCTGCAAGCAGCAAGGGAAAAGAAATCCCTAACCTACAAAGGAAGACAAATCAGGTAGTAGTAGATCTCTCCAAAGAAACCTGGCAGGCCAGAAAAGAGTGGCTTGATATATTCAAGGTGCTGAAGGGGAAAAATATGCCGTCAAGAATACTTATCCATCAAGGTTGTCATCTAGAATAGAAGGAGATCAAGAGCTTCCCAAACAAAAACTAAAGGAGTTCATGATGACTAAACTACCACCCCACAAAAAGTATTAAAGAGGACCCTTTAAGTGGGAAAGAAAGACCAAAAGCAACAAAAGCTGGAAAGAAACAGAGAAAATCTCCAGAAACAGCAACTTTACAGGCAATACAATGGCACTACATTCTTATCTATAAATAATTACTCTGAATGTAAATGAACTAAATGCCCCAATCAAAAGATATAAAGTATCAGAATGGATATAAAAAAAACCACACACACCCCCCCCATCTATATGCTGCTTACAAGAAACTCATTTTAGACCTAAAGACACCTGCAGATTGAAAGTGAGGTGATAAAGAACAAACTATCATGCTAACAGAAGTCAAAAGAAAGCCAGAGTAGCCATATTTATACCAAACTAGATTTTGAACCAAAAAACGTAACGAGATAAAGAAGGGTACTATCTCATAAACAAGGGGTCTAACAACAAGAAGATCTAACAATTGTAAATATTTACGCCCCCAACTTGGGAGCACCCAAAGATATAAATCAATTAATAACAAACATAAGGAAACTCAGTAATAGCAACGGGAGACTTTAATACACCACTTACAGCAATGGACAGATTAAGCAGAAAATCAAAAGGGAACAATGGCTTTGAATGATACACTGGACCAGAGGGACTTAACAGACATATTCAGAACATTTCATCCTAAAGCAGAATACACATTCTTTTTGAGGGCACATGGAACATTCTCCAGAATAGATCACATACTGGATCACAAATCAGGCCTTCAACAAAGTACAAAAAGACTGAGATCATACCATGCATATTTTCAGACCACAATGCTATGAAACCTGAAGTCAACCACAAGAAAAAATTTGGAAAGACCACAAACACATGGAGGTTAAAGAATGTCCTACTAAAGAAAGAGGAGGTTAACCAGGAAATTAAAGAAGAAATTTTAAAAAATGCATGGAAGCAAATGAAAACACAACAGTCCAAAACCTCTGGGATGCAGCAAAGGTGGTTGTAAGAGGAAAGTATACTGCAATACAAGCCTACATCAAGAAGCAAGAAAAATCTCAAATATACAACCTAACCTTACACCTAAAAGAGCTAGAAAAGGAACAGCAAATAAAGCCTAAAGCAGCAGAAGAAAGGAAATAATAAAGATAAGAGCAGAGATAAAAAATAGTAGAAAAGATCAATGAAACTAAAATCTGTTTCTCTGAAAGAATAAAACTGATAAACCCCTGGCCAGACTTATCAAAACGAGAAGAGAAAGGACCCAAATAAATTAAATCACAAATGAAAGAAGAGAGATCACAACCAACACCACAGAACTACAAACAACTATTACAAACAATAGTAAGAGACTATTATGAAAAATCATATGCCAACAAAATAAGCATCTGGAAGAAATGGATAAATTCTTAGAAACATACAAACTGCCAAAACTGAAACAGGAAGAAAAAAATTTGAATAGACCCATAACCAGCAAAGAAAATGAATGAGTAATCAAAAATCTCCCAAATTCAAAAGTCTAGGGCCAGATGGCTTCCCAGAATTCTACCAGACATTTGAAGAAAAGTTAATACACATTCTTCTCAAACAGTTCCAAAAAAAGAGAAATGGAAAGAAAACTTCCAAACTCATTCTATGAGGCATTACCTTGATTCCAAAACCAAAGACCCCACCAAAAAGGAAAATTATAGGCCAATACACTTGATGAACACAGATGTGAAAATTCTCAACAAGACACTAGCAAATCAACTTCAACAGTACATTAAAAGAATTATTCACCATGATCAAGTGGGATTTATTCCTGGACTGCAGGGATGGTTCAATATTTACAGATGAGTCAACATGATACACCACATTAATAAAAGAAAGGATAAGAAACATATGATCCTCTCAACTGATGCAGAAAAAGCATTTGACAAGGTACAGCATACTTTTTTGATTAAAACTCTTCACAGTGTAGGGATAGAGGGAACATACCTCAATATCAAAGAAGCCATATACAAAAAGCCCACAGCAAATATCATTCTCAATGGGGAAAACCTGAGAGCTTTTCCCCATGGTCAGGAATACAGCAGGAATGTCCACTATCACCACTGTCGTTCAACATAGTACTAGAAGTCCTAACCTCAGCAATCAGACACCAAAAAGAAATAAAAGGCATCCAAATTGGCAAAGAAGTCACTCTCACTCTTTGCAGATGACATGATACTCTATGTAGAAAACTCAAAAGATTCCACCCCAAAATTGCTAGCACTCATACAGGAATTCAGCAAAGTGGCAGGATATAAAATCAATGCACAGAAATCAGTTGCATTTCTATATACTAACAATGAGACAGAAGAAAGAGAAATTAAGGAGTCAATCCCATTTACAATTGCACCAAAAGCTATGATACTTAGGAATAAACCTAACCAAATAGGCAAAGGATCTGTACTCAGAAAACTACAGAACACTCATGAAAGAAATTGAGAAAGACAAAGATATGGAAACACATTCCATGCTCGTGGACTGGAAGAACAAATACTGTTAAAATGTCTATGCTACCTAGAGCAATCCACACATTCAATGCAATCTCTATCAAAATACCATCAACTTTTTTCACAGAGCTGGAACAAATAATCCTGTAATTTGTATGGAACCAGAAAAGACCCCAAACAGCCAAAGCAATCTTGAAAAAGAAAACAAAAGCTGGTGGCATCACAATGCCAGACTTCAAGCTCTTATTACAAAGCTATACTCATCAAGACAGTACGGTACTGGCACAAAACAGACACACAGATCAACAGAACAGAATAGAGAACCCAGAAATGGACCCTCAACTCTATGGTCAACTAATCTTCAACAAAGCAGGAAAAAATATCCAATGGAAAAAACACAGTCTCTTCAACAAATGGTGTTGGGAGAACTGGACAGCAACATGCAGAAGAATGAAACTGGACCACTTTCATACACCACACACAAAGATAAATTCGAAATGGGTGAAAGACCTAAATGTGAGACGGGAATCCATCAAAAGCCTAGAGTAGAACATAGGCAGCAACTTCTTTGACCTCAGCCATAGCAACTTATTAGACATGTCTCTAGAGGCAAGGGAAACAAAAGCAAAAATGAACTATTGGGACTTCATCAAGGTAAAAAGCTTCTGCACAGCGAAGAAAACAATCAACAAAACTAAAAGGCAACCTAGAGAATGGGAGAACATATTTGCAAATGATGTGTCCAAAAAAGGGTTAGTATCCAAAATCTATAAAGAACTTATCAAACTCAACACCCCAAAAATGAATAATCCAGTTAAGAAATGGGCAAAAGGGGCGCCTGGGTGGCTCAGTCACTTAAGCGTCTGCCTTCGGCTCAAGTCATAATCCTGGAGTCCTGGGATCAAGTCCTGCCATCGGGCAGCCTGCTCAGCAGAGAGCTGCCTTCTCCCTCTCCCTGCTGCTCCCCCTGCTTGTGCTCCCTCTCTCTAATAAATTTAAAAATCTTAAAAAAAAGAAAAAAGAAATGGGCAGAAGACACGAACAGACATTTTTCCAAAGACATATAGATGCCTAATAAGCACATGAAAAGATGCTCAACTTCACTCATTATCAGGAGAATACAAACCAAAACCATGATGAGATACCACCTCACACCTGTCAAAACGGCTAAAATTAATGGCACAGGAAACAACAGATGTTGGCAGGTATGTGGAGAAAGGGGAACCCTCTTACACTGTTGATGAGACTGCAAACTGATGCAGCCACTCTGGAAAACTGTATGGCGGTTCCTCAAAAAGTTAAAAACAGATTTACCCTATGACCCAGCAATTGCACTACTAGGCATTTACCCAAAGGACACAAAAAATACTGATTCAAAGGGGCAGATGCACCCTGTTTATAGCAGCATTATCAACTATAGCCAAAATATGGAAAGAGCCCAGGTGTCCATCGACTGATTAATGGATAAAGAAGATGGTATATTACTCAGCCATCAAGAAGAATGAAATTCTGCCATTTGCAATGACCTGGATGGAACTAGAAGGTATTGCGGCACCTGGGTGGCTCAGTCAGTTCAATGTCTGCCTTCAGCTCAGGTCATGATCTCAGGGTCCTGGGATCGAGCCCGACATCGGGCTCCCTGCTCAGCGGGGAGTCTGCCTCTCCCTCTCCTCCCTCTGCTTCTCCCTTCTGCTTCTGCTCTCTCTCTTGCTCTCCCTCTCTCTCAAATAAATAAGAAAAAAAACAAAAACAAAATGAGGGGTTATAGAGGGAGGTGTGTGGGGGAACGGGCTAAATGGGTAATGGGTATTTAGGAGAGCACTTGTGATGCACACTGGGTATTATATGTAAGTGATGAAACACTAAATTCTACATCTGAAACAACGTCACCATATATATTAACTAGAATTTAAATAAAAACTTGAAGAAAAAAAAAAACCCAAAACATTGCATTGTATCCTTTAAAAGGTTAACTTTATGCTATGTGAATTAAGCCTCAATAAAACTGTTGCAGAGAAATTAAAAATCAAGAGATCCCTTTATTTTCTAATTTTTATTGAAAATTTTGGTGAATTCATTTTTAAACAGAGCTCAATTCTAAATTGATCTTAATTCTAACTGTGATGTTAATTTTAAGTAAATTTTAAACCAAATCACAACTTTTAAACAAATACCTGTTTGTACAGCAGTATCCTTTTTGGGAGAGGTTGCAGAATTGGTACATGTATTCTTTTTACCACTGACATCATCCAAGCCATGTCCTAAATTTGAAATGTTGTTAGTAGATGCATTATATTCCACTTTTATCAACTGGCAAGAGAAATATATTATCCAACATAATGACAGTTCAGAAAGAGTAACAGAAAGTATGTGTAGCAGCAACTAAATACACACAAGATTTTTAGTGCAATCAGTGTGAACACTGCAATAAAAATGTAAAAGGGCTATCCTAAAGTTTCTTACAAAAAGTGACCTGCATTTTTATCCCATACTGAATACAGGGGGAGATCACTTCATAGATTTCTCTAAAAAAACCGGGCAAAAAAAATATACATTTTACCTACTGTAAGCAAAACATAAGAAAATTTATGTAAAATGGGAAACAAACGCAGAAGAAAAATTATTAAATTTCCTTACTACTTACAGCCCATTGACAAGTCCTTGAAATAGACAGTGACATTCCTCTAGGAACTCAACTGCCTGGATGTTGACACTTTGCTAAGGGCAAAAGGCAATCTTAGCCCAACCCCCACAATCCTGTAAGTCTACTTTAAGATAAAAAAAATTCCTTCGGAAACTTCCTTTATCTCTACCGCCGTCCCGGCCCCCGATACATGTTGACAATCATCCCCCAATCATATGATCCACTGATATAATCTGAAGGGTCTCATAACTAAGGTTTTATCAGACAGTAATAAATGACCTTTTCCCAACAATAGCTAGCCCCCTCAAGGTCCTGGAAACCTTGCTTTCAAATTCCTTAGAAACTTACACTGTCCCTAACCCTGCACAACTTGAAAGTATATAATGAGCCACTCCTCATGACCCTAAGTGCTGCTCTTTCTGCCCACAGGTCCTGTCCCCGTGCTTTAATAAAACCACCTTTTTGCACCAAAGGTATCTCAAGAATTCTTTCTTGGCTGTCAGCTTTGAACCCTAACATCTTTCCTATATCGTAAAAGATTATTGGGAAGTGTAACATTATTTAATTCTGCTCTTAAGGCAATTTCCCAAATAAAATAAGCATTATGAAGTTACATTAGTTCAAGGTCTGAAATTCCTTAAACAATATTCAGTCAACAGGCGTGTTAAAGGTATTAAAAAGAGGCAGTTATTTAAAATCCTCTTCAAAAGATATTATAAGTAAAATTCTAGTGAAGTGCTTACCGCCAAGATTTTTAATCAATCCAGAAGTGTCATGTCCCTTTTGAGCCAGTTCTCGGATTCTCTGTTCTTGTTTCAGCCTCTGTGCTAGCTCCTGTGCTCTCTGCATCGTCTGGAATAGCTCATTTGTCTTGAGAGTCATGATTTCCTGTTAATATTGAAGTGCACAAAATTATTAAATATAATCATCAAACACGTATAGACTTGACTACTCTGAGCAGATAAGCTCCTACTATGTGCCAGGCGCTATTCAAGATACTGGGAGAACCAGTCAACAGGGCAAAGTTTCTCGCTTTTGGAGCTTACATTTTAGTATCATATTCTACAGCTGTATTAGACCACAAATATAAGAACTCTTTTTACCCACTGAAGTTTATAGTAATAGTTTTCAAAGTTTCTAAAACCAGTGGTCATTTCCATCAGAATTCCATTAAGATTAAAAATAGATTATTAAGAGGTAAAATACAAGGTTTATGGCCATTTCTTGCAATTCAAACAAATGATCCTTTGACTTTTTCACGTACATAGTTATTTCATAGGAGTAGTTGGCTCAACCTATTCAACATGACGAAATTAAACCCAGACCATCTGCTGCTTCATCAGCTAAGTGTTGAGTGAAGGCTGAAAATGGGAAATATCAAGAAAATGCAGACTCTGGGCTCCATCTCCCAGGGCCAGGGGAAATGCTCTATGCTCTACTCTAAACCTCACAAATCCCTGGCAATCACATGTCATTGTAGGATTTGCTCATGTCAGGTCAGCTCAAACATGGCACCTGACACAATCATACCTACGCTGCGTGTACCATTTAATAGAGATGTTCTCCTAGCTAACCAGGTATCTACTCTTTTTTAAAAAGGCTCTTATTTAGCACACAGGAAAACTCTGACACAGCAATAAAATGTATCATCAATCCCAGCCAATCACAGCAAATATATGCTCCTGTTCACTAATGGATACAGACAGAAAGGCCAATCATTTCTTTTAACACATCTAGAATATTTATTAAAAATCATTGCTTAGAGGGGCGCCTGGGTGGCTCAGTCGTTAAGCGTCTGCCTTTGGCTCAGGGTGTGATCCCGGCGTTCTGGGATAAAGCCCTGCATCAGGCTCCTCCACTGGGAGCCTGCTTCTTCCTCGCCCGCTCCCCCTGCTTATGTTCCCTCTCTCGCTGGCTGTCTCTCTCTCTGTCAAATAAATACATAAAATCTTTAAAAAAATATATACATATCATTGCTTAGAAAACATTTCAAAATGAAGCACATGGATAACTTTTGTCCTGTACTGTATTGGCCTTTCTTAGCAGAGGAAAAAACCCAAGCAATACAGCATTTGTGAAGCAATCCCTTAAAATAATTAAACCTTCTCTAGCTTTTCCCTTTCATTCATAACCTTTATAAATGCAAAACTTCAGTGTTTCTGCATACACCTTCAAAATTTCAAAATACATGCAAATGTTCAACTTCTGATTATTTTTCCTTTAAAAATACATCCATTTTTATTCTATAATGTTATTTATAATATAAATACTACCATGTTCATGGACTGAAAGTATTATAATGTCTATTCTACTCAAAGCAATCCACAGAGTCAATGTAATCCCTATCAAAATACCAATAGTATTTTCCATAGAACTAGAACAAATAATCTTAAAATCTTTATGGAACCACAAAGGACCCCAAATAGCCAAAGCAATTTTGAGGAAGCAGAACAAAGCTGAAGGTATCACAATCTCAGATTTCAAGTCATATATGCTACAAAGCTAGTACTCAAAATAGTATAGTAATGGCACAAAACAGATCAGTAGAAGAGGACAGATGGCCCAGGAATAAAACCATGTTTAGATGGTCAACTAATCTATGACAAAGGCGGCAAGAATATGCAATGGGTAAGACAGTCTCTTCAACAAAAAAGGCTGGGAAAACCGGACAGTTACATGCACAAGAATGAAACTGGATTTTCTTCCACCATACACAAAAATAAACTCAAATAGATCTAAACTGTGAGACCTAAAACCATAAAACTCCTTAAAGAAAACATAAGCAGTAACCTCTTGGACCTCAGCCTTATCAACGTTTTTTTAGATCTGTCTCCTCAGGCAAGGGAAATAAAAGCACAAATAAACTGTTGGAGATTACATCAAAATAAAAAGCTTCTACACAACAAAAGAAACCATCCACAAAACAACACAACAAATTACTAAATGGGAGAAGATATTAGCAAACAATAAATGTGAAAAGGAGTTAATAAACAAAATACACAAAAGAACTAATGTAACTCAACATCAAAACCCCAAATTCATTTTATTTCAAGACAGAGAGCATGAGCACATGAATGGGGGAGAGGGGCCAAGGAAGGGCGGATGGAGAGAATCTTAAGCAGGCTCCACATTGGGCTTCATCTCACGACCCAGTAAGCATGACCTGAACTGAAATCAAGAGTCAGACACTTAACCAACTGAGCCACCCTGGTGTCCCCCCCCCCCAAAATAATCTGATTTTTAAAAAAGGGCAGGGGACCCAAACAAACATTTTCCCAAAGCATACAAATGGCTAACAGACACAGGAAAAGATGCTCAACATCACTAATCATCAGGGAAATGCAAATCAAAACCATAATTATATCATCTCACCCTAGTCAGCATAGTTAGTATCAAAAAGATTAGAAACAACAAGTGTTGGTGAGGATGTACAGAAAAGGAACCCTCCTGCACTACTGGTGGGAATGGAAATCAGTATAACCTCTGTGGAAAACAGTATGGACCTTCCTCAAAAAATTAGAAGTAGATCACATGATCCAGTAATTCCACTACAGAGTATTTACCGAAAAGAAACAAAAGATATATGCACCTGTACGTTTACTGCAGCATTATTTACAATAGCCAAGATATGCAAGCAGCCCAAGTGTCCATGAGCAGATGAATAGATAAAGAAGATGTGGTATATACAAAAAGTAGAGTATTATTCCATAAAAAAGAATGAGATCTTGCCATCTGCAGTAACATGGATGGGCACAGAGGGTATTATGCTCAATGAAATAAGTCAGATGGGAAAGACAAATACTATATGAAGTCACTACATGTGGAATCTAAAAAGATAAAATGAAAAGCAAAAAACCCCAAACAAACACAAAAAGAGACCCACAAACCAGTACCGGGGAAGCAGGGGTTAGTAAATGAGGGAAGAGGAGTGGGAGATACAGACTTCCAGTTATGAAATGAAGAAGTCATAGGGATAAAAGCTACAGCACAGGAATACAGTCAATGGTACTATAATATTGTGTATGGTATGCTTGTGAAGACAGCATAACATACAGGACTCTTGAATCACTGTTGCTGTACACCTGAAACTAATGTACCACTGTGTGTCAACTATATTTCAATAAAAATTTTTTAAATATATACTTACTTCCTTTTGTTTTTGCTTAAGTATGTCTTGTTCATACTGTTTCTGCATCTCTTCTCGTTCCCGTGCTAAGCGACGCTCCTCTTCTTCTTCTTCCTTCTTTCTTTGCTGTTCTTCCAGCTGCTTCTTCCTGCGTTTCTCTTCTACCTGAGCAGTGATGGCTTTCTAGTTATAAATCATAAATCATAAAAAGCACTGTCACAAATTTAAAAAACCCATTTGAAGCATTTGTATTTCTAAAATAAGTTTATCAGTAGCAGATAATATATAATATAGTATTACATATATAAATAAAGTTAAAATGTCAAATTTCCAATGTATTTGTCCCATCTCTCGTCTGTCAAATTCTATATGATTTTCTTTAACCAGAGGAGGGCTGTTAGAAGAAGTAATTCAAAAACAACTAAAGAAAAAAATCTCAGCACTTAGCATAGTGCCTGGTAAGTAGCAGTCGTTCTGTAATTCACTTACTGATTAAGACTAACAATATTAATTAAACTGAATTCTTCATGTATCAGAGGTTTTAAAGAATTATTCAGAATTTTAAGTCCCTTTAGTGTTAGACTAAAATTAGGAGAGAATTTTAATCTTAGTCTCCTTTCTTATATTATCTGCTAGATTTCTCAATCAGAATTCTACTTCAATGCCCTATATAGTTCCCTTAAAAGAACTAATTCTCATCCTAAACGAAATTCAGAAGAACTAAAAACATGAAAAAAAATAACCAGTACTAACTTTAGATTTAGTGCCATTTCATATATACAACTTACACAACATTAAAGACCTTCTCTTCTGGCAGGCTGTACTATGTGATACTGTCTGGTTCTCAGCATCAGTATAATTTTAATATTAATGCCAGCTGGAGTAAGAATTAGATTCATCACAGGACTGGAGAGGGCTTGTGCTGTACATTTATATTAGAATTTTAATTTCCATTTATTTAGATATCCACTGGCCATGACTAATACTTATTAATGCAAAGAACAGTATTTTACAATGCAATACCTGATGTTCTAACTGTTTCTGTCGTCGCCTGTCACGTTCTTCGATCTGAGCTGGATCCAAGAGAGCAGTCATAGAACGGAGAAAGCTGGCAAGACAGACACTTTAGCTATTCAAAACTCCCAAAAGGTAATTTTAACAAGATGCTAAATTATTTTTGTTTCAGATATATCCACTAGTCACTTCTACTTTAAAGAAAAATACCAAACCTGAAATCAATTAACACATATTATAAATATAACCACAGTCCTTTTAATAAAGCACACAGATTTTCTTAAACATTAATAAACACTGAAAAATAAACTTACTTTGTTTTCTGACTATTTGCCGTGGTTATATCTCTAACCGGTTTTGCTATATGCTCCTCCTCTGAAGGTTCGACCTGGCTTCCAGTTGTAGGTGTATAAACACTGCGGAGATCAGCCAGTTCCTGAGTGTCCGGAGAGACACAGAAGTACTCTGGTTGGTTGTGTGGTGACCGAGAGGACATTTGAGATTGAGAAGCAGGATAGTTCTTTAATGAATCAAAATGCATTGCCCATCTGTCATGTTCCTCACCCTAATCATGATAAATAAGAATTACTAAGAATTTTTCCAATTGTTCTCATGTATAAAGTCCTAAATGATAATCAAACACAATTTTTAAAAATCACCATAGAGCAGAATAAGCATCATAAAAATTAACGGAGCTACATTCTTTACTAATTCCATATCTACTTAGATAACTAACATGAAGAATATGAGAAATTCAAAGAATAAGGAAATTCCTAAAAAGTTATTTTTAAGAAACCATGCAAAATCATTAACTAAATGCAGTCAATAAAAGGTTTACAAGAGCAAATGTGTAATAATTTGAATACTGTAGTCTTGTCAAATAGTTTTAGGATACTTTTAGGTTTATGATTAAAGACTCAAATTATTTTTTCCCTTTATATCATCCACATAAATTTATAAGTTACCTTTGAAGATGTAATTTTTCCCTCTATTTTTCTTTGCCGATCATCTTCTATTTGCTTATTCAAATCTTCAATCCATTTCCTCTGCTGTTCTTGTTTCAAGGCACTGAAAGGGCGCTCCGGTGGTAATGCTTCCTAAACAACAGTCATCAAAACTATCTACAGCGGAGCTCTCTTTTTCTAACCACTTTATAAATCTTGCCAAAAATTTATACAGATTTAAGCAGAAAGGCATTTATCTCTAAGAGGAACAATAACTGTAAACAAAAAAATTTGAGTTATACAAAAATTAAACATGTATTTCAATTTTCAGAATATTTGTAACATATACTAGTAAAGAACAAGGAACTAAACGTAAAAAAAAAGTAATTTTCTAATGAAAAATAAATCCTTTATCTAAAATAATTATAAGATTTTTCAAAAGTCTATCCTAATAGTTTTGTTTACACTTTGAAAGGAGTTACTGATAATTTACAATAGATGAATATTGTTTTACATTTGGCTTCAGAATACAACAAATGTTGCCTTTGGACCAAGAGCCAGAAGGATGTAAGAGAGCCAGAGGTTTTCTCTTGAATCATGATGTCTTTCTAGGATATCCCTCTTTTCCATTCAATAAAAGGTTTACAAGAGCAAATGTAAGTGCTATAGCCCTATCACAGTCTATGACGTTTCAGTAAGAAAAACATACTGTGTTCAGGTTAAGTCCTTGAATTCTAAGAAAAAAACAAAAATTAAACAGTAGCATAAAAATTTGTTGCTTAATTTATGAGAATTTGGTATGCTCTAACAAAAAGAAAAGAACATATTCTTTTTTTTTTTTTTTAAAGATTTTATTTATTTATTCGACAGAGATAGAGACAGCCAGTGAGAGAGGGAACACGAGCAGGGGGAGTGGGAGAGGAAGAAGCAGGCTCACAGCAGAAGAGCCTGATGTGGGGCTCGATCCCATAACTCCGGGATCACACCCTGAGCCGAAGGCAGACGCTTAACCACTGTGCCACCCAGGCGCCCCGAAAAGAATATATTCTACTCAAATTGTCCTGAAAGGCAAAAGCTAAGCAACAAATACTTTATTATATGGAATAACTGCAAGACATAATTTAAAAAGTAGTTTGAATACTACAATGGCAATATACCTGATGTTACTTTCCGCCTTTGTTTTTATTTTATTTTTTAAAGATTTTATTTATTTATTTGACAGAGAGAGAGAGAGACAGCCAGCGAGAGGGAACACAAGCAGGGGGAGTGGGAGAGGAAGAATCAGGCTACCAGCCAAGGAGACTAATGCGGGGCTCAAACCCAGAATGCTGGGATCATGCCCTGAGCCAAAGGCAGACGCTTAAGGACTGCGCCACCCAGGCGCCCCCACCACCGCCTTTGTTTTTAACAGAAACAATGACAAAGCTCCTAGTCTGTAAGCAATTGCTTTGATCAAAGGAAGGAAATATTTATATAAAAGAAAAAAATCTTAATATCTCATGTATTCTTACATTTTTCAAAGAGATAAAAACCATCACATTTCTTTAAGCTTAAAAGAACCACTTCAAAAGGAGTATTATCTTATCTTCAGGTAGGTAAGTGAATAATTCTAGCTCTAAAAATGTTATCTTAAGAGATGAAAATGGAAAAGAAAAACAAATGGCCCCTTTGAACTTCTTACAAGACATTCTCAACATGGCACTCAATCACCTTAGAACTCTGTCATCTGTTTCTTACGTCTGATTTAACCAGATCTGGTTTCAAGTCTGTTTTTTCAGTTTGCCTTTTTAATTTGTTCATTTGTTTTTTACATTCACATTTGAGTGAAATAATATGGTATTTGTCCTTCTCTGACTTACTTTGCTTAGCATAATACTTTCTGGCTCCATGTTGTTGCAAATGGCAAGATTTCACTCTTTTTTATGGCTGAGTTATATTCCATTGTATATATACCATATCTTCTTCATCCATTCATCTATCAATGGACACTTGGGCTGCTTCCATAATTTGGCTAATGTAAATAATGCTGTAACGAACACAGGGGTGCACCTATCCATTCGAATTAGTGTTTTCATATTCTTTGGGTAAATACCCAGTACTGCCAATTACTGGATCATATGGTAGTTCTATTTTTAATTTTCTGAGCATACTGTTTTCCGCAGTGGCTGCACCAGTTTGCATTCCCCCCAACAGCGCATGAGAGTTCCCTTTTCTCCACATCTTTGCCAGTACTTGTTGTTTCTTGTGTTTTTGATTTTAGCATTTCTGACAGGTGTGAGGTGATATCTCATTATAGTTTTCATTTGCATTTCCCTGATGCTGAGTGATGCTGAGTATCTTTTCATAGGTCTGTTGGCCATCTGCAGTATGTCTTCTTTCAAGAAATGTCTGTTCATGTCTTCTGCCCATTTTTAAATTGGATTACTTGTTTTTTTGTATGCCAAGTTAAGTTCTGTATATATTTTGGAGACTAAACCCTCATCAAGTATATCATTTGCAAATACCTTCTCCCATTCAGTAGGTTGTCTTTTAGTTTTGTTGTCTCCTTTACTGTACAGAAGTTTTTTATTTTGATGAAGACCCAATAGTTTATTTTTGCTTTTGTTCCCCCTGCCTGAGGAGATGGATCTAGAAAAATGCTGCTGTGGCTAATGGCAGAGAAATTACTGCATATGGTGCTCTCTTTTAGCATTTTTATGGTTTCAGGTCTCACATCTGGGTCCTTAATCCATTCTGAGTTTATATTTGTGTATGGTGTAAGAAAGTGGTCCAGTTTCTTCTTTTAAATATAGCTGCCCAGTTTTTCCAATGTGTTTCTTTTTTAAGTTGGAAATTCCTTCAGACAAATTTCTTAAGGCAATTCCTTCATGAATTGGGGTAAATCTTGTCAAATACTTTTTGTGTACCTATTGAGATTTCTTTTTTAAGTAGGCTTGATGCTCAGCATGGAACCTAACATGGGGCTTCAACTCACAACTGTGAGATCAAGACCTGAGCTGAGATGAAGAGTTGAATGCTTAACACACTGAGCCATCCAGGCGCCCCCGCCAACATATTTTCTTTCATTATTAAAATGGTATACCTGTGGATTTTAAAATATTTCCTTAACTACCTAGGAAAAATCTTAGTCATGACATATTATTACTTTTAAAAAATACATATTTGAGAGAGTGACAGAAAGCACAAGAAGGGGAAGGTCAGAGGGAGCAGCAGACTCCCCACTGAGCAAAGAGCCCGATGTGGGACTTGATCCCCGGGGCCTCTGGGATCATGACCTGAGCCAAAGGTAGAAGTTTAACCAACTGAGCCACCCAGGCACCCATATTTATTACCTTTTTATATATTACTGAAATTTAATTGGTAATATTTTCTTTAGAATTTTTGGGTGTATATTCCTGAATAAAATAAACCTTATTTTCCTGGCTTTAGTATCAAGTTTATATTGGTCTTGTACAATGAATTGGGAGCTATTCCATATTTTTACCATCTGGGTATCTGAATAAACTTGGAATTTATTCCATAAAAGTTTGGTAGAAATTGTTAGTAAAACCACTTGGACATTTTACTTCCCTTGTGGGGAAATCTTTCTAACCAGATCTACATTTAACAGTAACAAGACTATTCAAGTGTTTCGTTTAAGTCAGTTCCTTTTTTTTTTTTTTTTAAGTAATCTGTACACCCAACATGGGGCTCAAACTTACAAGAGTCACATGCTCTACCAACTGAGCCAGCCAGGTGCCCCCAAGTCACTTACTTTAAGTTATGATTTTTACAGTAATTTCTCCATTTCACCTAAGTTTTCAGAATTGTTGGCATAAGATATCCACTAATAAATTATCTGCTAATAAATTACCCCACCTGCAATTATGCCATTTTCTCATAATTTTATCTTCTTGATCAGTCTTTTCTAGAGATATATTTTGTTATTTCTTTCAAAACAGGCAACTTTCAGCTTTGTATGTTATGACTGGTACCCCTATTTTCATGATTTCTTCTAATTTAATCTGTTGTTCCTTTTTCTAACTTAATATGGACACCTAGCATACTGCTTAAAAGGTTTTCTTTTCTAATACACTTTCTCTTGAATTTTTGATGTGTTTCTGGTGTGTAACCATTATCATTTTGTTCCAAGTATTTGTGATTTCCATTATAGTTTTTTTTTACTCAAGTTACTCAGTGTGATTTTTAATTTCCAAATACGTATGTAGTAGTTAAAAAACTCTTATTAGTAACTTCTAAGTTACTTGTAGTTAGAGATCACTTTACAATAGCTATTTAAATTTTATCTGAATCTTTATGTCCTAACACAAATCACTTTTTGTAAATATCCATGTGTGCCTGAGAAAGTATTTCCCAATTGTTGAACAAAGAATCTGATCTGTTGGGGCACCTGGGTGGCTAAGTAGTTAAAGCGTTTGCCTTCAGCTCAGGGTCCTGGGATCGAACCCCGCATCGGGCTCCCTGCTCTGCTGGGAGCCTGCTTCTTCCTCTCTCCCATTCCCCCTGCTTGTGTTCCCTCTCTCGCTGGCTGTCTCGCTCTCTGTCAAATAAATAAAATCTAAAACAAAAACAAAAACCTGATATGTTAACTAGGACCAACTTGCTATTCTGATTTCTACACTGAAATCTCTGTTTAAATAAAGAATTTATAAGTTTCTCTGCTGTTTTAGGGTGCGTGGGTGGCACAGTTGGTTAAGTGTCTAACTCCTGGCTTTGGTTTGGACTGTGATCTCGGGGTCGTGAGATCAAGCCTTGCATTGGGCTCCATGCTCAGCACAGATTCTGCTGGAGATTCTCTGTCCCCCTCCCATTCACGGTCTCACTTTCTCTATAAAATAAATAAATATTTTAAAAAAATTTCTCTGCAGTTTTAACAATTTCTCAATTCAGATATTGAAGTCTTTATTTGAGTCTACCAATTTTTGTTTCATATATTTTTATCAGGTTCACGCACGTTAAAAATTGCTATACCTTCTTGATATGCTAAATCTCCCATCTATATTTACAACCCTCACCATCCCTAATAATGATTTGTCTTATTTTTATTAGTGCAGCAATAACAATTTTATTTTGGTTAGCATTTTTTTGATCCTATTGTTTTCAACCTTGCTGTATTCCTATGCTTTAGGTGTGTCTTGTATTCTAGAAAGTATCTAGATTTCTTTATTCTAATCAGTAATTTTCTTAATTGGTGAGTTTTGCTTCACCTAGATTTATTATATTTATTGATACATTTGGTCCTATTTCTACCTTAATCTTACATTTCAGTTTACCCACTTTATTTTTAAGGCTTTAAATTTTTGACATCGAAGATATCATCTTCTAATAAGAACTTTAATATGTTCGCATATCCTTTGATCTTGCCATCCTCTGCCAACACATCAAGGTTGGTATTAACTAGACCTTTCAGTTATTAAGGATATATATATATAATTTTTAAAGATTTTATTTATTTATTTGACAGAGAGAGAGACAGCCAGAGAGAGAGGGAACACAAGCAGGGGGAATGGGAGAGGAAGAAGCAGGCTCCCAGCAGAGCAGGGAGCCTGATACGGGGCTTGATCTCAGGACCCTGGGTTCATGCCCTGAGCTGAAGGCAGACACTTAACGACTGAGCCACCCAGGTGCCCCAAGTATATATTTTTTATAAAGATAACAACTCTACCAAGGTAAATAACCACAAATCTCTTGCAGCATCCCTTAATTTACCTTACCTTTTTGGTTAAGCACTTCATTCAAAACTGGTTTCAATGTCATCTTTTAATAAAAATCTTCAGAAGACTTTAATGGCTGAGGATCTTTTATTATCTATCATAGATACATAGATAATGATAGCTTGGCTACATATGAAATTCTAAGTTTTAAGTTCTTTCCATCAACTTTGAAAATATGATTCCATAGTTATCTTGTACCCAGTGTTGCTGCCAGAAAAAGTGAAGCTCAAACTTGTTCTTTTATATACTGCTTGTTCTTTCTTTCTGCAGGCCTTTAGAATTTCTTGGTCTTCCATATTCCTAAATTTCAGGTTAGTATGTATAGTGAGGTATTCCTTATTCTCTTTTCGGGGTGCTCTCTAGCCCTTTAAATCAAGGGTCAGTTAATAAACTGATCTCAATTACTTTTTCAAGTATTTCCTCTCTTCTCCAAATTTCCCTCTTGTTTGGAGGGAATGTCAGCATTTCTATTTTCATTTTCATACTGCCTTAAAATTTTTTCCCCATTTGTCCTTTCCTTTTTCAAGATTTTTAAAAATATATATGGCTTTCCAATTATTTATTCATTCCCTAGCTCTATCATTCCCACTATTTCTCATCTATTATATTTTATACTTTATTGTATGTTTCACACCTAAATTTTCTGCATGGTTGTCTCTCTTCCATGTTCTCACTTATAACACTTTCCCTTACTTCTTTTATTATATTCATTAAACTAAATTTATGAATTCATCTGTCCTAATATTTTTGCTTCTGTTAGACTCTGATATCCTCTATCTGCACTGTTCTTCCTTTGAAATTGTTGTTCCTCTAACATTTATGTTATTTGCAGCAGTTAATTTTTTTCCTGGCATTATCAACCAAACTTGTCCAGCAACGAACAGCCAATATATTCAGTAGCAGCAATGGCAGAGGAGACTAGCCTGGCCCTAGGATGGAAACTTCAGGCACTAAAAACAATCACTCCCCTCAGAGCTTCTTTTTTGAGAACACTCCTTAGATTGTAACCGTAATTCACCAGACAAGCGAGTATGAACAGGAAGGGGCAGAGTAGTCTCCACCTGATCTTCCAAGTGCCTGCAAAGAAGTAAGATTTAAGCAAGGACTGGCCCAGGATTTTATTCTATGGGACAGCTAGAACAGAGATCTGACTTACAGTAAATGTGAGGCACTGTTTAAGATAATGACATTAGGGGATGGGGGGAAGCATATTAACAAGAACAGAATTCCAACCATTCATTTCCTATTTTCTTCTCCCACAGAGATGGTGGGTTAACTTCTACCACACGCAACCTACCAATTCAACAAACCAAAAATACTCGTTTTTCCAGTATCTTAGGAACTGACCTTAAGGGCAAGTACTAGCAGTTTACAACCAAGGTTCAGAATCTTGAGATGATGGGATCTTAGTATTTTTAAGCTTGTAAAAGCTTATTTGTTGTCAGTATTTTCTGCTTAACTTTAATTTTTGGTTATGTTTTTCTTATAACATTATAGCAAATTCTGTGACTTCTCTGTTGATATTTGAAAATTTGATACACGTGTTTGTAGAAAACAAAATTACTGATACTTTTATTGTCCAAATACTCTGATAATACCCTAGTAAAAATGTGCCTCAATTTCTCATATTTATTTTTGGCTTACAAATCACAAAAATATTATTTTTACATCTTTGTTATTGACTCTACATTTTAGCAAAAATAATTTATTATGGGGGTGCCTGGGTGGCTCAGTTAAGCATCCAACTCTTGATTTCAGCTCAGGTCTTGATTTCAAAGTCATGAGTTCAAGTCCCATGCTGGGCTCCACTCTGGGCATGGAGCTTACATTAAAATAAATAAGTTAACAGCTTTCTCTCCCAAAGTAATGTTTCTAAAATTACTAGCAATTTTGCTTTTTGTTTTTTTTAAATTTTGATTGGCTTATATAATCTATTTTTAATAATGTGTAATTTTATTTCAAGTGTATCTCTTTTAAGGTCTGTGGGGTTCTCATACCTCTGCTTTTAAATAAAAGATTTTTGACCTTTCAGAGTTGATTTTTGTTTTCTGTGTGTACAGATTACACTAGCTATTCTGTTTATAATTAAGCTAGTGGTTATCTTTGCTTTCTACATTCTTAACCTTTACGTGGGTTTCAGAATCATAATTAACTCTGTCTTTATAGAGAGATCATGCAACACATCAACACAAAAGCATAAAGCATAAAACAAACAAAAGCATAAAGAACAAAAGTGGAATGTTTCCCTTTGCTTCCATTACTCTCTCACCAGACTTAGACAATGCCAACAATCTGCTTTCTTTTATGTATTCATATTTGTTGATACATCGTCCATATTTTTTTCCCTTTAAACATAGAAATGGTTATATCATATGTACTGTTTTGCAATTTACCTTATTTCACAAAGTCTCAGAGACTTTGTGGAAGCTATATAGTCCCTTTTTTTAAACCACAAATTCCTTACTGTGTTTTAATTCTGATTCATTTTCTGACCCAGAAATAATCTTTAAAAACTTCTTTAAAAAAATGAAAAATCAGGGAAAGATCTTTGGGAGAAATATTTTATCAATTCTTACAGATCTGAACATATCTTTATGCTCCCTTTACATGTGAACATGTTGTTTAGGCATTAAATTCTTTGCCCCAAGGGTATATGTAGGGTATCTATTAAACCCTATAAACACTGTTCTATTATCTACAGAGGAGAAATTTAAGGTTAACTTGATTTTTGTTCTGTCTTCTTATTTTAAATGCTTGAAGAAGTCTATACTTGTTCTTGAAATTTTAACAGTTATTAGGATGTATATTTTTAAATCAAAGTAAAAGTCAAAAAAGGAGAAGACACATATATATTATCCAATTATGATTATGCATACATATTAATGCATACATATATATATACATATTAAGATGACATTCATATGTATTATTATTGGGTGTGGTGCCTGCTTAAGATTCTCTCCCTCTCCCTCTGCTCCTCCTCTCTCCACACTGCCCCTCATACTCCACCGGCTTGTGTGTGCTGTCTCTCCCCCCCAAAAAAACAAAAAAAACCAAAACAAAGCAAAAACCAAAAACTCTCTTCTTAAAAAGAAAAGAAAATTGGTAAAAATTTAACAAAAAAAATTAAATATAAAATACCAGAGGATCCAACGATTCCACTTATGGGTATATACCCAAAAGTATTAAGAACAAAGCCTCAAAGAGATTATGTGTAAACCAATGTTCACAGCAGCATTATTCCACAACAGCCAAAAAGGGGTAACAACTCAAATGTCCATCAACATTTGGATGGATAAACAAAATGTAGTTGTTATAAACACAATGAAATATTATTTAGCCTTAAAAAGGAATGAGATTCTGATATATGCTACAACATGGATGAACCCTGAAAACTTAATGGTAAGTGAACTTTGTCAGACAAAAAGATTCAAATATTACAAAATTCCACTTGAAGGTATCTAGAATAGTCAAATTCATAGACAAATTAGAATGGCTGCCAACAGTTAGGGGGAGGGAAAAATGGGGAGTGTTTAATGGATACAGTTCAGTTTGTAAAGATAAAAAAATTCTGGAGGAGGACAATGGTGATGGTTGCCTGACAACGTGAATGTACCTAATCCCTCTATACTGCACATTTAAAAATTACTAAAATGGTAAATTCTGTGTTATGTGTATTTTTCCACAATAAAAAAAAGGTTAAAAAGGAATAAAAGTAGAAATTTTTATTGGCCAAATGCAGAACTATGGTATGGTGGTAGCAATAAGAAGCTTAAACACAATAGTTCAAAATTACACAGTACAAAAGAATGTTTGGGCTGAACAATACAGGGATGAGAATACAGGCCCATTCTACTGGGGGAGGTGGGGTAAGACTGAGAATCAAGAAAAAAGAGGAAGGGAAGCTGGTGAGATAACTGACCCTGACCCTGAACAGTCTCATAGCTCCAAATGGATCTGCTTTGTAAGTTACAAATAGAGTAAACCTTCATTGAACACTTGCTATTTGTCAGTCACTGTTCTAAGCATTACCTGGGTTTTAACAAAATTGGCCTTAGTGACTCTGCCTGCAACCAAATTTCTGCTCCTCTTAATTACATGAAAATGTTAACTTGATATTCAAATAGATATAAATAGTTCTGGCTATGGCTTGGATTTCTGAAACCAACTGTTTTCAGATATTTAAGGGGGGTTTTTTAGTTACACAGTTAAATTCACTTCCCCTCAATAGCATATCTCCAGTATCTTACCACATGCATACATAAATGCATAAAAACTACATTTAAACAGTATGAGGATGAGTAGATAATCATACTCTTTAACCACTGTTTGTCCAGCCTTACATTTAGTGTGTTTTACTTTCTAGTCCTTCTCCCATTCCCAACTCCCATATCTCCTGTGAAACACAAATAATTTTATTGGTTTTTTGGATTATAAAAAAGGATGCATGCTAGCATTTAAAAATATATACAAAACATAAAAACACCTAAAAGTCACCTCATACGGCTATTTGCATTAACAGTCATAGTATGACTCACTCACAGATAGTAAACGACCTAAAAAAATGGTGCAAATTAAGCAATAATAAATGATATACTAACATTTCAACTTAAATTTTTTTGCTAACTGAAAATATGTTAATATTTTTATGCTAACTGAAAATATGTTAATATTTTTAGTATTAAAAATTCTTCAATCCTAATGCTGAAATGTAAATAAGCTAACAACTGATTCTTACCAACTTCACAAATAGTTTTAGTTGTAGTTTTTAGTAGTATCTGCATGCATCAATTTTTAAACTCTACACTCAAAATTATCATCCAGAGGTGCCTGGATGGCTCAGTCAGTTAAGTGTCCAACTCTTGATTTTGACTTGGGTCATGATCTCACGGTGGTGAGATTGAGCCCCACGTTGGGCTCCACACTGGGAGCGAAGTCTGCTAAAGATTCTCTCCCTCTGCCCCTCCCCCACTTAAAAAAATTATCATCCAAAACTATAGATCTCTGCAAAATGTCTTCTATCAAGGCTAATTTAGTGCCTTTCAACAGTCAAAGTGCTTTAGGGAATGTGGAGAAGTACAATTCAGATTTCATTCCTTTCATTAATGTAAAATTGTCAAGAACTACAAAGCTCTTTGATATAGGCAAGTCAGCCCTATATGGAGCAGAACAAACAGCCATGAAAGCCATGCAAACAATCTAACTTGGCGGGGTTCTTTAAGAAATCTACCAGTGCTAAAAAGTCTCTCATCAGAATCATCCCTTTAGATTACTACATTATTTTCAGAATACATTTGTTAAAATGTAAATGTTCACTAGGAAGGAATAATTACTATATGTATAAAAAAGAAACCGTTCATAACTTTTTTAAATTTAAGGAGCATACTGCACTCAGTAAAAATTAACTGGTAAGTAAAAATAAGAGTATTAAGGTCCACTCTTTTAAGGAAAATAGGTAATATAAAGATCAAGTACTAAAGGGCTTATATATTCAATGTAATGACTCTTATGACTTACCTCTAAAATCTGACTAGCTCTAGGTAGTGGGTGCCCATCAGCCTGGACCACTGTTATCTGACTGGGAGACTGTGACAGAATGCTGGAAGAGCTAGCGTAAGTCTAAAAACAAAGAGAAAACAAGGGTACTTCTTCTCTGTATAATATTAAACACAGGAAAAATTTAAAGGTCACTAAAACACTACCTAAGGAACACCTGGTGTGTACTTATGCTTGATAAGTAATGACTTATGTTTGATATAACCTTGTGGCAGATACCACATGGTCAGTGGCAGAGTTTCGTAGTCATCTAAAAAATTGCAGAGCTCTTTTACAAGAGCCTAAAGGAGGTGCCTCAGGCCTCTACACTCACCTACATAGTAAGACAATTTACAGAATACAAACAGAGACTAGATGAGGTCATAATTAAATTCAAAATAACACTGTTTTACAGTAACATATGAAAAATAACTCTTAAAAAGCTTTATGATATGAACATGGCTTAACATTTTAAAAAGTAAAATTAAGATGTCTTATATTCCATAAATGCTTCATTTTGATACTCTTACCTTAGACTGGTCAAGAATTTGAAAATTTTCCCATATTATTTTATCACTTTCAAATTTTTTCCAAGGATTACTCCATTTTTCAGACGCTTCTTTTTCTTTCTTCTTTAAAGCAACCTGTTCATCTGTAAATAATGTCCTTTTTAAAAAAATGTACAAAAACTGTAAAAAAAAAATCATGTAAACAAATCATGACCTTCTTAAAGAGCGCAGATTCCAACACAGATCTAATCAAAATTGTTTTTTAGGGAGATTAATTCAACAAGACAGAGAAGAATTTTAAGAGATATGGAATAAAACATTTAACCAGAACCAAACTGGATATAAAATGTTTATTATAATTAGCAATAAAAATCAATTTTTTTCAGAACAACGTATTTTATATTACGCAAATTACTGTGAGGTTCTACTGTCCTGTAATGTTCATTCGATTACTACTAAGAGACTGAAAAGATAAACCTCTGGATTCAGAGAACCCTAGAATCAAATCCAAGTTCAACCACTTCCTATCTACGTAACTGTGGGCAAACTGCTGTTCATCTTCCTAAAACTCAGTAAATTTTACTCTTCTGTAAAATGAGAATAGTGCCTATTTCAGTACAGTGCCTAGCACAAAGTAAATACGTAATAAATGTCAGCCACTATTATTCATAACTGCTGAAGAGTAAGAAAACAAAATCTTGGGTCTAACAAACTGATATAAAAACTAGGCCCCAAATCCATCAGTAGTTCTTAAAAATTCAGAGACGTATAAACTTAAATTTCAAGAATATTAATGAAAGCATGATTTCAAGAAAGAGAGATGTGCTTTTTTTAATAGGGTCAAATAAAAGAAAGTAAACTTTTTAGATAATAAAGCATAAAACATTTCAGTCATTTCCAAGTAGTTCCATCCAACTTCAGAAGTTTGGTATTACAGTTTGATAAGCAAAATTTGTATTGAAAGAAAATATTTAAAACTGAAAGTATGATATACACACATCAAATCGCGAAACCTTCAGATACTGCTATCATACATTTAATTTCTTCAAACTTCTGTTACCTTGACTTTCAATATCAATTCATTCCCAATTTCTTCTGCTTTTCTATCGCTTGTCTCAGCAGTGTTACGGCTGCCTCACAGAAAGACTTCCTAGTTAAATGGAGGGTGAAGTCCATCTTTATGCTTTTAGTACAGCTATTCTTAAAAAGTACAACTGTTACTTCATATATTTTCCAAATTCTGACACCTAGACCATAAGTCTAGTCCAAGAAGAAACAAGAGTTTCTTAGTTACTATCAATATTCTAAGATCCTAACAAAATGATATATTTTTCTGTTATACGGTCTACAGGATGAAAAAAAGCAATAAGCTCGTTTTTGTAGGGAATATACTTACTGATACCATATTAATGATTCTTGATCAAAGTGTTTTATTTTAAAGAATGAACTCTATTTTTAAATAAAACCATCTTTAAATCCATAGGATTTCTACAATGGAAAAATATGAAAATGGATTCTCAGGAAATGAGAAAAGTTTAGGAATCTTTGAGCTCCAGAATGATACTGATGACATTAATACTTATTGTTCATCTCTGGTCTTCTGGTACACACCAAGAGACTACCAGGCAAAAAGACACAACCTAAAGGAATATAAAACCACAAAGCTTTTTTATTGCAGCAAACTAGCCTAGATGGCAAATGTTATAAAAAAATGTTATAAAAAAAGATTTTTTTTTATAGTATCATACTGAAAGATATATTTCAACCTCAATATATATTCCTTAAGGCAACAAAAGTATAATAAAAGGTATAATAATTATGTACCAAGTTCTTTCTTCCACTGGGCTTTCTTTGCTTCCAACAAACTTCTGTCACGTTCTCTTTCCCCCAGAGTACTGAATATGTCAGCTGGTTTCCATACATTCTCTCTAAAACACAAAAAAATAACAGAAATCTTAATATATGCTTCTATAGAAGCTACTCCATAAATATTAAGTAATAAACTTAAATAGCTCTCCGTCTTCAGAGTAAATATTTCACATGAAAGTCAAGGAAAAGCAAAACCACAGTAACAGATATGAGTTACATACATGGCAATTTTCTGCTCATACTGCTTAGATGTCTCTTGATTTTTATTTAAAACAGATTTATTTTCATCCAGGACAGACGAAAGAGCCTCAGTTTTTTGGAATACTCCCATAACGTTCTCATCCTCTGGCTGATTGGAAATACTGTTTAAATGTAGACTGCCCTGACCTATGAGGTAAAAATGCATGTTTTAAAATGAACACTAAAATTGCATGTGTTACAATACCTTATTTTGGCGTACTGCTACACACTTTAAAAACACTGCCTTACAAATTACCAAAGTAATCACCTCTCGAAGCAGTCCTTCGGTGGGTATTATGATTCCCTTTTGTCAAAAAAGGAAACTGAGCCCAGAGGTTAAATGGTCCAGAGATATGGCCATTGCTGTATAACCTCTTGTGTCTAACAGGAAAACAAACAAGCAACAACAAAATTTCCATTTACTCTTGCTAGCAATATTTTTACAAATAATATAAAACACAAATCACAACTTAAAGAATAAATGCAAAACTGGTTTATGAAAAACTCATTACCTTGCCCTGATTTTTCTCATTTAGCTGGGATATCAATGGAAAACTTTATATGGACCACTGCCTATATGCCTCCGTTGTATCTATTTCCAAATGTTTTATACAGGCTCCTATGCTTGGCTCAGAAATTACTCTAATTCTTCTTAATGTGCTAACTTTCCCAATGAGGAGAAAGTATATTTAATATGCAGGTCATTATTTGATTAGATAAATGTTGCCTTCAGCTTTGTTGATATTCTCTCTCATTATACGTAATAAGTTTTTATTTTTTGTTCTCTAGGCTACAATTCTAGCTGTAAAGACCCAGATCCCTCATTTTACAAAGAATAATCTAGACCAAGACAAGTTACTCCAACTTGAATATCTTGGGAATGTACAGAAGCTACCTGTCCCCAAATCAGTTCTGGGGCCTCTTCCTGGTGACTGTTAATGTTATTTTTATTTATTTCATTATTGCCTAACAAAATTTTAATCACATTTCTACTTGTATTAATTCCTTAGCTCAAAGCTAAAGAAATCAGAAGGCTTTTAAAAACATAATACAATGCCCTGACTAATGAAACAGAAGACATGTTAACATTCTTCTACTTCTTCCAAGTCTGTATTTTATATTGGTTAAAAAGATGGTGCTGCCAATCCTCAGCAAGGATTAAGGGTCAGGAAAGGTACAATGCAGGGGCCAAGAAAATAATCCTTTTCAGCAACTCAAGTCAAATACTCAAAGTAAGGTTCCTTCAATTTTCACTAGAAATACTATAGTGATTTTTCAGAGCATTTTATATAATTATTTTTAATGTAAGTAAAGCTTTCTACATTCTGGAATAAGTACAACATCTTTTTGTACTAAGATCTTTACTCTAGAGTTCACGAAACTGGGTTTCTTAAGGCTATGGTACCATAATTGTAATACTCTGAGCATTAATCTTAAAATACGGCATATTATAGCTATAAAAGTAATTTTGCACGAGAATGTTCTCTAAAAGAATATTTTAAAAGATTATTACATGGTAAATCAGAATTTCAGAGGCACAGTTATGTAAAATCCAAAGAATGAGAAATTCTAAAACACATACTGGTAACATTAATATTAATTAAAACTTCAGAAAAACCTTACTTGTTTCCTCCTTTCCATTTTCAATCAGGGAAATAGATTTATTTCCTTGGTTCACAGACATCAAAATCTGTTGTAGTTGGTCTTGTGTTAGACACACCAAATTGCTCTTCATATTTTCAGCTGTAATGTGCTTTTTGCAAAGCTTCTGTTTAGCTACTACAGATGTATTTATCGTGTTTCTAGTCTTCTGTATATTGGGGGTTGCAGGTGAAATCTCTTTCTGGACATAAAGACAGTCTTTATCTACATACTGCTTGCATATATCCTTAGTGGGTGAAAAAGTCATACTATTTTTTTCACCTTTTGCCAGTGAAGTTTCTGAACCCATTCTCTTCTTTTGCAAAAGTTTTCCACTCCTTATACAAGTATTTTGGGTTGATTTCAGAATGTATCCAGTTTGTTTTGTTCTTAAAGGACATTTTGCAATCTTGGTCTTATTTCCCATCTGTTAAAACACCAAAAATGTATTCTTTATAACAGCCCATGAAAAATCAACAATTATCTTTACATAATCTGTGATTTCAGGCCTCTACTTTTTTCCACTCTGCTGTTAAGACACTATATGCATGAGACACTAACATTTAACCTTTGCAAATCTTCACTTGAAAGCTTCATCAATAACTGGAAATTATTATTTTTCTCTACATAATGAATATAGAACTTTTATTCTAGTTGTTACAGGACCTCTCCAAACTCCAGCTTTGAATCTCATGTCATGATTATATCACTCAGATCACCTCTTTTCTTTATAGGTATCTACAGACCTGTGAGTTAGTAACATAGGTTAGTTACTTCTTGAATAAATTAACTTGTAGGTCAACATCCCTCTAACATAACTCCTATCTTAATTATTAGTGCTTTCATATCCACACAGATCATTCTTCCAATTTCCTGGCCTCTCATTTCCTTGAACTATATTCTTGTCCTCCATGCTACCTCAGGTTCTCATTCTCATAATGGTAGATACTAACCTTGTATCTACTCCTAACTGCAATCCCTCCATAATCTCAATTTCAAGTATGGCACAATGACCCAACACCCAATTTTCCCCAGCTCACTTCCTTGCATATCCCAGTTCTGATAATTCTTTAACTCAGCTGGGATCTATAATCTATTTATCCTACCACCTTCCTCTTGTCCTCCCTTACCAATATTAAATTCCATGATTAGCCATAACCACCACCGTCTTCTATTCTCAACTTCTCTGTTCTGACATACATGCTTTGCAAATCCCCAGACTGGTAAAATCTAACTCTTCACCTGCTCTGTGCCCGCACCCAGGAAGAAAAACACAAAGCCACAATATCTAGTTTCACCTTAAATACATAATCCAAAACAACAAATGGGCCCTTCATGCTACTCAGCAGTTACGATTTCACAAATTCATTTACTCTCTCATTCTTTTTTTTTTTTTTTTAAAGATTTTATTTATTTGACAGAGATAATGACAGCCAGCGAGAGAGGGAACACAAGCAGGGGGAGTGGGAGAGGAAGAAGCAAGGCTCATAGCGGAGGAGCCTGATGGGGGGCTCGATCCCATAACGCCGGGATCACGCCCTGAGCTGAAGGCAGACGCTTAAAGACTGCGCCACCCAGGCGCCCCTACTCTCTCATTCTTTTAACAAGTTTCAACTTTCTCCTCTTTCCCAAAACTAACACTTTCTCTTTCATATTTATTCTCAGCTGAAGATCTTGATCACTATTTCACTGAAAATCTTACAAAGAAGCATTCAGAAAAAACTTCCAAGTTTCTACCACTTAATCTGTACCAGCATTGTACTCATACAAACTGCTTGTACTCCTGTTATTTGTAGATATTCTCATAATCCTTTCTTTCTCAGGGATCTCTCTCTAGCAATTCTTTGCTTTCTCCTGAATCATCAGCTGTTTCTTTCCTGCTAGATCACATCTTTATCATCTTTAAGAATGCATGATCGGGGCACCTGGGTGGCACAGCGGTTAAGCGTCTGCCTTCGGCTCAGGGCGTGATCCCGGCGTTACGGGATCGAGCCCCACATCAGGCTCCTCTGCTATGAGCCTGCTTCTTCCTCTCCCACTCCCCCTGCTTGTGTTCCCTCTCTCGCTGGCTGTCTCTCTGTCAAATAAATAAATAAAATCTTAAAAAAAAAAAGAATACATGATCCCACTTTCTCATCTCCCACAATCCTATTCCAGCCAAGCTTTCACCCACACCACTCCACCAAAAATGCTCATCGTCATTAATAACTTTTTACATTGCAAATTCAGTGACTGATCCACAGATCATCTTACCAGACTTATTGGGATTATTCTTCCCATTTTGAATCACTTTCTCTACTTCATTTCCTGAGGATTCCACAATTCTGGTTCTTTGCTGTTCCTTCTCAGTCTTTACTGGCTCCCTTTCCCCCAAACCTCTTAAAGTTGCTTAGTCCCAGGATCTCTTAGCTCTAACTCACCTCGTTCACTTGCTAATTTCATTACCCTGGTTGTTCTAAATATTATCCATATGTTGATGACTCCCGAACTTGTCTCCAGGATGGACCTCTCCCCTAACTTGAGGTTCCAAACACTTCTACTGGGTTAACAGCCATTTAAAACAACAAGCCCCAAACAAAACTCTTGATCTCCCACATGCCCCTAAATTACTTGCTCCCTTCAGTTTTTCCCATCTCAGCTACCCATGACAAAAATTTTGGAATTATCGATTATTGTCTCAATATGCCAGCCACACTTGTCATCAAACCTTGTTTTGCTCCATCTTCAAAATATATCCTAAATCTGACCACTCCTGAACAACTCTCTTGCCAACCCTCTACCCCAAGACATCATTAGCTCTTGCCTAAGTTACTGAAAAGCCTTCAGATTTTGCTTCTGCCCTTGCTCTCCCAGTAGGTTCTCAACACAGCCGCCATAGTGAGTACCTTAATAGGTTAAGTCAGATCATGTCACTTTCTTCAAAAGCTTCTAATGGTTTCCTATCTTACTTAGGAGGAAAAACTGAAGTTCATACCAAGATCAAAAAAGACTAATGATCTGTGCACTCTTCACACTTATCCCCTTACCTAATCTCTCTGATCTCATTATCTATCTTAGCCTCCAGCCACATGGGCTTCTTGGCTACTCCTTGAATTCAACAAGAACCTCCAGTTTTAGGCCTTAGCACTAGTCAATCCCTCTAACTGGGACATTCTTCCTTCAGATTCTATATTGTTCATGCACTCACCTCCTTCAAATCTTTGTTCCAACATCAGTAACTCAATAAGGTCTTCTCTGACCACCCTATTTAAAATTGTAGGTTTCATTTTTGGGCAGTGGCGGCGGGGGGAGGGGGTGTTATCGCAGCTTTCCTGTTCTACACTCACACTCCCACCTACCTAGCATTCCCTTTTCCAAAGACTGCTGTGCCCCTGAAGTGACTGTGCCTCTTCTTCCCCTTCTCTCCTTTATTTTTCTCTATAGCAATTTTCATCTTGTAACATTCCATATTTATTTTGCTAAATGTATGCCCATTCAACCCCTTTCCAATGTAAACTCCCTAGGGCAGAAATTTTTGTATACTTTGTCCACCACTATCTACAACCCCAGTACAGAACAGTGAGTGGAAGAGAGTAGGTGTTAAGCAAGTTTTTCATTATCCTCAACTATACTATTTTAAAAACTGAATTATATCTCTCCCCCATATTTGTTCCCCCTTCCAAAATATCCCACTTCTGCAGCACTGTTGTTCTCATCTCTCAGACCAGTAAGCATGGAGTCATCTTGAACTTTATTCTCCTTCATGGTCTTCTTTAGCTTTTGCGCAAGTACTGGTCATTCCTTCCTTCCAAATATCTTTTTCTCAACATTTACATGATGATAAGCCTAAATTCAGGTTTTCATTACCACACTACTAGATTACAGCCTGCCTATCTCATATCTTTATAATCTGTACATTTTGGCAAACGCAATTAAATTAATTCAATGGTCACTCAATCAAAATTAACTTGCTTTTTATGTGCTCACCAATATGGAAAAGAGCTAGAGGTAAAGATTAATAAGATACTTGCTGTCAAGGAGTGAGGTAGATACCACATGACTTTCACCCAGCTTATATCCCAACTCTCCTGGTCTTTCAGTAACTTACAAAATATATAACCACACTTTGACCAATAGCCAATTCCATTTCATCCTACTTTTCAAAATGTACCTGCATTATCAGCCACAAGATCTGTTTATTAGCCTCTTCATCTCATCTACATCCTATTTGTTCCTGGCTTTAGGCTTTTGATAATACCAATACCACAATGTAAAATGCCTTTTTACCCTCCCAACTTCTGGCTATTTAAAAAAACATTCTTTTTAACATTTATTTATTTTAGGGGGGGAAGGGAGGGACTGAAGGGGAGGGAGAGAGGGAGTCTCAAGCAGACTCCGCAATGAGTGCAGAGCCTGATGTAGGGCTTGACCTCATGACCCTGAGGTCACTACCCGAGCCGAGCCAAAACCAAAAGTGGGACACTCAACCACCCAGGCACCCCTGAGGCTATTTTAATATAACTAATTCTCTAAGTGAGAGGTGGCAACCTCAAATACCTACTGTACATTAGGCTTAGGAGGAACTGGGATGAGCTGAGAGCATTTTTCTATCTAAAGGAAGCAGCTACCACTCAGAACCAGCCTACGCTGCCAAACAGGAACCTGAATCTGCTTGCTAGATTACCCAATATTTCAAGAGAACCAAAAATGTCAGTTTCTACATTAAATTTTCTAATTTTTAGATATTGACAATTCACTCTAGTTTTTGACCACCACTATGTGGATTAAGCAAATTAGCAGCAGACTGCGCATAGCTTTTACAACTGAGCCCTACCACCTCATTCTCTAGCTATAGCTCCTACGATGTCACCTTTCTTTGACTCATATTGGCCTTTTTTGGGGTCGCTGATAGTTGAACATTTCCTATCTCTAATCAGTTGCTCATTCAAACTGCGAAGTGCAGTGCATACCATTAACATATCTTGAAAGTCTCTCATTTCTGTCCCCTTTTTTCCATTTCACTTACCACTACATATGTTCAGGAACTCCTAAAACTCTCCCTGAACTGTAACTGGCCCATAACTGGTCTCCCCATTATAATCTGTCTTTACCAAACCGTCCGAAGCCCTTTCCTACAACACAAATTATACTGTATGGACTCTGCTTTTCAAAAATTCTTTAATGCTCCCTACACACAAATCAGTAAAGTTCAAACTCTTTGAGTATACATTTAAACTCCTTAAGACTGTAACCCCCCCCCCAAGCTTTATGTTCTACACTTCCCCAAGAGACACACTATTCCCCAAATGCAAATTATGCTATCTTGGTGTTTTGCCCACTATTGTCTAAGCTTAGAATACACTCCCATACCCCCTTACCTATAAATATCTGCCTCATCTTTTAAGTTCTAATTAAAATGTCACCTCCTTTTACGAAGCTTTCCCTGGTCTCCTCAAACCATAAAGAGCTGCTCTTTGCAGTGTTCTCTGCCTTTTATAACCCTACCATGGCATACATTGTATCTCCCTGTATTGTATAGTTATTTGCCTGACTGATACCCCTACCTCCAGAAAACAAGGCCTAGGTTTTACTCATTTTTTTCCTGCTCAGCCACAGAAGAAACACAGCCAAGAATGGCACTCCACTAAAATTTTATAGCTTCAATAAATCCTTTTTAAATAGAAACCTACTAGTTGGAGCTCTAATTTATGTAGAATTATCTGGCTACATTCCACTTACAAAAGAAAAAAATGTACCAAAAAAAATCTTCTGAAAATATTTAATAAAAAGGGGAGGGGGGCAATGACCTGGCATGAGGTCCATATACATTCAGCTCAACTCTGATTACTTTGGGGGGGGGGGCAGAGGGAGAGGGAGAATCCCAAGCAGGCTCCACAACCAGTTCAGAGCTCAAAGCAGGGCTTGATCTCACAACGCTGAGATCATGACCTGAGCCAAAATCGAGAGTGGGATGTTTAATTGACTGAGCCACCCAGGTGGCCCCTGATTATTTTTTGTAGCTAAACAGCAGGAAAAAAACAACAAATGGAACCAGCAAAAAATCATGAACAACCAAATAAATATTCAATTACGTTCAGGTTACTTAATAAGAAAAAGAAATCTAGCCCAAATAATTCCCCAAGTGTTTACTAGATCAGACGAATTTTAATAGATCAAAGAAGAGTCTTCATGTCATAAAACATTTTTATGTAACAAGTTGCTCTTTTAACTAGTTTTAATTCTACCAATATTTTTTTCATAATACAAACAAAGTCAATGCATTGGTTTAATATCAGCTGAGTTTACCATTTATATGGGGCCAGGATCCCAAGGCCCCAGAAAGAATCAGAGAAAAGTAACATTTTAAATTATTATATGCTAGTTAATACTAATATTGTATACACCCTTTAGTGTGTCACTACTTTGATTCTCACATGTAGAAATACCTGTGGAAAAAAATTTTTTATATTTCAACTAATTTATGAGACAATTTTAAGCATAAGACTTTGGAATTTGTAAATTACTCATGACACTGAATCATTAATATTTCTTTCATTTCTCCTCCAATAACCTTTAGAAATTAAGATGGTAACAATCTTTACTTCATATTCCTTACCACAGGTTTTTAAAAATGCAGAAGGGATTTTGAAAAAATTAAGAAAGTACTCTGACCACACATGCGTTAAATTTGATGACGATGAGAGTTCAGTTGGGTTTAAAGAGCACACTGTGACGATGATAGTAATTCAACCTGTGAGGAAGGGGAAAACCAGAACTCTAAGTAGGTGCTGTGGTCACTCAGGAACGTCTCCCAGTAGAAAAAGAAAGTACTATGAGAAGAGAATTCACCAATAACTTATGGAAAAGAGAATCCAACATATAGCTGCAGAACTGAGATTTGGGAGATTAAAAAACAGATTTAAGCAAAAAAGACAAGTACTACTGTTGTGTATTTTTTGTCTTCTATAGAGTAAAGAAACGACAAGGAAGATCTCAGCAACCCCTATAAATATGGGAAGAGAAACTCCTTAAAATAAAATCAATATAGAGGAGAGACTTAGGTGTCATCAGTATTTTTTCCAGCTTTATTAAGGTATAATTGACAATTAAAAATTGTACATATTAAAGTGTACAATTTGATTTGATATATGCACACACTGTGAAACAGTCACCACAATCAGGCGAATTAACATATCCATCACCTCACATAGTTATCATCATCAGTACTCTGAAGTCCCCAAAGCAAAAGGAATAAAACCAAACAATTTGCTCTAAGACAGTAAATAACAAGATCAACATCGGCTGAGACACATTATTCTGGAAAAAAGAATCCTAGAATAAGATATTTCTAGTGGAAATATTGCTAGTAGAATCTTGTAATAATTCTATCAAAAGTCCAAAACTAGTTAATTTTGTTATAAGCATGAAAGGAGACCACCATATGTTCTAAGTTGGTTAAAAAGACAATGAAATGTCTTCACAAATGTGGTACTAAAGCAAATCCATTAAAGACCAATGAAAGGGGAAAAAAGCGAAAGAGAAAAGAGGCCAGGGGAAGACGGAAATCAACTATGACAAGCAATTTTTATCTAAGATCTCAAAAAGGAGTGCAGTATTTGTTAATGTGACTCAAATAAAATAATTAGTTGCAGTATCTTAACAGAGCAGGACCTGGGGTGCCTTGGTGGCACAGCCAGTTAAGCATACGACTCTTGGTTTAGGATAAGGTCATGATCTCAGGGTTGTGAGATGGAGCCCAGGGCCTCATGTGGGGCTCCGCACTCAGTGCAGAAACTGCTAATAGTCCCCTTTCCCTCTGCCGCCCTGTAAAATTACTTTAAAAATCTTTAAAAAAAATTTTTTTTAAATAGTCCAGGACCAGGAAAAAATATACAACTTGCATTCTGACTAAAAAAAAGCACACAACATATATAGCTATATACCATATTTAGGAAGAAATAACTTTTATAACTAGCATGTGGATTTACTCTGATTATAATCACTCGTTTATGCTGGATACTCAATCAACTTCCCCTTAATTAAACCTGGAAAAAATAGCAAAGCCATCAAGAGCTCACAGGTGAAAAGTGCCACATCATTCAAATTGAGTTCTATTCAAGAAACACAAAGAAAGACTTTAAGATGTTACAAAGATAAAAGAAAAAAGAGGGCTACAGTAAATTGTGGGAGAGTTGAAACTTCTGCTGATATGAATCTAAAAATGGAAAAAGAAATAGGGAACAAGAAAAGTAGGATATCAAAAAGTTGTTAAAGTGGTAAAGGCATTTTGGGTTCCTGATAAAAATAATTTAAAAGGAAAATTATCATTAAGCTCAAGTATGATCTCTTAAAAGAGAAAGCAAAATGCATGTACGAATTTGTCAATCAAATACACCGTTTTGGTGTGGGAAAGCGAAATTTGAGTACGAAAAGAAAAATATTTTCATTTTAAAGTGTGAATATATATTTTTAGAGATCACAGGAACCGCACTGTCTGGCATAGTAGCTACTAAATTCACATTAAAAATTAAATAAAACTAAAAATTCACTTCCTTAGTCACACTAGCCACATTTTAAGTGCTCAATAACCACACAAGACTTGGGACTGGCTACCATCTTGGAAAACACTGATCTTAGAACATTTCCATCATCACAAAAAGATTTATTGGACAGCACTGATCTAGAGAAAGAGTTCTATATGACTTTTTAAACTGAAAAATTATGATCCCATTTCTGTGAAAGAACCTGTCTGAAAGCAAGAGAACAATAACTTCTCATTATCCCCTAGCCCTTATAATATATTGATAGGAATTATTTTCAAACCACTGTAAAGAAAACCACATTTTACATTCAAAAACAGGTCAGATCATTTGGCTTACCTTCACAGAATTTTTTGATTTACATTCTACAAAAGAAAACAATAATTACTGAACTATCAAACAAAAATATACTAAGGCAGTCACAAAAGAAAATTTTAATTAGCATTGTTTTAAGAAGATATTTAGAAGAAATGTTAACCCCCAAAGCATTAACTTTAGGTCCTGTTTGAGTGTTCTAACTTTTACAGTGTACTTCAAGTATTTCTATATCATTTCTCTTTATTTTCCAAGGTAAAACTATAAGCAGATCAGAGAAAAAGAAAATAATGTGAAAAAGAAGACTACCAAAGTATCCGGAGTTTTAAAACTAATACTAAAAATGACTTTAGCAACTGTGGACTTACTACAAATTTAATTTTCTTGAACAACACACTTTACATGCACAGAACATAATTACACAGATTTCACCTAAATTATTCATTATGCAATTATGAATATTAATATGAAATTTACTGAAGAATTAAATTTTATGAATAAATACTGACAGTGGTAAGCAGTGATGTAATCTGACTTTACTTAGCTAAAAATAAATCTGAGAAAGTTGGCCAAAAACAGCTTTTTGCAAAGTATCATTTTAAAATTACTCTATTACAAGCAAAAAGTATATTAAAGTCGTGTAAACTTTATGTAGGAAATTTAAAAGTTAACATTTTAGATTTCTGGTAACACAGCATACCATATGGACACAATATTAACTTGGTTTTTCCATCCAACAATTCAGTTTCAAGCTTTAAACCATCTCTGCAAAACAAAAGAAAGTTGTCATTTTTAAGAAGCAGCAACATTTTAAATAGAAATGAAAGGCTCATTTGAATCTTGAAAGTAAATATGTTCTTTTGAATCTATACAGGAATCTTGTAAATAGTAAGCCACTTTTAATAAAAAAAGTTTTCCAATCTGAGATAAAACGCTTAGGGAAAAACTCCTGAAACTTTCCAATGATGCAAAGAATTTGTTATCTTTAACATGAAACTTCATTTTCTTACTGGTAAGCAATAAATTCAATCATCATAGCATTATTTAACTCTCATAACTCTAGACTGAAAAGAACGCTTTTAAAAAACTCCCCACCTAAGTTAAAGGAGCACATTATCTATTAGTTTCATAATGATGTCATGACTAACACACTCTACGGCATGCTACAGCATTAAGCTGAAAGTGAGCTGTTAACACTGCCACCAGGATTAACTTTTTGAGCATAGTGATAGTTTACTATCACAACAATAAATCTGTAATAAACTCTGGCTGTTCTAATTTATTTGTGCATGTCCAATGCAAGAGCACAGTGTAACAGCAGACACTGTCAAGGAAACTTGAACATAAGATCCTAATAAAAACTCCACTGAAAACAAAAATAGTCCACATTTAATTCACTGTTTCCTAAGGCGGGGAGGGGGGTGTCATTAAACATCAACAGAGACAAAAGTGATGTCCAAGAGACAAAATTAAATCTAGCGGGCCAGACAAGGAAGAGAAAGGTTGGGAAAAGTCTGATTGGTAACAACGAAATTTGCAGTGTTGCTCAGTAGAGGACATCAAAATACCCCAACTTAATTTATGAAGATAAAACACTGGAAAAAAATGGGTTTTAAAGGTTTCCCTGTGGCAGGGTTAGAACAGTTCGTGTTTACGTCGGTGAAACCGAACAAACAAAAAACTGAATCCGAAAAGCATGTCTGTTCAGCATCATTGCACTGTAAACTCCTTCAGGGGCAGACTTATTTTTCTCTCTCCGCATTCTAGCACACAAAATTCATTTGCTAAATGATGTGCAGTAGTCTGAATTGGGTGACTTTTCATCTTCCTAAAATATTAAACTTCCCAGTAATGAAAACCCTGTAACAGTCCTTTTTATTCAACCACTACTTAATGAGGGTCTATTAGGGGCCAACCATTGGCAGGGCATCGATTCCAAGACCCGATTCCTAGCAGTACCATCGTTAAACTCATCTGGGCGCTCCGACAGCCTGCAAAGACGCCAAAGCCAGAGGCGTTAAGGACCGGGGGCCTGGGCCAGGATTTCTCCCGGGAAGCCGCTAAGCTTTATCTCTCCATCTGCCCTCCCCGCTTAACGCCTCTTCTTCCTCTCCACCCTGAGGTCAATGAGAGCGCGGAAAGGAGGTCCCGGGCAGATTTACTCCGAGTTATGATGGGGAAACGCGGCGCGGGCAAAGGCCGTCCCGGGCCCTTTGCCCCCTCTCCGCCTCAGGGAGCCGGCAAAGCCGTTGAAGGCGGCGCAAGCTAGGAAGGAGTTCCACGAAGGGCTCCAAAGGCCAACCCAGCTTTACCCCGTCTTTACTAAAGACCACCCTTCTCGGCCCAGCTTACCCCAAGTTCATGGCCTGACCTCTCGCTCTCTCCACAGGACGCTCAACCCCCTGTGTACGCCTGTTGCCGCCGCCGCTCAACAAGCGCTGCGCCGATTGGACACAGTGATGCCGGCGAGCTGGGAGAACGGGCCAATCAAAGCTCGGCGTGCTGGCGGGTGCGCTCGGCGGGGGCGAGGCTGCGGGGCCACGCCTCGTCTGCCAGGCCTGAGACCCTCTAACCCACTGAGACTTGGGGACTGGGGGCCTTGGTTCCTCGGAGTTGTAGCACCCCGAGTTCGCTCGGAGCCCTCAGAAAAGGGCCTCAGCTCAGGTGTAGGTAGAAAAAATATGAAGAAACAAAAAGCATAAACTTTTTAGGAAATGAATATTTTCCGTATTTTACATTTGCAAGAGAGGTTATTTGGGTATGAAATAAGTTGGAGGGCAGGGTGTTGGGGAGAGACTCCTAGGCCGCGTACAGGCTTTGTCTTATTTCTGACTTTGACCTTAGCATGAAGCCTGGTACCTTGTAACTCTTTTTAAATTGCGACAATCACAAGTAGTCAGTAAATTTAGCTCTTTTGTGCCAGACGGGGATCTAAGCATTTTGTTTCTGGAGCTTTACAACATTATCCCGGAGGCACAGAGAGGTTAAGCAACTCGCCCAAGGACTAGCAAACAATTTAACCCCAGAGCGTTGTTCCGAACTATAACTAGTGTTGTATGAGTTGAACTCCGGTTCATTCTTAAAGATCTAAATTTAGACGTCATTTCCTCCAAAACCTCCTCCGGAATCCACTAATGGGTAAATCAGGAACCCATTCTCTGCACCGCCCCCCTTAATCCCTGCCCTTTTGATCAGTGTACGAATGCATTTAAAATCCTGTGTCAGAGTGAGCTTCAGAGGGGCAGGTCGTTGATGTCTTAAACTCCCTAGCTGCAGCGTCTGGCACTGAACAGTGTAGACCGCAAATAATTGTGAAATGAAAGAACAGCAAAAATAAAAAACGCCAACAACTTTATTAAATTTGACTGAATGCTATTTCATGATGAGGATTATAATGCAATTACTAAAAGTTCACAGTTTTTCATCTGTCTGCTCATAAGATTTTTACAAACTATGCTTGTAATGAATGAGGCACATTGAATTCACGGGGTACATTCTGTGACAACTCAGAGATCTTTTAATATTCGCTTATGTACCTGGTCTGTGGAAGATATACTTAAATAAACATTTGTTAATTAACTTGACGGAATAAATGAACATGTACCAATGTACATTTGATCCCTTGCTTTCGTGTGTATTTTTTAAGGAATACTTATCTGTGCATAGGGAAAAAAAGGCTAAAAGGATGTAAACCAACATGTAACAGATACAGTGGTGTGCTTTCAAAATGTTACTTTGTTTCTAACTGTTATTATTATGAAAATATTTAAATAAAAAATGACAGAAGGGTACAATGAGCACCTATATATCCTCTACATAGATTTGATGATTGTTAATATTTTGCCACATATGCTTTCTCTCTCTTCCTCTCTCTCTCTACCCACACGTGGGCAGGCACACCCATATATTGCCTGCTACCACACACCTTTTTTTGCATCACCATTTGCAAGTTACAGATGCCATAACACTTTGCCCTTAAACACTAAAGTATGTGTCTCTTAGGAATAGGAAGTTCTCTTATATAACCATGGCACTATTATTGTACCTAAGAATATTAGCAATTTCATGATAACATCTAATGTTCTGCCTGTATTTAATTGTCCTCACTTGTCCTAAGAATATCTTCAATAGCTTTTTATTTAGAAAGCTAAAGTCAACCAAGGATTACACATTACATTTGGTTGTTAAATATCATCTCTCTCTCCCCCACCAGAATAACAACATAGTATATTTATTACTAAATGCTTAGCAAATCTCTACATCTTTCATTTTTATTGTGGAAATATAATGAAATTTGCCATTTTAACCATCTTAAAGTGCACAATTCAGTGGTACAATGTTATACAACTATCACCAATATCTATTTCCAAAACTTTTTTTATCACCCCAAATAGAGACTCTGTACTCATTAAGCAATAACTCCCCATTTCCCCCTCCCTGCAACCCCCTGGTAACCTCTAATCTCATTTCTGTCTCTATGAATTTGCCTCTTCTAGATACTTCAGATAAATGGAATCATATTGATATAGGCTGGCCAGGTCCAAAGACCCAGAAAGGGTCCCACAGAACCAGCCAAGAGGGTCCTTGGCTTTGCACAGAATAGAAATCAAATGCAAGCCAAGAGGAAGTGAAAGCAGAGTTTATTGAATAGTGTAAGTGATAGTGTACAGCAGAAAGGACAGGAGAGTCTCATCTTTGCTCGGGGTTTGGGGTTTTTATGGAGGATGGTGGTCTGGTGTGTGTGTCCTCTCAGGCATCCAGGAACTGGTCAAAACAAGGACAAGTGCTCAGGTGTCCTCCATAAGTCACTTATGCCCTGGAGCCTGGGGTCTTGGCATCAAGTCGTCTGGAGTCAGTGGTCTTGGAAAACATACATGACAACCTCAGCCTTGCTGGGTCACTCCTTAGATGTTATCTATTATACTAGAAGACTCCAAACAAATGATTAACTCCTTGACCTTTACAAGGAGGGCATACATTAAGGCATGTGTAAGGCGGGGGTGCAGGTCCTAGCAAGAATAGAGGCAGCAAAAAAGCAGTCCTTTATGGGATCCCTTTCGCTTTCCTATCTCAATACAGTATTTGTCCTTTTGTGTCTGGCTTCTTTCACTTAGCATAATATTTTCAAGGTTCACCCATGTTGTAGTATGCATCATTCCCTTTTATGGCCAAATAACATTCCATTGTATGTACATCCCACAGTTTGTTTATTCATCCTTCTTTTGATGGACACTTGGGTTGTTTCTACAGTTTGGCTCTTGTGAATAATGAACATTGGTTACAGGTATCTATTTGCATCCCTATGTTTAGTCAGTGTGTGTATATGTGTGTGTGTGTGTGTCTGTGTACTACAGAGAGAGAGGAAAGAGAATTATAAGGAAGTAGCCCACTCAATTATGGAAGCTGAGAAGTTCCATGATTGGCAAGCTGGAGACATGGGGAAGCCACTGATATAGTTCAGTCTGAGTCCAAAGGCCTGAGAACCAGGAGAGCCCAGGGTGTAAATCCTAGTGAGAGGACAAGAGAAGAGTGATGTCTCAAGGAGTGGAGCAGAGAGCCAATTCTCCCCTGATTTCCCTTTTCATTCCATCCAGGCCCTCAACAGGTTGGTTGATGGCCGGCCACACTAGGGAGGCCCCTCTGCTTTATTCGGTCTACCGGTGCAATTGCTAATCTCATCCAGAGACACCCTGACAAATACATGAGAAATGATGCTTAAGCAAACATCTAGGCACCCTGTGGCCCTGTCACGTTGACGCAGAAAATTCACCATCTCACTCTGTTTTCAATTATTTTGGGTATCTACCTAGGCATGGAATTACTTGGTCATATGGTATGTCTATCTCCAGCTTTTTGAGACCTTGGCGAACTTTTCCACCACAGTTGCCCCATTTTACATTTTTACCAACAATGTACGAGGGTTCCAATTTCTCCACATCTTCACCAACCCTTGTTTTCCATTTTTTGTTTGTTTTTAATTTTAGCCATCCTAGTAGATTCCCTGGTGCTCACAGTTCCTGCCTGTTTCGTTTGTTTCTTGAGGGGTACTTAGCGCTTGGAGCTGCCAGCTCCATCATTCTGCTGATGTCATTGCTCTTTACTCCCTTTTAATGTAGACCAGTCGCCCCACCTGTAGAATGGCTCACAATCAGGATTTGTCTGATTATTTCCTCAGGGTGTGGTTTAACTTGTTCCTCTATCCTCTATCTTTCCTGTAATCAGCAAGTTAGACATTTTTACTAGGAATACTTTAAGGTGGTACTCTGTGGTTCACAGTGTAGCACATTAGGCTGTCCAGTTACTGCGGCCAAATTTGAAGACTTAGGTGGTAACTGCCCCATCTCTCAATTGTAAATGTCCATTTTCCCTTTTGAAATTAGTAAATAATCTGGGTGGCTGATAGTTTGGTACTGTGTATAACCTGTTTCCTAATACCCCTTCACCTAACAGTGAGAGGTGATCTTTATTGTACATGTTCTGTATTTTTCAATAAGTCATGTTTTTCATGGTTTTATACCCTCTTGCATACCACTCTTCTGCACAATAGGGATGGGATATAACTTGCCCATGATCTTAACTGCTGTACCGTGCTTCTCTCTTTGACAGAACTAGTCTCCTTCAATTCTAGTTTTCTAGTTAAACAATTAAGAAATGTTTCCTTAAAGATGACAGCAGGTTTTGAAAATGTAGTATTCTTCAAGATGACATTAGGTTTTACCAAAGAAAGGAATGCTTGTAAGTCATTTGCTTGTCTGATTCCCCTGAATTTAACTTTCGATTAAGCCAACTTTAACGGCACTGCAGACCCTCCTAACATAATAAAAGGTATACATCTTGCTTACCCAAAAGTAAACAAATATGGCTATGATTATTTGAACTGTTTATATCTGTAGAAAAGCATCAGAAAAAAACTCCATGCTCTTACTTTGCTCAGTCATCTAAATCCTGAATGTGTAAATCATTTCCATTTCTTTGCATACTATATTTTCATTTCTGTCTTTTTTTAAAGGACTTATTTACTTATTTGAGAGAGTGGGGAAGGGCAAAGGGAGAGAGAGAATCTCAAGCAGACTCCCCACTGAACGCAGAGCCTGACGTGGGGCTCAATCTCACAACCCATGAGATCATAACATGAGCCAAAATCAAGAGTCAGACGCTTAACCGACTGTGCCACCCAGGCACCCCTGTATTTTATCTCTGTATGAATGAACACTTTTTGTCATGGAAACTGGTGCTTTTATCAAGTGCCCAATAAGGTATCTTCAAGTTAAAAAGGTGTTTTGTATTTATTTTGCTTCTAGGAATTTGTATCAGTCTGGGTCCAATCAAGAGAGAGAGAAGCCACATGGTAATTTGAACAGGGAAAATTTAATATAAAGAAGTATTAACTATAATCATAGTTAATAGGGGTCTGGCATAATGAGAGATTGCCTAGTAAGAAAGAAACAGAACTCTCAAGAAAACAGGAATAACAGATATAAGCAGCAGTTTAGATAGAGCCCCCAGGGCTTTGCTGGGGGAATCTGCTGATGACTGGGGGCTGCTGGCCTCTATGCTCTACAGGAGTTAAACGCTGAGGCCTTGTATTCTGGGGACTGGACCCTGGAGATCCTGCCTATGCTGCATGAGCCTGATGTTGGAGAAGCTGCCAGTGCTGCAGAAACTGGAAAGTGGGGGAAGCCTCGTCCACTAAGTTGTTGAATGCCAAGGAGCCTGCCAAGGGGACACACTGGAAGCAAGGACAGGACTCTTTCCTCCTGCAGTGTCTGTCCAGCCCCCTCTACTAAGAAAGCTTAACGTGCTGTCAGCTACGAAGGAAACATTTAAAGGGCCCAGATCCATCCTTTACAGAGATGTAAAGGATGAATTTGAAGCTGAACCAATAGATTGATAACTGACATATATTTTTTATATCTACCAAGGCTTTCCCTAATACCTCTCTCTCACTCTGTCACTCTCCAATTAATAAATAAATCTTTTTGAAAAATTCACTCCCACAGTTCCACCCTACCCATGTATCAGACACCCTTCAACATTTCTGCCTGGCAGGGCGTGGCAGGGCACCACTCGGTCTTAATTTACATTAGAATGTGATTATATCATGTATATCAAGCATCAGCAGCTGGTGCAGGGGCTTTTGGATTGATGGTGAAAATCAGTGGTTTTAGAACTCTATAACTGGGAGGCCTGCCACTCTCAGGACTACCTAGAACCCCTTTTCACCATCAGTGACTAAGGACCCTGCTGTGGACTTCTATGGTTCTCTTCCTAGAGGACATCAGCAGAACCACTTTGATATGAGACAAAATAATTAAAGCCCTCCCTTGGAAAGTTGCATCCTAGGCTGATTTCTGCAGTTTTGCTTGAAACTGTTCAACAGCCTTTCAGAAATACATAACTAAGAAGACCTTCCTGCATCTTCCATCTGCAGAATTCACTTTTCCTCCTTACACACCGTTGCTGTGCAGTGTTTGCGATTCATGTGTGAGCACCCCTCGACAGAGCCCGTTAACGAGCCGTCTTCTCTGTCTCCAGGAGCCGAAGATATAAACCAAAGGACCAATATATTAGACAAAAGCAAAATTAAATTAAGTAAATTGTTCAGGTGTGAAGGGATGAGGGTCTTAATTGCACAATTTTGAGAAACATTGTAAGAAATACCAAAAGAGCAAAGGAAGAAGAGAAAGAAAACCACTACAGGAATAAGTCAATTAACCCTCTCTGACCTCCGATTCTTCAAACAAAAGATTAGAGGAGCTGTCTAAGGTTTCTTCCAGTTTCTAAGTGGATGATTCTAAATTATCCTCATCTGTCTCCAGGCCCACTGTTCCACCCTATTTAAAGTCCCCTACCTCTCTCCCCAGAACCGTGCCCACAGCCTCCTAACCAGTCTCTATTTTGGGGCCAGAATGATTTCTAAAGTGGGAGTCTGCTTAAGTCACTCTGCTGCTTAAAATCTCACAATAATTTAAAAACTCTGTTGCCCTTGCCTGAAAGACCGAAGGATTTAGCGTGTTTACCAGCCCCATCTTGACCTTCCTGATTTTGCCTCTCACCACTCTCCTTCGAGCCCCAGGCCTCCCTACACTGATCTTCCACTTTCTCCAACGTAGCCATTTCTCCTGTCTCCCACCTTTACACGATCCTTGGCACCACTGATTGTATTGGGTGCCGGTTGTGTCCCAAGAATTGTTTCAGCACAAAGGATAGAGCAGTAACAGACAAAATCACTGCCCTCCTCGAGCTCTTTCTTCTGGCTGGAGTGTTTTCCTCATGGCACTTCCTTGAGTAACTTTGCTGAGTAGCTAGTCCTGCAGGGCTTTGCGGAGATGTCACATCCTGCCGGGAAGCTCTTCTCACGGCCTTCTCTCCTCGCACCTCCAGCGCGCACCCTCTGCTCCCCAGACAACATCTGTTATCCCGTGTCATCAGCCCTGTGTTCCACTAGAGCGTATTCTGCGTGAAGGCAAGGACATGCCACCTGCCTTCATTTCCCCCCAAAGCCTGATACACGGTAAGTTCTAAACAAATATTTGTCAGAAAGAAGATACGTTAAAATGGCTATAAGCCAATGACTGCCTGCTAGAAAAGGAATCAGGTAGAATGGGAAAGTGCTACAGATGAATCTCTAATGGGGCCACAGAGGCTCATAATTTACATGTTTTCTTAGACAAACCAAAGAAAGGGCACATGAGGATAGGTAACCACAGAGAAGTTAGCCAGGCAGCTCTGAGTCTTAAATTTGGGGAAAAATCTCTTTTGTAACAAGGGTATAAGAATGGAGAGTTCTCCACTAACTCCCCAAGATGAAGTTGCTGTGATGGAGACTTCCTCACTGGTCAATCTTAATAAAGCACACAGAAGTAAAAGGTGAAACCTTTGTGGAAAATGAATTGTGCCATCAACTAATTGTATTTGTGACGGGTCCTATACATGAAAGCACATTGTAGTAGGCAGAATGATGCTTCCCCACCTCTCACCCCCAAAATGTCCCTGACATTCCTAGAATGTCCCCAGAGCCTATGAATAAGCAACCTTGCATGACACAGGGGAATGAAGGTTGTAGATCAAAATCACATTGCTCCTCAGCTCACCTTAAAATAGGGAGATTATCCTAGATAATCTGAATGGATCCAAAGTGATCACAGTCATCCTTAAACACGGAAAAGGGAGGCAGAAGAGGGTCAGAGAAAGAGATGTGACAATGGAAATAGGGCCAAAAAGATGCTATGTTGTTGGCTTTGAAGATGGTGGAAGGAGACCATGAGCCAAGGAATGCAGGCAGCCTCTAGAAGCTGGAAAAAGCAAGGAAATGGATTTCCCCCCAAAATCCCCAGAAGGAATGCAGGCCTGCCAACACCTTGATGTTAGCCCAGCGAGACCTCTATCAGACTTCCGCCCTTACAGTCCACGCAGAGCTTTTAAACAGTAAGTCTGTGTGGTTTTAAGCCACTAAGTGTGTGGTAATTTGTTGAAGCCATAATAAAGCTAATACATATGTTTGTTCTGTAAAGCACACCTCCTTTCTAGTATAGCACCCAAAAAGAGCTGAGCCCCCAGATCTGAGATCTGGTCACTGTTGTGATGAAGAAATTATAGAATTTGCTTTAGATCTATGAATGGCTTGGGGTCCCCTCACTTTCTTCATCTCCTACCCTCCTACACACACTTTTCACCCCATGAGTGCAAACATAAAAACACAAATAGCCACCTGATTCAGAAAGATGTGGCCTGCCACAAGTAGGCCTGAGATCCCTCGTTAGTGACAGCATCTCAGGAGATGGCTTTCTCCTCCCTGTAACCTAGCCTCTGCAGGGCTCCTCTCTGGTGTCGCTTCGCTTTCCCTTCCGGTTGGCTGATATTCATCTAAACAAGTTTGCTCTTACATAAAAGTGTTGGAGGAGGCGTGGCAAGTGTAGATGGTGCAATGTCTCAGGCTCCATATCTTTCTTCCTGGGATTGCCTCTATCCAGGTGCATGAGAACAAAAGGACACTTCGAAGATAAAACCAAAAGAAAAAGGCTCTGGTTATAGCCAGTAACAGGGGTCAGGTGCCGGGAGAATTGGGGGTGGCAGTATTTTTATCATTTGCAGAGTGGCGTACTGTGGCGTCTCAGTACCGACTCCTCCAGTTTTATGTCCTAGCCCGCACGCCCCCTGCTCTTCTCCTCGGCCCTTCCTCTGACTGCTCACCCCTCACTCACCTTGACTCTCTTACCTGTGTCAGGGTGGCCCTGAAATTGCCAGGCGCTCCTCTCCTTAGTTACAAAGTCCGCCAGCTGCCGGCTGCCTCAGTTTTCAGGCTCTTTGAAAATATACAAATGCAACGGAAGTCATACCGGTTGTGTCATCCTTTCCCCGATGTGACTCTCGGTGTCCACGTTTCCCTTTATTCTGTGAATGACGCAGTGGCTTTCCCGGCCCCTGGTAGTCGGTGTACCAGTGGTACGACATGTCCTCTGTGTTTCCCCTTCCTCCTCATCCTCCAGCTGTGACAAGCTCTTTATTCTTCCCCACATACACTTTTTATTCTGTCTCATTTCTGTGTCTTGTCTTTAGCTCTCCTCTACCTAGAATGCATGTCTTTGCCCATGAACTGTAAGGGGACAACAGAGGCTGATAATTTATGTGGCATCGTAGACATGCCAAAGATGGGGAGGCGCCATGACTGGCGTAAGACTTAGTGACAACCAGGGAGAAGTTAGCTGGGCAGCTGCACGTCTTAAATTGGGGGAAAATACTCTTGGGAACAGGTATTTTGGAATAGAGCTCTCTCTCCACTAGCTTCCCAGGATGAAGTGTTTCTGCCATGGCCACTTCACTGATAAACCTAGATAAAGCGCACAAAAGTAGAAGGTGAACATATTTACCTATTAAATGTACACATTTGCTTATTAAAACCTTTCTAGTGATAAACATGACATTGAGACTGATTTCTTTGGCATGGGTGTAGGAGTGGTGGACAATGGGACGAAGGAGACCAACAGGCATTGGTAATATTCATTCTTCCTTTCTTTCTTTTTTTAAGATTTTATTTACTTATTTACTTATTTACTTATTTGAGAGAGAGAGCGAGAGCCCATGGCGTGGGGGGCAGAAGGAGAGAATCTCAAGCAGACTCTGCACTGAGTGCGGAGCCCCAGTCTGGGCTTGATCTTACAACCTTGAGATCATGACCTGAGCCAAAACCAAGAGTCGGTCACTCAACCCACTGAGCCCCCAAGCGCTCTACTCTGATAATATTCATTTTTTACATATAGTTGGTGGGAACCCAAGTTTTGTTATATTATTCTCTATTACGTTTTTCATGTCATATTCAAAACACACATACAATTCCTCCCCACACTTTTAATACAATTTGAAATATATACCTATAAGCATTTATTTTTCCTTGTACTCATTTCCCATAAAGCACAGAGATACAGGCTTTCCATATGTATATTTTGCATTCCTCAAGCCTGGTTTATGTGGGTGATTTTTCACCCAATCTTGACACAGCAGATGGCAGTGTGGGTCCAGTTTCCTATGCAATAATAACACATAGTCCCAACAAAACCTACTTAAGCTGAAAATTCTTGGTTTTAAATAGTTAACAAAAAAAATATAAAATCGTAGAAAGTCATGACTCCCTTCCTGGGCATCTAGAGATGCATTTTCTAATTATATTAAACTCATTAAAAATACTTCATTAATAAAGTAAAAGCTAATTCTTATGCAGAAATAGGAATCATCCCCTCCAGAGAGACACTAAGCAACTACCATTCTCACAAGATTTGAGTGATTGTCTGAACTAGTTGGTACTTCAAGTTTAGCTTTGGAAAATAAACCCCCTTATAGAAAATTACTTAAGAATCTTCATGTTTCATTACCATGATTTAAGATTACACTTTTTTGCAAGACTTAAAAAAAAAAATCAAGTGCAGAGAGAGTTCAATTAAATCAATTTTTATTTAAGAACTGCAGATAGGAGATTTTGCCAGTACGTTTTCTTTGCATCCCCCTGCCCCCCAACCTTGGTTTCTCAGATTCTATTTGAATCTGTAGCTTTGCTCCTATTAGCAAAAATTTCAAGGGCAGAATGGGAAGATGCAGGAAAGAATAGGCTCTGGTTAAACAGAACCAGATTCAAATCTCTGCCTCACTGCTAACCACCTGCGTCATGTGGGGGAGGTTAATTGGCCGCTCTGAGTCTCAGTTTCTTTCCCTGTAAAATGGAGATAATAATAGATGTTAGCCTTTAGAGTTCCTGGGATAGTATGTTCACAGTATTACCACAGATGACAGCTCTTGAGGATTGCCAGGCTTCACTCCTACTGTTATCCTCTTGTATATATTCTCTTTCTCTCTCTTCCCTTCTACAAAATATGTAAAAACACCCATCAACTGATGTCTTTCCTTCCCAGCCTTTGGAGTGATGTGTCTCTCTCTAATGTGCTGCTTTTCATTAGGCCCTGATTTTTTTCTTCCCTCCTTCTCATTGTCCTTACCATTCTGAAACCCCCCTTGTCTCTCATTTTGCTCACCAGTGTTCATCTCATTCACTACTAATTTCTAAAGAACTTAGCAACAGACCTTGTTTGCTGCTTCTCTGCTGGGGACCCAGCCTTCTTTTCTTTGGGGTCCACCCGCCTTTCCCCGAGAAAGGCTCAGGAGAACTGAGAACCCCTTGCCTCAGCTAGAAGATGTACCAACAGGTTCTTCTCTCAATATCAGAAATCTTTGGAAATGGGCCACTTTAGAAAGGTACTTGAAAGTACTAAATCATTGTAGAATTTTCATTCTGTTGGAGAGATTTTTGTAATCATTTAATTTTGTATTTTATTTTGTCTGTATTTTTGAAAGCTTCGTTAATTTTAACGGAACACAAAATACATCACGACAAAAATTACCTAACTTTATTTCTACAGAGAATCACTAGATAGGAACAAAAATTTTAATCATGATATTCTCCTTGAACATAGAAAACAAAATAACTAATTGGCTGTTTCACTAGTACTATCTTGAAATAAGCTCCCTTTTATTGAATACCTACTATATTAGGCATAGTACTAAGGACTTGAAAAGCATTTATATCAATTTATTCTTCTTTTTCTCAATTTATGTTTTAAAAAAAACGCTTCAGCTATAGATACTAATATTATCTCCATAATACATATGATAAAACTGAAGCCTTGCAAAGTTATATAACTTGAGTAAGTTCAGACAGTAAGCAAGTATAAAGTCAAATTAGGTCTAACTCTGGGGTCTAACCTCAATGCTAATATTCTTTTTTAATTATTATTGAGATATAATTGATGTATACCATTATATTAGTTTCAGGTGTACAACATAATGATTTTTTATATGTGTATATACTGCAAAACGATCACCGCAATAAGTCTAGTTAAAATCCATTATTGTAGAGTTATAATTTTTTTCTTGTGATGAGAACTTTTAAGATCTACTCTCTTAGCAACTTTCACATATACAATCCGGTATTATTAGCTAGAGTCATCATGCTGTACATTACATCCCAGGACTTATTTATCTTATACTTAGAAGAGAAGGACCATATGCACCTCAATGTTCATAGCAGCATTGTCCACAATAGCTAAATCGTGGAAGGAGCCGAGATGCCCTTCAACAGATGACTGGATTAAGAAGATGTGGTCCATATATACAATGGAATATTACTCAGCTATCAGAAAGAACGAATTCTCAACATTTGCTGCAACATGGACGGCACCGGAGGAGATAATGCTAAGTGAAATAAGTCAAGCAGAGAACGACAACTATCATATGATTTCTCTCATCTATGGAACATAAGAACTAGGATGATCAGTAGGGGAAGAAAGGGATAAAGAAAGGGGGGGTAATCAGAAGAGGGAATGAAACATGAGAGACTATGGACTATGAGAAACAAACAGAGGGCCTCAGAGGGGAGGGGGTGGGGGAATGGGATAGACTGGTGATGGGTAGTAAGGAGGGCACGTGTTGCATGGTGCACTGGGTGTTATACACAACTAATGAATCATCGAACTTTACATCAGATACCGGGGATGTACTGTATGGTGACTAACATAATAAAAAATCATTAAAAAAAAAAAAAGAAGTTTGTACCTTTTGCCCACCTTCACCCACTTTGTTCAATGCTTCTATTCTATGGTAACTAGTCAGTACAAGGCAAGTTTTCCCAGTGAAATTAGCCGGTTGGATTCTGAATCAATTCTATAGGTTCATCTTTTTTTTTTTTTTTAAGATTTATTTATTTATTTGAGTGAGAGAGAGAGAGAGCATGTGCGTGAGCAGGGGAGGGGCAGGGGAAGAGAATCTTAAGCAGACTCCCTGCTGAGTGTGAAGCCTGACGTGGGGCTCAATCCCACAACTCTGAGATCATGACCTGACCCAACATGGAGAGTCAGACGCTTAACCAACTGAGCCACCCAGGCGCCCCTACAGGTTCTTCTTTTTAAAACTAGTTTTCAATTATCAAGGAGCTTATTCATACACAAATTTACTAGGCACCTATCATATAAAAGTCATTCTTAATTTCCCCCCTTCCCTTCCTACCCACAAGAAATCCATCTACAAACCCTACTGACTTTATCTCAGAAATGTGTCTCAAGTGGATCCAGCTCTCTCTCCTTTCTCCTCCCTTCCCTCACTCTATTCCAAGCTAATATCATCTCTGTTCTCTGGAGGGCTGGAACAGACTTCTAACTGGGCTCTCTAAATATGCTCTACTTTTACATGTTTATTAGCTGCCTCTTTCACCCCCATGTAAACTCCATAAATGCAAAGACTCTGTCTCGTTCAATGCTGTACATCCAGGACATAGAACAATGCCCGGCACATGGTGAGGAGCTCAGGAAACGTTTATTGGTTGGATGAATTTAACACTAGGCGTATAAAGATGAAGGAAGTAGGGGTGTCTGGGTGGCTCAGTTGGAGTAACAGGCCTTGATTTACCCTCCTTCCTGAAACAACAAATATATATATGGTTTTCAAAACACTGGACATCAGGCAACAAAGGACAGAGATCCCTGTGAAACAGGAAACAAATGAGGTGAATACTCTGATTGATCGCCCCAACTTACTGCCTTGAGAGAGTTTCTAGATTGCAGTGCAGGCAGGGGAGAACAAGTGGGGTTCAGGGGTCACCCTCATCGAAGAGAGAAAGTTAAGAGTCTGGGGAGAACAGGACAGCTGAGTTCATAGAACAGAACACCAGAGAGGAAAGAGCTAACAGAAAGGGAGAGCCTGTAAATTTGCAGAGACACCCCCTACACTATCCAGCAGAGTACTGACCAGCATGTATATGAGGCCAGGGAAAGAACCATTCAAAAGGATTAGAAAGAACAGTACCTGACACCCATGCAGGACCAGGAGCAGTAACCATTCCCACCAGCCAGAATGGAAAAACCAATTATTCATGGCATTGGGTAGATCAATCAGGAAAATTTTTCTTTCTTTCTTTTTTTTTCCCCCAGTATTGAGGGATAATTATCTCTAGACTGAACACAGCTCTGGACCTCCTAACAAATCATAAAAACTAGGAAGGATCAAACTGTTCCCAAGGTGCTTAACTGCCTCCTGGAACAAAGCTCGAGAGGACTTACAGGATTACAAAAACATTCAGTACTCAACAAGGTAACATTTACAATGTCTGGCATCCAATCAAAGATTACCCCACATACAAAGAAGTAGGAAAACATGGTCCATAAGAAGAAGAAGAATCAATCAACTGAAACTGACTAGGAACCCACGCAGATAGTAGAATTAGTAGAGAAAAAACATGAAAACAATTGTTATAACTATATTACACATATTTAAAAAGCTAAGTACAGATACAGAAGATATAAAAAAGATTCAAATAGAACTTCTTTTTTTTTTTTTTAAGATTTTATTTTTGGGTGCCTGGCTGGCTCAGTTGGTAGGGTATGTGGCTCTTGATCTCAGGGTTGTGAGTTCAAGCCCCACATTGGGTGTAGAGATTACTTAAAAATAAAATCTTAAGAGAATAAATAAATAAGTAAATAAAAATGAATATTTTATTTTTAAGTACTCTCTTCACCCAGCATGAAGAGAACTCATGCCCTACTGACTGAGCCAGCCAGGGACCCCTCAAATTGAACTTTTAAAGATGAAAAATACTATCACTTCTGACCATTGTATGAGAGTGTAGGGGCAGAAAGGGAGAGGGAGATTGGTTGTCAAATGCTGCCATTAGCAAGAACAAGGGAATAAGGAGGGAAAGATGTGAATGGGAGTGAGGAAAATTGAGTTTGGGGCTATTGACTTTGAAGTGCTCCATGATAGAACTCCGAGGAACTCCATCATTTAAGGAATTGATAGAAAAAAAGAGGAACTTATCAGAGCAGTTGAGAAGGTGTGATCCTAGAAGGAGAGGGAGAGCAGGTGCAAGAGGCTTCATGGAAGCCAAAGCCCCAAATTTCAAGGAGAAAATAGTTGGCATGACCAGTGCTACAGAGATCAAATAGGAAAAAACTGAGAAGTGGCCAAAGTGGTCTCTGGACCTGGCAGGTAGGAGGTCACAGATATGATGGAAGGGACACTATCTGTTTTGTTCACCCAGTGTATATTCTGCACTTTCTGGAACAGAATGGGTGCTCAAAATAATTTGGCAAATGGGATGCCTGGGTGGCTCAGTCGATTAAGTGCCTGCCTTCAATTTGGGTCATGATCCCAGAGTCCTGGGATCGAGTCCCGCATCAGGCTCCTTGCTCAGCAGCCAGCTTGCTTCTCCCTCTGCCTGCTGTTCCCCTTGCGTGTGCACGTTCTCTCTCTCTCTCTGACAAATAAATAAATAACATCTTTAAAAAATAAAAAATAAAATTAAAAAATAGTTTGGCAAATGGATGGATGAATTCAATAGTTATGAGATAGTCTGTGTGTGGCAGAGCCCTTTTGTGATGAGACTTGGAGCAGATTTAGTGGGATCAAAAGGGCGGAAGCTAGGGGTGCCTGAGTGGCTTAGTCGGTTAGACATCTGACTCTTGATTTTGGCTCAGGTCCTGGTCTTGGGGTCATGCAATTGAGCCCCGCATCAAGCTCCATGCTCCGTGAGGAGTCTGCTTGAGATCCTCTCCCTCTGCTCCCCTTCCTTCTCCCCCGCTTATACCTGTGTGTGTGTGTGTGTGTGTGTGTGCACATGCACGTGCAAGCATGCTCACTCTCTCTGTAAAATAAAAATTAAAAATTTTTTTTAAAAAGGGCAGAAGCTAGACTATAGTAGATTTGGTGACTGGAAAGTGAAGAGAAGAAAGCCATAGGAAGATGCAGGATCCAGGAAAACTTTTATTTTGGCAGGGGCCATGGATTTGCAGAATAATGAGAAATTTGAAAAATACTGAGGCAGAAAAACATAGTGTTTCAGGACACAAGCATGTTCAGGTATTGAATTGTGTAGGCCAAGTGTTGTACGCTGAACTCATCGAGAGTTAATTAACTTCTCTGAGCCTTATTTCCCGGATCTGCCGTATATTCCCTGTCTCATAAGGCTGTTGTCAGGATTTAATGAAGTAATGCAAAGTATCTGGAACTGTCTCTAGCTCAATGAACGGTAGCTGTGACTGCCGGGAGGATGGCCCCGTGAGAGACAGATAGATGGGCACGGATTGTCTTGACAAGGAAGGAGTCTCTCATTGTGAGACAGGAGGGAAGGAGGAAGGATCGGGTAGAGGGGGAAGCTCCAGAGAAATGACAGAGTTCACGGAGCTGAAGTTTTATGTTTTAGGGATGTGAAGCTTAAAAAAGCTGTTTGAATTTTGAGAAAGGTTACTTGGATGTGAAAAAGCCCCACACATCACAGCTTGGACATGGAGAATGGAGGGGGTCTTGCAGAAGGTGTGCTAGAAATGCACTGGAGGGAGGGCTGGAAAGGGGGGGTGGCCTGGGTCAATTTAAAACAACAGGTCCAGGGGCGCCTGGGTGGCACAGCAGTTAAGCGTCTGCCTTCGGCTCAGGGCGTGATCCCGGAGTTATGGGATCGAGCCCCACGTCAGGCTCCTCTGCTATGAGCCTGCTTCTTCCTCTCCCACTCCCCCTGCTTGTGTTCCCTCTCTCGCTGGCTATCTCTATCTCTGTCAAATAAATAAATAAAATCTTTAAACAAACAAATAAACAAACAAAAAAAAAAACACAAAAAACCAACAGGTCCAAGCAATCATCGTGTTTGAGCATTTGTATAGGTTAAACGAAGCATACTCCTCTAGCTACAATTTTGAAACTTAAAGCATCAGTCCCTAGCCTTGAGAAGTACTGCAATATAGAAGTCTACATCCGATTAGTATAAAGGAGGTAGGAAAATGTAACAGTTGGGTTTCTTTGGCTGTGAGCAAAAGAAAGGAACTCTGGCAAATTTAAGCAAAAATAAAAAATTCTGGAGTAGCTCGCAGGATTTAAATAAAAGTTGAAGAACCATGTCTCAGAGAGCAAAGGCCCAAAGGCTGCTCTAGGGCCCAACAGAACAAAAGCTGACAGCTTGTCTTTGTAGGACCTCAGGCCTTTCAGAAGAGGCTTGACCTCCAAGCGTTTGTCCTGTATAATCCCCTCAAGATGTAAATTCCTGGGAGAGAACAGGCCTGATGGCTTGCCTCTAGGCACATGGTCACAATCATACTGCTTTCTGAATGTGTGACTTCAATCACCCCATTTCCCTCTTTGGTGAGGTCGGCTGGACCTCAAGAAGGATGGCTCCAGGAAAATAATCTCGTGTCCCGTTTTTGTCTTTCTTTCCTCCTTCAAGGAATAATACTTCATGTGTTTGCTCTGTGCCACTCATTAGAAGAAAGAGATACAGTCAATCAAGAGCAAAATGGAACAAGGACTCTGCTCCCCTGGTGGGTAGAACTGTGGGAGATCAGCATGAATTCAATGTTTAACTTAATGATTATGCAATTGCAAACCAAGGAAATGCTCTGAAGGAAACGAAGGCCTCTTGGAGAACGGAGAGGGTTTAACAAGGGGTCTGATCTGACTTGGGGCTGAGGATAGACTTCCCACAGGAAGAGATGCCAGTACTCAGATATGAGGGATGAAAGAAGAGCCTGGCAAACATGCAAACAGTGTGTGCAAAGCGTCTGTGGCTGGAGGGAACCCGTGATATACCCTAATGGTAGCACACCCTGAAAATGGGACTCCTTTGCTTTTAGCCTCTGACAAGTTTGACACCAGTGCCAGTTTATAGATGACTCCACCTGTGCCTATTTTTGATAGCAGTATACGTCAATTAATAACAGAAAATTTTAAACGTGGGTTTAATGAGGTCTTCTACTCTTCTGAGGACACAAATGATTGTAATCCTTGTGTATCTCGATTGATCCATCTCTAAAGGTTGAACATAAATTTTGCAGTAAAAATTAAGTCACATTTTATCAGGCTGTAGCTTTCTATCGTTTGATAATAAGGATCATGTTATCTAACTCACAATAAAGAAAAAAAGCAACTTAAATCAAGTTTAAGAATTTTAAGTGGACTATTCTCTTTGGAGAATAATTACATGGAATTTGCATAAACTGCAAGAACCAAGATAGATGTTTTCGTAGCTGTGTGTGTAATCATTAATTAAATATGACACCTTAAAACTTGTCTACTAAATAGAACTGAATGTTGATCATGGACATAATTATTGTTTGAGCTTTAACAATTCTAGCAATGCATTATTAACTGTAAGATAAAATAGTCATGAAAACCCAGATCAAATTTTATAATTGTTCCTTAGAAGCGTTTCTCATGCACAAATGTAACCCAACCAAAATGAGTTCATTCCTTGGTGAGTCAGAAAATGCACCAGGTTGAGTTTTCCCACAAAGAAAACTTTCATTTATAGCAAATCAGGAGATCATGGGGAATGGCTTCCAAAGATTTGACTCCCTGAGAGAGAGTGAATGGGTTCCTTTTGTTTTAGGGTTAGGATGAATATTTGGATAGGGAAGCTTTGTCATCCTCTGTAGAGATGGGCATAAGGTCACGGATGTGCCTTAAGGAAACATGCCTATACATACATTGTACGTTATGTAAATGGAGCTAAGGCTCCTCCTTGGGAGGAGGTGTTAGTATTATAATGAGGTAAAGGTCACTCCATGGTCCACCTGTGCAGGTGCAATTCAGGTTTAGCTCAAAAGGTGTGGGTGGTCTGGGCCTGGACCTTGTCAGGGTGGTTGCCATCACGTGGGGGGGGGTGTTTTGGGGATTCATTGGCCCGAGTCTAGAAGTAAGCCAGAAAAAGGAGTTTAGGGAAATGGGTAAGACAAAGGTTAGTGAGCACAAGCAGGTGAGTGGTAAAGGCCAAGTCTTGGGGATCTGGCTGGTGACACAAATACTTATTTCACATAATAGCGGATACACTTAAGTATTTTTACTATTAGTACCAAGTTTCAATATCACATTGGGCCTGATTTTTAAGTGAATAGCGTTTTGGGGAAAAACCTTTCGAGAAGTCATTCCTCACCACCACCCGGCTTTAGAGCACCATCATCACTCCAAAAGTCCCCACTAAGATTTATATGCGTATCTTTTGAAACAACTGTAACCTGGAAGAAACACTACGGTTGACCCTTGAACAACATAAGGATTAGGGACGCTGACCCTGCGAGCAGCTGAAAATCCACATACAAGTTTTGAGTCCCCTAAACGTAACTACGAATAGCCTACTGTTGCCTGGAAGCCTGACGGGTAACGTAAACCGCTGATTAACACATAGTCTGTATGTCACGTGCATTGTACTCTGTAGTCTTATAATAAAGCAAGCTAGAAAAAAGAAAATGTTATTAAGAAAATCAAAAGGAATAGCGGTGTCTGGGTGGCTCAGTTGGTTAAGCATCTGCCTTCGGCTCAGGTCATGATCTCAGGGTCCTGGGGTCGAGTCCCACGTTGGGCTCTCTGCTCAGCGGGGAGTCTGCTTCATTCTCTGTGCTCTCCCCCCACTTCTCTCTCAAATAAACAAATAAAATCTTTTTAAAAAAAAGAAAATCATAAGGAAGAGAAAATATATTTGCAGTACTAAACCATATTCATCCAAAAAAAAATCCACGTGTAACTGGACCCATGGTTCGCAGTTCAAGGTTCAACTGTATTTTTATATGTTAATGTTTGTTGTTGATTAGGTAAGCCGATCAGTCTCAAAAATCCAATTTCAAAAATAAATGACATTCAACCCACACTCCCTCCTTTACCCCCAGGCAACCACTGATCTATTTTTTTGTCTCTGCAGAGAAGCTTTTGACCTGGTTAAATTCAATTAAGCCAGAGAAAAATGTGGGAGAAATTGCATATAATGTGGTTCAACATGTAGTTCATGGCACATAGTAGGTGCTCAATAAATGGAGTCCTCGGTACATGCAATGTGTAAATGCTGAATGTATTATAATCACTTTTTAACATTTCTTTCCTTCTTGTGCCAGTGTGCAAAATACCACACCCTCAAGAATTGCAAAGGGAAGAAATATAATCCAATTCTATCCATCTTGATGCATTATTCACATCTTCTTGAATAATGTTTCCATTGTCAATTGTCAATTGTCTGTAATTGTCCCCTCATTTACTGTCCTTTCTTTGAGGTATAAATACCATCAGCTTAGAGAGGAGTTAAGCCCTGATCTCTCTTCAGGTCTGCCTGAGCCTATTTGAGTTTAATGTTACTACAACAACAAACAAAAGTAGTTTCATTTTATCATATGAAATGTCCTTATTTCTCTTTTCTTGATAAATTTTTTCTGAGTGTAGGAATTTGATGGCCTTTATTTCTGAGATTGGTTTTTTGAGATTGATTGGCTTGCCTATTCAAGATTAAACATTTTATTGTGTAGTCATGTATGCATAATTACGTTTTTCCAGGTTATGGATGTTTCAAAAGAGAAATACATGTAAATTTTAAAATTTGTTATGTAATTACGGTAAAGCACTCATTTTTTGAAGATGAACTAATATGGGACTTCCACAGTTAACATGTTCAGGAATTTCACCTTCCATCTTTTGTAGATTTAGCTATATGCTCCAAAACTGCAGGACTTTGAACTTGAGGACCTTACTATTACTCCCCATTTTCTTTTCAGAAGTACTGTCTGAAGTGAATTAACTATGGAAATAGGAAAACCATAACTTGAACCCCAAATGTTCTCTGCTTATAGATTTAAAAGCATTGACAAGACATAAATGTTTATCTAGGACACTAATTTACTATTATATTTTAAAGCAGTCCAAATAATTTTGAAAGGAATGATAATTTGACAATGAAGAATATTCAGGGGAAGAGAGTACATTTTGTGCTCAAACCCAAAGGAACTTCTTGGGCTTCTCTTTCTGTGGGTAGAAGGAAGTGTGCACGAGAGGAGAGAATGCGCAAGTGAGGAACCTGAGGGCACCAATCAATCCCTAGGATCCATCCGTGTTTAAGCAATTTTGACTTCTATTATTCTCGGATATTAAGCCAAAAATTTCCCCTTGCACTTGAGCTAATTTGGTTGGAGTTCTGTTGCATGCAACCAAAACCGTCCTGACATATGCATGTTCTATTTTTCTTTTTTTTTTTAAAGATTTTATTCATTCATTTGACAGGGAGAGAGCCAGAGAACACAAGCAGGGGGAGTGGCAGGCAGAGGGAGAGGGAGAAGCAGGCTCCCCACTGAGCAGGGAGCATGACGTGGGGCTTAATCCCAGGACCCTGGGGTCATGATCTGAGCTGAAGACAGATGCCCGACCGACTGAGCCACCCAGGCGCCCCCTATTTTTCTTTTTTTAGAAGAAGTTGATTTTATGAAATTTTCAAGCACACAAAAGGACATACGTAATAGATACAAGAAGTGGACATCAGTGTTCACACAAGAAGCAAAGCTTCACAGAGATGACTGGAGACTCTGGTGCGCTACTTTCTGGTCTCATTCCTCTCCTAGCCACCAAAAAGACCCACAGTTTTGATTAGTTATCGATTTTATTTATTTTTTATTTTTTTGCTTTCCACTGTATCTTGACCTATATGTAGGTATCTGTTATAGGCTGAATTCTGTTCCCCCAAATTCATATGTTGAAGTCCTAACTCCTAATACTTCAGAATATGACTGGGGGGCATCTAGCTGGCTCAGTCGGCAGAGCACGCGACTCCTTATTTAGGCTTGTGACTTCAAGGCCCGTGTTGGGTGTACAGCCTACTAAAAAAAAAAGATTACAAAAAAAGAATATGACTCTTTAGAGGTAGAGTCTTCAAAGATATAATTAAGTTAAAATGAGATAATTAAAGTGGGCCTCAATGTAATATGACTGGAGCCCTTACAAGAAGAGGAAATTTGGACACGGATATGTATATACGAGGAAAGACCATGTGAAGACATAGGGAGAAGATAGCTTATATGCAAGCTGATGAGACAGACCACAGAAGAAACCAACCCCGTTCACACATTGATCATAGGCTCCAGAATTGTGACAAAATAAATTTCTGTTGTTTAATCCACATACTTTGTTATGGTAGCCCTGGCAAACTAATATAGTATCTCAACAGTGTGTTGTATAGTTCTTTATTTGTTCTTAAACTTTGTATACTTCATACTCTAAGTAGTCTTCTGCGATTTGCTTTTTCCTTTTTAAAAATTTTTATTTATTTATTCATTCATTTATTCATTCATTCATATATCTATTTCTTTCTTTTTTTTTTAATGATTTTTTATTATATTATGTTAGTCACCATACAGTACATCCCCGGTTTCCGATGTAAGGCTCGATGATTCATTAGTTGCGTGTAACACCCAGTGCACCATGCAATACGTGCCCTCCTTACTACCCATCACGGGTCTATCCCATTCCCCCACCCTATCTATTTATTTCTGAGAGAGAAAGTGCGTGCACGTGCGTGTGTACATGGGGGAAGGGCAGAGGGAGAGAGAGAATCTTTTTTTTTTTTTTTAAAGATTTTATTTATTTATTTGACAGAGATAGAGATAGCCAGCGAGAGAGGGAACACAAGCAGGGGGAGTGGGAGAGGAAGAAGCAGGCTCATAGTGGAGAAGCCTGATGTGGGGCTCGATCCCATAAGGCCGGGATCACGCCCTGAGCTGAAGACAGACGCTTAACTGCTGTGCCACCCAGGCGCCCCGGGAGAGAGAGAATCTTAAGCAGGCTCCACACTCAGCATGGAGCCCTATGCAGGGCTCAATCTCACGACCCTGAGATCATGACCCGAGCCGAAATCAAGAAGAGGACACTTAACCAATTGAGCCACCCAGGCACCCCATTTAAAGATTTTATTTTTAAGTCATCTCTACACCCAATATGGGAATCAAACTCACAACCTCAAGATCAAGAGTTGCATGTTTTACTGACTCAGCCAGCCAGGAGTCCCTGTGACTTGCTTTTTTCACTTAGTGTCATGTTTCAAAGACTTATCCATCTTGACATGTGAGCAGTTTACTCTTCCACTGCTGTATAGAACTTACTTATTCGAACATGCCACATTTAAAAAAAATCCGTTTACCTATTAACGAACAATTAGATTACTTTCATGATTTTTTTTGTCTCATAGTTTTTGTTTTTCCGCTCATGAGCAATGGTGCTACAAATAATTTCATACCTATTTTTGGTCATATAGACTCAACTTTACCAGAAAGGGCCAAAGAGTTCTTGGGGTTTTTTTCCCCAAGATTTTTAATTTATTTTTGAGAGAGAGAGAGAGAGAGAGCGAGCATAAGCGTGTGCATGTGCATGTGTGTGGGGAGGGGCAAAGGGAGAGGGACAGAGAAACCCCAAGCAGACCTCATGCACTGAGTGGGGAGCCAGATTGGGCCTGATCCCAAGACCCTGAGATCATGACCTGAGCCAAAACCAAGAGTTGGTCACTTAACCAACTGTGCCACCCAGGGGCCCCAAGGCCAAACTGTTCTTTAAAAACTGTTCCCAATTATACTGCTACTAGCATTGCACAGATACCTCTGTTGTTAAAAATCCTCATTAAGTTTTGGTATTTCAGATGTGTTCATTTTGCCAATCTGAAAGATATATAATGGTTTCTCATTGGTTTTAGTTGGCATTTTCCTGATTAGTGATGAGGTTTTTCATCTTCTTTGTATTTTTATTATTTGTGTATATATCATTCTGTGAAAATTCATTTATATTTTGCTCCTTTATTTTTTTTTTACTTTTCATTTAGTGTATTATTATTTTCAGGGGTAGAATTTAGTGATTCATCAGTTGCATATAACACCCAGTGCTCATTACATCAAGTGCCTTCCTTAATGCCCATCACCCAGTTTCCCCATCCCCCTACCCACCTCCCCTCCAGCAACCCTCATTTTGTTTCCTATAGTTAAGAGTCTCTTAGGGTTTGACTCCCTCTCTGTTTTTATCTTATTTTATTCTTTCTTCCCTTCCCCTATATTCATCTATTTTGTTTCTTAAATTCCACATATGAGTGAAATCATATGGTATTTGTCCTTCTCTGACTTATTTTACTTAGCATAATACCCTTTGGTTCCATCCATGTTATTGCAAATGGCAAGATTTCATTCTTTTTGATGGCTGAGTAATATTCCATTGTATATATGTATCACATCTTCTTTATCCATTCCTCTGTGGGCTCTTTCCATAGTTTGCCCATTGTGGACATTGCTATATTTTAATCCTTTCAATATTAGATTGTGTATTTTCCTCTTTGTATTCGGTTACCTTTTTCTCATTCACATATTCTTACATATATTCTGAATACTAACCCTGTGTGGCTTACATGTATTGCACATTTCTGCAATCAGTTTGTGAACTATCTTTTCACTTTCTTCATGGTGTATTTGTTAACAGAAATTCTTAGTCTTAATGTAGTAAAATATGTAAATATATTCCTTTATTATTTGCTTATGTTGCCTCTTAATTAAGGAAATTTTCCCTATCCCAGAAAGTTCCCATATTGTATATGTTTGTTTTTAATTAACTAGTTTATTAATTTATTTATTTGTGTGTGTGTGTGTGTTTTTAATTTAAAGTCAGTTTTTGGGAGGCACCTGGGTAGCTCAGTCAGTTAAGTGTCTGACTCCTGATTTCAGCTCAGTCTTGATCTCAAGGTCATGAGTTTGAGGCCTGCATTGTGCTCCATCCTGGACGTGGAGCTTACCTAAAAATAAATAAATAAAGACAATTTTTTAAAAAGAGAGTTTTAGGTTTACAGCAAAATTGAGAGGAAGGTACAGAGATTTCCCATATACACCTTGTCCTCACACATACACAGCCTCTTCCACTGTCACTATGCCCCACCAGAGTGGTACATTTGTCATAATCAAAGAAGCTACATTGGCACATTATAATCACCCAAAGTCCACAGTTGACATTAAGGTTTACTCTTGGTGTCGTGCATTCTGTGGGTTCAGACAAATGTATAATGACCTATAACTATGATTATAACCTACAGAATATTTTCACTGCTTTAAAAACCCTCTGTTCTCCCCCTATTCATCTCTCCTTCCCCTAAAAGTTGTATTTCTCACATTAAAGTCTTTAATCCCCCAGTGACTGATTTTTTGTGTGTGGGATGAGTTTGGGATCCTTCCTTCACTGCTCTACACTGCCACTTCTCTCGTATCTCAAGTTTCCTTATGTGTATTGGCCTATTTGTTTTTTTCTTGCCCCCATCAGTATATTTGCTTATCCTAATACCTTAATCACTAAAGCTTTAAATAAATCTTGATTTCCAGCATGGCAAGTCTTTCCAATTTGATTTTCATCTTGGGAGGCCTTTAAACGTATCTATCTATCTGTCTATCTCCCCTCCCCCTTCCATATATATTTTAACATTAGCTTGTCAAGTTCCTTGGTAGGACTTGCACTGAATCTATAGGTCAGTTTAAGAAGAACTGAAATTTTTATGATATAGAGGCTTCCTATCTGGGAACAGGGCATATCTCTTTATCTGAGTTACTTTCAAATGTCTTTCACAAAATTTTACAATTTTCTTCATAAAAGTCTTAAACATATTTGCTAAATTAATTTAAAAGTACCTCACAGTTTTTGGCTTTGCAAAGGGTATCTTTTTTTTTTTTTGCAAAGGGTATCTTTATAGTTGTTTTTGTGTCTGTAAACAGTGTCCTTTTAAAAACAATATTGAATGTTTATTATTCATATCTGTTTATTAAACATAAGTTACATCTCATAACTATTAATTTCAGTAATTTATATATTCTATTGGTTTTCTATGTAAACAATTATATCATTTTCAAATAAATGCAATTTGTTTTTTTACTATCTAATCTCAATACCTTTTATTTCTTTTTTATCTCTCGCTCATCTGGTTAGGAGCTTTGGTGTAACACTAAATAGAAGTGATGATAGAGGGTAGGCTTGTCTTATTCTTGTTTTAATAAGAATGCTCAAGATCTCGCCATTATGAAGGACATTTGCTGTCGACATTTTTATAGGTTAAAGAAGAGCACTTTCAGGGCTCCCGGGTGGCTCAGTCATTAAGCGTCTGCCTTCGGCTCAGGACCTGATCCCGGCATTCTGGGATCGAGCCCCACATGGGGCTCCTCCCCTGGGAGCCTGCTTCCTCCTCTCCCACTCCCCCTGCTTGTGTTCCCTCTCTCGCTGGCTGTCTCTCTCTCTGTCAAATAAATAAATTAAAAATCTTTAAAAAAAAAAAAAAAGAAGCGCACTTTCATCCTGAAAGAGTGTGTTAAATTTTATCAAATATTTTTTCTGAACCCACCAAATTGATTATATTATTTTTTTCCCTTTAGTCTCTAAATGTGATTAAGTACACTAGCAAATTATTCTAGTGTTAGACCAACCTTACATTTCTTGGATAAATCAAACTTGGCATGATGATAGTATATAATTTAGTCTACCAATATTTTTTTTCAGGATTTTTGTTTTGGTGTAAAAGTAAATATAATTGGCCTGGAACTTTCTTTTCCTGAATATTCATTGTTTTGTTTTGATATCAAGATTGTATTAAGTTTACAAAATGACCTGAGTCTTGTTGTTCACTTTCTTTTATTTTCTGGAGAGTCTGTATAAGATTGGAATTATTTGTTAACTGATAATTTTGATATACGTACCTTTATCTTATCTATAACCTTCAAAGTTAGGTGTAGAAACAGAAGCATATGGGGACTGACATTTGCAAAGCTGAATAACATATCAGAATTGAAATAATTAGTGTTAACGACTCAGCCTTCCTACAGTATTCACAACATGTAACTAACAAGAGAGAAAAGATAAAGCAATTACAAATTGTGAGAGTCTTCTCTAAGCCTAATGCTTCCTTCATGAACATTTTTTTTTAAGATTTTATTTATTTATTTATTCGACAGAGATAGAGACAGCCAGCGAGAGAGGGAACACAAGCAGGGGGAGTGGGAGAGGAAGAAGCAGGCTCATAGCGGAGGAGCCTGATGTGGGGCTCGATCCCGTAACGCCGGGATCACGCCCTGAGCCGAAGGCAGACGCTTAACCGCTGTGCCACCCAGGCGCCCCTCCTTCATGAACATTTATGTAGACAGGAAAGACAAAAATGAAAAGCTTCAAACTTCCATTGAAGGAAAGAGAATCCTTATTTACACAAGACAAATTGGAGCTGATTGCCACCTTTCCCCAGACGTACATCTAGCTCCTCTCCTGCTATCAGATAGGAAAGATTGACGTGCATTGCCGTTCCTTAGAATGTTTTGTTGCCATAGACACTGGCCCAGTTCTCAAACCCCCTTCATTTCATACACTTCCTTCACAAAAGGAGTGCTGATTGAGTTCAAACAAATTTATGTCAAAAAAAAAAAAGTATACATAGAAAGGAGACGAAATTAGAATCTGGCTGAGTTTCTTTCCTTCCTAAATCCCCACCTTCAGATTCTTTTCTTAGTTAATGGAAAGAGCAGCTTGCTTAATGGCGTATACATACATTTCACTACTCCTAAGCTCATTCAATAATTCTTGAAATAAATCTTAGCCAAAAAAGTAAAGGCTGCATAAAAATTAATTGAAAAGTTTTGTCACAAATTTCTTCATTTCCCATTTGTTGCACTGAATGGCATTATTAATAGTTTCACTTTGAATTAATGTTGCATTTCATAGATTAAAACTATTGTTGTTAAATATTATTTCTATGTCTATCCAATACTATCTAGTGATATAAGCAAGACAGGCATCATTCCTATTTTACAAATGGGAATCAAGCTCAGAATAGTTGTGTATTTCCCAATGGGAATATTAAAGCACCAAGTACTTAGAAAGGGTATTACAGGGACGCCTGGGTAGGCGTTCCGGGATCGAGCCCCACATCGGGCACCTCCGCTGGGAGCCTGCTTCTTCCTCTCCCACTCCCCCTGCTTGTGGTCCCTCTCTCGCTGGCTATCTCTGTCCAATAAATAAATAAATAATCTTTTAAAAAAAAGGGTATTACAATTATCAAGAACTCGATTAAGATTCCTTCATTGATAACTACTCCTTGCCTTAGGAAAAGGAAAATCTTGATCTTTGAAGAATAAAAACATTTTTATGCTACTGGGAATAATTTTTTCTCTTGACTACAGAAGCAGCATGAGAAAAACATCATGAAACTGCCTGTCTTTGCCAGTCGTGAGATTGAATCTACTTTAATACGGCACTATTATTGGAAACATTTATAATTTGTTGGGTCAATTTAGATATGTCCTCTAAGGGGCTGAGTTATGTTTCCCCCAAATTCATATGTTGAAGCCCTAACTAACCCCTGGTATTTCAGAATGTGACTATATTTGGAGACTGGGCTTTTAAAGAGGTGAATAAGTTAAAATGAGGCTGTGAGACTGGGCCCTACTCTGATGTGACTGGTGTCCTTCTAAGAAGGGGAATGTGGACACACAGAGACACACCAGGGGTGCACACGCACAGAGAGGTAAGACCATGTGAGGACGCAGCGAGAAGACGCCATCTGCAAGCCAAGGAGAGAGGCCTGAGGAGAAACCAAACCTGCCAACACCTTGATCGTGGATTTCTAGCCTCCAGAACTGTGAGAAAATTAATTTCTGCTGTTTAAGCTGCCCAGTGTGTGGTATTCTGTTACCGCAGCCCTAGCAAACTGTGACATTGGCCTAAAAACACTAGATCTGAAGAGGGGAAAGGATCAGTTATCAATGAGAAGCATCCCAGGGCTCCTTTAGCTACTCCACTCACAAATTAGGGCTTTTAAAAAGGAGTCTTCCCATAAACTGAAAAACAAAGATTGGCATTTAACTATAAATACTCTAAGAATCATTTCATGAATAGCATCCTCTATTTTGGAAAAATGGCTCTAAATGAACTGCTCATTACCCAACACTTGACTGAACCACATTATGCAAAAAGCATGGCAAGGATTCAGCAGCATTTGCAAGTTAACAATAAGCTATAAACAGCTCTATATTCTTTTTCTGGGCCTTTCTCCAGAAGGAATTATTTAATTTGGAATTAATTTTTGTATTCAAATAAGTGTTTAATAAAGTGGTTTTTTTTTTTTTTTGAAATAGCACATTTGTAGGGAAAATATATTTTAGGTGCTATCTTTAAAAAAATAGTTTATTGAGGTGGAATTCACATAATATAAAATCAGCCAGTTTAAAGTAAACAAGTCAATGGTATTAATTATATTCACAATGTTGTGCAACCTCCGCTTCCACATAATTAAAAAACACTTCTATCACTCCATAGTAAAACGCTTTAACCATTAAAGAATTTCTCCCCATTGCCATCTTCCCCCAGCTCCTAGCAACAACCAGTCTGTGTTCTGTCTCCATGGATTTATCCATTCTGGATACTTCACATAATGGAATCATACAACATTTGTCTTTTTGTGTCTGCCATCTTTCACTTAGCATAATGTTTTCAAGGTTCTTTCATGTTGCAGGATGTGCCAGTACTGGATCCCATTTGACGGCTGAAAAATATGCCATTGTACGTAAATACCACATTTGGTTTATTCACTCATTTGTTGATAGACATTTGGAATATTTTTACCTTTTGGCGACTGTGGGTAGTGCTGCTATGAACCCGTATGTATATGTACTTGTTTGAATAGCTTTTTTCAGTTCTTCTATGTATATACCTTGGAGTGGAATTGCTAGGTCCTATGATAATTCTATGTTTAACGTTTTGAGGAACCACCAAACTGTTTTACACAACAGCTGCACCATTTTACATTTCCACCAGCAACATAGGAGTGTTTCAATTTCTCCATATCCTCCACAACCCATTTTAAAAAAAAAATTTAGCTTTTGTTATTTTCCTTTAAAAAAAAATTATAGCCATTCCAGTGGGTGTGGAGTAATACTCTTTGTGGTTTTGATTTGCATTTACTTAATGACTACTGATATTAATCATCTTTTCATATGCTTTTTGGTCATTTGTAGAGCTTCTTTGGAGAAATGTCTATTTGATCTTTTGCCCATTTTTATTTTTTTTATTTTTATTTATTTATTTATTTTAAAGATTTTATTTATTTATTCGACAGAGATAGAGACAGCCAGAGAGAGAGGGAACACAAGCAGGGGGAGTGGGAGAGGAAGAAATGGACTCATAGCGGAAGAGCCTGATGTGGGGCTCAATCCCGTAATGCCGGGATCACGCCCTGAGCCGAAGGCAGATGCTTAACCGCTGTGCCACCCAGGCGCCCCAGATCTTTTGCCCATTTTTAAATTGGGTTGTCTATTTGTTTTTGAGCTTGCAAGAGTTTTTTTTTTTAAATATATATATTCTGGATATTAAACCCTACTCAGATACATGATTTGCAAATATTTTATCCCATTCTGTAGGTTGTCTTCTCACTTTTTTTTTTTTTAAAGATTTTATTTATTTATTCGACAGAGATAGAGACAGCCAGCGAGGGAGGGAACACAACCAGGGGGAGCAGCAGAGGCAGAGGGAGAAGCCCAACTGAGCAGGTAGCCCAACACAGGGCTCCATCCCAGGACCCTGTAAGACCATGACCCAAGCGGAAGGCAGACACCCAACTGACTGAGCCACTCAAGCGCCCCTTCATTTTCATTTCTGATTTAATTATTTGCATCTTTTTGTCTTTGTCAGTCTAGCTGAAGTTTGTCAATTTTTTTGATCTTTTCAAAGAATCAGCTTTTGGTTTTGTTGATTCTATTTTTTAAATTCTCTATTTCATTTATTTCTTCTCCAATCTTTAGTATTTCTTTTTTTCTGCTTGCTTCAAGTTTAGTTTGTTCTTTTTCTGGCTTCTTATGTTGTAAAGTTAGATTATCGATTTGACATCTTTCCTGTCTTTTAATGCGGGCATTTACTACTATAAAATTTCCTTCTGATCACTGCCTTGACTACATTCCGTAAGTATTTTGTGTTTTCATTTTCATTTGTCTCAAGTATTTTCTAATTTCCATTTTTATTTCATCTTTGACCCATTGGTTGTTTAAGAATATGTTGTTTAATTTCTACATATTTGTGAATTTTCAGTTTTCATTCTGTTTTTGATTTCTAGCTTCATTCCACTGAGGTCAGAAAAGGTTACTTTGTATGAGTTTAATATTAAGTTTATTGAATCTTGCTTTGTGGTCTAACACATGGTCTATTCTGGAGAATGTTCCAAAAGTACTTGAGAAGAATGTGCATTCTGACATTGTTGGAATGTTCTGTGTATGTCTATTAAGTTTAGTTGATTTGAAGTTTTTGTCTGGTAAGTCCAATACCTGTGCTTCCCCAGGGATGGCTTCTGTGAACGTATTTATTTTTTCCTTTGAATGGACCATTCTTTCCTGGGTTTTTTGTTTTTTGTTGTTGTTGCATGCCTTGTAGGGTTTTTTGTTGAAAGCTGAACATTTGAATATTATAATATGGTAACTCTAGAAATCAGATTCTCTCCCTTCCCCAGGTTCTTGATTGTTGAAGGCTCCCATCATCTGTTTCTTTACTGACTTTTCCAAAGTATTTTTACAAAGATAGTATTACTTTTTGTGTATGCTGACCAAAGTCTCTATTCCCTTAGCTTATGTTCATCTGGTGTTTTGACAGAGATTTCCTTGAATAAGAGAAAAAGAAAGGAAGAAAGGAAGAAAGGAAGAAAGAAAGAAAGAAAGAAAGAAAGAAAGAAAGAAAGAAAGAAAGAAGAAAGGCATTAATTTGTTAATAAGATCTGCTTTGCTTCCTCCAGAACCAAGTACCTGGGTCCCACATTGAGAGCAGGAGCTGCCATCTTCAGAATCCACAATGAGCCAGGGAAGGTGGGAGGCAGCAGCACATAAAAACAGCACAAGGCTTTCCTACTGTTTTTAAGGTGTTTTTTTTTTTTCTTGATTCAGTGTTTGCTTGGTTGTTATAAACCATTGACTGTTTTTTTCAGAGTTCTGTCAAAGTTGGTTCTGAGAGTTTCTGCTTATTTTTTGATGTTTCTGTGGAGGGACTGACATTTGGAGCCGTCTACTCTGCCATTTTGCTGACATCACTCCATGAAAAATATTTTTAATGAACTTCCTAGCAAAGTCGTGTAACTTATGTGTTAGTAAGGCCAAATCTCCACAATGTGTGGAACTGTTTTCTTATCCCTACCACAGTTCTCTCTTATTTCTTCTCTGCATCTCTCACTAGTATCTCTCAGTCACCCGATTTGATATAGGAATCATAATGATATTGAAATAATAGATAACATTTATTGGCCATTTGCTATGCACCAGGTCCTGCGCTAAGTGTTTTATGTGACTTATCTCATCCAATCCACTTAATAATTCTACTATAAGGACACTTATAATCTCTATTCCATAGATGAGTAAGTGGAGACTCAAGGAGTTTGAGGAATTTGTCTAGAGCCACCCAGTGGCAAATATGGGATTTAAACCCAATTCATCTGATGACAGAGCCTATGTTTTTATTTAAGTTTAGACTTTCTTCTTGGGCGCCTGTGACTCATTAGCCTTCTTTCTTGTTAATTCTCCCTAGGCAATATTTCTCCTGTTTGAGCTTTTACCACTTTCATTTCTATCATTCTGGTTTCCAGGCCAAGAGAAGGGCCAGACTTGGGAGAGAATGGGGTACCTCCTGGTTGTAGCATCCACTTGTTCCTTTGACTTTTCAGTAAAGCCTGATGTTTGTTTGGCTTTGATTTTTTTCTTTGTTCTCTTCATCTCTTTTCTTTTTTTTTTTTTTTCGATGTAAGGCTCGATGATTCATTAGTTGTGTATAACACCCAGTGCACCATGCAATATGTGCCCTCCTTACTACCCATCACCGGCCTATCCCATTCCCCCACCCCCCTCCCCTCTGTAGCCCTCAGTTTGTTTCTCTTCATCTCTTTTCTTTTCTATATCTTCTGTAGGAGTATTCTTCAGCTAACTTGAACCAGGGAAATTTTAAGGTATGCTGAGCGGTATCCTTGAGGTAACTCTGGGAGTTTATGGAGGTTCTCGGGGTCTACAAATCTCAGTCCTCATGATCTAGCCTACAAGGAAATTCGCAAACAAAATGCTTTATCTCAAGATATTTTATTTTTTGTTTTTCTGACCACACAGTCTGCTTATTCCTCTGAAGGCAAATTAACATCCTCTGGGAAGGCCAGAAACATAAATAATAGGATTGGTAGTATGGAATTTTTTTTTCTTTCAAAATAGCTGACTTGGAATACAGTTTCAAAAATTGTAGTTTATCTATAAGTTATAAGACAATCTGGTAGTGGTATCCATGTCAGAGGTATGGGGAATATTGGATGTTGCCACTTATTATATATCATCGTTGGACTTTTATAAAAACTTGAAGAAGCAAAGCGAAGGGAGAGGCTCCGATCTTGGCTCACTTTTTAAAGATTTATACCAAATCACCTTTTCTTAGAGCTGCCTCTTAGAGTCATTTGGCGCTGGTATTTAGTATGCCTCCATTAGATATTTATCAAGCACTGCAGGGTACTGGGGACTCTGGTGCACCAGAGAGGCTTGGTCAAGCCTTCTCTGGAGGAACTGATGGCCTGGTGGGAGGACATCTAAATAAACACGACCGTATTATGACTCTAAAGTGAAAGAAGAACCTCAGAGAAGAACCTCAAAGAAGAACCTCAACAGTGGAAACACAAGCCACGAACCCCCTACTTGACTAGAGAAACAGAAGATACCTTGCTTAGCATCTAGTTTAAACTCCCTACAGGAAGTGACCTACTTTTTGTTAATAATTACACCAGGACTAAAAATTTGTGTCTTATTTCACAATTTAGCACTAAAACACATAAACCAAAAAAAACAAAAACAAAAACAAAAAACCTCTCTGATATGCTTTCTTTCTCATTTAGTTGGAAAACCTGATCTTTGCTTTGGATTTCTTTTTTACTTACATAGAAGTTGGCTTGATTGTTCAAAAACTGGAGAAGAATGCTGGCACTTGTGTTGGCTATTCCCCACGCAGGCTTCCCATGGCACTCTCAGGACGTGCCAGCCTCTCCTAGTCTGATCTGTGAATAAGGCTCTCTCCATCTGAGCCAAACCTGGGATGAAGTCTGGAGTGGTTGGATGATGCACAAATTCTTCTAGCAGGCCTTGGGTGACTTCAACCTAGTTCTTTCTTCTCAGACCAAGCTTAAGCCTGACACCTTCTGATGCACTTATCAATTCAGGCTCTCTCTAAACCATAACTGCCTGGCAAATTTTTATTGCTTAACTGTTGGTTATGCGATGACATTAAAAAAACAAACATATTTTAGTTTTCAACTTGCACTGGGGCCAAACCGCATAGCAATTGGTGGTTCTTTGGATTTTTATTTCATGTGACATGAGTAGGGCAAGCAGAGACATAGCTGGTTTTACATGCAAACAAAATAGCCACCGGCAGATCAGGCCTTGAGGGATCTCGAAAGATCTTCCTTGGAGGTCATCTGGAATCACACAATTTCAGGGTTGGAAGGAACTTTAAAAAGGTCACCTCGTTCAAGAAACACCCTTTTAACTCTTGAATTTCCTTTACTATATATTTTTCTTTGTTTTATTTTATCTTTCTTTCTTTCTTTCTTTCTTTCTTTCTTTCTTTCGAGAGAGGTTGGGAAGGGCAGATGGAGAGGAAGAGAGAGAATCTTAAGCAGGATCCATGCTCAGTGCAGAGCTCCACAGTTCTCATGACCCAGAGATCATGACCTGAGCTGAAATCAAGAATCAGATGCTTAACTGACTGAGTCACCCAGGCACCCTACTATGTATTTCTTATATGGACATTCAGCTAGACTGGTATCCATCCTCAATTGTCCCATCAAAACTGCTTTCTGTTAGTTCACCAATGACTTTCTAGTGGCCAAACACTGGCCCCGTCAGCCCTCATTTTACTCAATATCTTTTAGGCATTTATTATTGTTAATTACTTTGCAAGTCTTTGGCTTCTGAGACATAATTTGTTTCTATTCTCCTCCTACATCTTTGACCAGCAGTTTTCAGTAAGGGACAGTCTTTCCCCGCAGGGGGCATTTAGGAATGTTTGGAGACATTTTTTGATTGTCACAAGGGGCAGAGGGTGCTACTGGCATCTAATGGGTAGAGGCCAGGGATGTTAAACAAATACATAAGACAGCTTCCTGTAACAAAGAATTATTGGGTCCCAAGTGTCAATCATGCTAAGGTTAAGAAATCCTTATCCTTGACCATTCTTTTTCTATCTCCTTCATGGGACCCTTTTCTTCGTAGTTTTTAAAAACAAGCAGGAGGGGCAGAGAGAGAGAGAGAGAGATTCTCAAGTGGACTCTGGGCTGAGTACAGAGCCAGATGTGGGGCTCGATCTCATGACCCTGAAATGACCTACACTGAGACCAAGAGTCAGACACTCAACTGACTGAGCCACCCAGGCACCCCTTTTTTCTTCTTATCACCCCCTTAAATTTTGGAATTGCCCATCTTTCCTTCCTTACCCTTTTTGTTTTGTTCTCTTGATGCACTCTCTCTGAGGCACACCACCCATTTCCATGGCTTCTATTCCTCGCTATACCCATGCCTTCAGCTCTAACATTCCTCTTGAACTCCAACCTGTTAAGCAACTTCCAAGTGGGTGTCTCTGCTTCTGCACTCTGCAAACACTGCAAATTCAGTGATAGTCTTCCCCTCACATCTTCTGTTATTGTTTTCCCTTGTAGGATTTCTTCTAGTAGCTCCAAGATGTCTAGGGTTGGTTCTGAGGGCTTTTTCTTGCCTCGTGTATAGAATTTAGGTATGCCTCTCCAAGGCTTGAGGACTCCCAAGCCACATCGCAGTATGCTGCTTGATCCAGAACATGCTGCTCCTTTCAGAACCAGAGACTTGGCATTGTCTCCTAATGAAGTATTTGCAGCTGGAAAAGATACACCAGAGTGGCCACATATACCTGTCCTTTATGACAGTCATTCATGCTGCCAAAGCCAAGATTCGATATGTCTATCTGCATTTGGAAGAGAGATGGCTTGAGCTGAACTGCTGGCCCTATTGACTCTTTCTGTTGCTGCTGCCGAACACCCCAACCCAGGCCTCAAAGACTTCTTGAGGGAGGACATGCCTTTTCTCTGACTTATATTTAGGGAGAAGTGCTCTTTGCTAGACTGATGGGTCCCAGGGTTATAGCTCTGTAAATTCTCTCATACTGCCAATCTACCACTGGGAAAGATGGATGCATGGGTCAGGATCTGGTTTGGGCTGCCTCTTGGACCTACAATGAAGGTTTCCTTCCACCTGATTCCTGTTGCAGAGGACAGCACACAATACTCTTTGCATTTTCATATTTCTTCGTTGGGGCCTCGTTGTCCCATCTTCCCATCTCTATTGCCTTGAACAGGACTATCCCTGAGCTGGACCAGGCCATAAAAAATAGACTGAACTTGGATCCTGGAGAAAAGGATGACTTGGACTTGATTTAAAATTGTCCTCTCTTTGTTGTACCACTGAGCCAGCACATAATCAGTGCAAAGGATACACATGCAGGACCCAGTGAGTGGACAGAGCTTCTTGGTGTCTACTCCATCTCATAGAGGTACCCCTTAAAAGTGGAGATCTTAGCATTTGCATGGAGTAAGAAGTCTGCAGTGGGAAGAATCTTCATATTTGGGTTCACTGTCTTTTACTCTTTGACTTAGAGTGGGGCCATGTCAGCTCTGAAATGTCCACCCTTACCATATACAGAAGTGCTTTCTATAGGAGTTACATACTTCCCCATTCTAATTCTTTTTGGGCCATTGAGCTCCCAGTAGGTCCAACCATCTCCTGTTTTAACCCCAGGCTACTAGAGAAGTTTCAATAACTTTGAACTCAAATGGGTAGGGGACTTTGTTCCAGCCTGAGCAGGACTTTTCTGGTTATAAGCAACAAAACAACTGATTCTGGCCAATGTAAGCAAAACACAAAACAAAAACAAACAGGGACTTAATGGAAAGATATCAGGTAGGTTGAAGAATATTAATTTAGACAGTTATGGGAATCTAGGGATCAGGAACCAATGAAGGTTAGGGGGTGCAGCTGGAATGATTAGGCTTCAAATTTTTTCTGTCCTTGTGTTTTTCAATTCATGATTCAGATGCTAAAGAGATCATCTGATTGGTCTTGCTTGAGTCACGTGACCATATCCAGGCTAGGTGGAGCTGTGATTGACAGTCTACCAAAACTGCTCTCAATGGGTTCTGATTATTCAAAGGAAAATAGGGGTGCTATTATCTAACAGAGCAAGAATGGTTATCAAGCAACACCACCAGATGTCCACATGGTCCCTTTCTTCCCAGGAGACTGTGAGTGCAAATGGATGGGCCCAGGAGTTTGGTATAATTTCCTCTTCAGCAGCTTTTTGCTCTGAGGGTCAATGTGTTGGGAGATAAGTGGTCAGAATCCATTTGCCTTTAGGACTAGTACCCAGGGTTTGGTCAAAAATACACTGTTCCATCATATTCTTCTTGATTAGACTACATCCTGTAAACTCAGTCTTTTATTTATTGTAGATCTGAAGTGTAAAACCAATATGTTGAAATTTATTTTCAGGGTTATTTCACCCTTCAAAGATGCACATACGGTGCTTTGTCTTGTTTTATTTTTTTTCCAGATCAAAGCACTAGAATATGTCAAGAAGAAAATTTCCTAAGCTCAGTAATGCCCACAGAAATGGTCATGCACACAGTATTATAGCTAGCATTGGTGCAGTGCAATTTTAAATCAGGTATATCGTACACCTGAAACTAATATCACACTATATGTTAACTGACTGAAATTTAAATAAAAATCTCAAAAAAAGATAGGAAGGCAAAATGGAAATGATAAATATAGAAAATAGAATTCAGTAATTATAATGCACCAGTCTCCTCGCCAGCTGTCTGCTTACTCATTTATTCATTCCTTAATTATTTATCATGTATCTACTCTATGGCAGGTGCTGTGCTAGGTGCCAGGGATGGGGACAATACCTACCTGTGCGGAGTCTGAACTCTAGTGAGGATCACATTCTACTGTTATGCTTATTTAAAAGAAAATGTATAGCTTGAATATGCAACTGTTTCAAATGCCCAAGTCATACAACTAGGCCAAAATGCACTGGAGCGTCCGAAAAGAATATTCACATTTCATATTTGGGAATGAATGTATAGTACTTATTTCTCAAACTTCTATCTTTTTTTAAATAATTTTTTATTATGTTATGTTAGTCACCATACAGTATATCCGTAACAGATATGCCCATTTCCCCTAATGTCATTTTTTTTCTTTAAAACAAAATGGAGAAATTAGGGAGAGGAAAGAGTCTCCGAAAACTTGGATATGGCTCTGTAACCCTCAATTTATAGTGAATAAATTTTTCAAGGAATTACATTGGAGTTCTCCCCGGAAATAAAAGCAGCTTTTCCCAAACCCTGAAAGACCATACTTGTGCTTAGGGCGTGTGTGTGTGTGTGTTTCTTGATATAGATCAGGTTGGCTGTTAAATGCTCCATGTGGTTCAAAAAGAGGTATCAGGAAGCTTTGGAAGCTATTTGGAACCGCATCTACAACAAGCAAGATTAGGGGTTTGTAGGCCTCTTCCCCTCACCCCCCTCCCCAACTGCACTGGCCACAGTGGGTCTGCTGCCTTGGGGAGCGCAACTCTGAGAGGACAGAGATTCCTTTTGCCCTGGTCTTGTCGGTATCCCTAGCACCAAGCACTGGCTAGCAGAGTTGGCACTCAGTAAGTATTCGTTACACAAACGAATAAACATTAAAAAAAGGTGCTTTGAGCAAAAGAAGACAAAATTAAATCTCCTTGGATTCCTAGTCAGATGATTTTTACAGCTCCTTTGATGAGTTGATTGGGAATTACATTTGATATACCAAAGACCCGAGGCCCAATAAAAGCATACAAGGAATGTGGGTACCGAGAGACCTTAGTTTTTTGAGAAGCAGCACCAGGTGCTCCTATGATTACGTTTAAAGTAGACGCCAATGCCTTTTTAATTATAAATTCTTGATATTTTTGGGTTGCATTTTGATTTACATAAGACAATTTGAATTCCAGATGCATATACTTAGAAGAAATTATTTTGGGATAATTTTTGGTATCTCAGACATTTTACTAATTAAGAAAGATTTCTGCATCTTGTAAGCTTAAAGGAGATTTTCTTATATCAGTGATAGCAAATGGATTTCATGTCACTTCCTGATTTTGACTGATTGATTTTCCTGGGGCGTCAGATTGAGAAGGATGCTGAGGCCAACCCTGACCCCTCTAAAGAAGGTTACCACACATGATAGATTATTAATGTCTTCCTTGGCTGATAGAGGTGGGGGGATAGCACTCATCCCGCATAATTTTCATCCCCATTCTATAAACTGTAATTCAAGATCCAGAGTACTTCTTCTGCAACCAGAAACTGAATGCAGCCACGATCTGCAAACCAGAGTGGTGGTAATTAGATACTCATCCTAGTTCCATCTTGAAGGAGAATCATTTTTTAGCTTGATGGCAAATGCCCTGAAATGAAGTTATTGAAGGAGTCTGGTTCCTTGCTGGAAAGATGAAGACCTAAATGAACAGAAAATTTGTGAAGTCCAAGGAGTCGCTGATGAATCCGCTGAACTTGGGAAAAGGGTTAATGAGCCTGGTGGGGATAAAAATGGCCCAGCAACTGGTGCCAAATAGCTACAGTTCAGCAGCTAGTGATCAGTGTGCCTTTGGGCAATGCAGCCGCTCTCTCCAGGACTGTGTCCTCACCTCTAGGGTATGGATAAGAATACCTGCTCTGTAGTTGATAACAGGTGGATATAAAAAGGGCTCGGCACAGAGAGCAATTCAAACAATAGTCATTTTTGCCACGGAAATATAAATGGCTGGATTTTTTGGAAAATTATCCTTTAAACTAGTTTGGTAACGTGTTTATGTTTCAAGCATGCTTTTGGGAATGTTCCTATCCTAAAAGATCAATGAATGTGTCAGCTACTGATTGCTTTATGAATACTTAAATAAAGCAACATAACTCCCATGCAGGAGCTGGCATGCCTCTATCTGGCACCTCTGTTACGAGGGCAATTTGGATTTGAGACAAATTACCAGTGAATCTGAATCTACTCATTTTTTTTTTCCTCTAGACTAGATACAAGCTACCTGTCGATGCTTGCACTGCCCAATTCAAATCGACTTAACTCTGTATTTAGCAGCCATGGTAGTAGAGTACACAGATCAGAAGACATTATTCAGAACAGATGTGCAGGGGCGCCTGGGTGGCTCAATCGTTAAGTGTCTGCCTTCAGCCCAGGGTGTGATCCCGGCGATCTGGGATCGAGCCCCACATCAGGCTCCTCCGCTATGAGCCTGCTTCTTCCTTTCCCATTCCATCCCCCTGCTTGTGTTCCCTCTCTCGCTGGCTGTCTCTATCTCTGTCAAATAAATAATAAATAAAATCTTTAAAAAAAGAAAAAGAACAGATATGTAACTCAGAAAATAGACAAACTCTGGGTGCAGGGAAAGATGGTGTTTTCAGCACTCTTTCACATGACTCTTGTAATTTGAGGTGCTCTTAGAAAGAGATCTCCTTAAGTGGAAGTTACTTTTTAAATCCAATTTAGGCTTAGATTTATCTCCAGAGGAGTCTTAGCAAGGAGAACTATGCAAACATTGTTTATTGAATGGAATGGAAGTGTTTTCTAGTTCCCTTTAGAATTACGAAGATGAAAATTCAGGTAAGAAACTATCATTACCAAAATGGTATGTCAACAAAAGGTTGTTATCTGTATTTGCTTGCCTGTAGGAAAGCAATGTAAATATCTGCCTCTGACTCTACAGGGAGAGAAAGTCGGGCAGCAGGCAAAACTTTTGTCATTTGCCTATGGTTTTAAAATACAAATAAAATTCCAGCTGGGCCCAAAAGGTAAAAGCTGCTTTAAAAAAATCCACTTGGATAGAGGAAGATCTGAAAGTCAGAGTAGGACAGTCGCATTTTGAGTTATTTGGACAATCTAAAAATATTTACTATGAAAAAAGTAAAAAATAAAACACACACACATACATACTGCTGATTGCTGAGAAATGGTGTCCACGTACATCTGAGAAAAGAAAATTATCTAGAAATGTGAGCTATCAACTTTTAAAGAATCATTTAATAGCATTTCCATCTTGGGATGCAATAGAATTCGGTGTTTACGAAAGCTGGACTCTGAAGGCTAACAGACCTGGGTGCCAATCCTCACAACCGCCCAGCTGTGTGACCTCCGGGAAGCTACCTCACTCTTCCAGTCTCAGCTTCACAATCTGTAAATCCACAGTAACGCCGGGACCATGTCACCGTTGCTGTGAGAATTAAGTGAGACACTAATTGTAAAGTGCTCACTATGGGGCTTTCTACAAAAAAAGGTCAGTAATGTTAGCTTTGGTCATTTTTAAAATTCTGAGGTTTGTGCAGTTGACAGGAGACCCAGAGCTGTCATTGAAAGCAGAAACCATCAACCCGTCCCAGGGGGCTCCTGCGTTGGAAGTGGTGGGGGGAGGGGGTGTCATCCTTCTGATTGAAAATCTCCTTTTTCACAGAGAGCTTCAAGGTACTATTTTAGGACTATGGTGTTTGTTTGTTTTTTAAAATTATGCTTAAACTGTGTAAGTTACATATAACCTTGTATGATATATTTTATGTTTTCTTTTCTTTTTTAAGATTTTTTATTTATTTGTTTGACACAGAGAGAGACAGCGAGAGAGGGAACACAAGCAGGGGGAGTGGGAAAGGGAGAAGCAGGCTTCCTGGTGAGCAGGGAGCCTGTGCGGGGCTGGATCCCAGGACCCTGGGGTCATGACCTGAGCCAAAGGCAGACGTTTAACAAGTGAGCCACCCAGCTGCCCCTATATTTTATGTTTTCAAAAGTAGCTCTTTTCATGTACTACATTTAACTACATTAATTGCTTTTAGGTAGTGATACATGTTCTTAGATACCCACAGTTTAAATTTATTTCTTATAAATGCAATTAATGACAAAATCAAATATATTCCATATGGTCTGCTTGGATAATGAGGCCTTTTTTTCTTCTTGAGACCCAGTATGACTGGCATTTTTTCCTCGTTTTTGTCTCTTTTTTTGTCTTTCTGTATTCAAATTTAACTAGATAAATTTTAAAATATTCATGTCAGAGTCTAAACTAGAAGATAAACAACAGATTGGGAGAAAACATTTCCGCTACTTATGTTTGAAAAGGATTATGTAATCAAGGGGCATCAAAGAACTCTGTAACAATGGGTAAATATCCTTGATATACGGCAATGGTTGCATAACTTTATAAATCTGTTTAAAATCATTGAATTATATACTTACAATGGGTGAATTTTTTGGTATGTAAAATATACCTCAATATAACTATATAAAAAAAGTCCTCAATACACAAAGAACTACAAAGACAATTGGGGGGGGAAGCAAAATGTGCAAGAGATGTAAGCAGGAAGTTTGCAGGAAAGCAAGTATGGATGGCTAGTAAAGTTACAAATAAGCTCAATCTCACTAGCAATTAGGGAATTATGCTGTAATTTCCAAGCCACAAGTGTACGTGTCATGAATCATTTGGCAAATGTTTAATGTTTTCATTCAAATTGTATACATTATTTGAGTAGGTGGTACATTTAAGCATTCAAAGATAAAAATGGAAAAGGATGTAAAAATGTACAGTGAAGGTACCCTTTCTGGTTCTTTCTCCCAGACATCTAGTGTCTTTTTCCCCAGTGAAACCGGAGTTACCAGTATCCTGTGTAATTTTCCAGAGATCCTTAATGTTCGTCCGGGGACATATGTGTATTTACTAGCCCCTCTTTAGGCTCAGATGTTCAGCCACTGTCTATGCTGCCCTGCACATTGCTCTGTCCTCTCCCTACCAACAGCAACCCTGATGAGTCCCTAGGTAGCGTCCTCATTATTATTATTATTTTTAAAGATTTTTTTTACTTATTTGACAGAGAAAGAGAGAGGGAGAGAGAGCACAGCAACGGGAGGGGCGGAGGGAGAAGCAGGCTCCCTGCTGAACATGGAGCCGGATGCCGGACTCGATCCCAGGACCCTGGGATCATGACCTGAGCTGAAGGAAGACGCTTAATCGAGGGAGCCACCCAGGTGCCCCTATTTTTTTTTAAAGTTGTATAGAATTTCATGGTGCAGATATACCCCATTCTGTTTTTTCAGCATTTTCCCATTTACCCTGCAGTGGACATTCATCACTTCACATATGCGTGAGCATGTCTGTGGAGTAGATTCCTACGTGAAGTTTTGATTTAAAAAAATGGCAACACTGTTAAAGGTTGATTGCATATAGCAACAGTGAGGGTTCGGGGAAATCGGCAGGTCATATACACTGTTTGAGGGGAGCTGTCTTGCTCTGTATCACCATTAGAAATATGCTTACCCTTTGATCGAGAAGTTCTGTTTTTAGAAGTCTTCCCTATAGAAATCCTTACAAATGAACACAAAGGTGTACATTCCAGCATTGTTTGAGGTGGCAAAACACTGAAATCAACCTAAATATACAGTAATCTTAGTGAACAAATTATGGTACATCCGTACTATGAAATATTATGACAAGGTAAAAAGAGACGAATCTTTATGAATTGACATGGAAAGACAGCCCTATAAGATGTGTTAATAAGAAAAGCATGTTATGGGTGCCTGGGTGGCTCAGTTGGTTAAGTGTCTGCCTTTGGCTCAGGTCTGGGGATCGAGTCCTGCATTGGGCTCCCTGCTCAGGGAGGAGTCTACTTCTCCCTCTCCCTCTGCCCCTCCCTTCTCCCTCCTGCTCTCCCTCTCTCAAATAAATAAATAAAATCTTAAAAAAAAAACATGTTATATGAGTTATGTGGTCCCACGTAAGACAGATGGATAGGAGAGATCTATAAATCTATATCTGTATCTAGAAGCCACACATCCCTCTTCATCCTTGCCTCTCAACCTCCTTCCCCATCTTTCTATAAATGTATAGAAAAAGATCTGGATATATACATACACATGAACATTTAGCTGTGGTTAACTAAGGAGAAAAGAAAAGCACTGAAGAAGAATGAAAGAGAAGTTTCTATTTTTTCTTTTATTTTTTGTATGGTCGGACAGCTCTTAAAATGTACACATATTCACTTGAAACTTCTGTAGTTAAAAAAATGACATTTATCAATACCAATAAAAATTCTAATGAAAGCTATCAACTACCACTCCAAGACTTTTTTTTCTTCCTCCACCCTGTTTTTTGTTAATCACGAACATTTTCAAGTATACATAAGGTACAGAAAATAATATAACAGATACTCATGTATCCACCATCCAAATGTAACAGATGTTAACATTTTGTCAAATTTGCTTCAGCTTTTGCTTTAAAAAAAGAATGGAAATGTTATGCTACAGTTAAAGCTCTGTGCCCTATACCCTCAATGGTGGCAATTTTCTTGCAGTTGTATATCATTTACAAGTTTTTGGATCATAAAATAAACTGCCCTTAGATGATTTAAAGGAAAAAAATCTTAAACTTAGTTTCCCCGCATTTTGTAGAAAACTACCTGTAAGAGGGATTAACACGCTGCATCTTTCTTTTTCTTTTGAACTACTTGGAGGGTTTGCTATTTTCTGTTCTTCTTGCCTCCACCCCCCTAAACATGGTCTAACTTCTATCTCCCTGAGTGTCTTCCCTGGACTCTTTGCTTCCATCCTCTTCCCTCTGTCCCGTCTTGACAGCTACTACCACACTATCTGCCGAAACCAGGGTTTCTTAACTTCGGCACGACCGACATTCTGGGTGGATAATTCCCGGGGTGGGAGCTGTTCTTCGCCTTTATGATGTTTAGTAGCGCCCCTGTCCTCTACACACTAGATGCCGGTAACACCGTCCCCAGTTGCAACAACCAAAAATGTCTCTGGACATTGCCACGTGTCCCCTGGAGGGCAATGTCATCCTTGATAAGAACCACTGTCCTAACTGACTTTTGATATTGCTTCCGGGCTCAAATAGGCTTCCATTTGCCTATCACAACATACTCAAACTCTTCCCTCACCCCCTCCTGCCTCCACCTGATTTCAGGACTTGTCATAATCTGCCCTCACTTCCTACTTATTTCTCACTTCTTTCCATGAGTCAGGAAGGCCCACCTCCCTGTTCCTCTGCCCTCCGTTTTAGGCTAATTCTCACCTTGGGGCTTTTGTGCACATTTTTCGGCATCTTACAGTGATTTATCAATTTCTGCCTGCCTATCCAACTCCTGTTTGCTCTTCAAGGTCAGACTCAAGTCCCATGTCTTCATATCACATTTCCTGATGATTTTGACCACTAACTCTATCTTTCTTTGGAGGCAGTGAAATCTAGTGGTTCAGTGGCAGGGCTTCCGAATCAGGTGAATATGGGAATAACCCTGACATTCCTGCGTACAAGCTGTGTGACTTGAGCCTCTAGTTTAACCTCCCTGTGCCTCGTCTTCTCATTAGCATAATGGGGACAACAATCTCTCCTTTGCAAGCGTGATTGAGATAATTAAATTATATTTTATCAAGCTCAAATGGCATCTTCAGTATACATGCTATTTTTAAAAAAATTTCAGTTACATGAATTTTATTGTATTTATTTATTTTTGTTATGTTCAGTTAGCCAGCATATAGTACATTATAAGTTTTTGTTGTAGTGTTCACCGATTCATTAGTTGTGTATAACACCCAATGCTCATCCCAGTACATGCCCTCCTTAATACCCATCACCTTGTTACCCTGTCCCCCAACCCCCTCCCTTCTGTAACCCTCAGTTTGTTTCCTGGAGTCGAGAGTCTCTCATGGTTTGTCTCCCTCTCTGATATCTTCCCATTCAGTTTTCCCTCCCTTCCCCTGTGGTCCTCCACGCTCTTCCTTATGTTCCACATGTGAGTGAAACCATCTGATAATTGTCTTTCTCTGCTTGACTTATTTCACTTAGCACAATCCCCTCCGGTTCCATCCATGTCATGTGTGTTTGTCTTAACTGTCCAAACAGAATGAACTTCTTTAGAGAAGGGGATTTTGTGATAAACTTCTCCTCTGTCTCGCCAGTGACAGATCTTTTGTAGATGCCCAGTAGATATGATTGACTACATGAGGGTAAATGCCGCTGTACACACGTACCGATTACTACATTGCTACGGTATGGACTTGTCTACCTGCTTCCTTGATCTTTCATTCCTTTGAAATGAATTTCAGAAGCACTAGGGTTATCACCTTGATTACTTTCAAAATAAATATATACCACCAGTCAGTTGCTGCTCTGTCACAACGGCTGAAATGATGGATTGCTGGAATGATCAGTGAGCATGACTCATTCCATAGTGCTTTTTGAAATACAGTTGGAAGTCATGGCACTCAAAAGATTCAGTTCCATGGTTTCTCTTTGGAATCCTCTTCTGTTAAGGTACTGGATGTTGCTAGTAGCTTGAATTTCTTCTCCATAGTGTCATAGTTAAGAGCAGAAGTTTAAAATTCAGACCATGATTGAAATCCCAATTCTGCTGCATACTAGCAGTTTGATTTGAAAAAATGTAAAACTTCTTTAAGCCTCAGTTTCTTGATCTGTAAAGTAGAGGAATAACACCTTCTTTACAGAATTACTATGAGGTAATGTATGTATACTGCTCTTAGCATTGTTTCCAGCACATAGCAAGTGTATAGTAAATGTTAGCTATCCAACCATTATTTTTTTCTCTCCACAATATTTATCAAGCACCAACTATGCTACATGTAGTAAACAACAACAACAAAAAAAAAAAAGAAAGAAAGAAAGAAAGAAAGAAAGAAAGAAAGAAAGAAAGAAAAGAAAAAGAAAAGGTCCTGCCCTCAAAGAGCTTACAATCTAGTTTTATTATTTTGAGTATGGTAGATAGATTTAAATGGAAGGTTCATTTGATTACATGGAGGTAAAAGTTCTATTAGAAAAATTACTTTGAGGATTGGTCAAAAAGTTTAAACAGGAATTATTAGGAAGAGACTTGATAATTTTACAATTATTCTATGGTCATTTTCAATGCTTGGCAATAGCTTGATATGGACGTGGAGTCTTAACCTTCCAGAAAGCCCCTTAAATCAAGTATCATTTTTATTGTTGTGGAAAATAAGTATAGCTGGTGTGGTTTGCAGTGACACACGAGAAAACCTGTTCATAGAACCACAGTGCCAAAGCCAGGGACTTAAATGGTCCCATACCTTGGTATACCTTCAACCCCACTCTGCTGTTCATATTACACCCTGGACATGGGAGACTTTCCATGGGATATTGTGTATAGTTCATTTGCTTTTTAGACTTTTTAGAAACCAATTTACAAAAGCAGGATGAGAAAGTAACCCACTTTCTCTGCACTTTCGAGTTTCACTTCGGAATGGAAAACGGAGATTTCTGAGATATTTGTAATTATCACTCAAAACTATGAGGGGGATTTTATAACTGAGCTGAGTGGTATGAATGTGAAGTCCTTTGCTTTGTGGCCCCTAAACATACATCTTTGTCAGTTTCCTCCAATTGATTATAAAACAAATCACGAAATAGAAGAAGTAATGGTAGATCACACATTCTCTGGGGGCTAAAACAATTCTGTGGAGCAGAGGAACAGCTCCCTTCTCTGCCTTCTCTGGGTTGTCTCTCAACTCTACAATGACAGTGACTGTAGTCATGTCTGCTCTTGACATGACTTTCAGTCATGACAACTGAAAGGGCCACCCCTTCTTGACTCAGCATTTCAGGAGAGATTACATGAGCAATTCTGCTTCCAGAAACTGATCTTAAAAAAATGATAGGAATGGGACACGATCTAGCTATAAAGATGTTTGCTGCAGTGTTGTTTCTAATAAAAAAGTGGAAACTTCCTAAGTACCCTAAATGCAGCTGTCAAAAAAAAGAGTAGAATAGGGGCGCCTGGGTGGTGCAGTCGTTAAACGTCTGCCTTCAGCTCAGGGCATGATCCTGGCGTTATGGGATCGAGCCCCACATCAGGCTCCTCCGCTATGAGCCTGCTTCTTCCTCTCCCACTCCCCCTGCTTGTGTTCCCTCTCTCGCTGGCTGTCTCTATTTCTGTTAAATAAATAAATAAATAAATAAATAAATAAATAAATAAATAAAATCTTTAAAAAAAAAAAGTAGAATATAGAAAGATGTTCAAGATATGGTAAGACCAAAAAAGCAGACTGCAAACAGTAGGTGCACTTAGATGCCATTTCAGAGAAAAAAAATCTCTATTGTATATGCATCAGTGTAAGAAAAGGTTAGAAAGATATATATAGTGGGTCCCTAGGGATAATGAGATTATGAGTAATTTGGATTTCCTTCTTTTTGGTTCTCTGTATACTCTGCAAATAACTAGTGGCAGTGGTTGTTGGTAACCGTTATGGGCTGAATTGTGCCCCACCCAAAATTCATACATTGAAGTCCTAACCCCCAGGTCCTCAGAATGTGATTATATTTGGAGACCGAGTCTTTGCAGAGATAATTAAGTTAAAATGAAGTCATTAGAGGAGCCCTAATCTAATATGACTGGTATCCTTACAAAGAGTAGAAATCTGGACATAGACGTGTTCAGAGAAGACCACATGATGACATAGGGAACAGACAGCCATCTACAAGCCAAGGTGAAAGGCCTCAGAAGAAACTGATCTTGCCAACACCTTGATCTTGGACTTCCAGCCTCCAAAACTGTGAGAAAATAAATTTATGTTGTTCAAGCTGCCCAGTTGGTAGTATTTCATTATAGCAGCCTTCACAAATTAATATAGTATCCAAACCCCAACAATCTTCACCCCCTTCTTCCTCTCCAATAGAACCTTGACTTGGCTTAAATGTCCACTTTCCTCTGTGAGAAATGGGCCCAATCCATGTTCATGCCACTAGATGCCAACAACACCTGAAGGGTGCTGAATGGGACGGTAGGTCCATTCTTTTGTCAGTTATTGATTTAGACATACACATGTGACTTAGTTCTAGCCAACAATAAGTGAAAAGGGGCACCTGGGTGGATCAGTTGGTTGAACATCTGACTTCGACTCAGATCACGATGTCAGGGTCCTGGGATTGAGCCCCGCATCAGGCTCCCTGGTGGGGAGGGGGGCATTTGCTTGTCCCTCTCCCTCTGCCCCTCCCCCTGCTTGTGCTCATTCCGTCTTTCTCTCAAATAAATAAATAACATCTTTAAAAAAAAAGTGAAAAGTCTAGAGGGTTCCTGCATTTTCCTAGGTTGTGAGACACAGTGTAAGGCACCGTCTCTTTTTTGGTCTTAGCTGAGTGGTGTCTGGAACAGCATAGCCATGTTGGGGCTGAAATAAGCCAAACCAAGGAGTCACCCTGCCTTGCTGAGGACAGAAAAGCAGAAAAACAGAAAGAATCTGAATCCTTGATAATGCTGTTTAACCCCTGAATAAATTGTCCTGGGGTCAACCACCTCTGGACTAGTTTAATGAAGTTATACACTTTTTTATTTTTAAGCCAGTTGAAATGTGGTTTCCCTTTCTTGCAGCCAAAAGCATCCTAATTGGTACAACTGAAACCCAGAACAAAACGCATTAGAGCAAAATAAGTTCTATAAACCCTCGTATGCCTTTAGGCCTATACCAAAAAATACGAACTCCCACATCTAATACACAGCTCCAGCAAAAAATAGCTTTCCTTTGACTAAAGCCCAAGGTCTTAGTGAAGGATTCGTTTTGTTCGGAATATTGACACCCATAGAATACACATTTGAATGCCTCCCCTTTCATGTTCTCATGTCACTGAGTAGAGTATGTTCCAATGGCCAAGGGCCGTGTTGCATAGCAACCTTAGGGATTAGTTAATTTTAACAGCAGCCTCATCCCAGCCAGTTAACATTGGAGTACCCACAGAATGCACAACCCGGGATCCAACCTATTCTGGCGGGAACCTGAGAAGCTATGAAACATAAGAAATTAAGTCCTGCCTGCTAAATGCTTATGTTCAAGGTAGGGGAAGCTGGATGGGGGAGAACCCCAAGGTAAATAGAGACAATGTACAAGTAGGTAGGAGGGATGGAGGGGTGGATACAAGGTTTGCTTTCATTGGAGGAGAGGAGAAAAGGACCCAAAAGTCAGGATTGTTTCCTGGACCCATATATTTATAAACCATTTGCTGTGTTTAGTTTTTTACTTCATTCAGGTCCCTTTACTAATTTCATTCACACAGAGAAATCTTTGTTAACCACCCCATCTGAATAGGGTGCCCCGTCTATGACCTCTGGTCTCTTCTATGCATTGCCCCTGCTTTGAAAAAAAACAAATGTGGACTCTCAGAGACTTTGGAAGTTAATTGAAAAGTTTTCACTCTCGTGCTGGGAATAGATCTTAAAGAATCATATACATGTGGGCATAAAGACATATATATACACTAGAGTGTTCCTTACAGCATTGTTTGCAACAGAGGAAAACTAGAAAACAGTGGAAATGGATATCAGTAAGAGGGCCATTACATAATTTATGATACCACCACACTATGAAATTCTATGCGCCAATTAATTTGTAATTAATAGTAATAATAATAACAGCTAAGAGTTATTGAATGTTTACCTATATTTTATCATTTATCTCCCCTAAAATCCTTGTAGGGTATAATTTTTTATTATCCCTACTTTACAGATGGGTGTACTGAGGTACATAGAAGTTAAGTGACTTGGCCAAGATCAGACAATTAGGAAGTGGCAGAGTTAGGGTTCATAACCAGTGTGTCGCTAGCACACATACTTTCAACCACTCCCTTATACTGTCTTCCACGAATATGAGGATACATGTGTGCTCAGATTTAAAAAAAAACACAACTCCTAGGAATTGTATTAGTTGGTAATAAAAGCAAACAGGTCTAGAATGAATCTGATCACCAAAAAAAAAAAAAAAAAAAAAGATGTGGGTAAGTATGTGTGTGTGTTGTGTATTATCAGTGCTTACCTCTGAGAAGGGGAGGGGAGTGTAGAGGATAATGAAGATTTTTCATATTTACTCTCTATATTCTTAAGATGCTTAGGTCTTTTGTAACAGTAATGCCTTCATTTGTTATCTGAGTAATTAAAAAACAGTTGTGCAACAACTAAAGCTACCACTGGAGGGCTCAACAAGCAGCTTATCATGATCTCCTTCTAGAGGTGGTGCCGAGAGAGCTGTCCAGGTGCTGAAATGTGTAGGATGGGTATCTCACTGGAGTAACACTGGGACATTTAGAAAGCCTTTTGGAGCCTCCACTACCAAGTTCTGTGGCTGAGAGTCTATTGGTGTTGGGTGTTAGTCTAGAGTATGGGATTGCACTAAATTCTTTAGCCTTCTCTGTCATTACAGCTTGAGTCAGCTCTAGCATGTCAAAGAAAGGTAAGCAAGTGATTGTATTTCTTTCTTTTTTTAAAAATTTTATTTATTTATTATTTATTTATTATTTATTTATTTATTTATTTATTTATTTATTTATTTAAGAGAAAGAGTGAGTGAGCAAGTGGGGGGAGGAGCAGAGGGAGAGGGACAAGCAGACTATGTGCTGATCATGGAGCCCGATGTGGGGCTCGATCTCAGGACCCTGAGACCATGACCTGAATCAAAATCAAGAGTCCGTCGCTCAACTGACTGAGCCACCCAGGCACCCACAAGTGACTATATTTCAATATGCTCCTCACTCAAGAAAAGAGAGGACTCTTTGTCATCAGGAATCCTGGTGAGATTGGCAGTGCAGAAACTTGTAGTGGAAGCTTCATCTAGCAAAAGAGACTAGGAATTTCTGCCAATTCTCAAAAATTGGGAGAGGATATGGCCTAGGAAAAGAAGATAAGTTTTTCTTAAGATTATATTGTCTTTTTTTATAAAAGGTTTACTTATTTATTTTAGAGAGAGAGAGAGTGAGGGGAGGGGCAGAGAGAGAATCTCAAGCAGACTCCCCATTGAGCATGGAGCCAGGCTCAATCCTATGACTGTGAGATCATGACCCAAGCTGAAATCAAGAGTCAGGTGCTTAATTGACTGAGCCACCCAGGCACCCCAAAGATTTCATTGTCTTTAATTAACTTAAAGAACCCAAACTTTGAACTCTTTTGTCACATAGTTTGTAAACGATAGCCAAGCCCTGCACTGTAAAGATGATAACTACAAATGTGGAAATAAGAACTCTGTAAAAATGAAAATTGTCTACGGTGCTCAAAGTTGGTGAAGGATTGAGGAAATAAGCATAGATGCATACTGTTCCTGAGCGTTTAAACTTTTGTAGCCCTTAGGGTACCTGAGTGGCTCAGTCAGTACAGCATGCAACTCTTGATCTTCGGGTGGTGAGTTCAAGCCCCATGTTGGGTGTAGCGATTACTTAAAAATAAAATATTTAAATTGTTGCAGCCCTTTAGAGGGCAATTTGGCAGAACACATTAAAATATCAATGAGTGGCCCAGTAATTCCATGTTAAGTATTTAACCTAGAGAAATATTAGTAAAGTATGCAGTATCTTCATATTGCAATCATATAGACATTAGACCATTGTTCCTTGTGGTAAAAAGTTGGAACCAACCTAGATGTTATTAGCAGGAGACAGGTGAAATTATGGTTCAACAATTAATATACAGACACTAAGAAGGTTGATTTATATGAATAGGCAAGGAAAGAGAACCATAACATTTTGTTAGATTAAAAAAATACAGAGTAGAGAATGGTATACATAGTATAATTTAAGGTGAAGAAATCTGCATATGTATGGGTAGAGGGATCTAGAAAGCCATACAACTAAAATATTAATGGTAAGTTTTGTTCAGAGACTGGGATGCCAGGGGAAAGGTGAGGGACTTTTCACTTGCTTGATGCATATTTATATTATTATTCATACATACAATGAGCATGTACCATTGTATATTTTTAAAAAGATAAAAAGGAATTATTTAAATCAAAATATTGAAGAAGAATATATTACCATTCCTTGTGTCTGTATCCTTTTAAAATCTAATTCTTTTCAGTTTTGTATTTAATGCCACTAGGAAATTTGATTCTCCTTAGTCTTTCTTTCCCCCTTTTGGTCCCCAGCAAGAAACTTTATCAGAAACCTTTTTAAAAGTGAGATTGATATTACGCTAAAAAATCCCTCACCAAAGATCAAATCACAAAAGTCCCTCGGCAGCTGAGTAGATCAGCTCACATGTCTGTTCTGCAAGCCTTATGGTAACAGATAGCTAAGGCTGTATAAGCCACTCACCAAAGCTTCTTGTCTGTGAGGTTTCAGGTGCTGCTCTTTTGAATCCAAGGATCTGGGAAAACATGGCTTGGGTCCATGCCAACTTATAAGGATAATTTTTAAATTGCCTTATGCCCAGTTCAATTAGTATTAATTAAACTCTTGACTTTGGAAGGGGCAGTGAGGCAGTGGGGAATGGGAAGTCTGTTTAGTATTGGAAAGATTCCTGAACCAGCCATAGAAGGAATCCTCTGTAAAGATTCTAAGTTAAAGGTGAGTATTACAATATATCCTTCATAAAAGCAATCTAAGTCCTCAGACTTACCCAGTTTGCAAATTGTACAGTCGTAGGATAGTTCCTCTGACTTGTGTCACTGGGGTGGGGTGGAGTGAGTCACCACAAAGGCTGAAATCCTATAACAGATTACACTTCCATCTGCATGTGGGTAATTAGAAATTTTCTAATAAGATCTTAATACAGTTAAGCTGTCTTTCTGTACAATCTGTTCAGAATCTTGTTTAGGACATTGGAATTGTTAGAAAGTTAAAATAAAGCTAAAACCAGGGACTTCACAACCAGGGACTGGTAGGTCTGCCTTTTAACATTTCCTCAACTTTACATTTTATGTGTTCTGTAAATAGAGCATATTGTAGTTGATGCTTTGGCCATATCATATTGCTATTTAAACTGAAACATAACAACTAATAGGACTAGAAAACATCACTGAGGCAAAAAGCATTCCATTTTGGAGGGCCAGTGGAGAGAAAAGGGAACCTGGGTTCCATTATTTATTTCTTTCAACCAGTAAAATTCTGTCTGGCTCGTCTCAAAACAAGAAAAAGCAAAAGGCAGGAGACATATACTTCTTCACCCACTGAAGAGAACTGAATCTGCAGTGATTTTGTATCTACTGGGTGAGACCATTTTCCTTTTCCCAGATGTGGCTTCAGAACAAAATAATAAAATGATAATAGTTCTCTTTTAATGAAACACTTACTATGTGTTTTATCTCATTTAATCTCCACTGCTGTCTCAGAAAAATTCTATTTAAGAAATAAAATTTATTCTCCATTTACAGCTGTGAAAGCAGGATTAATTTATCCCAGGTTACATAGCTGGTAACTAAGAGGAGTAATTTAATTACCACTTATTTAAGCAATTTAAATTTGTTGAATGCCCAGAGTCTATACCTTCTTTCTAGGCCTTTTAGAATAAAAGATACTTACATAACCTGATTTTTTTTTCTCTGTGAGTTGATAATGTGCTTTGGGAGATAAGACGCATTTTGATGAAGTAATGTGTGAACAAGGGAGCAGTAAATAGAACAGACTTAAATCTGATACAAAGACTGAAAACAAGGCAGTGTAAACTACCAAAGAGGCAGGCTACACAGAAGGCCAAAAATCTCCAGGGGAAAGTGTCTTAGTCTGCTCAGGCTGCCATAACAAAATGCTGAAGACTGGGTGGCTTAAACAGAATAAATTTATTTTCTTACAATTCTGCAGGCTGGAAGTCCAAGATCAAGGTATTGGCAGGGTTAAATTGTCTTGAGGTCTCTCTCCTTGGCTTGCCAATGGCCACCTTGTCTCTGTGTCCTCACGTGGCTTTTCTTTCATGTGCCCTACTCCTCCTCTTACAATGACACCAGTCCTATTGGGTTAGGAACCCATCCTTATGACCTTATTTAACCTTAATTACCTCTTTATTTTATTTATTTTTAAAAAAGATTTTATTTTATTTATTTTATAGAGAGAGAATGTGAGCGGGGTGGTAGAGAGGAGCAAAGGGAGAGGGAGAGAGAATCCCAAGCAGACTCCTCGCTGAGCATGGAGCCCGACTCAGGGCTCAATCCCAGGACCCTGAGATTACAACTGGACCTGAAATCAAGAGCCGGATGCTTAACCGACTGAGCGACACAGGCGCCCCCTTAATTACCTCTTTAAAGGCTCTATATCCAAATACAGTCACATGGAAGGTTAGGGCTTCAACATATGAATTTTGGGGGATAGAATTCAGTCCATAACAGGATGTCAGTGCAAGCTAGTGCCATCAGCAAAGGCTTCACAGTAGAGGAGGGCCATGAAAGATCAATAAGGCATGGACAAACAGAGAAATTAATGAGGAAGGCATTTAAGGAACGGGTGCTGGAACAAGTGAGGGGCTAATGAGGCAGATGGAGATAGAGCTAGAGACAGAGAGAGAGATGGAGAGATAGCATTGGAAGTACAGTGGAAGTACAAGGGAGTGTCCTGCTTTCTCTAGGTGACAGGAAATAGAAGAGATGAAGAGCCTTTCCATGAAGCTTTCCCCAAAAGCTTCCTTTTGGAGTAAATGTTAATCTTCTTCCCACCATGTCCAGTGAACTCAACATCTTTGGGGGAGGCAAGAGAGAGGACAGCAATCAAGGCAACAAGTTGCTTCAACTATTAGCAACCCAGAAGAGGAAGATTTGTTTCTTCCTAGTTATATGAAAGGATTTTCATGTGGAGATGCTAATACTAAGAATACATGAGATGAGCCCACAAGTTCTTGAGCTGTTGGTCTCATTTCCCCACCTTTCATTCCCAGCCCCAAATCTTTCCCATATGACCTTGGCCTACACCCTCTGCTTGGATTGCTCCCAAACTCCATATCAGTCCTCCCCTCTTCTGCAATCCCAAGGTCATAAAAAATATATATAAACTCATTTTTTTATCATGTTTCTCCCTTGGCAGGGATGGATTCTCACATTTACCCACTTAAACTGACTTAATGCATTCAATTTCTACCAACAAACATAAAAAGCAAAACAATTTTAAACATACATGTCCATATAGGGGCACCTGGGTGGCTCAGTCGGTTAAGTGTCTGCCTTTGGCTCAGGTCATGATTCTGATGTCCTGGGATCCAGCCCCACATTGGGCTCCCTGCTTAGTGGGAAGTCTGCTTCTCTTTCTCTCTTGCCCCTCTCCCTCCCCCCGGCTTGTGTTATCTCTTTTGCTTTCTCTCTCTCTCTCTCTTTCAAATAAATAAATAAATAAATAAATAAATAAATAAATAAATAAATAAGTAAATAAATAAAATCTTTAAAAAAATAGACACACATGTCCACATAATCATACCTTTCTGCATACAGAACCTCTTTCAAGTCTGAGCTCTCATCAATATCACTTGATTGAAGAATTTTAATCTACATTAGTATGATGTATTTTGCTTCCTGATTATTAGTCCCTATCAGTGTGATTCGAGTGGAATAAAGGAAGTGATCTAGAATCAGGGTTTAAGGCTTTGGGGAAGGCAGAGGTACAGGGAAGTGGCCTACTCAACTGATAATGCTTATTGAGACCCTTCTATGTGCTGGGCACAGTAGTAGAGACTGAAGATTGGAAGAAAGGTGACACCATATTGGTCTTTAAAAAGTTTACAATCGGGGTGCCTGGGTGGCTCAGTCAGTTAAGCATCTGACTTCAGCTCGGGTCATGATCGTGGGGTCCTGGATAGAATCCTGCATCAGATCCCTACTCAGCGGGGAGTCTGCTTCTCCTTCTGCCCCTCCCCCTGCTCATGCTTGCTCTCCCTCACTCTCTCTCAAATAAATAAATAAATAAATATCTAAAAAAAAAAAACCAAAACCCAAAACCCCAAAAGTTTATAATCAGTGGAGAGGAAATGAATGAGTACAGAGCAATTCCAATATCACCCGTTGAGTATTATATAAGAGGGGTGGCATGGGGAGGAAAGTGGGGGTATAGGCTGAAGACCCTTCCTACTTGACATGTCTCTGTCACTTTCTAGCTTTGTGACCTTGAACAAGTTACCAGAGAACAAGTTTACCCCATCTCCTATGTGAAATATGGGGATGATCATATCTCTTATGCAGGGTTATTGTATAATATTAGATAACTATACTGCCTAGTGCATAGTGGGTGCTCAGGAAGTTGTAATTATTATGATGGTCTAATAACGATTGCCTCTGTGATGTAGGAAGCATTACAGAGACTCAGTGGGGGCAGCAGTGAATTCTGACGAGGTCAGGGACACTTGCTGGGGGGATGGTGCTAGAGCAGTACCTGCGTCTGCAAACCATCTGTCAGGAACGTCAGGGAGGAAGCTCTGCACTAGGAAAGTGTTTGATGAGATGACCTCAAAAAGCCTGTCCAAGTATAAGATTCTGTGAATATTAGGTCAGAGAATTCTCCGGCTGGCAGAGACCTTTCGGGGAGAGTGCTTGATAAACACTCTTGACAATGTGTAATGAACTGATGAAGCTAAATTGATCCTCCATGTGCATAAATAAATAATTCCTTTCCCCCCTTTTATGCAGATAGTGTAGTCCATAAGCTTCTGTCACTTTCTAGGATTTCTATAACTCAGAAGGTCAAGCGTTTTGTTTTCTTGGATTAAGATATTTATACCTTCTTGGGGCGCCTGGGTGGCACAGTGGTTAAGCGTCTGCCTTCGGCTCAGGGCGTGATCCCGGCGTTATGGGATAGAGCCCCACATCAGGCTCCTCCGCTATGAGCCTGCTTCTTCCTCTCCCACTCCCCCTGCTTGTGTTCCCTCTCTCGCTGGCTGTCTCTATCTCTGTCAAATAAATAAATAAAATCTTAAAAAAAAAGATATTTATACCTTCTTGAGAGGGGTATCCATTTTCAGTTGGATCTGATTTTAAACTTCTCGAAACTTTGGAACACAAGATGAATGATAAGTGTTTAGCAGTCTAATGCGGGCTTGGCAAATACATAATCACCTGCGCTAATACAATGATCCTTCTTCCCAAGAGATGTTTTATTTCAGTAAATATAAAGAATAAAAATGTAATACTATGCCTTCTGGATGTCAAACTTCAGATCTTTTTTTCAAAAAGGTAAGAAATCCAGATGTTTCTGAGCATGTTGAGTCTCCACAAGATAAGCCCTCCAGCTGTGCAGGGAGTCATTCAGGGATGCTCGGGCAATCTGGACTGGTGGGAACAAAGGTGGCCTTGCTACAATCTCTCCCATTTCCTCCTCGATTCTACTTCCTACAGAGGCAAGTCTCATGGAATCTTTTCCTTTGGCCTTGAATTTCTTGAGGTAATGTGCATTAAAGCGGAAAGTCGATATCTGTAGTTCAAGGGCAAAAGAGACCATCAGGTACTGAAAAAAAATGAGAGTCTTGCAACCCACGAAGGCTGCCGCGTTGTGCCGGCGTATCAGGCCCCAGCAGCGGAGTAAGCCAATTCTGGAGGCAAAAGCCACAGGGAGGGAATTAAAGCAACGCCAAAGCTCTTACTCAGCACACGCTGTTACTCACGCAGAAGCGGGGATACCAGTAAGACTCAACGTGCTGACTCAGCATCAGCCTACAATTCATATTGTGACTAGAGAAATCCTTGAGAGGGCTAACTCCTAAGGGATGAAACACCCATAATATTTGGGGTGAGCATGACCTGATGTGATTTTTGCGTTGGGCAGCGGGAAGGTGATTTGCGCAATCAAGGGCACAGCTGGAATTGAGAGAAATACTTGCACACAAGCTGTGGAGCCCTTGGGAGCCCTAGTGCTGGGGACAAATTCCATCTAGCTGTACCCTTGGGCAAAGGTCTTCCCTTCTCTATGCCTCCCTTAGTTTACTTGTCTGTAAAATGGAGAATAACTTGGGGGGATGGGGAATGCTTGCTTTGTAGGTGGCCCCGGAGGATTAAATGACATAATGTATTTGACATGCCTATCCCAGTGCCCTCACACTTCATGACTACTCAGTAAATGCTAACAGTAATTAAGATAGTACCTTATGATGCGTTACCAGTTGCTCTTAAGCAACTAGATTTTACCCCTCATTTTTAAACTTCTAGACTTAGGCTCATAAAGATTATTTTTTAAAAAGTAAATGGAGAAAATTAGAAAACTTTTTTTAAAAGATTTTATTTATTTGAGAGAGAGAGCGAGAGAGAACACGAGCAGGCATGGGGGCAGGGAGAGGGAGAAACAGATTCCCCACTGAGCAAGGAGTCAGATGTGGGGTTCGATGTGGGGCTCCATCCCAGGGTCCTGGGGTCACGACCTGAGCTGAAGGCAGACACCCAACCGACGGAGCCACCCAGGCGCCCCAGAAAATTTATTTAAGAAACAGAACAGGAGGGGCGCCTAGGTGGCACAGTCGTTAAGCGTCTGCCTTCGGCTCAGGGCGTGATCCTGGCGTTCCGGGATCGAGTCCCACATCGGGCTCCTCTGCTGGGAGCCTGCTTCTTCCTCTCCCACTCCCCCTGCTTGTGTTCCCTCTCTCGCTGGCTGTCTCTCTGTCACATAAATAAATAAAATCTTAAAAAAAAAAAAAGAAAGAAAGAAAGAAACAGAACAGGAAATTCTCATCAGTGCTCTGAAAAAAAAAAAGATCAGTATTACTCTGGGATCTTAAAACCAAGATCTAACTCTTAAGATTCTATTGAAGCTAATTATATACGCATTGAAATGCTATGTGACAATCACTACACTAAGGGTTTTGCCTTATTTCATTTTCAGAATGAATATATTCTGAATTCATTCTGAATATATTCAGAATAATATTTCATTTAATTTTCAGAACAACTATGTGAAATATGGTATTATCCCTATTTCACAGATTAAGAAACTGAGGCTTCGAGAGATCGGGTAAATTACCAAAGGACTGACAGCTAGCCCACTAGTTAACCGTTGCTGTATAACGAATTATTCCAAAACTTAGTGTCTTAGGACAGCAAACATTTTCAGGGCTGAGATAAGGGAGAGTGAGGGAGGTGCAAAAGTTAAGGGCATGACAAAAAACTCAGTGACAAAGATAAATAATATTATTAAAAATCAAAATTAATGTAAAATACCCATGATGAACAAAATACCAAGATTTTATTTTATTTTATTTTAAGATTTTATTTATTTGAGAGGGAGACAGAGATAGTGACAGAGATAGTGAGAGAGTGCATTAGCGGGGAGGAGAGGTATGAGCAGACTCCCTGCTGAGCAGGGATCCCAATACGGCCTCCATCCCAGGACCCTAGGGTCGTGACCTGAGCCGAAGGCAGACACTTAACCGATGGGAGCCACCCAGATGCCCCCTAAATACCAAGATTTTAAATAAAGACAGGCTCAGTATTACTGGTTTTTCGTTCTGCCTCAGGCTCTGCTATGGCTAGCCACAGCACTACTAGTGATCCGTCTTGCTTTCCATTTCCCTGTCTTTCAAATGACCACATATTTCACACTTGTTTGCTTATCTCCATCCCAGAGCCAGTATGCTAGTGCAAGCTATCCTTTTCTTTCACTTGTGCTACTGAACTTGTCCCGCCAAATGCCCTTCCCACCTGTGCTCTGGGTTCCCCAGGAAACAGACTGTGACATGGAGGTTTGCCTGCAGGAAGTTTGGCGGGGGGTGGGGGGGGCATCATGGAATCAGCAGGGAGGGGAAGTGAGGAAAGCGGGATCAAGCAGGGAGAGAAGCTGAACTACGATCCAGTGACGACAGAGGCCTCAGCTGATTGCACAGAAGTCCTGCAGTTGCCCCAGATTGCTGCGGCAAGGAACACCCCCCCCCCCCCCCCCGCCATGCACACACTCCCATCCGTGTGTAGCCAGGGCATTGAGTGCTCTCTCTCTCAAATAAATAAATAAAATCTTTAAAAAAAACTCCAACCTCTCCTCCCTGCAAAACCCACAAATAGTTGGTGCTCAATTAATATTGGTTGAAGAAGTGAATGCAAGCTCCATCTCAGATCTAACTTTCTATGACTGCTATGGATTTTGACAGTCCAGAGTTATTACCAAAACAGCTTGAAACTTGGTTTAATGCTGCATATCTCAAAGTAGTGGTTCTCAAAGTGTGGTCCCTGAATCAGCAGCATTAGTATCACATAGAAACTTGTTAGAAATGCAAATTCTTGGGGCTCCTACTAAATCAGAAACTCTGGGGGCACGACTGAGGAAGCTGTGGCTTATCAAGCTCTATGGGTGATTCTAAGGAACATACAAAATTTGAGAACCATTGTCCCAAAGTATGTTCCTTGTATTTTATTTTATTTATTTATTTTTTTAAAGATTTTATTTATTTATTCGACAGAGATAGAGACAGCCAGCAAGAGAGGGAACACAAGCAGAGGGAGTGGGAGAGGAAGAAGCAGGCTCATAGCAGAGGAGCCTGATGGGGGGCTCGATCCCATAACGCCAGGATCACGCCCTGAGCCGAAGGCAGACACTTAACCGCTGTGCCACCCAGGCGCCCCTGTTCCTTGTATTTTAAATGGGATTTAAATGAATGTTAAAGGACAGAAGCATTCAGTGGACCAATAACTGGGAAGCACACTTAAATGCAGCCAGTTTCTCTACTGCACTTGCTCAGAACCTTTAATTTGTTAATTTGTAATGGGAATTTCTGTAGGGTCCAGTTTCTTTTCCAGGAGCATCTTATGGGAATGGAATGCACTTTGACTCTTGGGAGAAACACGATTGTAAATTAGAAGTAGAGTGTATAAACTGACAAAAAAATATTATAATTGAGAATTATCTACTGAAAAAGAATTTTGTAGATGATCCAGGTGTAAAAGACCTTTTGGGTCTAAGTCACAATGTTGTGCAGTACTGTGTCAAGTAGTTTGTTAGGTAGAACCTATTGCAATGTTATTTTCTAAGTTGCATTGTTTCTTTTTTTTTGGTTAAGATTTATTTAATTATTTTAGAGAGAGAAAGAGAGAAAGTGTGTGCACTAGTGGGGCTGGGGGGGGGACAGAGGGAGAGAATCCCCAAGCAGACTCCCTGCTGCGTGCAGAGCTTGTTATGGGGTTGGATCCCATGACCCCAAGATCATGACCTGAGCTGAAACCAAGAGTCAGATGCTCAACCGACTGAGCCACCCAGGTGCCCCAAAGTTGCATTGTTTCTAAACTAAATCTGGGTTTTCTGTTATTATAACCAATTTACAGATGAGGAAATCAAAGCTCAGAGAGGGCAAAAAATTGCTTGGGGTCATGAAGAAGATGAACATGAAAATGGGATCTCAAACTTGGCAAGATATATGGTTATAGAGTAGTTAACATTGACAAAACATTGCAGAGTTTTTCTGTATGGCTACTCGAAGAGTATCAGTAAGTCCTGGGGATTCAGGACATTTCAAATGGCATTGAGCTTCATCAGGGAGCCAGCTACTGGAGCTGCTGCTGTTTTTTTCCCACATGGTGAGCCTACTTAGACACTTCTGGCACTGCCTTTATTTTTTTTTTTAATGTTTTTATTTTTAAAGATTTTATTTATTCATTCGACAGAGAAAGAGACAGCCAGCAAGAGAGGGAACACAAGCAGGGGGAGTGGGAGAGGAAGAAGCAGGCTCCCAGCGGAAGAACCTGATGTGGGGCTCGATCCCAGAACGGGATCACACCCTGAGCCGAAGGCAGACGCTTAACGATTGAGCCACCCAGGCGCCCCTGGCACTGCCTTTACCCCTGTTACTCACCTTAAACAAGAAAGGCCCCATGCATTCTTGGATGCCAGATGGTGGATGGCCCGATATCATTTTCTTAAAACCTGGTGTCTCCTTCATGGTCTTCATCTGGTGAATCTGCCTTGCTGGTTTTGCAATAGGAGAAGAACGAATAAATCACATCTTTCCACCCCACCTTTGGTGCTATTCTGGCTGTTTTCCAAGCAGAAGCAACCATCACTCTATAATGATTCCAGAACTCTCCCCACCAAACAAAGTCACAAATCTAAGCTTCTATGAATAAACACCAACAAAATACCCATCAATGAGAAATAGTTATTAGCAAAAAAGAAAATAAAAAATTATAGTCTAAAATCAGAATATTTTGCTTATTACAGTTAATTATCTCCAATCTATTATCGGCAATATCATTATATTCCCATGATGTGTCAGCAGCAGTCTTTTCATAGAGTTCCCACTATGTAACAACAGTTGTGCCAAATGCTTTATACATCATTGAGTTCTCACAGCAACACCACGAGGTGGTATATTATTCCCATTTTACTAAGAAGGAAACTGAGGCTTGACAAAGTTCTCCTGCTTCAAAGCCAGCCAGACTGCTTAACCACGCCACCATGTTATATATAGCAATGGGAAGCATAGAAATAATTTAAAGTTTCCTTAGAAATACTTGCCTTCTTTTCTTTTTGGCATACAAAATCTTAAGATAATGTATGTTTAAGATTTGAACCACTGAATTACTTTTAAGAAATGCCTTTCCTTTACCCAATCCATTAGTTACAGGAGACATCATGGTGTTTTGGTGAGCGGTCATGGCTTTGGTGTGAGAAGGGTCCAGATACGGGGAGAATTACTTTATGGGACATGGTCCCTTATCTTGCCAGTGGGGAGTATTACATTCCACCTCCCAGGATTGTGGCGAGTGCTGAGAGAGGAATGTATGTCTGTAAAGCTCTTGGTCCTGTGCCTGGCACACAGCAAGTGTTCATTGAGTGGAGGCCGATTCTATCATTATTCGGGGAGTCCTTCAAGTTCTGCTCTAGCGGCCTCCTGTATTTTCTCTTCCACATCCCCCACTCCACAGCTTTCATATGCTTCTTCGTTTATTTAAGGCTTATGTTATGCCTACTGTCAAAGAGTGTTCAAGACAGGCTTTAAGTCGATCTCTGTATAAGCATGCTTGGTGCCAAATTAATTGGACAGGTCAGAGGCCATAATGCTAAACTCAGCCATATAAAACTAGGCAAGCCCTGTGCCTCAGTTTCCTTATTTGTCAGCGAGGATAAAATTGGTACTCCACTCTCCAAAAGGTCATTAGTAGGGTGATAAAACTAAGAAATGGAAAGCAAAAACGTGCTACCAGCAATCCTTAGTGTCAGCTTCTAGAGACCTCGTAAATGCCACAAAGGGTATGTTCTGCAACAGGGAACAGCCTGACCCCATAAAGAAACCCAGTGACAGAATAAAGCCTTATTGGTTTGTCTTTGGTCTTCCTCTATGGACAGCCAATGTGAGAGGGTCAGCCATCCTGTTTTCTGCTTCCTCTAATGAACTCCCTGCAGTGCAATCACTTACCTAAGGTCAAAAGGCAAGTCTTAAAGGCAGAGACGGGGCAGAAATATTGTTGTCCTCTCTGGTTTACTTCTGACATGGAAGTGTTTCAGCTCCTGGAGGTGAAGGTGCTGTGAAAGTCTACTCTTAATTAGGTACTTTCTTAATCAATGGATTGATACAAGGAAGAACCATAGAGATACTAAAAAAAGTCACAATTATTGCTGATAACCCGGGAGAAGTTTCCATTGCCCAGAAGCTGACATTCATTTGTCATTTTATGTTTTAGAAACCAGTCCCATGGAAGAAATGTGTTCTTTAACTTTCCTTCCTACTTGAGACTACATCTGTTCCCCCACCCCCTTCCTTTGAAATGTTTTGCAGTGTTCATTTTGACAGATCACCAGCTGCCTTTTCTGAAAGTGGACTGAATGGCCAGAGCTCCTCGGACAATTAAGATTAGAACACCCAACCACAGTCCACTCTGAGGAGGGTGGTACAAATTTATATCCTCTGGCTGTGTGGGGAGCATCTTCTAAAGAGGCAATTGCTTTTCTAAGACTGGGATGGGCATTCTGGAGCTGTCTCAGATGTGTTAGATGGTGAGAATCTTGTTTCTCGGTTGGTCGGGAGCTTGGATGTGGGAGGCACATGACCAAATTAGAGCCTGATTGCTAGCTGTGTGAGCTTGGGCAAGTCACTCCACCTCTCTGAGCTTCCCTTTTCTTTTATAGTGCAGCTGGAATGGTAGCTGTTTCAGAGTGTTGCTCTGAAGGTTAAACGAAATGAAGGCTTTAAAGTACTTAGAGTATCGCCTGGTAAGTAGTAGGCATTCGATGGATATCAGCTAGTGTTATTGACACATGCAAAGTGCTTGGCAAAAATGTGTATTAAGCGTGGCCGCGGTACCATAATTATTGTGAGTGTTGTCCCTTGTCACCTGGACCTTGAATCAGCTTTGCTTCAGCCTCCTGGTCTCACAGACCCTTATGCAATGGAAGTGGTCCCATCATTTCTGGCTTACAGGCTCCCTTGGCGTACAACTCAGACACGACTTCCTGGGGCAGTGGGTGGAGGCCGTCGCCAGTATCTAAAACAGACTCTGAGCTGTCCTCAGCCATCTCGGTCTTTGCCCAAGACTAGCATGACCCTCTTCTTCTCTTTCTCACCATCCCCCCACACCAAACGCCGCTAAACCCTCATGAAATGCAGAAGTTCCTTAGGAAAAATGTATTATTCCTCCTTCTGACTCATGTAATTGACTTGCCACTAGAGCTCAATCGTGTATAGCAGGTGCTCTCACTCAGTCTTCGTCAATGTTTGGGTTAAAACTGACCTAGGGGTTCTCAGTCCTGACTACACATTAGATTTGTCTGGTGGGGGGTTTCTACAACATACAGGGGCCACACTGTTGACAGTTAAATCACTGCGTGGGACTGGTCCTGTATATCTGTGTAGCTAAGACTTTTGAGTGTATATGCCAGGCACTGTGCTAAGAGATTTCTATGAATTAGCTCATGGAATCCTCATGACGACCATGTGAGGTGTTATCCCCATTCTAAAGAGAGCTAAGTAAGCTGCCCAGGGCTGAGTTTGAGGTGGAGCCTGGGTGGAACCTGGCGGGGGGCGGGGGGAAGGAATGTCTTCTGGTCTCCAAAGGATAGACTAATGACCAAGCTACTTCTTCCCAAAAACTATTTCAAGAACGACTCAGTATCTGAGCTTCCCTAATATTTCTCACACTTGTTGGAAAGAGCCTCCAGGCTCTGATATTAGCGGGTGCCTGATTTCAGCTACAAGGATAGAGGAGGAGGTGGTGTTGAGGCGATCCCCCCTATTTTCACACCCTCACCCACACTTCATCTGCAGTCATTGCAAGGTGAGGCAAGTGTTAGTCATGTTCCCTGAGACCCAGCACGCATTGGCCATTTATTCTAATTAGAAGCAATTAAAGAATTACTCCTTATGGTGTAAGTATTTCCTTGCCCAAAGAAGAAAGGTTTTGGGCTTTGGCACAACAGACAAAACATTTGACTCTTTTCCATTTCTTGTCTTATATTAAAAATGAGGCAGATCTATCGGTTTAGTCCATAATTAAGTTTACCTTATTTAGGCATTTTTGATTTTTATAGTTTTGAGAATTAACAAAGAAGGCTATAAAAATAACTACAGTGGAGTAACCTTCCAGAATCTTATAAACCCACAACTGTTTATGTTGATGTGACAAAATACGATTATATTTACACACATATACCTGCACACACATACACACAGTCACACATACACATGCTTGCTCACAATTCCCACACAGAATGATGAAACTTAAAGGTTTGTTATATTTTAAAATACAGCAATAAGCCTCATTTTCCAAATTGGTGAATATTAGTTTATTGACACATCCATTGGCTCTGGTTTTGATGAGTAGAATTAGAGTCAGACACGTGTTGGTCTTAATATAGGAAGAAATTACTTAACCCTTTGAACCATTCAATAACGGAAAGGACCGCTTTATGGTATAAGTGAGTCCTGTCTCACAGGGTGGATCCAAGCAGAGCGTAGTCTCTGAGAAGCAGAAGCTGTCTCAGAATTGTTTTCCTTTCAATATTGTGCTAAAACCTAATGTTGCAGGTCATCTGAGAAGGTAAGCAGTATCATTAGCAACCCTCTAGCCCTGTGGCTTTTTTCTGGAACCCTCACTTTCAAGGATGGCTGAATGGGGAGGTAAGGCATAGCTTCTAAGCCCCCTCTTATCGGAGTCTCAATTCCTGTTTGGATCTAACCAGTTGCACATCCAATTAGCGCTAATTGTTATAATTATCACTTTCTTTCCTGAAACTGATAACCAATTAATTTCATAGAATGTAGATGATATGACATCAAATAGCTATAGTTTTTTTTTTTTTTGGTTACATGGAAGAAAGGCATTCTTCTGACTCTCATAAGGAAAGCTTCTTAGCAAATTAGCTACTCTTTGAGTTTCCAAAGCTTATAGTCTAAAGTCACAAAATAAAAAATTTTATTCTCAAATTTTCAACAGATATTTATTATATCACTAATTTGGGTCTGACCTTGGTGTCAACGTAATACATGTGGTCCTATTTCTGACGGAGCTGGAGCATATAGATGCTGGACAGCCCTGGGTGGACAGCACTGGGTCTCCGAATCGTGCAGTTATTCCAGGAATAGTCATGATAAGAACCATGAAAGAGAATTGCAGGGGGCAATGAGAATTGGTAGCGTGAGCACCTAACAGATGGCGTGGGGAGAGCTTCTGGAGAAGATGCTATCTGAGTTGAGGCTGAAAGTGAATAGAAGTTAACTAGGTGAGCCGTAAGAGAGGAGGGTGTTAAGCAGAGGAAAAGACAAAAAGGAGTCCATTTTTGGGAAGGCATTCAGTTGGGTCCAAAATCAGGTCGCACTTTTTCCCGTGGTGGATTTTCTATGACTATTAGTCTGAATTCCTGAGGCGCCTCAAAACCCATATGGGAAAGCCCTTGAATTTTATTTCGCAAACTGTTTGTCTTAAGGCTATAGGAAATTGTCCTTTTTATACCCGCTTGTATTTTGCAGAACATAATCCGGGGCAAGTCTGAGCACCGTGGATGTCATAGTCCAACATAGAACCCTTATTCCCTCTTCAGCCCTGAAACACCCACTAGAGAGAAATGCAGATATGCAACGTATGTTCAGAATGTCCTGAGAAGGGCATATGCCACTCTAAACAACATCTGACATGCATGATGTTCCAGTAAGCTCTGTTTTTGAACAAGGTCACAGAAAGAATGAGTTTTGATCTTTACTCACAGTTTAATTTCTCTCTTAAAGAGAAACCCAACATTAAAAAAGTCATGCATCCCTTTCTTATTTTTAGGACTGTTGTGCTTCCAAATGTGTTCTGGCCAGCACCCAGCTTTTTATGTGTGTTCTGAAAGTTTAGAAAGAACAGTTTTTGAAAGTCACACTGGCAATTGAGAAACTCAGAAAGCGGAAACAGCGTACAGCCCTGCAACGGAATTTACTGTACATCAAGAAGATGATGCTGGTCCCCATTTACTGAGCATTTACTGTAAGCTTAGCACAGTCATAGAAACTTTCCATGCAATTTTGTATTTAATTATCTCAAGTTGTCTATGGGGCAAATACTACTAATCACTTCACCCCCCCCCTTTTTTTTTCTAATGAGGAAACAGGCTTAGGTGATGGGTTAAGTAAATTGCCCAAGACCACAGAGCTCATCGGTAAACGGACAGGGCCTTGACCCCATTATCGTGTGACCACAAAGCCCAAGGTCAGCTTTTTTACAGTTGCTCCATGTCTTGGAAACTGCATGGTGGAAACATGTGGTGTTAGATCTTTAGACAAATTCAAACTCAATAGTAATCATACTTATGGTTCTGGGCCTCAACCACTAATGCAAGCACAGCCCCCTCTCAACGTTACTCACAAAGCTCTTCTGACACACGGAGGTGTAAAGACCCTCTGAATGGAGGAGTTAAGACCCTCTGAATGGAGGAGTTGAATTCAGTTTACTACTACGTGTGATGGAGAAACCTGAGATGCAAAAGTCGTCATCTTTTTCATGTGGCGCTGATGGTAATAAAAGCCTGAAGGACTCTCCCTAAGGCAGGTGTGAAGAGTACTGCCTGGGTGAGTGGGAAATACGGGACATTTGCACTTCATCAGTGCTGGCCTCCATTTACATGACAATCGTCACCACTCCTGATGTGGCCTCGGCTCTTCAAGCTGAATATAATTTTCTGTGCTTACCGCTCTTTCTTGTTTAAAAGAATGGCACTTTATAGACTTTATTTCATTTAGGAACAAATTTCCAGCATGTTTTACCTCTCTCTCTTTTTTTCTTGTTTCCTTTCTTCCCCTCTTTTTAACTTTCCATTTTGCAAGTTTTCCAGCATACACGAGGGTGGAGAAAAAAGCAAAAATGAACTCAGCTTCAACATTGCTTGACAGTCATCCTTCTTCTACTCCCCCCGCTTTTATTTCTAGAGAAGGATTTTTTAAAAAATTTTACCTTTATTTTATTTATTTTTAATTAATTTTTTAAATTCTCATTTTTATTGGAAAGTTGACATACGCTCTTATGCTGCTTTCAGGTGTACAGCGTAGTGATGCGACAATGACGTACCGTGTGCAATGCTCACCACGGTGGGGGTAGCACCACCTGCCACCATGCGAAGTTATTACAACATTATTGACTCTGTTCCCTATGCCGTAGTTTTCATCTCTGTGACTTATTTATGTTGCAACTGGAAGTTTGTACCTTTATATTCCCTTTACCTATTTGACCATCCCCTCCTGGCAGCCACCAGTTTGGTTTTGGTATTTATTTCTGTTCTGTTTTTTTAGATTCCACATATAAGTGGAATCATATGGTATTTGTCTTTTTCTGACTTATTTCACTTAGCATACATAATGCCCTCGAGGTCCATCTGTGTTGTCATAATGGGCAAGATTTCATTCTTCTTTATGGCTGAGTAATACTCCTCTGTGTGTGTGTGTGTGTGTGTGTGTGTGTGTGTGTGTGTTACATCTTTATCCATTCACCTGTTGATGGACACTTTGGATGCTTCCATATTTTGGTTATTGTAAATAATGCTGGGATAAACATAGGGGTGTATTTATCTTTTTAAATTGATATTATTTTTTTCTTTGGGTAAATACCCAGAGGTGGAATTATTGGATTGTATGATATTCCTATTTTTAATTTTTTGTACCATTTTCCATAGTGACTGCACCAATTTACATTTTCACCAACAGTGCATGAGGGCTCCCTTTTCTCTACATCCTTGCCAACAGCTGTTATTTCTTGTCTTTTTGATATTAGCCATTCTGACTAGTGTAAGAAGATATCTCACTGTGGTTTTGATTTGTATTTTCCGGGTATTAGTGATGTTGAGAATCTTGTGTTTATCACTTTTTAAAATGTCTCGTGTCCCTGGCTCTAGAAGAAGGTCAAAAAACATTCATCCATACAATGGACAATGATTCAGCCATTGAAAGGGAAAAGGGAGATGTGCACTGACGTGAAATTGTCCGTGATGTACACAATTTCAGCTGAACAAAATCAAATTGCAGAAGTGTATGTGTTTTTGGACTCTCTTGGTTGCAAGTGGCAGACAACCATTGGAAATAGCTTCAGTGAGAATAGAATTTACTGTGGGTCTAGCACAGATATAAGAACTAGAAGGATGACAGAGTAGCTCAGAGATCTGGAGACAATGTTGCACAGAAGAGCTTTGGGAATCCTGGGAACTTTGGGGTCCTCAGCAATGGAACCAGGGACCTGAATGTTCTCAGAGCCAAAACTCTCTCTGCTTCTCAGTGTTTGCAGCTTTTCTATAAGAGTGGAGCCATGGACACCACCAACTCTGTAATTACCTTCTTAGAGCTCCTTGACTAAAGGAGAACAAAGAGCCAGTTGGAAAATCCCAGGGAAGGATCACTGGCTGTGGTCAGATATCTAGCCCTTGGAGCAGTCACTGTGGCCAAGGAGGAAAGGCGATATGAAAACCTCTGAAGCTAGAAAGACAAAGTCTAAAGCTAAAAGGAGAAGATAAGGGATACTGAAAGATAAAAACCATAAGTGGGCCCAATTTTTGTTAAAATATACATTTAAAAAATCCAAGGGAATATACGCCAAGCTGTGTTAAAAGTGGTTGGTTGTCAGGGTGCCTGGGTGGCTCAGTCGGTTAAGCATCCGCCTTTGGCTCAGGTCATGATCCCAGGATCCTGGGATAGAGCCCTGAGTTGGGCTCCCTGCTCAGTGGGGAGTCTGTTTCTCTCTATCAGTCTCCTGTTGCTCCTCCTGCTTGTGCCCCCTTTCATGCTCTCAAATAAATAAATAAAAATCTTAAAAAAAAAAGTGGTTGGTTGTCTCTGAGGGTAGATTTTCACTTTTTCTGGAATGTTTGAATTTTTTTTTTAAACTTTTTTAAAAAAAGATTTTCTTCATTTATTTGACCGGAGTGGGGGCACAAGCAGGGGGAGCAGCAGGCAGAGGAAGAGGGAGAAGCAAGCTCCTGGCTGAGCAGGGAGCCTGATGTCGGGCTTGACGTGGGCTCTATTCCAGGACCCAGGGATCATGACCTGAGTGGAAGGCAGATGCTTAACCAATTGAGCCACAAGGCACCCCTGGAATGTTTGAATTTTATTTTACATTCCACTCCTCTTACTTTTGTAAGCTAAAAAAATTTTTTTTAAGGATTTTTATTAAAAAGTTAAGCAGAAAATGTCCGAAACCAGTATGCTCTTTGTTTGTTCAGTTGATAATATATCTCATTAATCAAACCCAGGAGCATCATTCTAAAGCTGTTGCCAATTTGGTACATATTCTTATCATTCAAAATAGCTTGTTTTCTTTTATTATTCTCCTCCAAGCAAATTAGTTCCCTTTCATTTAATTGTGTAGTTAAGGCTTTTGTTTGGAAAAGAACTCTCTCTCAGAGCTGATCCAAAGCCTGTTTCAAGAAATGGATGAATTTCTGGCAAAGTAAGTTATGAAGCTTTTTACTGTCTATAAGAATTGCTCGGTGATAGAACACTCAGTAATCTGAGCCATTTTTGTAGGTGGTAGGATATATACCTAGTGGTCGGAAGGAAAACTAGCTCCCTCTCCTGTTTTCTGGGTCCGCGCCCCATTCTACCTTCATCGAGCATTAACCCCTGCCTGAGGCAGCCTGATTAATGGACTCATCACTTATATCTTTACAGTCTAACTGCGGATTCCACTCTTTATATTACATTAACGATTCTCCCGTTACTAAAAAAAACCCCTCACGTTTATGGAGTTCTCAGAGTGTTTATTCAGACATTCTCTCAGTGACTTTTCAAATATGTAGCCTAAAGCTGTTATTTTGTAGACCTTGGGTCCTTGGTTAAGTTGGGTAAACGAGTCCATTTTGGTCCCAAGAAACATCTCTAGGCATTGTGTTACCCTTTCTCTCACAAGAGCCCACCTTTTAGGGCAGGTATTTTTCTCTCTCCCAGAAAGACTCTAGGTGGTAAAGATAATAGATGAACACAGGCATTCTCACAGCACAGAAATGATGTACCGGGAGCCCATCAGAATGTTGGCTGTTAGTTAAAAGCCCGAGTGTAAGAAATTGCTTTTTTGGAACACCAGGGTAAAAAAATGCCTACAATTGAAGTTTCAGCCTCTTTTTCTCTGTGTTTCCTTTAAAGTTGGTGGGTTTTTTTGTTTGTTTGTTTTGGTTTTGGTTCCTCAAAGTTCCAATAAAACTTTATTTACAAAAACTGACAGTCAGCCCCTGGGCTGTAGTTTGCTGATTTGTTTTTCAAAATCACTATATTAAGATAGGATTTATCTTGATTGCTGACATTCTGATGCCTCCCTTATTTTTGCACCCAAGGCTAGTATCTCACTTGCCTTATCCTGGTCCTGACCATTTAGCATGGAGATTCACAAATTTGTTTAAAACTCCTGACAATGTTAATGGAAGTTTTACTCTCTTCCTTAACAGGATCAGCATTAGGGGCACAGAAGCCACCATTCCTGGAGTCTTCTAAGGACTTGACCTGCATGGTTTTATTTTATCCTTGTCACAGCCATGTATAGAAGAAACTGTGAATTACTCCCCTCTTATAAATAAGGAGACTGAATCTCAAAGTAAAAGTAACTTCTCTGAAGACACATAACTATTAAATGCTGGACTATTAAATGCCACCAGGGAGGAAAATAGAAAAATGGGTGGCTTTGCTACATTATTGAAATTTTAAACATCTTTCATGTTTCAACACCCTCCTCCCCGTTTTTTAAAATTATTTTTCTCTCATGTAACAAATCCCATTATTAGTGCCCTTAAAAGTTTTGCTGGGTCTTTTCAGCATCTGCATGGATGAAAATGTGGACAGGATTCAAGGTAAGAAATTTTCATGGGTTTCTAGAATAGCTTAACTCTCCATAAGGCCTTTAGTTTTTTAGAAAGAGAACATGGTGGTGTTTGAATGTAACTGCTTTAGTAGCAAAAAGCACAAGTCTAAAGGAGCCAGGGTTTGGGTGAAGCCAAAAGAATATGTGAGCCTGCAGCATTTAGAAGGTTTTAAACCCTGCATCTGCAGTTATTTCTCTCCTTGAGGTCTTCCAAGGGGCCTTTTCCACCTTGAAATTGTTCTTGAAAAATGAGCATGGTTAAGAAGTCCTTTTAATTTTAAAGCTTTTAGCATAATTTAAAATGTGTTAATGAACTACCTTTAAATAGCCAAACCAGGGAATGCAGAAAGAAGAGGAGGCCTAAGGGATGGGCAGTAGATCATGGAAAATACCATAAAGAAACAGACCCAGGCCAGGCTCAGGGCTTGGCATGGCCATCTGCCATATCTTTCCAGAAGCAGAGAAAGGAATACCCAATAACTGTAACAATATCTATGTATGCGGTTTCCCCCAGGTTTGTTTTCTTTGGGGAATCTGGTAGCTGGGCCACATTCAGTCTCTGGATTCTAGTGGACTATAATGAAGGGCTTTGTCTGAGCATAAGGAAGCTGGCTTTCCAATTCAGGGAGTAATTGTGGCTGCAAGGAAGAGAATATTGCTCAAGCTACCTGAGGCAGAAAAAAGAATGGTATGTATCTATTGGAAGGACACAGGGGCATCTCATGGAACCCAAGGACAGCAAGGGTGGCCAGATTTCATGAGAGGCCAGAATTATGGAAATGGAAATTTATTAGAAACCAAGGAACTAAAGCAACTGGTGTAATTTTACATTATATAGACATTTAACCAACATTTTTGCAAGCCCCTGAAAGACTTGCATACCTTGAGATTACAGATTTGCAAGAAACTATAAATAGTGAATTAATAAATGTTTAATTATAAATGTGTACAAAACATAACTCCATGGTTTTTCGTATTTACAAACATTTCATTCCATTTGAAAATAATTGTAGGTTACATTTTCTTCTCATTTCACAATAATTCTTGAGTACGCTCTATGATTATGGACATATCATAGCCACAGTCAATATAATAAATTAGCCAAATAATTGTAAAAGCAAAGCTAAAAAAGTTCCAAAATTTCCACAGGGGAAAAAATATTTTGGTGATGCTGGACTTTGATATGCTCGCTATGATGCTTAGGGCTACAAAGGTCTTAAAACATTCCTGGCAAAGAGAATTGGCTTAGATTGGCTTAGTTAAGCCAATAGGTTGGCTTCCTAAAGGTCAGGTGATTATTTTGATCCGATTAACTGTGGTGGTGGTGGTGGTGGTGCTAGTGAGTCAGTTAATTGGGTCTTTTTTCTTTTATGGCAGCCCAATGATGTTTCTCTTGAATTAAATCTACCTTGTTAAGAGACATGTACAAATGACCTCATGCCTAAGAAGGACAGATAATTGTGAGTTGTTTAGGGATTTTGTTTCTCATCTAACTAAATTCGTCTCATGGTTAATAACTGTCCTGGGTTACTCATCCATGCCCATGGCTCTAATTACCAAACGTGATGACTTTCACACACTGTCTTCATAATCTCTCATCTGACTTCAAAGCACACTGAGATAGTCACCTTCTGTATATTTCCACCTTAAGGTCCCTGGTGCTGCAAATTTAAAAAGCTCCAAATGAACCCATAAATTATTTATAAATTTTCTATAAATCTGTATCACCTACCCCCACCTTTATTTCCAGGCTTAATGAATGGCACATTATCCAGTTGCCTGAAACAGACTCCTGGGAGCATTCTCGGCTCCTTCCTCTTGTCCCATATCCAAGCACTCACCAAGTCCAGTTGATTTTGCTGTGTTAATTCTTGAGCCAGACTGCCTGTGTTGGAGGAAGTAATTGAGAGAATGTGTTCGCCAGTTGACCATGTGCTGGACCTGGGTAATCTGAAGCTCCTCGTTCACTCCCCAGTCCTTAGAATGTACACTCTGCTCACCATTTCCTCAGTGGGAGCCATTTAGAGGATGTAGCCTTGAGAGAGCAAGGTGTTGTTGAGACCATCTGGACAGTATACATGACTGAATGCAGTTAGAGACTCTATATAAACTTTTAAGATTCTGATGGGCAGGTGCAGAGATCTACTCATCTTGGAACCACTGGAGAGAGCCTTGTATGTAAGGTCCCTTTCTTATTAAACCTGCCACCTACCAATCTGGAGTGGTCTGCCTCTTTCTTTGGTCTCTCCTTGCCCTCCACATAAGGGGGGCAGTTCATGTAACAACACATAGATTTGAATCTCAGTCCTGCAACTTCTTAGTTGTGTATATGTACAAAAGAGAGAGAGGTTGTTGTTGTTGTGTTTTATGACTCTGTATCATTGTGCAACAAGAACAATTATTTCTAACCAGTGCTCAGTTCTTGGGCCACTTGGCCATTGTGTCTACCTACTGGCCAGGCTTATGAGGGTTGGTATTAGTGACCGAACATATTGGGCAACATGGGGCTTCAGATACAGTTGTGTTTTTTCACTGTGGAGATTTTGTTAATTTTTTCTACTTGGTTCAAAAAGATATATAGAGGAGTACAGTTTTCTTTCTTCTTCAGGCTCTGATATGGCACTGGGTAGAGCTGATAAAACTGGCTGATGGGGTAGAGGTATGGTATAAGCAAAAGGGGGAATCAGAGATGCTTCTAGGTTTGGACCTGAGCAACTGGATAAAGGGTGGTGTCATTAATCTGATGGGTGACCTTGGGAGGGAGAAGACTTGGTACATAAAAATCCAGAGTCCTGTTTAGAACAAATCAAGTTTGAGATGCCAGTTAGATACCCACACTGGCGTTATCAAGTAAGCAGTTAGATATTCAAATCTTTTAGACCTTTAGGAATCTCAGTTTCTGTCTACTTGGCTGTCTATTCTCCTTTCTGCCCACGAGGAAAGGTCTTAGAGCTTATTTCTCAGTGCTTTTGGCACCATGGTTTTGGGTGCCCTAGTTCTGATTTGGGCTACAAGCTCACCACTCAGTACCCACTGGCTGACTCATTCTGATGGCCCAGTTTCAAATACTGTGGGGAGAGCTTGTGACAGCCCACCCAGGGGTAGGTGTTCTCCAAAGACTCAATCTCCTATGGTTGGCTTCACAGAGTATGTGGGCTGCTGTTCTGAGCACAGGGTGGGACAGGAAGGGTGGATGTAGCAAGCAAATTTGATGACATTTTCCTTGGGAATCCATTTCTGAACTCCAGGGAAAATGTTGGCTGTCCTTCCTATAGGCTCCCACAATACCCAGAGCTTTGTTCCTTCATAAGCAGTATTGTAATGGCCTGTTTTCTTGTCTGTCTCCCTTACTGCAGTGTACCTTAAGATCCTTTAGGGCAGCTTGTTAATTTTTCAGACCAGAAAAATAAGTCCTCTCTGGGAGGACTTGAGATCTCTAAAATTTTCAGTCCTTGTTTTACTACATAAAGTTGCTCTGTTTGAAGTGATTATTCTTAACTTTCTCAAGGACCCAACGCAAAAGAAATCTGTTGAGAACCATCCATCTCTCTGGGGGAAAAATGTACATAGGCATATAAATAAGAACTTGTCCCCATGAAGTCCAGTGATTCTTGTTTAGAACCCATGGATCAAAGGAAAAGAGAATGGGTGGCCAAGAATAGTGAGCTTTAGGCGTAGATTTAAATACATTCTCAGCTGAATATGTTACCTGACTTTTCTGAAAGACAGTAAATATCTTACAGAGTTTTTGTGAGAGTAGTGGAAAAAACATAAGTGGTGCACATAGGAGGTAGTCAATAAACATTGGTCACATTTCAAAAGAAGAGGGATTTTAGGACTTCTCAAAGCACGCTCAACAAGGTACATCTATCTATGTATCTATGTATCTATCTATCCATCTGACAAGACTTTTTAGTGGAGGCTGTCAAGGAGGTGCACAGAGAACTAAACACAACAGGGGTAGCTTGGTTTTACCCTGAAGCATCCAGATCAACAGAATGAGTGTTGATCTCTTGGTGACTGAGAGAAAGAGGGTAAGGGCACAGAGGCCTCAGGGGCCACGAGTCTGTGAAAAACTATGACCACCCGAGGTGTAAAAGAAAGGCTTAAGAAAGAGGGCATTTGAGTCGAGTCTACTTCCTTCATTTAATATTGCAATTCTCACTGTGGGAGGAAGGAAGGAGTCATCCCTAGTCATTGTGCTGATTCCATACGTCTGCTGATCCATAGGTCCCACGGCTGGATTTAGCTTCATTTGTTGGAGCTTCCCAGCAGCAGACATTTAGATTTGGCCACTGAAACTGCTGGCAGCGGACTCATCAGGACAGGAAGGAAATCACTGCTCTAGTCTTGCAAATTGACTACTCAGTGAGAGACCCAATCTGGAGATTCCAGTGAGGGTTGGAGTCCCCTCCCTAATATAAAATGGTAGTGGCTGGGGCTCCAGATTGTTGGATGGAAGCTTTTTCCAATGAAAAACGTGTCCAATTCCTGCTGCACATTATCCTGAGGGGTGTGTGTGCGTGAATGAACTCAGACGCCATCTTTCTACCTTAAATGGGACGATGCACGCACATTGCAGGGCACAGAGAAGACATTCAATGAATGGCAACTATGATGTTGGTCACGATTTTTCCCCCCTTGCTCTCTTTTTCATCTTCCATTCTCTCTTTTCCATAGAGGAACAAGAAAAGTGAAAGTCTTATGAAATCCCTTCACTCTCTTAAAGAAGATTAAACTAATAGGAGGGTGCCAGGGTATGGGAACCTCCACACCCCCTCCCCCCACACTCTAAAGCTTAACTTAAAAGACAGTTGCATCCCCTCTACCAAGTGCCATCCCTGACCCTGTCGCCAAAGCCACCTGACCAGTCCCAGGAGTGCCTGGCAGCCTTTGGAGGGGGTACCCGGGAAGGGGCGTCGGGGAGAGGAGATGAGGGCCAGGTGCTTCGAGAAAGCGGCTGCCGGGAGGAGGCGCTTCGAAGACCCCCCGCCGCCCGGGGCCAGGCGCTCTCTGCTGCCCCCCGCGGAGGCGCCCGCGTCCCAGCCCCGGCCCCCCCCAGCGGCTCCTCGGGAATGCTGGGAATGTGAGTCAGGGCCGCGGCGAGCAGGCGAGCGCGCGGAGCGGTCGGGCGGGGGGCCCGGCGGAGCGCAGCCCTGGCAGCGCCGCGCGAGCGCGCGTCTCGGGACTGCGGCGGGTGCCGCCCCCTCGGCCGTCAGCCCCGCCCGGCCCCGCGCCCGGCCCCGGCCGAGCGAGCCGTGCCCTCCCTCCCCGCCCCGCTCCACCACCTCCTCCTCCCGCTCCTGCTCGCTCGGGCTCTGGCGCCGGCGCCGGCTCCGGCTCCTCCCGGCCGCCCGGGGCCAGGGCGACGTGAGGTTGTAAAAATCCATGTGGGACGGCCCCGGGGCGAGCATCGGAAAGGTGAGACGTCGACGCCGGGGCCGGGGCCGCTGGTCGCCCGGCTCCCTCGGGGCGCCCGTGCCGGGCATCCCTCGTGCCGGGTCCCCCTCACTCGTGGGGAGCTGCAATGCGTTATCGCGGGGAGCCGAGGGGTGAACCATCCGCCTCCACCGGGGCTTTCTGGGGCGGGGGAAAGGATGGGGCGGCCTAAGGGCGGATTTGCCTTGATGTAGAAACCCCCGGATTGGAACAAGTGCACGGCTTGCTCTGGCGCGCGGGCGCCGCTCGCTCGCCCCGGCGGCCCGGGCCACCTCCCGCAGTCCCTCTCCGGCAGCCACCCTCACTGCCATCGCCTTTCTTCTCCCCAGCTACCCCCTCTTTCTCCTGGCTTTTCCCCTCTTGCCTCGAGGGGTGGGGTGTTCTCAGGGGCAAGGGTCTCGCGGAACCCCAAGCAGAACAAAGTGTTGAAAGGTGGAGCCCCAGTCCAAGGGGGTGGGGTGCCTGGCTGCCTCGGTGGGCTCCGAGGGGAGCGTGTTAAGAAAAAAAAAATCCGTGTCAGGGAGAATGAAGCCGGCTTTATTGGGGAGGGGTAGGGGGTGGTGGTGTATGAAAACGAATACGATGTGAAATTAAACTGAACGACATTCCTTTCCTCCCCCTCCCCATCTCCGAATTTTACAAGAAAAGGGGTACTTAGAAGGTTGTACCTAATTTTTTATTTTCATTTTTTTAAAATTTCGTCCGAGCCTTTGAAAGATCATCTTAGGACAGTGAAGATTAAGGGCTGCTTTGGTGCGGGATAATAAAACAGCGCTCATAAACTCTCGGATCGGCCCGGCCTTATTTATTTTGTACTTAAGGGTCTCTGTTCTCCTTGCCAGAGAGGGAGGGTCTTCTCTGTTATGAGCGGATCGATTTTAGGCGGCTACCTGCCTTTGCTGGATGAAAGGCAATTTACTCCCAGAGTGGTGAATTGTCAGGTCCCTCTGTGATTGACAGTCACACCTGCCACTTATGTGGGCAGAACGGGGACCGGTAAAACCTCAAGAGCCAATCAACGCTCGGGAGAGGAGGGCAGCTCCCACTTGTCATGGTTAGTTTCCTGGTTGGCTTTTTAAATCAGTGGTTTTACTTAACCATTGGTTTCCACCAGGTATGAGGCTCCAGCTGTGAGAGGCAGACAAGCAGGAAGAAAACTCTTTGAAAATGGGCTTAGAAGCAAGTATGCTTGACTTGTGTTTGTTTCTTCTCTCCCCCTTCTCCTCTTACTAGTTGTTGTAGTTGGGGATGCTCAGGCCATTGGCTTAAAATTGAAAATGAAATGGATCTGTGTAAAAAATGCAATGATGGGGGAGTCTACTGGGGGTTAGAATTGTCCACCTATTTCTCTAGAACTGCAGGCTCCATTACAAGAGACACCGTTTACTGTTGAGCTATCTGGAAAAAGGGTGTGGCACTTTGTCTCCTACGGTCACTCTTGTCCTTGTCAAGTCACATTTTCTCAGTATACAGTTGTAATTGGCTCTTGGCTCTGTTGATGGATTTATAAGATATTTTTGAAGCAGACAAGCATACTTTATTAGGATTACCACGGATAGAAGGGCTTCCTTTAGTTTTTGACAGTGTAACTCAACTTCTGGAAGTGAGGGCTTGCCTTCTTAGAGTTTGGCTGTCAGTTTGGATGTGGCAGTGGGGTCAAGCCAGATCCTTTCCGGAGGGTAGAAGAGTTTGCCTTTAAGGTGAGTTTGCGTCTAAGGTGAGCCATCTTGTCTGTCTGCCTCTGTGCTTTAATAAAAGCCCTGCACAGTTTGGGAGGGCGGTGTGTGGACGGTGATGGAAGCATGGTTTCATCAGCAAGACTTTCATGGGTGGATGGAGTGTGGGCAGCAGGACCAGCTCCTCCTCAAGTCTCTATAAATGAAAGGCTTATTTTTTTCAGTGCCCTTCTCCCTGAATTCAGTGGAAAAATTACTGGGTGATCCTGTTACCTTAGCTGTGTCTGGATGTGTATATAAAGCTGTGCATTCAGTGTTTCGTGAACAGATTGTGAGTACACTGGTGAGGGTGGTTTTCCTGGGCGAGCCAGGTTTGTCAAGGTAGTATTACTCCTAGTACTAGTATTATTGCTATTGTAAATGCTAGCACTTTGTGGAGTATTTTACATACATTATCTTTTTAAAACGTTCAGAGCTCCTATGAGGTAGGGGTTATTATTGCCCCCGAATTGTAGATAAGGAAACTAAAAGGGATTCTGTATCTTGCCACGGTTTAGGGTAAGAGTGTGCTCTTGAGTCCAGGTTTCTCTGACCCAGAGCCTGTGACCTTGGTTCTGGCCTTGAATTCAAATTTTGATTGTGCCGTGTGTATGTGTGCATTCTGAAGTGTGGACTCTCCCAGCATACATAGGTTTTATTCAGTTTAGAATCCACTGTGATGTTAATGGCCTTTGCACTGTGTGCCTTGCCACTCTGAAGGCCATCACTTCGCCAGTAGACAAATTGAGTAACTTTGTGTACTATATATTTCCAGTAAGTCAGCTTTGGCTCAGTGGAGATTTGGTTCCAAATATAATGATGATTATTTAAAAGAAGGTAAAACAAGACAAAATTCATGCTCTTCTATTTTTATTGATACCTTAAATTTCCAGGTGGAGTTCTGAATAGGTATTGGTTGAGTATATGCTCTTATCATTCAGTTGGCTTTTTTTTTCTTTTGCTAAGGGATTAGAATTTTATTTTCTCTTTCACTTACAAAGAGACTCTTTTTCATTAGTGATTACATGTAATTGCATTTAAAATTATTCTATTGAAATAGTATGGCCTTCTTGTTTTATTATGTTGGAAACGCCGCAAGACTTAAGCCTTATCAGTGTGTTCCCTTTGGTGAAACTCATGGTCATGGTTTGCCCAAACAGATATCCTCAAGTATTAGTTTAAATGAATGGTGTTAGAATCCATAAATTCACCTCAACAGATAGTCTTTGACTTTGGTGAGGTTAACTTTTTATAGTCCACATTTTTGTTTGTTTTACTAGGGACACCCTTTAACCCCTTTTATCAGCTAAGAAGTTAACATTGTGGCTGTTATATGGGAGACCTGCTTGCCAGCCAATGGTTTAGTTTCAGCAATTATTCCTTGATACTTTATTGTGACTTTCCTTATTTTAGAAAAATAGAACAAATGGAAAATGGAAAAGCACTGATATTAATGATAATTGTAGGTCTTATGTCTAGAACAGTTGATCCAGCAAAGATAGACATCATTGGGTGTACCAAAGGCAGAGAGATTCTGCAGTCTGTTCTTTCTTGTGTAAGAAAAGGAACAAAGTGAATTAATATGTAAGAAATGCTAAAATACATCAATTGATAAAAGTTACATTAGTCAACTTTTACTGTGCACCCAAGCTTCTTGACTTACAGCAACAGGTACTAATTCTCACACTCTTGAGTTTTTAGGTTGGCTGTGATTTGACTGGTCTAGGCTGGGCTCTGGGGTGGCTCTGCTGTCGGCTGCATGTTTGGTTCTGGTCTGTTCCGCATGTGTTCTGGGTCCCAGGCGGAAGGGATGGCAGCTACTGCAGGCACACCCCTCTCATGGCAGATAACTGGATTTGATAGCTGAGTCAAACTGCACAAGCAATGTCTTTTTCACAAACAACCTTCTTGGACATAGCGTGTCACATGGTAAAGACCAACATCCATGGGTAAAAGTAGACCCTGCCCATAGTAGAGGAGGAAACATTTGATGGACTATAATCTGAACTCCTACAACATATAAAAAGTATGGTGTTTTAGAGAATTTTATGGTTTTTTTCTTCTTATTCTTGGTGAGTACAGTTTTCATCTCCTCACTCCCACAGCTAGCTTTATGACATATAAAGCTAGTGTTTCACTTTTACATTTCAGGAATATACCATGTTTGATTCTAGAAGACTGACTGTAAATGTGAGTATGAATATGTACATGAATTACTTAAATTATCAAGGCACTGTTTATTAGAACCTACCATGTTCCAAGAGACTATGCCCAATGGAATAATGAGTACAGGAGTTCTTGTCTGATGTGGTTTCTGCCACCATAGAACTTATTATTAGGAGTAGGTGTCCGGAAAGACTTCTTGGATGAAATGGCATTTTCCTGGACCTTGAAGCAGAGAGATACATATAGAGCATATAGATACATATATAGTAGAAATGTAAGAAGAACATCTAGATATAATGAATTATTCCATTTGGCCAGATGGTAAGATAGGTGAATAATAATAATAACAACAGTAATCATAATAATAGCAATAATTACAGCTCAACTTTTATTGAGCTGTTAACTACTGTGCTTAGCACTTTACATAAAATATGTCATTTAATAGTGGGATAGATATTACTGATTGCCTATCCAATATTCATTGTCTCCTTTCTAACTAAAAGAACCCCAATTTTGATTGAGATGTGAGTATGCCCATCTCACTTTCCAAGGCTCCTTTAACAGCCTAGAGTGGCCGTGACACTCAGGACTTATAATTATATAAGTGGATGTTGTGGAATGGGGGCTTTCCTGAAAGCTTAGTGAGGAGGACACACTTGGTTCGTATACCCCAACAGCTTTGGCCCCTTTCTGCTTCTTGCTGCTGGGAACTTAGGTGTAATGCCTGGAAGGGCAGCAGCCAACTACAACAACAAAGATAGGACCATGTATTGAAAATGGCAAAGCTGGAACTTGGAAGGGTCTTGATCTTGATGATGTTGTTGAGCCATAGTACCAGCCTAAACTGACTTCTCCCAAACTACTACTACTACTACTTCTTCTTCTTCTTCTTCTTCTTCTTCTTCTTCTTCTTCTTCTTCTTCTTCTTCTTCTTCTTTTTTTTTTTTTTTTTGGAAGGGGTGGGGCAGAGGGGGAGGGAGAGAGGATCTTAAGCAGACTCCGTGCCCAGCATGGAGCCCAACTCGGGGCTCTATCCCAGAACCCTGAGATCATGACCTGAGCCAAAATCAAAGGCAGACACCTAACCGTCTGAGCCACCCAGGCACCCCCTTCCCATACTTCTTATTGCCTAAAACAAATAACCTTCTTACTTGCAAGCCACTATTTATTGTTTGTAGTCAAACATAATCCTCACTGTTACACTCTCTCAAGAACCTCCCGAAGTAGACACCATCATACCAATTTTACAGGAGAGAACATTGAAGCTCAGATTAAGGAGCATGCACAAGATCTAGGATCCATTACTATGTCATTTTGAATTCCAGGCCCATCATCTTACCTCTGGCTGGGCAGAGTAAGTACCACAGTAGAGACAATGTTGGAAAAATAGGCTGAGGTAAAATCGAGGAGGTAACTGACCTCCAGGTTGAAAAGTTTTGAGTTTTATTTCATGGGAGAGCAAGTATAAGATGGTTTGAAAAAGACAGAGACTGGAGGTTAGAAGACCACTGAGGCTTAAGTAGGTGACACCCAGTGCTTTAGTGTGAATGAAGGTGGAGGAAAAGCTGGGCACAAAGCAGAGCTGGGAGCGTGAGAGGAGAATGGAATTGAGTGAATACAAATCATAGCTGGCTATTAACCTGTTCTTCTGAGAACAAAACGAAAGACTCCTGAAGGTTAGTATTAACTTCTACTAATGGCTTCACGTTTGCCAGGAAGTAGGGAATGAGTAATGTAGAGAAATGCTAATGGGATGTGAATCATTCTTTAGTGCAGGAGGGTGGGCACTGCTTATCGTCCATACCATTTGTTGGGTGACATGATCTTGGTCTGGGTCTGGCTGTCTTGTGCCAGTTAAAGGGAGCAGAGATGAATGGTGGGACCAGAGGGTGGTGCAACAGCACAACAGATCCAAGGACATCTGCTAAGCATCCCAGAGCTTTCCTGGGGGTGGGGTGGGGTCACTTGAACTTCGGGGGCCTCCCTTTTTTCCCCCCCTCTGTCGACTTTTTTAAATCTGTAAAACAAAGGATTTGGTTTACATTAGTGGTTTTCAAATGTTTTTCAGCTGCAGAAACTTTTTTGTGTTTCCTAAATAAAAACGTATCTGGACCCTCAGTACAGTTAGAGAAAAAAGCGGAGTTGCTCTGAAAATTCGGAGTCCAGGTGTATGTTGTTTGAGATGCCTTCAGGTGGAGGCCATGCTCTAAAAGGATCCCTGTGCACCCTCCCACGTCTAGAATGCGAGAGCCTCGGAGCTGTGTGGTGGTTTTACGGGAGCGTCCTCTTTGACAAATCCCTTCCTTCTTCCCCCGCTTGTTGGTCTTAGCGTCACCTGTCGTAGAGGTCGTTCACGTTCCCCCTCGCTACTTTTCTCTACTTCCAGGTGTATGTCGGAAGGGGCTTGTGTCACTTCTACGCTGGGATATTTAATTTCCAGTGTGAGCCCATCCAGGGCTGGCTTCTGCTGTGATGGTTGCGGAAGCACGTGTTGAGATGGAGTCTCCATCTGCCTGGGTCCCTGAGTCACTAAATGAGCAACTGGCATTGGATGTATAACGTGACCAAGAAATAAGCCCTTGTTTTAAGCCATTGAGATTTTGTGATTGTTTGTTTATGGGACACTTTTTTAAAAGGTTAGCCTCTCTGATCATCTTTAGTACATGTGCCGAACTTCATTTAACTTACTTTTTTTTTTGAAAGATTTTATTTATTTATTTGACAGACAGAGACAGCAAGAGAGTGAACACAAGCAGGGGAGTGGGAGAGGGAGAAGCAGACTCCCTGCTGACCAGGGAGCCCGATGTGGGGCTGGATTCCAGGACCCTGGGATCATTACCTGAGCCGAAGGCAGACGCTTAACTACTGAGCCACCCAGGCGCCCCCGTTTAATTTACTTTCTTAAAAAAGATCTTATTTTGTTTTTTATTATTTTTTAGAGAGGGAGGGAGGGGGAGAGAGAGGGAGAGAGAGAAAGAGAGAGACAGGGGGGATGCAGAGGGAGAGGAGAGAGATAATCTTTTTTAACAATTAAATAAATTTAATTAATTAATTAGAGAGAACGAGTTGGGGGAGGGGCAGAGGGAGAAGCAGACTCCCCCAGGAGCAGGGAGCCCGATGCATGTGGGACTCAATTCCAGGACTCTGAGACCATGACCCGAGCTGAAGGCAGACGCTTAACTGACTGAGCCACCCAGGCGCCGGAGAGAGAATCTTAAGCAGGTTCCATGCTCAGCACAGAGCCTGATGTGGGGCTTGATCTCACAACCCTGAGATCATGACCTGAGCCGAAATCAAGAGTCAGATGCTTAATCGACTGAGCCACCCAGGAGCCTATAAAGATTTTATTTTTAAGTAATCTCTACACACAATGTGGGGCTTAAACTCATGACGCGATTTCAAGGGTTGCACTCTCAGGTACTCTCGGGTGGCTCAGTCGTTTAAGTGTCTGCCTTGGGCTCAGGTCACGATCCCGGAGTCCTGGGATCGAGCCCCGCATCAGGCTCCCTGCTCAGGAGCCCCTTTCCTTCTGACTTGTGCTCTCTCTAGCTATCTCTTCCTCTCTCTCTTAAATAAATGAATAAAATCTTAAAAAAAAAAAAAGAGTTGCATTCTCTACTGACTGAGCCAGCAGGTGCCCCATCATTTAACTGACTTTTTACATATTTTCTGGATCAACCTGAAGCCTGTCCAACTTGTCCTTACTTTGTGGTTAGGAAAGCAGTGGGTAGGCATCTGTATCAGCTGTCCATGCAGGTCTCTGTACTAATAGACTCCTTGGGTTAGAATAGTTATGCTTAGTAACATTTTTTCATGTAAAAAAAAAGTCTGAAGATATATTGTGTAGTGCACCTTACTTCCCTGGGGAAAAAAAAGGCTTTAATTGAACGACCTGTTGCATTTTTAGGTAATAGAGGTCAGTGGCTTGGGGAAGAATAATGATTATCAGTTACCATAATAATGGCTACTATTGATTGAGTACTTGTTCACTGATTTGGGAAATATTTACTGAGCATCTACTATGTGATAGGTACTGGGACCTGTAGAGGTGAGCCATAGATAGTTCTTTACTTGGAGCTTGCACTCTAGTTGGGAGTTGTAGATACGTTAGCTCTGTTCTGTGAAGGATACCATTTACTGAGCATTTACTATGTGTTAGTTGCTTTATATTTCTCATTTCAAATTACCTATAATGGTAGGTATATTATTCCTATTTTATAGATGAGGAAACTGAGGCTCAAAGAATTTGCTAAGCTCTATGAAGGCAAGAGCTTTTACTTTTTGTTGTATCCCCAGTGCCTAGAGGAGTCCCTGGGCATGGAGCCCAACGTGGGGCTTGAATTCACGACCCTGAGATCAAGACCCTGATAACAAGACCTGAGCTGAGATCAAGAGTCAGATGCTTAACTGATGGAGACCGGGCACCACCCCGGGAAGAGTTTTTAACACGTAGTAGATGCTCAAATAAATATCTGTTTATTGAATGAATGAACAGAAGGGCCTGCTCAAAGTTAATGCCATGGCAGATCTAGAATTTGAACCCACATTCAAGGTCGCTAAATTATTGCTTGCCATATTGGGAGCAGTGTGTGGCCCCGTGATTACAGCAGAAGCAACAACCGGGCCCTGTTGTCCATGCAAAGGCACCAGGAAGAGCCAGGCTGTTTGTCTTTCACAGGTAGGGCTGAGTCCTCTGCGTGATTTGCCATTCGCTGCCTCAGCTGTGGAAGCTCAAGGCCACAGCCTCACTGACTTAATTGCTGATATAATTGGTCACCCCTCTCTTGGGCCAGTTCAACTTCTGCCCTAGTCAGATTTTCTTAGCCCTTGGCTGGCTCTGTTTCCCAGTGTTGTGCCTCAAGTTCTGCATTTAACTTTTTGGGCATTCCTTTTCCACTTCCATCTTTTAGATTTATTTCTTGAAGGTCCAGGAAATCTCTAGCTGCTGGCACCTAGTGGGCACTCAACAAAATTAAAAAGAGAAAGAAGAGAGGAAAGAAAGGCTGCCAATACTTTCAGGAAGGAACTAAGTGATTACTTTTTCCTGGAAGTCAATAGGGAGATTGTGGCCCCAGCAGATGAAAACTATGGGTTGGGTCAGAGGGCGTCCCTGGGATACACCTGTAGATGGAAGGCCAGTGACAATAATCATAGGTGCGTTATAGAAGCAGCTTGACTTTGCCGTGGTTTATACTTAAGATTCTACATTTTGCTCGCTTGATTCTCTTGTATGTATGCAGTGCATTCACGTGTGTGCGTGTGCGTGGGTATGGGTGCGGGTGGGGGGGTCTGATAGTGTTTCTTTTTTTTTTTTCTCCTTGCCTTACAGCTTTCCACCCCTAAAGGTAGTTGTCATTACATGATTTCAGAGTATGAATGAATTGCAGGCAGCAAAGTGCATTCTCCGTAAATGTATTAAGAACAAACTATTAATTCAAGGCAACCCCTTAGTGGCTCAGAAGACAAGAGCTTGAATGGGAATTGAGCAATGTGATTGTTCTGTAGCAATAGTCTCAGATCCTTATGCAGACTGGGAGAGACTTTCCACTAAAGCATTGTGGCTAATTATAATAAGAAAGGCCAGGGTTTTAGATAGGAAAGGAAACCTAGTTGTGCGTTGTAGTTACTAGCTCCGATGTAGCAAATTTCTCTAAAACAAGGTGGGTGTGGTCAGGGTGGAAAGTTCATCCTCTGTGGGTCCAAGGTGACTGAAGGTGGGGTCTGGGAGTTGCCCTGGGGGTGAACTCTGCTCTGAAGGTGGAGGTTTGAGCTGCTCTGCAAGATATGTGGTTGCATTGGTACCGTGATCCCTTGTTATTTTCTTGATGATACTGGAGGCCGCCAAACTTCTACCAAGATGGCTTTCTTATGCCTGGGTTCAGGCAGATTAGCCATCCTGCCTTCCTGCCAGCCAGCTCAACATTAACTGTTATCACCTGCAGGAGCGAGACTGTGGTTCAAAAGGGCAGGATTCTTGGAGCAATGTTATTGACTCTTTCACATTTGGCTCTCGGGAGAGGGCTTTTGATGGATTTTCTTTCTTTCCCATGATGTGTGTGTCTTTTTCCTTCTAGGTAAAGTTCCCTCCTACCCTCTTTGTTTTGGATTTTGGCCCTTTAACATCATGTTCCTGGAACCTCTCCATGCAGGAGGTTTGGTTGTGAATGGGATGATAGCTTGGCATTCTTAGGAACTCTTTGAAAACAGATCTTGTTTGATGCTGGGTGAATACAAAGGAAACTGAGTTTCAGTGACTGCTGTTCATCAGGCTTGCAAGCACAGAGCAGTTAGCAGGGGTACACAAGGGAAATTCTTTACCTTTTTTGTTAAGTCCAAGAAAAAGCTATCTTTTCATACACAGGCTTCAAATACTTTGACAGCCCATCTTGAATTCGGTAACAGATAGTTGCTTAGAATAACTTAAGAGCAGATTCTTTTGGATAAAGAGACGTGAGCACTGACCTGTGAGTCAAAAGACCTGAGTTCTATTTTTGGCTTTGCCACTAGCTTTTTCCTTGGTGTGTGTCAAAATCGTCTAGTCCTTCTCCAGATCTAAAATGATATATTTTTTTACAACCGTTTCTTCACGCAAAGAATCGATGGAGTAACTGTCATTGTATTAGCTGTTTTACCCTGGAAAACAAGAATGGCCAGTGTGCTTTCATGATGGACTTTATTAACAAGGAGTTAAGTGTTTGTATTATATAGTCACCATATGTGTGTGTGTATACTTCATGCCAGTCCTCTGCCAGGGGGGTGCAACTGTAAATCGAGCAAGTGATTTTTAGGGGCTCAAGGGTTGTATCCTTTAGTGGGGCACTAGACAAATAAGCAAGCTATTGTAATGGGACCAATTATGGGGGAGCACCCAGGCTGTCATGGAGGACTTAGGAGATTCATGGATGAAGGATGAGGAGGACTTCTTGAAGAAGGTGACGCCTAGGGTGAGGTGGAGCCCCAAGTGGTGTTATCTGGGTGCCCTTGGTTTTGATGGTGCAAATAACAGAGGGGACGGTCTAGGTCCAAAGAAGAACAAGAGAATGGGAGATTTGGGAGTTGGGGGAGTGAAAGTAGACCTGTGGAACTGGAGATTAGCTTGGCTGGGGATGGGGGATGATGAAAGGGGCTAGACAGAGTGGCAGGTGTGAAGACCCTATGATCCACTAAGGAGATGAGATTTGAACTTAATCACCAAGGAGTTTCAGTAGGGTGCTGACACAAGGAGAGATGCTGAATTCTCTTTATTCTTTCATTCCGCATTCATTGCAATAACTACCTGCTTTTGGTGTTTGTGGGAGTACGTGGGGTTTGAAATTGGGCTGAGGGAGTGGTAGAATGACCTGGAAAGCAATAGAAAGATTATGAATATGGCCTTGGGAATCCTAGCAGCGCCCATTCTGATGCCATTGACCAAACACAATTTCTGCAGCCTTAATACCTTCAAAAGACCACTTTCTAAGTGAAGATGCTCCTGATGTGTAGTGGGGCTCCACACTACTTGTTGGTTTTGAGAATCTCTCCAAATGTCATCAGGAACCAAGTTCTTTTCAGTGAGTTTTGAGCAGAGCCGGAGAGTATGGCTCTTGTTTTAAAATCTTTGCAAACGTTTGCGGTTAATGGATGGCGTTAAACTGGCTTTGTTAGACTAATAGAAGGCAATTCAGAGTATACAGCTTCTGAAAGCGGTGTGAGAAAGTTCATGAACGGAAATGGTTTACTCCCTGAAATGTACAAGAGTGAGTGTGCAGCCACATTCCGTGTCTTGTGCATACCAGCTGCCTGTGACTCTAGTTTTGCAGGACTTCTATAGACCACTTTTGCACATTAGATAGTAACATTGCTCAACTGCCTTTTATCCATGAATCCTGACTTCCATGCTTCAGCTTGTGAACCAACATTCAGAGCTATTGCAGTCATAGCCTTACCTCCTAACAGATAGTTTTATTTCAGCAGGACTGCCATATTTGTATAGCAGAGTTTTCGTGATCATTTGAATATTTCTTTACTCTTGTCATTGTTTTATAAAAAGTAAGTGAAATGGAAAAATACAGGCAGTAATGTAGGGAGAAGTATGAGCCTCATAAACTTAACGTAATTGAGGTAAAGGTGGAAACCATTAGACATGTCTGGTATGGATGTTTTGCCTTCAGTCAGATGCTTTGGACCGAAGTTGGCTACCTCTATATCGTTGTGAGGGACAAAAACAAAGCTAAAGGCTGTGGACATATGAGATGTTGGAAACAAGCTTTGGGGATTATGATAAAGAGCAAGATGTAATTTGGGATTTTATTATTTATTTGTTTCAGTAACAGAGCTTCCCTTTTTGACACGTAAGTCTAGCAACTTCTGTTCAGCTTTCTTAAAAAGAACATATTCATAAAGCCATTTTCTATAAAAGTAGGGGATAGAAATTGAATTTTTCTTCAGTCTTATTTAGGAGAGTCCACCAGTCGGTAACCAATTTCTCTAGTTTGCTAGTTGGCATAGATGATCATTGTGCTAACAGAATTCTCTGTGTATTTTGGCAAGCAAGTAAAGAGAAACCAAAGCAAATAAAATGGTACTTAGCAAAGGATACACTTCAATCGATTTTCGTGATTCTATGGTTTCACTTGGTATACCGAAGAACAAAGACTAAATGCATCTTAGTCTTCGTCATAAGCCTTAAGGATGCTAAGATGGTGTATTTGGAGGCAAAGAGAAAGGGTAGGAATTAAGGTTTGTGTAGTTAACCTCACAGCCCCCCAATCCTCCAGGTCAGAAAGGTGTGTGGTGATCTGTTTTGGAAAATCTGGTTGATATCTGGGAGCTTATCTAACTCCTTTTTGGGCCTAGCCCACTTCTAACAAAGGATTGAATGGGATGTGAAATTCCAGTTCCCTTTGATGCCGCTTGTGGTTAAAGGGTGAATAATAAATCATGGGCGGTGTTAATCAGGTAGAAGATGGGAAACAATAGCTCTTGGATTTTTAGTCTCTTCCTGAACTGAGAGACTTAGTTTATCTTCAACTAAAAAGGCAGATAACTATTGGATTAGAAGGTCAAGAAATTTACAGGTATCTACTATGTGTCAGGCACTTTGCTAAGCATGTTCAAGAATTATCTCATTTAATCTTTACAATAAGTCCACGATTCTGCTATTATTTCTCATGGTGAGGAAATTAATGTTTAGAGAAGTAAAGAAACTTGCCTTCAGTAGCAAACCCTGAGACAAGTATTCTTGTGAACGTAATTATTTGGGACATACAGGCATCACCAGTGCGTGAGCAAGGGTATGAGACAGGGAGGAGCAGGCAGGCATCAAGGCAGTAGCTTATTCAGTAAGTTACTACGGTGGTGACTGGAGTTTAATCTCACAGGGAAACTCTGGAGATGGTGGAAAACACCTCCCTTAGATAAGCACACGTGAGGGGGGAGGGAACAGGGATGTATAACCACCTGCTTCTGTCAGTTGTTTTTTCCTTTTATTTTTTTAAATTTATTTTTATTAACTTTATTTTTTACTGTAGAAAAATATATATAACATAACATTTACAATTTTAACCGCTTTTAAATGTACACGTCTATGGTGTTAAGTATATTCACAATGTTGTGAAACCATTATGTCCATCCATCTCCAGAATTTTTTTTTAAGAGAGGGAAGAAGGGTGGGAGAAAGAGAGAGAGATTGAGAATGAACGAGAATCTTAAGCAGGCTCAACACCCAGCATGGACCCCGATGCGGGGCTGGATCTCACAACCCTGAAATCATGACCTGAACTGAAATCAAGAGTCAGAAGCTTAACCGACTAAGCCATTCAGGTGTTCCCATCTCCAGAATTTTTGCATCATCCCAAATGGAAACTCTACACCCATTAAACAATGACTCCCCATTCCTTCCTGCCCCCAGCTCCTTGGAAGCCATGATTCTACCTTCTGTCTCTACGAATTTGACTATTCTAGGTACCTCATGCAAGTGGAATCATACAAAATTTGTCCCTTTGTGTCTGGCTTAATTCACTTAGCAAAATATATTCAAGGCTCATCCTTGATGAAGCATGAATGAGAATTTCATTTCTTCTTAAGGATGAATAATACTCCATTGTATTTATATACCACATTTTGTTTATCCATTCATCCACTGATGGGAATTTGGTTTGTTTCTATCTTTTGGCTATTGTGAATAATGCCTCTGTGAACATTGGTGTATAAACATCTCTGCCAGTTGTTTTTGAGGGTGATTAATTACCTCGCACTTCCATCTCGCACCCTGTAAGAGTGGAGTAGTTTTCCAAGGTTCAAAGGAAGTCCTCACTAAAGATGCTGATATTGGCGGTGTGAAGTCCTTTGGAGCACTCTAAAATGTTCAAGTCAGAGGGACAGTAGTAGGGCACTTAACAGCATCTACTCATCAGGCTGTTATACAAAGAAGTGGAGAAGCTAGTGTTTGAATCTTGTACTCTTGACTCAAAGCCCATGCTTTTAACTGCTCTGCACTGAGCTGCCTTTAATTACAAGTGTAATAGCAATGGGATACAAAGATGAATGAGACATGGTTATTGCCTTTAAAGATCTACCAGGGTTGAATCATCTGTCTTGCAAAAGGTTCATGGGAAGACGATGGCATTACTTAGTACAATCTGGAACTCATAGAGCCAATCATTGTAAGATGGAATCACAGATAGCAGGTGCAGGGGACCCCTTTCTCTTGACATCCTGTAGTGAGGCATGCTTGGGCCAGGCATGGCTGGACTCTTCGTGGGACTGTGCTCCAAGGCAGGCACTTACACATGTGGTGACCATTGGTGTTACGAGTTCCAGCCTACACCCATTGATGTTTCCTGCTGTTCACTTGAGCTGTTTGCATAACTATATTAGCTCAGCAGGATTTATCCTCCTTCAAGCCTTTCCAATGATTGCCTTCCTCTTGATGTCCAAGCATTAGGAACAGCTATTTGTTAGGAAAGAAATTAGGGCCCAGGAATGCTAAAGAGAATACATTTAGAGACAGTTAAAATGGTTGGTTATGTATATCTGTGCCTCAAAAGACATCACTTACAAGTGATTTGCATTTATCTAGAGACCTAACATGAGTTATCTTATCCATGAAAGAATGACATTACCGGATTGGTACTGTGGCAAAAGGAGGAAAGAAATGAGAAATCAGTGAGAAAGTGCTGCTCTATATTTTAACCTTAACGTTAGATATTTTGTTTTAGTACTGCATTTGTGGGAGCTGGGTGTATTAATTAGACACTGTTAGGTTATGCTGAGATAACAGCCTCCAAATCGCAGTGGTTTACTTTTCTCTCATGGGTCGTCTGTGTGCTGCCCTACATTGTCTTTATTTGGGTTCTCAGGCTGAAGGAGTGGTCCCTTTCTTGGATGAGCCCGTCTCACTGTAAAGAAGAAGAAACCAATGGATTGCACCTGAGATGGCTCTTACAGCTTCTGTTTGGATACGGCATGTGATTGCATCTGGCAAAACAAGTCACATGGCCAAGCCTAATGTCAGAAGGGCAGGAAGGATTCTCCTTTTAAGGGAAATAGACTGTGGGGATGGACTAACTAGAGAGGGACAGTGAATATTTTGAACAAATGATGCAATTTGTTGCGCTGGCAAAAATTTTACCCTTATGAGCTAATTGTTTAGCAACCTTTTTAATCATCCAGTCTTTGTAGAGCCATTGCAACGTGTTTGATCTTGTTATTCCTCTTTTATACATAAGGAAAAAACATATTGTGCTTAAGGGTCTAGTTCTCCTCTTGGAATCCATGTAAAACCATCCACATAAGCAGTATTATTATTTCTAATAATTCAGTCAATTTACTGTCTTTCTAGAATCGATCATCAAGATTAAAGAGAACACAAGGCTGAGAATTCGAAAGCTTTTCATAGTCGTATGTGAAATTAATAGAGAGCAAAGAACTAATTATTAACGATAAGATGATCATCCTTTAATATTGATGGAGATGAGGGTTGTACTCGGTATTTACTAAGCTTCGGGCACTGTGCTGAGCACTTGCTCTTTCTCTGATTTATTTATTTATTTATTTTTAAAGATTTTATTTATTTATTCGACAGAGAGAGACAGCCAGCGAGAGAGGGAACACAAGCAGGGGGAGTGGGAGAGGAAGAAGCAGGCTCATAGCAGAGGAGCCTGATGCGGGGCTCGATCCCGGAACGCCGGTATCACGCCCTGAGCCGAAGGCAGATGCTTAACTGCTGTGCCACCCAGGCGCCCCTCTTTCTCTGATTTAATCAGGACTCACGTTAGTTTGGTGAAGTAGCCATTGTTACTCCAGTGGCCATTGTTATTCACTGAGGCTCAGAGAAGTTTGGTGACTTGCTCAAGGTTGAAAGATAATAAATGTGGGATTCAGGACTCAAATGTAATAAATATGGGATTCAGGACTTAAACAGAATTTCCGAAAGTTGGATGAGATACTTTTTTTTTTTTTAAGATTTTATTTATTTATTTATTTTTTAAAGATTTTATTTATTTATTCAACAGAGATAGAGACAGCCAGCGAGAGAGGGAACACAGCAGGGGGAGTGGGAGAGGAAGAAGCAGGCTCACAGCAGAGGAGCCTGATGTGGGGCTTGATCCCATAATGCCGGGATCACGCCCTGAGCCGAAGGCAGATGCTTAACCGCTGTGCCACCCAGGCACCCCTATTTATTTATTTTTGAGAGAAAGAGAGTGCTTGTGCCAGCGGGTTCAGGGCGGGAGAGGGGGGCAGAGGAAGAAGCAGGCTCCCCACTGAGCAGGGAGCCCAAGGAGGGGCTCAATCCCAGGACCCCGGATTCATGACCTGAGCTGAAGATGGATGCTTAACCCACTGAGCCGCCCAGGCACCCAGATGAGATACCTTTTAAAGAATTAATTTGTAGCACCCCAGAATTGACTTAAATCATTGTATTGTAGTGACTGTAATATGTAATGTCTAGTGATTATAATGGTAATATGTAATGTAATTGCAGGTGAGGTTTTTTGTTTTGTTTTTTAGCTCCTACTCCTTTATAAAACCTAAATCAATTTAGAAATTAAGTATACTTCAGGGCATCTGGCTGGCTCAGTCATGGAGCACGCGACTCTTAATCTTGGGGTGGTGGGTTTGAGCCCCACGTTGGGTATAGAGATTACTAAAAATAAACTTAAAAAAAAAGAAATTAAGTACACTTCATATTATTAATTCAAATAGATAAAATTAATTTAACCGCATTAACTAAGTTACTGCTTGTAAATAAATATGATCAATACGTAAAAAACTGCTTACTATTCTGGGTGAGTTCTTTGGTATCAGCTGCTCTACCCTGCCATGTACTGGGTGGTGACTTAGTTTTCCCACCATATTCACAATATTCAACTTCTGCGAAACTTTGATTTACGTTGAGGAACTTGACCTCCCTTACCTTTCACTGAGTAAGAACACATCATTTAGATTCCCAAGTCCATCTTTTTTCCTTTCTCAATTGAACCAAGGTGATTCCTGAGGGTAGGGCTTGTTGCTCAAACACGCTGGGCCTGGCTGCTGTGATGAGCAAGGGTATCCTGACATTATTTGTTTTCAGAGTATTGAAATAAAAACAACCTTAAGTTCTCACGAGATTTATAAATTCTTTTTTTTTTTTAAAGATTTTATTTATTTATTTGACACAGAGGGAGAGCACCAACAGGGGGAGCGGCAGGCAGAGGGAGAGGGAGAAGCAGGCTCCCTGCTGAGCAGGGGACCCCGGGATCATGACCTGAGCTGAAGGCAGACGTGTCACCAACTGAGCCACCCGGGCGCCCCTGGAAATCCTTATACACAGATGTGGACCTACCCCTTCCTCCGTACTTGCCCAGGTTAAAAAACTGGGTTTTCTCTCTTGTGCACGGCTCTGTCTTTATTTCGTGAGACTCTCTCCATCGAGACCACACCCTGTACTCCTAGAGAGGCTCTCATCTATTTCCAATGTTCACAACGACTGGCAGCCTTGCACAATAACTAGTTATTGCTCATGTTACCTGAATAAAGGGGCTGTGGCTCCCCTTTGAAATGGGGGGCTTTGGGTCTCTGGAAGGTCAGAAACCATCTTACAGATTTGTTCTCTGGAAATATTGTTGAAGAGATTTGAACTATGTGCTCTAATTTCCCTTTTAATATATTTTTATATTTGAGAAGCTCACCCTTATCTGTGCACTAAGAGATTTAACGGAGTTTCTTGATGACTTAAGGTAGATACCGACTCTCAGTCACTAGGATTTCAGTTGTTTTGAGGCATCTCCGAGTACCATTCAGCACCGCCTTGTGCTTGGCCCTTACTAAAGACTCATGTGACTCCTTCATGATGATCAGTCATATTTTTCAGAGACCCCAGAATTATGATATGGCATTTATTCTTTCTCTTCTTTGCAGAATACATAGATGAATGCTTGTCTCTAAAATGTACACATTGAAGCCATTTCCCATCTCTTGCTATTGATGGTGGTCCTTTTTTTTTCTTCTTTTTTTTGGAATAGCTTAAAATCTTTGCCAGAATTTTTCCTTGTGTGTGTGATTATGTGTATATTCTGTTCTAGCAAAAGCCTATTTAGACATAATCCCTCATGTTGATTTTAAATGTAGAAAAATTTTGCGTGATTGAGTTTTTAAGGGCATAGGGGTAGAGTTGTTATTCTTCTGCCTTTCTATCACTTTCTCTAGAACATCTGTTGATGGAGAAATTTTTAGTGTAAACCCAATAATTCCCGAATATTCTTTTTTTTTTGTAAGTACACTATAGCTAAAGCTTTGCCAATTGACATTTTATGTTTGCAGATTAAAGAAAATGCACAGATGTTTTAAAAATGAATCTAAAAACCTTATTTATCTCTTCAGTGCAACCAGCTTAATTTGTTACATTTATGAAGCTTTATGAGGCAATGAATAATGTTGTTATAGTCAGTATATTATATTAACCATAACTGTCTTTTTATTTTGATTTAGCGTCTCAGCTTTTCTATTTTTACTGTTTATTGTTTGGGATTTTGCTATATTTTTAACTTGTGGGTTTAGGTGTGTACTAGATAGTGGTATTCCTTTAGCAAAGGTTTTTAGGTGTTTCAGGTTTTAAATTTAATCCTTTAGAATAAATTGACAGAGTTTGAAATTAAAACTACGGAAATGGTTAAGGGAAAGTGCAGTTAACTAATACATGGATATACAGAGGCCTTACCTTGTGGTACAGAATATAGTCAGCCTCTTCTCTTAAGTACCTTACCATAAAATAGAGCCAAGGCAGCTGAACATGTAATCATGCTAAATCTTCACATGGAAAACAGTAATTATAAAACGAGTTGAGGGAACGGAAGGAGAGAGTAGTGATGTGTGGATGAATGTGTTTGAGTTGCAGAGTGCTTCTTGGAGAATGATGGGAAAGCATTTTTTAAAATCTCTGCTACATCAAACTTGACTTTTTTCCTTTATTTATTTATTTATTTATTTATTTATTTAACACAGAGAGAGAGAGAGAGAGAGAGAGAGAGACAGCCAGCGAGAGAGAGAACACAAGCAGGGGAGTGGGAGAGGAAGAAGCAGACTCCCAGTGGAGGAGCCTGATGTGGGGCTTGATCCCAGAACACTGGGATCACGCCCTGAGCCAAAGGCAGCCACTTAATGACTGAGCCATCCAGGCGCCCCTTGACTCTTTTTCCTGATTCATACCATTGTGGAATTTAAAAATGAAATGGCTTGTTATTGGGACTTTCGATATCTACGGATGTGTAATATTGTAGCCTGAAGATGATGGGAAAATGGCCATTTTTCTTTCCAGTTTAAAAATGGTTGATGTCTTGAGCAGTTTTGAATATTAGGCTGAGTTTGACGTAGGAGTGTCTGACCAGGCAAGCTTCAGGGACTGAGAGAATTCTAAGACAATTTGGAATTTAGAAACCAGTGTGCCCTGTTCTGGTAGCCTTGAACTTATCACAGTTAGCTTTCTTTTAGCATTAGCTGTGTGCTGGGCATTGTGCTAATTACTTTTCTTTTATTATCTTATTCAATCTTTCCCCAATCACTATGAAAAGTACTGCTATTATCTCCATTTACAGCTGAGAAAAGTGAAGATTGGAGAAGTTAAGTAATTTGCTTAAGGCTGCATGTCAAGAAATTAAAGATGTGTCTCCAGTCAGATCTGATTTTGAGGCCCTTTCTTTCCTTTTAAAAAATACTATGTCAGGGCACCTGGGTGACACAGTTAAGTGTCAGACTCTTGGTTTCAGCTCAGGTTGTGGTCTCAGGGTTGTGAGATCGAGCCCCACGTTGGGCTCCATGCTCAGTATGGAGTCTGCTTGGGACTCTCTTTCCCTCTTCCGCTGCCCCTCCCCCACCCCATGCACAGGTGGGCATATTCTCTCTCTCAAATAAATAAATAGATCTTTAAAAAGTTATTAAAAAGCAAACGCTATGTCTCACCTTCCTGGCTATGGTAACAAAATTGTTGTATTAATTGTCGTGGAAGTGATTTCAATGATATGATGAAAATGTCATAATATTAAATATGTTCTTTCAAATATTCAAAACTGTTTTGCGTATCTTCTGGCGTACCCTTAGTTCTGGTCGGGAAGAGCCCCTGCACAGGGCCGCAAGCTCTAAGGGCCCTCTCTGGCCTTCATCTGACTGCATCTCCCCCATGGGGGAGGAGTCTGCACCTGGAGCCTATGCCAGCATTTTAGGGTCCACTCTGGGTACCCACAGGCCTGAGACCTCCCTTCTTAAAGGACCCTGAGTTGTCTTCCAGGGTCTGTTAGGGCTTTTTTGCCAGGTCTGTCCTCCTGAGGAGAAATCATGTTACCGGTAGGCCTGGAGTTGCCGAGGGGCGCCTATTTGTAAAAGTATAGACCAGGTGTCAGCAAAGTACTGCCTGTGGGCTGAATCCAGCTAACACTTGTTTCTATAAATAAAGTTTTATTGGAACACAGCCACAGTCATCTGATGGGCTGCTTTTGTGCTGAAATGCAGAGTTGAGTAGTTGTGACAAAGACTAATGGCCCACAAAACCTAAAATATTTACTATCTGGTATTTTATAGAAAAAGTTTGCTGGCCCCTGGTCTAGACAGAACTAGCCTAGTGTTCAGGCTGCAGAATTCATGTGCATGTGTATGAGACCCATGGCTAAACCAGGGGTGTGGAGAGAAGGATGTTGGTTGGAGACAGGCCTGCCTCTTGCCACCATGTTTTGGCTAGAACTTTGAAGAATCCAAGATTTCTTAGTTTAAAATTTAAACTTCACCTTCCACATTTTTATGTTTGTCAAGGTCGGAAGATAGAATATATTTTATTTACCAGTTTGTTAATTTGATTTGTAACTGTAAAATGTATGGATATATGGTACTCGGGCCTCTATTTGTACCCTTGCCCTGGGCTCCACAAATGTTAGAAGTGTTAAACCCTGGGGTACAGGGTAAGGGTTTAATAGGAGGCCAGAGAGGCCCCAATAAATAATCACACAAATTAATATAGAATTATAAAGTGTGGAAGGGCTTTTGGGTCATATATGGGTTGTTCAAAAACCTTGCTCCAAGTTTGATTTGTCCAAATTAAACCAAAGATGCTGGAACACACCTGCCAGCTTAGCTGGGAGTTCTAGGTCTTTCATCCAGGGCTCCCCCTACCTCTCTCTACCTCTCTGTGTCTTTTCTCCTGACCCCCTACTCCAGAATCACACTGCCCCAAAGTGAGGGGGATATGGATATAAATCCCATACCTAAGCCCAGAGACAGTTTCTGTCCAACTATTCTGCTATATGATTGAATCTTTGAGCAACAAGGTGTTGGCATTGAGACTGGTCTTCTTCAGATAGAAAGATGCTCTGGTCCCTACTATATGGTCCTGCAAGGGAAGGCGAACCCAGTTTCCCAGTGGCCAGCTCGGCCACTGGTGTGCCACGCATGGTGCAGCAGATGCTGATGGTACCTCACTGACATCTCAGCACTCATGGACTGTACTTGGAACATGAAGGCTATCTCATGGCCTCTATGCAATGCAGGCCGGAAGTGCTAGGGGAGCAGATGTCTGCCGATGGCCAATGGGTACCTTACCCTTATGGAGGTATAACTCTGAGGCAGGCTCTACACTGTTTCTCAGAGCTCCTTCAGCAGGACTGAACCCAGTTTCCCACAGCAGAAACTCCCTTGAAAATGTACCCCATATTGACTTATTCCATTTCCATGTTTTAGTGCCAAATTCTTCCCTGAGTGCTTCCTGGGATTATCTTCTAAATGAACCATCAGTACCCAAATCCCTTTCTCAGTGTCTGATTGTGGGGAGCCCTGCCTGGAACACTTAGGCCTCCTCATGGGTCAGATCCTTGTACATAGCATTGTGCCCCACTGCACAGGCTCCACACAGCATGGCATGGTCTCTAGGAGCTTCCCACCTCACCCACATGCTTTGTCCATACAGGCTTCTCCATGACTCCTGGGTCACTTGTCTTGAGTCCCAATCACCAGCATGGATACCCTCTTACCTTGAAGTAATCATTTTGTTCCTGCTAGCTGTAGTATTGTTTGTAACCATGTTCATTGTCTCCTACCACGCTCACTTACTCTGAATCTTGGGCTTTGTGACTGGAGTGTCAGTGGCTTTCCTCCCTGGGGGCTCCAGAATCCTTTGTGCATGTTGATTACTCTCCTGTATGGTTTCCTGTTTTGCAAACCAAGAGTCTGAGGAGGTGCAGCCTTGATTGGGTCTTTCATACCATGAGAAAAAGGATTATGCTTTGAGAGAACGTAGCCAAGAGACCTGATTTGGAAGGGTGACACCTTGTAGAGGGTATGCTATTGGGTGGTGTGATCTAAGTGATGACTGGGAATGAGCCCTGCAGAGAGAGTAGCACAGGTGAAGCTCTGAGTCGGGAAGGGACTTGAGGCAACTGAGCATGAGAGAGAGGACTCAGGCAGAGTCAGTGATTAGAATGGCAAGAAAGAGGGCGCCTGGGTGGCTCAGTCGTTAAGCGTCTGCCTTTGGCTCAGGGCCTGATCCCAGAGTCCTGGGATCAAGCCCTGCATCCGGCTCCCTGCTCTGCTGGGAGCCTGCTTCTTCCTCTCCCACTCCCTCTGCTTGTGTTCTCTCTCTTGCTGGCTGTCTCTCTCTCTGTCAAATAAATAAATTTTAAAAATCTTAAAAAAAAAAAAAAAGAATGGCAAGAAAGGAGGCTGGAACTGTTGGCATTGGCCAAATCCTGTAGGGCCTCAGGCCACGGAAAGGATTTTGGTCTTTGTCCAAAGAGAATCGGGATGCTTTGAAGGGCTTTAAGTGGGTCAGGGGAGGTATTTTGTGATCAGAAGTGCACTTTAGAATCCGATGTGTGAGACAGAAGGAGGAGGATTAGAAAAGGAGAGATGCTTTGGGAGGGTATGGGAGAGCTGAAGCAAATCATGTTGGTGCAATAGGGTGGTGACAGTAGAAGTGGAAATGAGAGCTGATCAAGACAGATTTGGAGGCAGAATTGATAGGATTTGGTAACGGACTCAAACTAGGTGGTGACGGAGAATGAATTCTTTTTTAAGATATTTTAGGGGCTCAGTCGGTTAAGTGTCTGACTTTTGGTTTTAGCTCAGGTCATGATCTCAGGGTCCTGAGTTTGGGCCCCATGTCAGGCTTCCCACTCAGTGTGGAGTCTGCTTGAGATTCCTTCCCCTCTGCTCCACCCCCCCCATTCGCACTCTCTCTCTAAAATACATACATAAATAAATAAAGTCTTTAAAAAAAGATTTTTATATGGGTAAGAGTGGTAAAATGTAAATGCTTAGAGGGGCAAGCATGAAAAGAGGGAATCAGACTGAATATAAGGCCATAACAAACAGAAGGGACTGTGGCAAACTGGAGGGGGCATGCTCTCCCTTGAAGGGGTAACTGCTGGTTGGCTCTAACCAGTTGTTGTCATGTAGGGAAATGGGTTTGACATTGTCAGATTTTCAGATTTTTCAGAAGATGCTGCAATCTATATTTTAATGTGAAATGTCTGTATCTCTCCCTGTTGGCAACTAGATCAAAATTCTAAAGAACACTGTGCTAGCCATAGACGACACATCTGCGGGCAGCATCTGGCTCCTGGGCAGCTGCTTCTTGCTTGAGATTTGTTCTACACTCTGTCTTCCTCTAGAAGAATTTCAAAATTAACTGTACTCTGTGACACGAAATATTTTAAAAGTTAGGGATGCTGAGAAGAAAAAAAAAGGATATTTTAATTTGGGCTAAATCTTGGGAGATACTGATGATCTCAGCTCACACGGTCTGTCAGCAGGGCTCAGGTGATGGGCTGAGGCTGAGATCTGTGGAAATAAACTTAACCTAATTTAGAGCAGATAGCAGGAAGTGCTTTCATCTTAAAATAGACCATTCCAGACCATGATAGTCTGAGACACTTGAGGTAGACAGAAATCAAGGCTCTCTCCACCTTGTTTCCCCCTGAGCTTAGAGATCAAGAGTCCATAAACCTTTTAAAGAATGAGTGGATGAGTGTATATTTTATTTATGAATCCATATGCAATTAGAGAAAGTATTCTTAGAGGTTCATAATAGCATCTTTGATTTGATTTTGTTTTTGAGCCTTAAATGGACCTTATCCTCAAACTTTGAATTTTTTTCATGAGATGCTTTTGAAGTGAAAGGTGTCATGCAATTAATTTCTTTGGTGTTGTATTCAGCAACATTTGTCTGTTTCTGTGCTCAGTTTAATCTAATTAATAATTTGTCCTTCTTAGGATTGTACATCACAACTGTATAAGAAAGCAGGTGTTTTTAAGAGTTTACCAGAAAGCTTAATGATTGAACCTATCTTGGCTTCATAATAGTATTTGAAATAGTAAAATCTTAACTTTGACCTTATTTCCTGTAATGCATTTATAGGTAGGTGGAAAAGCTTAGAAATGGTTACCTTGAAGTCAGTCATGGGAAATAGAAGGCATTATTGCATTATTGATTGCTAAATAAAGTTGATCTCTTTGCTTTTTCTCAGGGATTCATTTTACAGAACTAAAAAAAAAATTCAGGATAGTCGAGAATTAGGAGACTACAACCCAAAAAAGCCCAAGTGTCAAAACAAGTACCTAAAAATATATCAGGAGACTTAAACACAGCTGGGGGTGGGGGGTTTGTGAGTGACTCAGTAGAACAAGTAGGAATCATGAGGCTTAGGAGGACATGACAGCCATGGGAACTCGCCTTGGCTTACCTTGTCAACTGGGCCTGTCTCATCTGTGAAATGAACATCACCCTATGTGCTGCAGCTAGCTATAAGGGCAAAATTGTCCTAGGAAACCATCCCGCTCTTTGTAAATACGGGGAAAGGGAGTAATTCCCAAATAAAGTGTTGGGCCTAGGTTGCTAATGACGATTTATCGTTAAGAAGATGTGTACTGGTGAAGAAATTATGCTGTTACCATTTTGATGGTCTCTGAAATTCCTCTTTGATTTAATGAGTTCTGTGGAATTGTACATAATGCCCCTTGTCTGGTGTGGTCTTGCAGTAACCAACATCCACCTGTTTCCTTACTTCCTAGACAACACAGACTGATGGTGATGGACTTGTATTCCTTTTGACAGTCTAGCTTCTCTGCTGAGTGTTTGAAAAATAGATAGAGAATTACATTTATTTCTTGTTCTAATAGGGTCAAAACTCCAACCAGTCCTTATTTTGATCTCCTGTATTTCCTATCACTCTTTGGGTTGACTGGTTGATCCTTCTATTACACATAGTGCTGGCTGTCACTCATGCACCTTATTTTATTTTTTTATTTTATTTTTAGATTTTAATTATTTATTTGAGAAAGAGAAAGCAGAGTAAGAGAGAGACCTTTGTCTCCCCCCCCACCCCAACCTCCGCTCCTGCTCTCTCTCTTACTCTGCTCTCTCTCTTTCATGCACCTAATTTTAGATGGCAGCTGGGCTGGAAGGTCTAAGAGGCCTGTGTCACTAGTCTGGTGTCTTTCTCGGTGCTGGCTTTTAGCTGGGATACTTTGGCTCTCCTTCTCGTAGCCTCTCTTTATGTGGTATCTCATCTTCTGAAATTTTTCTATGTGACTTCTCTTTACAGTAAGATAGCTTGGACCTTAAATCTCTGTTTTTTAAGGCCGCTGGGCTTCTTCAGAGCTAGGCTCAGAGCAGGAACAGAGCCACTTCTGCAGCATCTGCTGGTCCAAGGAGTCACAGGGCCAGTCTAGATTCAGGTAGAAGGGAAATAGAATTCACCTCTTTGTGGGAGGTGAGACAAAGGTGTACAGTAAGGGGAAGAATTGGTGGCCATCTTGGAGACTCATGGTGGCCATTAAAAATCATGTTTTAATAAGATGTTTTATGGCATTAATGTTAAGTAGAAAAAAAGACATGACACTGAGATAAAACTTTGAAGAAAAAGAAGAATACAAGACTATATAGAATATAATAACTAATTTTATTGTCTAAAATTATACACACACACACACACTTCAAAGGGATTGGAAGCAACAACATCATCTTATTAACAGATATTGCCTATTGGTGCCAGGATTGGGAGTGCTTTCGTTTTCTTCTGTATGCGTATCTGTATTTTAAAAATTTTCTATAATCATCTATCAGTTGCTTTAACAATTAAGGAAACTGATAATTTCTTGGGCCAATTAGAAAGTCTTTAACAAATTTCAAAGCTTGGAAACATATATGTTATATTTCGTGATCCCAATGCCAAAAATTAGAACCACTAGCCAAAATTAGAACCAATTAGCCAAAAACTTATAACCACTTTGACACTTAAATATATCTTTTGAATAATCCCTGCCATAGAAAAAAAAATTCAAAAGAACAATAGCAAGCTATTTATAGATGACAAGAGTTCTTTTTTTTTTTTTTTTTAAAGATTTTATTTATTTATGTGACAGAGAGACAGCCAGAGAGAGAGGGAACACAGCAGGCGAGTGAGAGAGGAAGAAGCAGGCTCCCAGCAGAGGAGCCTGATGTGGGACTCGATCCCGGAACGCCGGGATCACGCCCTGAGCCGAAGGCAGACGCTTTAACGACTGCGCCACCCAGGCGCCCCGATGACAAGAGTTCTATACCTAAAATCCTGGAATATGCAGCCAATTTGTATGATCCTGTGTACATTCATCAGAAAATATGATTTGAAGATAAGTGAACATTTAATACAAAAAGGCAAAGTAAACACAAAGAGAGTAGAAATTATTATTAGGGATAAAGAGATACTGATGAAATGGAAGATAGAATGTAGTAAAATATCACTAAAACAAAAATTGTATCTTTAAGACACTAAAAAAGTAGACAAACATTTGTCATATAGTCATCAAGAGAAATAGAAAAATACAAACAACATTAGGAATGAGATGGGGACATAACTGGAGATTTTTAACATTTTAAGGAAAAGTTAAACAAAACAATACCAGTAAGGCTGAAAAATCTGGATGGAATGGACTGTTGCTTAAGAAACATTTTAATGAACATTGATACAAAATAGGTAACAAACCTGAATAGATCATTAACATAGTGAAAAATTAAAAGGTAACCAACAACCAAGCCCATTTAGTTTATGGGTGTGTTCTTCAAAACGTTTCAAGGTAGAGAAGTTGCTTATTATGCTAACTGTTCCAGAAAATGTGAAAAATGTAAAGTTTCTCAGTCCATTCCATGACACCAACATAAACCGGATACTACACCTAAAAAGAGACCCCAAGGAAGCTGGGAGCCATTGTCGACATGTATTGCTCTTTAATAAACATTGTTTCAAATAAGTTACTATATCTCTGTATATAGTATGTTATCTATGTGTTCTGTGTGTGTTTCCAAAATGATCAGACCCGCTTTTTGTTGGTTACTGCAATTTTCCAGCGCCTTTTACCAGCAAGGCTGGTAAAATCACCAAAGAGGAAATCTGTGTGGATATACATTTTATTTTGGATTGGGACCTCCAACCTAGCTAGAGACCTCAGAAATGTTTGTCGCTAGACACAAGAGAAGACAGGGAAGGACAAGTTAGATTTCATCACTTCCAGGAGGACAACTCTACCAGTGGTGGCTCTGCTGGAACCTAGATTCCTAGATTCTAAGCATAGACAAAATAACAAATTCATTTAGCTGTTGGAATTATAGAAGGGAAAAATATATTTTCTTATGTTCATAGCGATGAACACCTATATTAAGAAAAAAGAAGGATGTCATATAAACAACCTAACTTTACACCTTGAGGGACTAGAGAAAGAAGAATAAACTAAGCCCAAAGTTAGTACAAGGAAGAAAATAAAGATCACAGCAGAAATAAATGAAATAGAGACTAAAAAGACAATAGAAAATAGAGACTAAAAAGACAATAGAAAAGATCTTTTTTATAGAAAATTTCACACATGCAAATAAACAAATGGAAGAAATGAAAACCCCTTGGAATCCCACACATTTTGATGTGTGCTCTACCAGTTTTCTCTGGAAGTTAGTGTGTGTGTATGTGTATTTTATAATGTAAGCCATAAAAATGTTTTGTAGTCTGTTCCCCCAACCCTGCCCTGACTAGTATGTCATGAATATCTTTCCATCTCATTAACTATTCATGTTATGTTCACATTATTCTATCTACTCTCTTTCTCTGTTATCATTTATGTAACTGAAGCCTATCGTTGGAACTGTTGATTTGCCTTTTCTACAGAACAGATTATCATGCAAAAATTTTAGATACAAAATGATTTTTGTATATTTTCAAGTAAAACAAAATAAAGCTCTGAGCAACATAAACATTTGAGACTAAGTTCCTTAGTTAGAAACAGGAGTATAATTCTTTGTAGGGACTTTTTAGGGAAAGGAGGAGCCTTTAGGGAAAATATTTCTTTATACTGTATATGAGGACTCTTTAGGGTATAAATCCCAAGTAGAGTTGAATGTAATGAAAAAAGAAACTTATGAACGAATGTATCCATTGTCTGTTCCTGCAGTAGTGCTGTGGAACATCTGGTTGCAAAACACCAGGGACATAGTAAGAAGTATTTGTTTAGTCCGTTAGTGTATGGGGCTCGTTGGATGTCAGCTGGACTTGCTCATGTGTCTGGTCAGCTGCTGGTTGGCTAGACAGCTCTGCTGATCTTGACTGGGCTTGCTCAAATGTCTTGGGCTTGGTTGGCTGTTGGCTAGGACACCTTGACTCTATTTCATATTTTGTATCTTCCAGCAAGCTAGACTGGGCATATTCTAATTACTATTGCAGAGGAAAATGAGCAAGAGAGTAGATACACAAAGGCTACTTTAGGCCTTTGCTTCCTTCACATATACTACTACCTTATTGGCTGATGCAAATCATATGATTGAACTTGGAGTCAGATTGGGAGGGCACTGCCAAGGACACAGGTGCAGGAAGTAGTAAAGAATTGGGGCCATTAATTCAGTCAGTCTACCTGGCATGTGTAACTAAAATGGCCTGGGGTAGATGTATCTTCAATGATTGCTGGATCCAGGGTATCAAGTGATGTCAGTTGGTTGGATTTCATGCTATCTAAAGTTTGGCTCTGGGGCACCTGGGTGGCTCAGTCGGTGAAGCCATCACCTTCGGCTCAGGTCATGATCCCAGGGTCCTGGCATCCAGCCCTGAGTTGGGCTCCCTGCTCAGCAGGGAGTCTGCTTCTCCCTTTCCTTCTGCCTGCCGCTCCCCTTGCTTGTGCTCTCTTTCTCTGTCAAATAAATAAATAAAATCTTAAAAAAAAAATTTGGCTCTGCTTTCCTTTGCATTAGCTTCACTCCCAAGGCTGCCGTTTCCATATGGTAGTCCTCAGAAACTCCCTCTCAGAAGCAAGCAATTCTAGCTGAAAAAGAGCTTATCGTTCCCAGTTGTTCCAGCTAATGCATGGTATAAATCTTTTTGGGCCAATGTGGGTCACATGCCCATCCCTAACCTAAGGTCAATCAGCTAGTCAGTGTTAGAGTAGAAATTTGAACCTTGGTTTGCCCTTCTCCAAAATCTGTGATCTTAGTGTCTGAAAGGTGAAGAAAAATAAAGTACACTAAACATATCCTCAGAGAAAGAGCAGGCGGCTGTGATGAACCACAATGAGGCCATTTGGGTCCTAACACTGAAGGGATAATCACAACCCTGTAGCCCAGCTACATAAAATTCTGCAACAAAGTACTTGAGTGACCATGACAGGGAGCTTCTACTACTTTTCTCCAGAGGGTATGGGACCAGGAACTCTAACGTGGTGTACTGTTCCCTTGTGCCATTTCTCTTCAGGTGTGGATTACTGTGGAGTAAATATTTAGGCCAACCAAAATGGAAAAGAAGTCCCAAAACACCAGCCTGAAAGAAGTGTGTGAAGGGAGAAGAAGACAGAATTACCATTTTCTCTGGAAATAGCATTTAGGATCTGGCTAGATGTATAGGAGTCTTGATGGTCGAGCCACCTTTTTTTCTTCTAGCTCCAAAATGACCGATAGGTTCCAACTCCTGAGTCAATGCGAGTCAACAGTATTATTTTGAGAAGAGTTCCTACCTTAGCGGAAATGAGGACTGTGGTGGAGTTGTGATGTCTGGAATGTTACAGGAGGGGGAGGTAACAACATGCTTGACTGTTATTTGATATCCTAGGAAGCAAAAGCTTCTCAGGGTCACTATCAAGCCACTTGTGTATGGGGGTCATGCCCCCAGGATGGAGTATTTTATAGCTAAGTTCGCTATGATGAGGAATTCTATGGTGAAATTTTCTGGAGGTCCCAACTGTCACTTAGCACGAACCAAAATGCAGAGCTTCATTTTCCTGAGGAAAAATGAGCTGCTTCTTTGCTCTGAGAACTTTTGAGCTTGCTTGGGAGCAGGTTGGGGGAAATACACAAAATGTTTACATATAGTAAGTAAAGTTTGGGGCTACTTTTTTAAAAAATGAATATGGGTGTGACTATTGTTCATGTATTTATCATCATCATCATTGATCTATCAATATATTTTTAAAAATATAGTCAGAATTCTAAGGAAGTTTGTTTTTGATTATCTTTTTTTTTCTTTTCTCATTTTTCAGATCTCTGGAATCATTTTCTGGTACAGACTGTGAAAAGAATGCATTGAAAATTCTCCCAATAGTGGAAATACTGACTTAACCCCCAACTTAGTATAGCATTCCTTCTCTTTAGTAGCACCTCATAATAGAAGAAAAATGTATGGAAGTGCAAGAACAATCACCAATCTGGAAGGTAGTCCTTCCAGATCTCCTCGTTTGCCAAGGTCTCCTCGTTTGGGCCACAGAAGAACAAGCAGTGGGGGAGGTGGAGGAACAGGCAAGACACTGTCTATGGAGAACATCCAGTCCCTTAATGCAGCCTATGCTACGTCTGGACCTATGTATCTGAGTGATCATGAGGGGGTGGCTTCGACAACTTACCCAAAGGGCACCATGACTCTGGGAAGGGCCACAAATCGAGCTGTATATGGAGGCCGAGTCACAGCCATGGGGAGTAGTCCCAATATTGCTTCTGCTGGACTTTCCCACACAGATGTTCTTTCATACACAGATCAACATGGTGGTCTGACTAGCTCATCCCATCATCACCACCACCAGGTCCCTTCCATGTTGAGGCAGGTAAGGGATAGCACAATGTTAGACCTTCAAGCCCAGCTCAAGGAACTTCAGAGAGAGAATGACCTCCTCCGGAAAGAACTAGACATCAAGGACAGCAAGTTAGGATCTTCCATGAATAGTATCAAGACCTTCTGGAGTCCTGAGCTCAAAAAGGAGAGAGTCTTGAGGAAAGAAGAGGCAGCCCGAATGTCTGTCCTCAAGGAGCAGATGAGGGTTTCCCATGAAGAAAATCAGGTAGGTTATGACTCATCTCAGTGTTTTTCAGCCTTGGCTTGTCACTGAGTAGTTGATACTTTGCATATGGCACCACGACCTGCGCAGAATAAAGTTTGGCATCATCAAGAAAGCTATGGTTTAGTATGTGTTTGACTTGGAGACTATAAAAGTTCATAAGCAATACGAAATTATAACTTGTGATCTTATTTTACAATAACTTTTTCACACTGTTTCAGAAGAGGGGGAATCATTCTTTATTGCCTAACTTTTATACTTGGTTATTTTTTTTCTTTTTCAGCAGTAACAACAGCATCTCAGATGTACTTCCCTATGCATCGAAGAGGAAAATGTTAATTTTTCCAAGAGTAGACACTTTAACAGCAACATTTAGAGAGCCACATTTGGCTGGTGAATTGATTTATTTTTGAAGTCAGAGCAACTTTATTTCTTTCTAGAACGAGTGGAGTTTATTCTCTAAACAACAAACCAAATAACATTAATTAACACTGGGTGGAATGGGTTTGATGTCATGTTGGAGCAACACAAAAAGTTGCAACCTGGTCTTTCCTTTATCCATTCATATTAAATAAGCATGTACTATGTGCAAGGCACCTTCTTACTCCTCTTTGATCTATCATCCATGTTATAGCAAGATTGGTTTTCCCAGTGTCTACTTGCAGTTATACCATTTCTCTGCTTTAAAGCCCTCAATAATTACTTACTGCCTTCAGAGTGAATTCTGCCTCTTTGGCTGAGCCGACAGCACCTTCATTGGGAAGGCCTGAGCCCGCCTTTCCAGCCTTATCTCATACCCCCTCCCTGCGCATCTCCTATGCTACCTGCATTCCCACTTGGTAATTCCTGCACATACTGAGGGTTTCCCCCCTTCAGTCCTTTGCTTTTTCTGTTCCCTTTCCCTAGTGGCCTTCTCAGCACCCCCTTTCCCTGCCTCTTCCCTTTCAGAGTTGGCCAGTCTCCATTTCCAAATCCTACCTATTCTGTGGGGTTCATTTATCTGCTGCTGTTTTCATAAGGGCTTTGGAGTCTGACATGCCTGGGTTTAAATCCCAGCTTCACCTCTTATGAGTAGTGAGATAAGTGCTATGAGATGGGGAATAGAGAGTTCTGTGCCATTTGGAGGGAAAATTTCCAGATATCATTTAACTTTCTGTAGAAATTAGCGATAATTCTAACTGGGCTGAACTAGTGATTCTTTGATAATTGGTCTTGATGTTGGCCTCACAAAGCTCTCTGCCTATCTTGGGTTTATCTGCGGCCCTCCTATCTGTTTCCCTGGATACCACCCCTTGGAGTCCAAGTATCTTTAGAAGTATTTCTGATCTGTATGAGAATCTGCTTTTCGTTCTGCTTCTATGTGTAGAAAGCAATCACCTTATCCTTTCGACTATCTGACAGAGCCTTTGCTGGTTTTCAGATGTGGAAATGTGATTTTTAGTTGGAACAGAAAGTTTTGTTCTTCAGTCCTAAATCAAATTAATGCTCTTCACTATCATTTGCTTTTTTCCCCTGACTTTGCTGGTTCATGATGTCCTTGTGAACCTGTTACTGCTATGTGTATTTCCCTGGCTCTGTGCTGGTTTTCTTTTTTAGTTGTTTTGGAGAATGGTTACAGCCGTTTAGGAATGAGGCAAGTAGCGACAAAAAAGTTTGAAAGCCATTCTTTAAACTGTCAGCTCCAAAATTACTTTTATCTTATGTTGCTATCATTAAATTCTTTTTTGAGCATAGACTCTCACTTATACATGTATATTTACTTATAAATTACATGATGTGCTATTATGTCAATGTATTATGTGTCTTTTCTGAATTCACACAGAATTAAATATGGAACTGACAAAATAAAATAAATAGTATATTAAGGTATATTTTAATGACACACAAAACCTTCTTGCTGTTGTAAAAACATTTAAAAACCCCTTGTCTATTTCATAAGGGTTAGTTCAGTTTAAAGTAGGAAATATCCATAATTCTACTTAACTGTCTCATGTTGCCATAAGCCAGAAATAAGGGAATACTTGAGGGTGCTCCCAGTACCCCTTCCTAGTTCTGGAAAATACTATGATCACAGTCTGTCTTGGGTACTATGGGTGCCCTATGACCATGTGACGTATGACCCAGTAAAGGTCCAGTATTAATCTGTGTATTAAATATAAGTAAAATGTAATTATTTTCTTTTTTAGGTTAAAAAATGTAAAAGGTGGAAGAAGCATGGAGAGTTTGAAAAGTCAATTTACTTGCAGTATGAGGTAGTATTACAATAGAAAGATTGACAAAAAGCAAGTTATATTTTAAAAATTTGAAGTGCCTCTCCTTCTCCTGTGGGAATTATGTCAGGATCTGTTTTAGGGGTATATGTGTACCTGTTGGTCAAGGTAGGGTAGAGCCTGCTGCAGCAATCAAATCTCAGTGGCTTAACTCATCAAGGTTCCCTTCTTATTCACCAGAAGTAGGTGAGGTGACTCTCCAGGGCAGCCCTCCTCCAGGCAGTGACTCAGGATCCAGACTTTCTGCATCTTGGCACAAGGCTTCAGGAATTGCTACACCAGAGGAAGGGGGTGTGTGGAGATGGCATGTTGGCTCCTCAATTCCTTGGGCTGGAAATGACACAATTGCAAGGGGTTGGGAGGTATAGTATAGTCCTCTCCTCTTTCCAGGAAGGAGAGTAAGATATGAAGGAGCGCTAGAAAGTTCTACCGGTGGGGTTTTTGTGTTTCTCAAAAAGTGGAGCTAGATGAAATAAAGCCTGGGGAACAATCCAGACTCCTGCTGTTGCTACTGTTTCTATTATTACTGCTTCTGCTACCAATAGGCATTTGTTGGGGGCTTACTATGTGCCAGGCATTGTTCTTGGAGCTTTGTGTACGTTTTCCTATTTACTGTTTGCATCAGTCACCTGGGGTAGGTGCTAGACTTTTTCTTGTTTTACGGATGAAAAATTAATGTAGAGAGAATAAGCAGCTTGCCCAAGTTCACACAGCTAGTTAATGAGAGAGCTGGGCTTTAAGGCTTTGGTCTAGTTCATGCTAATGTCTAGGACTTAAATTTATGTTCACCAACTCCTTATAGGATCACTGAGCTGTGAATGTAATCTTAGTATAATGGGAAGATCATATATGTTAGATGAGAAAAATGACTAGTTCTGATAGAATGATTAAGAATGTGATTTAGTTTAATTGGGATTTTTATTCTTAATTAGGAATTTATTTCTTTTTCCCAGAAGTGGCTTTTTGTGCTGTTTAGAGTTTCTACCATTTACCATAACTGACGATAATTTCCCTTTAGAGGAAGAAATCATGGAAAAGTTTTCTATATGGAAGAAAATAATCTAAAGGAGATGAGGGACATTTAACTGTGGGTTCTTACGCACAACAACCAGAGACTGCATCGACAAATGTACCAGTGTGTATGTGGATAATTAGCAGTTCCCTAACCTAAATCCAGGTGATCTAAAACAATTTATACTATGTGAATACAAATAGGAAGCAGATCCATCATAGGGTGGAGGTCAGGAAGCTCACATGCTCTTGTATATGAAATTCATGGTTCTGTGTATTTAATGCTCACTAATACGAACCTTTCATCCTTATGTGAAGTGTTGAGGAGGGCAACCACTCATCAATTCTTTTGCGGTATATTTTGAAGTTGTAGTGATTCTGTCCAAGGGAGCTGAACCCAACTCCAAATCTAAGGGAGGATGTTGAACACCCTTCCTGTGTTATAGGAAGTGTAGGACTATTTGGAACCTTGGAGGCAATCGGTAGGGGGCTATGACCAAATTTCTTATGTGCAAAGAATAGATACTCAGATTCCTAGATGGATATTCCAGACTCCCCACTCCTATCCCCCAGATTCTCTCCAAGGCTCTACTTCTCAGCCACGTAGATCTACATGAATAGAAATACATTTGGGGCCACTAAGAGTTGTGGTATTGGCATTTGGAATCACTGGATGCATGGACGCACGGTTACCCTTATGTTACCACTTGTGCTTTTTGCTTCATGATGTACTTTCTTGAATGGAAGAAGAGGGTGGTGAAATATTATAGACAGCTAATTCTTTGGAATGGTGTGAACCCATAGCCCATGCTTTCAATGTCACACCTGTAGACTACTTTGGGGAGAGGTGAGAAGAAAAGATTCAGAGTGGATGTTTGGCTGCCAAGAGGCAGCGCCCTTATTATTTGTAATAGCCTATGGAGTCGGGGTGGATGTTGGGGGCAGGAGAATGCAACTACTGGAAAGTGAAGTGACCTAATTTCCTCTAAAAGTTTATAGGATTGTCTTTTCTTTATAGCTCCATTCTATTTACCTGCATGATAGAGATCAGAGAGGGAAGACATGGTAGAGAAGAAATTTTCAGAAAGTTCATAAGGACTTATGTCTTGCAGTTTGATGCATATAAGTTATTGACTTTTCATATTCCTGGATTTTTTGGGTAATTATTAACTTTATATTTCTAATAGATAACTTTTTCCAAATTTGATGTGTATTAAGCAGTTTGAGACATTTTCCTAACTTGTGCATGGCTAGCCAAGGATCTGCATGAATATAAATAGCATCACACACTGGGAGATTGTACTCGATCTAATATTTACCCATCTTGTGCATGCAGAAGTGGGACAAGGTCACTGGGAAACGTAACCTAAGAAGTGTAAGTAAACCTGCCTGGGGAGTTTTATGGCTTTGAAGCAATGGTTATGTGATCATTTCTATTTCTGGCTTAACACAATAGGAAATAATCTACTCTAAATCAATATTAGTACGGGTTTTTGATGAGTTTTTTAGCTAGTTTCAACGTATGATTTATTGGTTCTCATTTTGAGCCTGTAACTTGAACAAGTTGAGATGGGTCACATTTCTATGTTTCTTTTATCATTGTTTTTTGTTTCATTTGATTAATGCTAGGGCCATTTCAACAGGGGTCATTAAAATCTGTTCTAAAATACTCATGTCACTGGGAGTGTCCAGATATGAAGAGCTGTACCAGTGGGAAGTGGGTGATAGAATTCATTCTGTCTCCTGTGAGGAAGGTGGCGAGGTAGCTGTGATGTGAAGAGGGTGTCCACTAACTGTTAAATGCAGCTGCAGTCACCTTGAGTACTGGGTGTTTGTGAAATCAGTGGCTCAGCCTTGGAGTGTCCAGATCCATCCAGTTTGTCGATGGGACTTAACGTATATTCACTACTCAGATAGACCTGTTTTATCCCTGTGCCTCCTTTCAGACTCCATTCCTTCTGCTACTCTGAATCGGAGATCATGGATCCCTCAAAGTCAGTTTTCCAGAGTGTTTCCAGGGAAACGACACTTTCCAGAGGGGATTTTCCAGTTAAATAAACTTGAGACATGACATACTAGACACTCCTATCCTGGAAATCCATAATGCATATATTATGGGTTGAATTATGTTCCCCCCAAAAAGATATGTTGGAATCTTAATCCCCTATAACTCAGCATGTGATTTTATTTGGAGATAAGGTCTTTTTAGAGGTAATCAAGTTAAAATGAGGTCATTTGGGTGGGCGCTAACCCAATATGTCTGATGTCCTTATCAAAAGGGGAAATTTGGACACAGACATAAACATGTACAGAGAGAAGACCATGTGAAGAGACAGGGAGAAGATGGCTATCTACAATCCAAGGAAAGATGCCTGGATTCTTCGCTCACAGTCCTCGGAAGGAAGCAATCCTGGTGACACCTTGATCTTGATCTTCTAGTCTCCAGAACTGTGAGACAATAAATTTCTGTTGTTTAAGCCCCCAAGTTTGTGATACTTTGTTATGGCAGCCCTAACAAACTCATAAAACATATCAGCATGTGAAATAAAATGCTCTAACTCTTGCAGTTAAAAAAATCTATTAAGGGGGCCCCTGGGTGGCTCAGTCGATCGAGCAGTTGAGTGTCCGACTCTTGATTTCGGCTCAGGTCCTGATCTTGGGGTCATTGAGATTGAACCCCACATCAGGCTCCATGCTCAGTGGGGAGTCTGCTTGAGATTCTTTCTCTGCCCCATCCCCCCTAAAATAAATTTTAAAAAAGGAAAAAAAATTATTAAGTTTGCTTAACCCCGGCAAAGACCATGAAACTTTACCTTAAACCAAGCATCTGTATATTGAGCAGCTATTGCTGCAGTGATGCTGTGTAACAAGCCATTCTGAAACCTATTGGCTTAAAAAGATAAGCATTTACCTCTTCCTTATGTATCTGCAGATTGGGCACAACTTAGTTGGGCAGGGCTGGAGTTGGGACACCAGGCTCTAGGCTGAAAGTTGGCTTCAAATATGTTCTACATGTGTCCACATTCTCCTTGGGACAGAAGCTATTCAAGAATTCATCTTATGGTGGATCATAGATGCCAAGAGTCCAGCCAAACCACACAGACACTTTTAAAGCCTCTGCTTATATCAAGTCAACTAACATTGTATTGCCTGAAGCATGTTACATGGCCAAGCCCAAAGTCAGTGGGGTCAGGGGAATGTACTTCCTGCCAAGTCATATATATATACATATGAAAAATATATATATATGTCCTTCATATATATATATATATATACACACACACACACACACACATATATATATATGTATGTATGTATGTATAGTGTATATGTATGTTATTATATATATTGTTTAATATATATTTTAAATAATCTTATTTGTCATTACTATAAATATTCTTAGAACTAAGGGAATAAAGGGCACACTTTGGAAAAGACTGCTTCAGGAGTAGCTCTGGAAGCAAGATATTAAAGTGTGAGAGCTGTGAAGGTAGATGAGCACTTTCAGTGTCATCAAAGGTTCCTTCAGTGGTTGGGCCTTCCAGAGTGTCTTAGTGATCCCTGTTTAATGGCTCAGCATCAGGCTTCTCTCTTTCTGCCTCCTGTAACTGGCCAATGAAACATAATTGGGAGGTTCTGGGAAAGCTTTTGTGTTCCTGATAAAAAGAGTAAATGTCACCAGCAATGCTCCTTCCCCCTTCTTCCTGTCTTGAGTGTTGATTTGTTGCCTGGAGCTGTGTCAGCTGTGTAGTAACCATGAAAGAAAGGCCATGCCAAGCATAGAAACTATGTCCTGCCATCTCTGAGCACTTGCAACAGCACCCACAGTGGCTGGCCTCCAGACCTCTAGTCATGTGAGAAAATAACCGCTAGCAGTTTAAGTCACTGTTGGTTGGGTTTCTATTACTTGCAGCTCAATACCTTCCTAACCGATAAAATAAAAAATTATTAATGCATAACTATTATTCATAATAATTATCAGTCATAATAACCAGAAAAATAGGTGCATTTCAGTGAGGTGAATTGAGATCTTAAGGGACCTCACACATTAGAATGAAGAAACCTACTTATTAATTGTATTGGGCAACACTCCAAAGTAGTGACGCAAAAGCTCCTCAGTGCCTGTGTAGGTAAGAAAGGGGGACTTATTAGTTCCTGTAATGAAATTGCAGAAAGGCTCAGACATGGAGCTTGGGGTTGAGTAGATCCAGTGCCTCAAACTGTAGCAGGATTTGTTCTCTCTCCATTGTTCATCTCTGATATCTACCTCTTGATATCTTGATATCTACCTCTATCTTGTGTAAGCTTCATTTTTGTCCTTCATGTGGTGGGTGGTCTTGACTGCCAGTACCCCAGGGTCATAAATGAAGTGTTAAGAGATCCCTATGTCTTCACTTCCCATTTGGAAAATTATTAAAGGACTTTGGTCTTCCCTTGGTCATATCCTGCCTCCAGGACTTGGTGAGTGTGTATGGCTGCAGCAAGGGGCAGGTATGTGAGAAGGGGTAGGTATGTGAGAAGGGGTTACTGTGACTGGTGACCCCTGTAGACTGCAGGCATTGGGAGAGGGGCAGTTCTTTATAGGAACTGAGATGAAGGACAAAGGGATGCTGTAGGACAAAAGCAGATGTTCATTGCACTGACTTGAACTGGCCTTAGTCACCTTCGTTCTTCAAATATCTTAATGGTTCATAAATCGTATTAAGAGACTGAGGGGTGCCTGGGTGACTCAGTCGGTTAAGTGTCTGACTCTTGACTTCTGCTCAGGTCATAATCTCAGGGTCGTGGGATTGAGCCCTGTGTTGGGCTCCCCACTCAGGGGGGAGTCTGCTTGTGATTCTCTCCCTCTCTCTTCCTCTGCCCCTCCCCCACTGTGTTCTCTCTCTCTCTCTCTCTCTCTCTCTCTCAAGTTAATGAATAAATCTTAAAAAAAAAGAGACCTGAGAAATTAAGAAGTCAATCAAATGTCATATAAGTATATAACTTTTGTCATTTTAACTGTGATTTAAAGTATGTGTGTTTATGTATGCTTTCCCAAATGTTACATAGGCACTCAGATTTAGATGGAACCGGATAATATAAACCAGTTTAGTACCACAGCATAATTTGAATTTTAGAAGGACATGTCCTGAATTTTAGGAGGACAACAACAAAAAAAGTTCACCTTCCTCATCTTGAAATAGTCTTCCTCAGCTCTTCAGAGAACTGTAGCTTTTGTTTACCTTTCCAGAAAGGTGGAAAAACTTTGGTCCAGACTTAGGCAATGACCTACTTAGACTGAAACCACAATTTTAAATGGCTTTCATGGGTATGTGAAAACTTCCTTTCCTTTGGTTCTGAAGATAGATGAGATGGCACAGAGCCAACAGTTGATTTCTTTGTTTGCTAGAATGTAGGAGAATGATTTGAAGTGAACTACACACATCTTTGTCACAGATGTCAGCTGGTTTTTGCCTCAGTAATCTCTTGCAGTCAGCCCTAGGATCAGCCATGTGTACTGCATTAGTAGCCTTAAAGATTTCTATTCCCAGGTTTTATTTTATGAAAGACTTGGCTAATGGGGGGAGGAATATAAACATTCCTGTATGCTGGACCTTGGGGGAGCTAAATGACTTCCATCTTCCATTTTCTCTCTGGATCACTTTATTTTGGCGATGGGATAGCAACAGCACACAAGCAACTAAAGAAAACATTTTGGAATATTTCAATGGATAGATTATTTTAGTCTCACTTTTGCCAAGGCACTTTTTTTGAAACCAAGCTCCAAGGAGGGAAGGCAGAGGGACTGGTCACCCTCAAAACATTCACTGCCCAATAAAATTCCCCGTAGACAACATCCTGAGAGGATTTTAAGAAGCAAGTCTATGTCAACAGGAGAAAAGTTAACGGAGTGATTATCGGCCGAAGCAGATGGGGTGGGTTCTGAACCTAGCCTCCTCTGGCCAGAGTGCAATTTCAGTTTCTATAATTAGTTGCAGGTGGAGCTCTTATGTTGTTGTTTTGGAGTCCACTGACATCTGTGTGCAAATTCCCACCACCCCCAGTTGGCATTTGGACTCAGTAAGTGGTTTTGGCTTTGCAGGAATATAGAAAATTGTAAATCTATTTCACACACACACACACACACACACACACACACACACTACACACACATAGATAAAGCTGCTCTAAAGGTCAGGTTCTGAAAGCTGTGGAAAGCATTTTCAAAAGTTTGGGAAGTAGGTTTTAGGCAGAGTGTGGGCATGTAGCCAAGAGCTAGGGCAGCTTGACAAACAGAATTCTGGCACGTGCGATTTCTTCTCTGTTGCTCTGCGAAGCCAGCGTTTGATTATATCTTGGAAGTGATGTGCAGCCATTTTGTTTTCAGTGGGAACATTCTGGAGAGAAAAAGTACAGCTACTTCCTGTCTTATAAACCCATGGCTGGGCTTGTACTGTCTGGTTTGACTGTGTACACTGCTCAAGTTAACTTACTTGTTCTCAGGGGAGAGCAATTTGCCTCCCAAGGGACATTTGGCAATGTCTGGAGACATTTTTGGTTGTCACTACTGGAAGAGGTGACATCCAGTGGGTAGAGGCCAGGGATGTTGCTAAACAGCTCAAAGTGCATAGAGTTGAGACCTAAAAGAATGTCAATAGCTACAATGATGAGAAACCCAGAGTTAATTGGATGATTACAGTATCTTCGTTTTTCTTAATACTTTGCCTACACTCAATTCTTTCACTTTGTGAAGTGATCAAAATGTATGTATTTATGCAAAAATATTCATATAAAAGGTAAAACCTGATCCAACATTGTGTGGGAGAGAATTAATTGTGAATGATGTCTTTTTTTTTTTTTTTTTTAAATATTGACCTGGACTAGTAAGCATGAATCTTCAAGTACCTTGGTTCTTTTAGAGGTAGACATTTGGGAAATAGAAATTAATCTTTTAAGGAAATAGACAGCCCTTTAAGGAACTGAAACTTTTTTTTTTTTAAGGGAGAGAGAAGTGGGGAGGGACAGAAGAAGAGGGAGAGAGAGAATCTTAATCAGACTCCATACCCAATGCAGAGCTGGACACAGGGCTCGATTTCACAATCCCGAGATCGTGACCTGAGCTGAAATCAAGAGTTGGACATTTTAACCAACTAAGCCACCGGGCACCCTGAAATCTATTTTTTAAACCATCATTTCTTTATACCTTACTAGGTTTTTATGGTGTTTTTTGACAATGTCTGATGTTGATCTTGACAAGGAAAGGGAGAGAGAATAAGCATTTTTGAGCTCCTACTATGTACCAGGAATTTACTAGTTACTTTCCATGTGTGTGAGCTCAACAGCCCTGCAAAACACGTGGCATCTCCATTTTATAGACGAGAAACAAGACAGATTAAATGGCCTGCTGGAGGTCTCACCGTTAGGTAGAGCTGGAATTTGAATCTGAGGTATGCTTAGCTTCAAAAGTGTGTTCTTTCTATTGTCTTAAAGGGAAAAACAACAGATTTGCTTGAAAACCAGGGAATTTGGTGTGGAAATGGAAGCTCTAATACAGAGTGGAAGCAGGAATGTGCTGCTTGACAGTATCTTAAGGATGCTGTCAAGAAGTTATGCAGGAAGGACAGAAAGCCAGAACAAGGAAGGGAGCATGTTGTCAAGAGCAACAGAGAAGAGGGGGCAAGCAGGAAGAAGCAAATGCATTCTTGTCAATTACATGTGCAGAGGTGAATGCCAGAAGAAAACTCCTATCTTGGAAACCCACCCAGAAGGATGGGAGGAAGCAACTCCAAGGACTGGCTGAAAAATTAAAACTGCAGGTGGCAGAAGAATGAGAATGATTATCTCTCAGAATGCTCATTAAAGTTCTGGCAGATCTGTTCAGGTGGTTATGACTTGGACAAATTCACTGGGTCCATAAGGGCAGGGCTTCAGGAATGGGGAAGTTCTTTATTATGGGTTATTGTACTCCAGTGAGGATGGTCTCATTAATCCAGTTAAAATTCTACCTGAACTTGCCTCTATCTACAGGAATCTCAAGGTACATGGACAGTTTCCTGACCCCGAGTCCCCTTAACTGGAGCTCTCAGTATCCTTTTCAGGTGGTTTCTCACCTCACGGGAATGGTCACACCTATTCAGAATTTGTCTTTGGATTGTTCCCAGTCTTGTGTCTCAAGGTTCGATCTTCCCTTCTTGGTCCCAGCATTCCTGGTTTCCACTTCTCCCAGCAACTTTCCCCTATGAAACCTCTTCGTTGTCCTCTTTGAGAATCCAGCTCATTTTTTACTAATTGACTCAGTCACCACTTATTTAAGGGAAAATGTAGTTGCAAGTAGCAGAGGCCCATTCAAACATGTTGAAAGGGAAAAGAAGGGATTTACTAGGAATGTCCAAGAGTTCTTTTCAGACCCTAAGTGTAGATAGGGCAACCAGGTGTCCTGGGGGCTTGGAATAAAGTTAGTTGGAAAATAATCAGGAATAAAAGGATAAAGTCAGTTTCTCACTATTTTTATCTCATGTGTCTCTTTCTTAATATCTGTTTTTATATGCTGCTTATGAAAAAGTGGCCACTCAAGGAAAGCATCTTCTCCATTTAAGTGCTTAACAGAGACTGCCTAGAGTTTCTTGGTTTCAATTTCAAATTCAGAGAACCAAAAATCTGATTGGCCCAGCTTGAATCCAGAATTTGTGCTAGCTTTGGCCAAGAGAGTCATGAGAACCATACTCAGTAGAGCTATGGAAAGACTCTCTCTAAGAAAGGGGGATGATGGGTAGATTCTTAAGGAGGGAGCATGAGGATAAGGTGGTAAGGAGGAAAGGACAGCCCTTACTGGGAAATACCTCTGTGCAACACATAAATGGGAGCTTACCTTATTTCAGTTTTTAAGAAGACCATGACCAAAGAAAGTTAACTACTATCACCTCTGTCTGTGGACAGCTGTTTCAACAGCAACATCAGTAGCCTTTTGGGATCTCCTAACCTTCACACCCACATTGTTAATACCTACCTCTGATTATGTCCACTGGAGAAATTCCAGACGTGGAATTAACTGACACCAGGATCAATTCATACTGTCTTGTCTTAGTGGACCCATGTGGTTTCTTTATGTAATGTCAGATCACATCCTCTATGGAACTTTAAAAAATTCTCCACTTTTCATAAACTCTTTTAGTCTTTTGGAGAATTGGGTCTCCAAAGTGGATGAGACTGTGATGCCAGTTATAAACTTTTAGAACTAGGCGTGTTATAATCTGGCATCTTCTATTTTAAGTTACAACAGTTAGCTTGAGTTCTAAAAAGTATTGTCTCCTGAGCATATATTATCTAAAAAGGAATTAAAAAAAATTAAAATTCACTGATTCGTCCCTTGGATGAGCTTTCTGAAATATCCATGTAAAATAATATAAAAGTTCCCAAGGAATTTTAGAACCAGAGAAATAAGTAAATATATGAGATGGAGAATTGGACAGTGCACATGATGACCAAATTTAGAAATTGCTCAAATTTAGAAATGTAGCAAATAATAAAGTTTGCTTTCTCAAATTTTTTAAACTTCTGCTTGTGGTTTTTAACTTTGGGGAGCCATGTACTCTTCTAGAAGCCAATGAAAACTTTTACATCTTCTTTAGAAAAATGTGCATAACCTGAATTGTGCACAGCATTTCACTTCCTTATCCCCACTCTGAACCCCAAGGGCATCTGAAGATATATAGGTCAAACCTCTGTCTAGATATTGCTATTTAATATTATGTATTGCACATGTATTAGAAATAAGTAGTTCCTGGTAGCTAATGAAATGAATGAGCTCTTGGTAATGTGAGACATGTCTTCAGTTCACTGCTCTTCAATCTTTGGTGAGAAGTAGGGGACATGTGCCAGGATTTTGATGATAGTTAAAGGGTGTGTACATTAGTAGGGTGGAAACTGATATGGACAGCACCACATTCACTAAACATATTTAAGTACAATATCCTAGAGGTGATATATTTTAGTCCACACTCAGAAATAAGTTATCCTAGAAGAGTTTGCATGGTGTTGGGTGTCTACTGAAATATATGTTTACATATTTTCATTAAGAACTTTTGGTTCATTATGTTTGTTTTGGGGTGCCAAAATTCCCAGTTCACTGCAGATAATTCTATTTCACTTTTTTTGTGATTAGAAGTAAAACGGAACACTGAAAACTAAATTATGCTGTAGGCATTTGTGATAGTGCAAGGAAAAAAAGAGTTTTGGAAGTTACCAAGTAAGGGTAATTGGGTACCTACTGTGTTCCCAGTAACAGGCTAAGGACTGAAGAGGACTCTAAAGTGTAAGACACCCTTACTGTCTTATGAAAATCATTAGAGACCCATTTTTTTTTCCTATGTAGAACATAACTATGGAACATAGCAATGATGTACCTTGACAGTTTACTCTACCTTGGAACTTTACTTCAGCATGAAATTTGGGCTAGGGAAGGAAGCTTCTTGCTCAATTCTCTTTCTGAGAAGAGCCCTTGATGTGAGCTTTCTCTTATGTAGAAGCCTAGCCAGAGTCCGGGAGAGTGGGCACAGCATCTTTCCAACACCCAGATAGTATAGGGCTTCTGGAAAGGGTTGGGGAGGGGGAGTTGGAGAAAGTCTGGGCTCCTGCCTTTCTCAGGCAAGCATGTGAATCTGTGAATCACTTTCCCATCTAGCACACCCACCTGACTACAATATGTTCCCTTGATAAGAATAAAAATGATCAGTATAGCTTGTAAAGCACTTCCTACGTATACCCTAAATGAAATAATGATATTTCAAACACTGTGCTGATGGGCTCACATATGGTATCTCATTTCATCCTCATGATGACCCTTTGAAGTAGGTACTGTTAATAATATCACTATTTCGGGATGCTTGGGTGGCTCAGTAGGTTAAGCATCTGTCTTCAGCTCAGGTCATGATCCCCGGGTCCTGGGACTGAGTCCTGCATTGGGCTCCTTGCTCAGTGGGGAGCCTGCTTCTCTCTCTGCCTGCCACTCCCCTTGCTTGTGCTCTCTCTCTCTCTGACAAATAAATAAATAAATAAAATCATTTTAAAAAATCACTATTTCATTTGTGAGTAAGGCAAGTCTAGAAGAGAGATCACTTGTCCAAGGTTACAGTTAGTAAGTGGCAGAGCTGCAGTTGAGCCCAGCCAGACTAACTCCAAATTTGGTCTCCAGTTAGTCAGCCCTGACTGTAGTATGGAGTAGCCAGCCGTGTGTACACAAGGTGATCTTAGGACAGGTGTGGACTCTTCATTACACAACTTGGAAGCCCAAGTCACTGGGCTTTACAATGAGAAAGTCATTGCCTTTCCAAATCTCATGTAGTACTTCTGATGAACTTCAGTGAGAAAGTCTCAACTTGGTACCAGTCCTGATCCACTTCTTAATACCATTAGGTATTTCCTGCCCTTACTGTAGGATGTGGAGTGACATTCCTTTTTTTTTTTTTTTTAAGATTTTATTTATTTATTCGACAGAGACAGAGACAGCCAGCGAGACAGGGAACACAGCAGGGGGAGTGGGAGAGGAAGAAGCAGGCTCCCAGCAGAGGAGCCCGACGTGGGGCTCTATCCCAGAACACTGGGATCACGCCCTGAGCCGAAGGCAGACGCTTAACCACTGTGCCACCCAGGCGCCCCTGGAGTGACATTCCTAAATGATGCTTTTATTGTCATCTGGCAGCCCCAATTTTACCCTTTGTATCTGATATGCTGTCTGTTTAGAGTTTCTGTGAGCAGACTGGTAACGTGGCCTTAGTGGGGCCTGCCTTCTTGGGTCTTGCTTGACTGTCTTTGACAGTGGTTGAGAGTACCAGCTTTGGAGGTGGATTGCTTGGTTTCCATTTCCAATTGTGGGACATCAGGCAACTTTATCTTTCTGAAACTGCTTCCCCACTTGTGAAATAAGTGTAATAATAGTACCTGCTTTAGGGGTAAATTTACTGCTAGTGGAGTAAATTTAATAGGACTTAAGTTTAATTGGATTAAATGAGGGAGTTCATGTAAAAAATATTTAGTACCATGCCAACATGAGTAAATGTCCAAATAATAGATAATGATGATAACCATGAGGGAAACCAGTCTGAGGACAAAGGCATCACATGGGGAAGTAGCGTGCTAAAAGAATGCCAGAGAAATGGTATCAGAGCCATATCGGAAGATTGCCCCATCTCTGATTTTCCTGCACTATGTCTAAGCCAGTTTGAGTTCAGGCTTTGTTACTAATAGCCCAATGCATCTTGACTGATAGAGCCATGAATATTCAGGGCTCTCTGTTTAGAAGTTTTATGGTTACAAAAATGAGGAAGTCCCAGCTCCTGCCATGAGAAACTAGTCTAGCAGAGAAAATGCTGTACTCATAAAAACCTGTAAAAAAAGACCTGTAAAAAAAGGGAAGAAATTTGTCCCTGCCATTAAAAAATATAATTAACTTGATTTAGGAGCCCAGAGAAGGAAGAGATGAAGGAAGACTATATAGTGAAGGTGGCATTAGAGATAGTCCCTGAGGAAGGACAACTATTCAAAATGGTAGGTGGGAGAAAGGGTTGGTCATAGGGGATCCAAATTCTTAATGAATGGAATGGCCAAGAAAAACTAGATAACTAGCGCTTTATTTTATAAAGCATAGATATGGAGGTAGGGCAAAAGTAGTGGCCCAAGTATTGCACTTCTATCTAGAGAGGAGAAGGAGAATTTGGCCCTTGGAGATTACTTTTTTAATTTTTCTGAATTAAGAGATGTTACTATGGTGCATAATATGTACAGAGACATATGTTGGGAGAAACTGTATTTTGTTTCTATGATTTTTCCTATATGTTCCTAGCTCTGTGAAATCCTCTGGGACTGCCACGGCGCAGCAGATGGATGACTTTAAGAGCTCCTCTGTCAATATGCTGAAGGCCAAAAGGGAAAGGTGCTTTTGAACCTAGCAGAAGCTATGGATCTGTTGGGTTGAGAATAGCTTAATTTTCCTTGGCTTAATTCTTTGACATCCCTTTTCTATTATTAGTGTGTGTGTGTGTGTGTGTGTGTGTGTGTGTGTAGAGAAAGAGAGAGAGAGAGAGAGAGAGAGAGAGAGAGAGATGCCATCTCCAAAATGTCATTGTTGGATGTGTAAGTATTGTTATATGCCAAGAAATACCATATCACAATTTTGGGAACAGTTTTGTTCTTGTTGTTGTCCTGTTCTTAGGGGAGAGAGTTTTCTTTTTCTTTTTTTATTATATTATGTTAGTCACCACACAGTACATCCCTGGTTTCTGATGTAAAGTTCGATGATTCATTAGTTGCGTATAACACCCAGTGCATCATGTAATACGTGCCCTCCTTACTACCCATCACCAGCCTATCCCATTCCCCCACCTCCCTCCCCTCTGAAGCCCTCAGTTTGTTTCTCAGAGTCCATAGTCTCTCATGCTTCATTCCCCCTTCTGATTACCCCCTTTCTTTATCCCTCTCTTCCCCTACTGATCTTCCTAGTTCTTATGTTCCATAGATGAGAGAAATCATATGATAATTGTCTTTCTCTGCTTGACTTATTTCACTTAGCATTATCTCCTCCAGTGCCATCCATGTTGCAGCAAATGTTGAGAACTTGTTCTTTCTGATAGCTGAGTAATATTCCATTGTATATATGGACCACATCTTCTTAATCCAGTCATCTGTTGAAGGGCATCTCGGTTCCTTCCACGATTTAGCTATTGTGGACAATGCTGCTATGGACATTGGGGTGCATATGGTCCTTCTCTTCACTACGTCTGTATCTTTGGGGTAAATACCCAGTAGTGCAATGGTTGGGTCATAGGGTAGCTCAATTTTTAACTTTTTAAGAGACCTCCACACTGTTTTCCAGAGTGGCTTACCAACTTGCATTCCCACCAACAATGTAGGAGGGATCCCCTTGGGGAGAGAGTTTTCTTGACCGAGGTATTGACCCCTTTAGCTGAATCCAAGCCAGATCATGTTTTGCAGATGGCTGCTCTGGAAAATTTTGGGCCATAGCCAGACTTTTCTCATTCTTAAAAAAAAAAAAGAAAAAAGAAAAAAAAGAGGAATCATATTACATTTTTCTGGTAGGCTGAATTGAAATATTTTCTGCAGCATGAGATGGAAACTGTAAATTTTTGTATCACTATAGGGAATAATAGAGAAAAAAGATGAGGATGACTTCCCAGTAAAAGCTGTTGTCTGAACCCTCAGGAAAGGCAAACTCTCAAGTTGCCCAAAAAAGGTCACATGGCTTCCAGGTCTAGATAATTCCGCACATTAATCCAACCAGCTAGAAACCTGAGGACCCATAGGAGATGTTTGATTGATTGATTTTTGTAAACTTTGGCCTGTTTTGCTAATCTTTGTCTACTGAATCCATCTGCTGCATAATCTTTGGCCAACTAAAACTCGTACAATGATACTTCAGCAGTTTGTACCACAGGAATGGTCTCTCAGACAAAGTTCTTTAACCCAAATCTCTCCATTGACCTTAGATGTGTTTACCCATTTTCCACTAGAGGTGTCACTGGTGTCCCCCAAAAGGGTCAAGCAAGATGACGACTGAATGGCTGAAATGGGTCAAGTCAACAAATATGGAACATGTACCATGTGCTGGGCTAGGTGCTGAGTGTATAGTAATAGACAAAAATTCCTGCTGGTATGCAGCTTCCATTCTAGTGCGAGAAACAAAAAGAGTCAAGTTTTGGGCTTGAGCCATTGGGAAGACTGAGGCCAAACAGGCTTAGTATGTGGGGAGATCAGGAGTTTGTTCTTTGATCATGTTTTGTTGCAAAGCCTCATTCATCCAAGTGGTGATGCTAAGTAGGGATGTGGGTTTGGTGGAATTGGCTGTCTTGTGGCCTCTGCCAGAACATTATGGAGGTGGTGAGAGTAGGTATTGGGCTGCAGTGGGTTAGAAGTGGTAATGTTGATTTTTATATTCTTTCTGCAGGGAGCTTGGCTTTGGAAAGTGGTAACTGGAGGAGATGCAGAGTTTGGTGAATCTCCTTTTACCAATATGGGACACATTACAATTCAGGGAATGGGCCAGTAGAGAAAGGTTTATTGGTGAAACAAAGTCTGAAAGGGGAGGGAGAAGATGAGTTCAGCTGTGGGTGGGTGGTGACGTTTCCTCCTCCAGGGAGGAGGTGGTCAGGAAAGGTCCAGATAAAGAGACAGTAGGTGTGGAGTAAAAGAACATTAAACTTACAGAGATTGCTTGGTTTAATGAAAAGAGAAAGCTTCAGACTAGGAATTAACTTACATTTCACTTTGATGCCAAATAGGATGTGATGTTGGCCAAATCACCTCCTCTCCCTGAGTCCCAGTTTTCCCTGTTGCATCACTATACTGAATAAAATGGTCTCAAAGGCTCATGTTAGGTAAAACATGCCACAGGTCTAAGCTAAATTTTCAGGGAAATTAGGAGTGCCACGGTGGCAAAAGAATCATGTGTGCAATTTGATGGGGGCATGTGGCTAGGATAAGGCAGGTGTGGTTAGAATAGACAAAAGAAGGGGCGCCTGGGTGGTGCAGTCAGTGAAGCGTCCAACCCTTGGTTTTGGCTCAGGTCATGATCAATCTCAGGGTCGTGAGATTGAGCCCCACATTGGGCTCCATGCTCAGTGGGGAGTCTGCTTGAGATTCTCTATCTCCCTTTCTCTCCCTCTGCTCCTCTCTCCTGCGCTCTCTCTCAATAAATGGGTGACTCTTTAAAAAAAAAGAGAAATAGGCAAAGGAAGATGTGTTGGTGGTCAGTATGATGTGTTGGTGGTTTTATTCAGGTGCTGCTGATGAGGCAATTTGCTTGCTGTGGGATGACACAGCAAGCCCAATACTCTGCTGGGTGGAGACAGGAGCCACCGGCATGTCCCAGGAGACATTTTACAAGTAAAGGCTAATTTTACTTTTGCTGTTGATGGCATTTCTCAGCTATACTAATTACCATCCTGATAGAAATGCTGCAGAAATATACCCTGAGCTCCCAAGAGTGCAGAGGAGTAAAGAGGTTGTTTTTAAATAATCCAAGAAGAGGTTTTACCTGTGGATTAAACCTACAGTGCTTCCTTAGTCATGGTTTTCTTAGTGGAAGATGCTCTGGCTTAAAAAGAATTGTTGTGTTTGCCTTACTTTTAGATTTCAGACTATGTGACCTACTCCCTATTCAACATCAATTGCAAATTAAATTATTGTAGGAAGGAAAATGATAGTTATGAATTAAATGTTGTGTCTTAGTTGTTTTTTTTAAAATAAAGATTTTATTTATTTGAGAGAGAGAGCATGAGCAGGGTGAAGGGTAAAGGGAGAAGCAGACTTCCCTGCTGAGCAAGGGAGCCTGATGCAGGGCTCAATCCTGGGACTCCAGGATCATGACGTGAGCTGAAGCCAGATACTTAACCCACTGAGCCACCCAGCTGCCCCGTGTATCTGTTTTTAAAAAGGTATGTTGTAAACTTGGGAATTATGTTTTGCTTTCTTCTTCTCCTCCTCCTCCTCCTCCTCCTTCTTCCTTTCTTCTTTAGTTCCTTAATAAATATCTGGCTGTCCCTCCATCAATCCATCTATTTATTAAAATAATATCCCTGAATATAGCAATTGTTTAGTAAATAGCTGTTGAGTAAAATGCACAAGGATATACAGAGCCAAGACCTCTTGGGCTTTGTGAAGTCAGGAGGCCTGGATCTCGTTTTCACTCTGCCATAATTTGGCCGTGTGACTTTGGGAACTAGTTGCCTGCATTGTGAAATTGGGAGACTTCATGTGAAATTTGGATTTCTGAATCTTTTCAATACTGGGCACATGGGGTAGCCTTGAACCCAGTGAGCTGGAGCTAAATAGTTGTTGCTTGCCTTAGCTGGGATGTTGTCTCTCCAGGTTGCTCTAGTCCACCCCTTGGTTGACAGGTATACATTCTTAGTTTGAAGGTGAAATGGAGAACATTTCCAAATTCAAGATGCTAATAAGGTATGAGTATCTTTGAGTCTCAGAGACTTGAATGAAGATCCTGACCCTACTGTGAGAGGGGTGGCGGCGTCATCTTAATTCTCCAGGCCTGTAGGTGTTTATCAGCCAGCACCCAGGCTTGGAAATGGGAAGGGACCTCCTCTTGATATTTGGGGAAGGAGAAATGGGTAAGGTGTGTCAGGCATTGGTTAATTCTTGAAAGTCAAAAGACAACTGACATGATTATGGGCGATGGTGGAAGTCTGGTGCCTGGCCTGTAGTAAAAAAGATCATGTTTCCCATATGATTGGAACAAAAAGGATGAGAGAAGTATTAAAAATTCACCATAGATTAAGGTCTCGCCCTTTATGCTAAGAAGGCAGATGCTGAGGCCCTTTCAGGGAATTTGCTTTGCAGGAGAGGAGCTGCCTTTGTTTGCTTTTCTGATGATTTGGATTTCTACAGCTGCTTATGGTTCTTGAACTTCCTGGAAAAAGTACAGGCAGATAGAATTGTGATGAAATCAGCATCCCAGCCCTATGTTTCCTAAGGACACTGTTGATTCCGATAGTATTTAGCTTAATTCCAGCAGCTGGCTTGGATTTTATATTGGGATAGATATGACAAGGGGTGTAGTGTGTATTTGTGTGTGTGTGTGTGTGTGTGTGTGTGTGTAGATCCAGCGCTATAATTAGAGCAGGATAACCATTACAAAAAATTGATAGTTATTTGGTTTGGGAGATAAATGGCTTTAATTTCCCCAAGTGTTTCATTTTCTTGGTATTCTTCAAGTATCATTCAGATGACTAATAGGAAGTTCAATACATTGGAGGACACTTTGTAATGAGCATTACTCTTTGAGAAAATTGAGCTTATTGTACACTTCCATCAGAAGGTAGTATGAGGTTGTTAGGAGTTTGGGTGGGGTTTTGGTGTCTGAATGCCACTCTTCTTTCTGCCCCTATCCAGGGTCTGACCAAAAAGGAATATATACCTAAAGACCAGCAGTCAAAAGAGAAACATAGTAAGGTTTTATTAATCCCCGAGCATGGGCTCAGTATCCCTCCATGCAGGGATTTTTTTGACTAGGTGAGGGAGCTTGGCATTCCCTCCCCATCAGACCTCCAGATGGCCAAACCTGCTGCATGTTGACTCCATGTAGCCACAATGCTCAGGGGGAAATCAAGATTAGCAAGAGGAGGAGGTTCTGCTGTGCTTACCACATGGATACCCAGAAGTGAAAGGGTAAAGGAAGGTGGGCAGGGTCCTGTCCTTCCAGACAGGGAAAGGCCCTGCCTGCTTTACTGGTACCCATAGCTGAAAGTTGGGTGGATGGCAGAACTGCCTAAGAAGGCAGTGTTTTCAGGAGTGGTCACCATGGGAAAGCAGGAAGCAGATGGGAGGCGTGGGGCCGCTTACTCTTTTGGGGCTGCACAAGTGGGATTGAGGATGTGGGGCATAGTGGTGTTCCTTTTGCTAGCACCCACATTCCAGTCAATGTCCTGGTCACTGGTCAGTCATATTGGCACTCCTTTTTGGGAGTGGAGCCTGTGAAGACTGTCAGAGAGGTGTAAATCAAGGATGATGGACCTTACCTTTTGATGCCAACACCTTCATAAGAAATTGGGAAATAAGGTTTGTCATGAATTTCCACACATAAACCCTGCTCATGTGTCTATCAGGTTTTTTCCCCCTAGGCACTCCCATGTTCTTGATTTTATAATTTGCCCTTTATCAATGGCTAAATAGATATTGGAATTAAATAATAGTAATAACTAACATTTGTTGAGAGCTACTGCATACCAGTCACATGTATTGACTCACTTGTTCCCCAAAATAACACAGTGAAGTAGCTGTCATTACTGTTCTCATTTTACAGATGAGAAAACAGAGGTACACAGCTAGCAAATGACAGAACAAGGACACCAACATAGGTAGTCAGGGTCTAAAGTGCATATATAATTCTGTCTCTCAAAGTGGTGGGTTGAGGGAGCTGGCCCAGGAATTGGGAGATCAGCATGTAGCTTAGAGCCTGAATTGGCTCTGCCACAAACCTGTTGGGTGACTGACAGCATGCTAATGAATTCCTCATTCTGAACCTCAGTTTCCCTGATCTATAAAGTGAGGATGTGATTTCTGTTCAGGGTTTTTGGGCCCAAGACTCACTGTATTAGCTTCCTGGGGCTGCTATGATAAATTACCACTAACTTGGTGGCTAAATTTCACAGCAGAAATTTATTCTCTCACAGCTGTGGGAACCAGAAGTCTGAAATCAAGGTGTATGCAGGGTTGTTTCCTTCTGGAGGCTCAGAGGGAGAATACATTCCATGCCTTTCTCTTAGCTGCCAGTAACCCTTGGTATTCCTTGGCTTGTAGACACATCACTCCAATCTTTGCCTCTGACTTCACATCACCTTCTCCCCTATGTCTCTGTGTCTCAAATCTCTGTCTGTCTTCCTCTTATGAGGACACTTGTCTTGGATTTAGGGCTTGCCCTAAATCTGGGAAGATCTCATCTCAAGATCTGTAACTTTAATTATATCTGCAAATACTCTTTTTCCAAATAGGGTCACATTCACAGATTCGGGGGGTAAGGACTTAGACATATCTTTTTTGAGGCCACTATTCAAGCCACTACACTCATGATCCAGCTTTTTATGTGCTGCAATATGACAGTGACAAAAGATATTGGAAAAGAAAGGCTCAAAGTTAGGTGGTGGCTAATGCCTCCTGGGTAGATTGATATGGTGGGTAAGAACATAGTATGTGGAGTCAAGACCCCTGGTTTCAAGCAGTGGCTCTGCTCTGTGACCTTGAACAAGCCACTGAATGCCTCTGGGCCTTAGTTTTCTGGTCTGTAAAATGGAGCTAGTAATAGGAACATTACAGGATTATTAAGTGAATGACCATAAAGTACTTAGAACAATGTTATGTTAGTGTTAGCTGCTATTATTGTTGTTGCTGTTGTTACTTCCACTTAGAAGTTAAGTTTATGCCCATGATTTTAATAGAGAAATAAATTTTACAAGGGTGCATTTAAAATATGGCAAGGAACAACCCACAAGTATGCTATTTTTCCACCATATTTTAAATTAGGACGTCCAAATGTGTCTGAAATGTGAGGATTATACTTTCCAGTGTGCTGAAACAATTTTTGGCTTAATCTTTTTAGACATCAAATAAGCTGAAAACGGAGCGTGGCTGTGCTCACGTTGGAAGAGGCGGGCAAGCAGATGGAAGGTGGCTGAGGGAGCATTTTGATGTGCTCATAGAGGAGGCGTTAATATTTCAACATCTTTCTTGTTATTTACAGATAATTTTTATGAGAAATTTTCAGAGATGCTCAGTTTTTTCCCTTTACTCTGAGTGGCACAGAGTTGTCACAAATCAATCTGTTAATAAGAAGCTGAGGAACTTAGCAGCCTCCTGTGTGGAGACTGACTGCAGTTTGATTTTTGTATCTAAAATGAAGTTTAGTGTTCTGGATCCTGATTTTATTTTCTGTGATAATTCAGCGCCTTGCAAAATTCACCCAACAGCCTAGAGTCAGCAGATGTGATTATTGGCCAAAGTTTTGTTTTAAAAATACATGAGCTAATTGCTTTGTGTTAATCTTATATTCCTTTTCTATTTTAAGCAAGGAGGAGATAGAGGTGAATGGGAGAGTCCATAAACTCTTCAAAGGCGGATTTGTAGTGGAGGATAGATTTTCAAATAAACCATCACAACATAGTGTATGATAAGTGCTCTGATTGAGATGTGCTGATTGCTTGAAGTAGTCAAGGACACATTTTACTGTTTTCCCAATAGTGAGGCTTAAATGAGATAATATACACAGAGTGCTTAGCATGAAGCTTGGCACATAGTAAGTGTCCAGTAAATGTTATTCATTATTACTATAGGAATAAAGTATCATGGGAAGAGTTGTCTATGGAGTAATTTTGTTAATTTATTCATATGGCTTGATATTTATGTATCACATTGCATGGTACATTTAATGCGTGCATGCTTTATTACCTGTCTTTAAATCTTTCACCGAAGTTCATTTACTAAATTTATATTCTATATTACATGGACATAAATTAAAATCAGTTTGCTCTATATATATCCTGACATTTGACATTTTGGATACAGCTTTGCACATAATTTTTTTTTTTAAAGGATTTTATTTATTTATTTGACAGAGAGAGACAGCCAGCGAGAGAGGGAACACAAGCAGGGGGAGTGGGAGAGGAAGAAGCAGGCTCATAGCAGAGGAGCCCGATGTGGGACTCGATCCCGGAACGCCAGGATCACGCCCTGAGCCGAAGGCAGACGCTTTAACGACTGCGCTACCCAGGCGCCCTGCACATAATTTTTTAAAAAGCCATCACTCTCATTATAGGCACTGATAGATACTCAGACACTTGAAAAGTATATTCTGTTCCATCTATAGGGAACAGAGCCTCACTCAGACCAACTCGAGTAAATGAGGCTCTGTTTTAAGAAAATAAGAATCAGTTAATCATAGTGGTTAAAGTGCAGACTTTTGGAGTCCCAGGTCTGCCCATTACAGCTTTATTATGACTTTGGTTAAGTACCTCAACTTCGTGGGAGATGCCTCTAGGTATAAGTAGCACAGGGAGAGTGATTCTTGCTTCAGTACATGCTAGCGAAGACTATGGGAGATAGCATGGAAAGCCCCTAACGCAAAGCACAGTGTTTAATAAGCGATATTATTACTCAAATGGTATTAAGAGGGCTAGATTCTTCGAGAAATCTAATGATAAGAACCAAGGTCTAGCTGGGGCTTGAAGTTCTGAATACATGGCCACACTTGAGGCAAAGGAATAAGGGTTTTAAATATTTACTCGAGTTCTGTTATTAACCTGTCTTCTCCACAGTTATTTTCTCTCCCCACGCACATTTCTCCTCACCTCTAACAAGTTTGTTCTTTTCATTGTCGGGGTTAATTTCCGGGCGGAATCTGATGGACTCCTCTAAATGCCACGCCCCGTGGGTGAGCGGAAGGCTTGCCCTAGGCGTTGTCTCGGGTTGCGGGCTGGTCAGGATTGGATGTGCTGCGGTCACGTGCCAGCCTCTGGACCAATGAGCGAAAACTGGTGGGTCCTGGCGGCAAAGCCGCAGCCTCCCCGCGCCGCCTCTTAGTTCACGGGGACCAGAACACTGTGAAGGGTATGTGAACCTTCTAGTAAAGATTTGGGTGACTGGACTGGTGATCACATGGCTGGAGCAGTTCGTGAATCTGGAGGTGAGATGTGGCCCTGCTGGCTCGCGCACTTTATCCTGTTCCCGTCCCTTCCGTCCCTCAGCGACCGTCACACCAGCGGCCCTCGCTTCTCAGGCGTGGCGGCAGAGTGGTGCTTTGGGCCTCTGCCTGCATGGCTTTTCCCGCCTTGCCCACTCCTCCCGCGGGAAGAGCTGGCTTTTGTCCCCGCCAGGTTCCAGCTCGACGGCGCCTCCTCAGAGAGGCCCACCTTCCTGACGGTGTGTGAAGGAGCCTGCCGGCCCTACCTCACCACCCCATTTATTTCCGTTGTTCATTTAACCAGTTTCCTTGTTTGCTTATTCCCGTTACCTGTCTGGTAATAGGTACATCGAGTCTGTTACATATTTCTGTAATGCTTCCATCGGAGCAGGGACTTGTCAGTACTTTTGTTTTAAAAGAATGAGCATGAGCTAAGTTATCTACCATGCAAATAGAATAAATGAGCTGTGGCTGCCCCGGCATTGTGACCATTATAAAGTGTGTGTGTGTGTGTGTGTGTGTGAGAGAGAGAGAGAGAGAGAGAAGGAAGGAGGGAAGCAAGGAGGGAAGGAGGGAGGAAAGGAAGCAAGAAAGAAAAAGAAAGAAAGCAAAGGAAGAATCTCCAGGAAACCTCTGTAGTCCCTCATTGCGCTTTTTCCCCTTTCTTCATCCAGATGACTTGGGTTCAAATCTTGTTTCCTCCACTAGGGGCCTCCAGTTGTGACCTCTTGGGCAAGCAACTTTGTCTCTCTATGCTTCAGTTTCTCATCCATAAAATAGGGATAATAATGTCACCTATCTTGTAAGATTGTGTGAAGATGAAATTAATTGAATCTTGTAAAATGCTGAGAGTAGAGGCTGGCACAGAGTAAGGTAGTTCAACCCACATTAACATTTGTTAGGGTGAAGTGCTGGGGAGCTGTTGAGGTTACAGTGATGAGTCGAGGACGGGGATCTGTGGCCCACCAAGACTAGTGAGGTGAGATGGACATTATTCCTTAACTTGCACAAAAATAAGTCATTATAAAATATGTGATGCTCTGAAGGATGTTCAGGGTGCTATGAACAGTATAAATGCAGGAACCTCATTTGGATTTGCACTGGGGGCTGGTCAGGAAGTCTTCGCAGCAGAGGTGACATTTGAGCTGCAACGTGAAGACAGAACGTAGGGTTTAACGAGGTCAACAATGAGGGGGTAACTGGCGGTGGAGGAATCCTGTCTGCAAAGGCTCCAAAGTGAAGGACAGCATAGTGGGAGAGCAGGGAGTTTGGGAGATGACTAGTGATGAATGATATCTCATGTGGTTATTATTCTTATTTTGTAGAGAGGGAAACTGAGCCTCGGGGAGTACCTTCCCAGAGTTTCATTCCAGGGTGTTGCCTGGGCTCCATTATAAGGATTCTGATTCATTTGGGAATTGGAATTTGGCTGTACAATCTAATGTGCAACTGGGGTGGGAACTGCTGCTCTTGGCTTGTTAGAAATGCAGACTCTCAACGCCCTGCCCCCCCAGCCCTGGTAAATCAGACAGAACCTGCATTTTAACAAGATCCCCAGGTGATGTGTGTACACAATGAAGGGAGAAGCTCTGGTTTGCCCATAGACTCACCCAACATTGGTCAAAAGAATCAGTCCATTTCTTCATTCTCTTCTCAGATATGTTGATTCAGAAGGTCAAGCATAGGACCCAGAAATCAGAATTCTTAAGAATGTAGTTCAGAAGCAATTGATCCAAGACCAGATTTAAGAACATGCTCTTGAGAATGTCAGGATGGGAGTTGGGATAGGAGTAAGAATGTGAGAAGGATGTGGACTTGAACTTAAACCTGAAAATTCTTCTGGCCTGATGAAGTCTGGAGCCTCCCTTCGGTGAATCCATCTGCAGAATTCAAATACTTTTTGATCATCTAAGCTTTAAATAAAGCTCGGGAAAAGGGCAGTGTTCACACTAGGGATACTAATGGCCTATTAAATTTGGGGGTTGGTGAAAGTTGTTGAGGGTAGCAAGATTAGTGGTGTGGGTTCCTCTGGAATAGTTTTTATCGGCTCCTGAGACCAATTGTTTTATGTGGCTCAGAATAATAAAAAGACACTTATCCTGTCTGTCTTAATTTTCCAGATGGCCTCCAGGAAAATTTCCAAGCAGAAATCACATTTATTTAGTTCAGGAACCTACTGGGAAGATGATATAGTCATAGCAAAAGCCAAATTCTCATTGACTTTGAATTTAATGTTTTTCTGAATTATTGTCTCTCTAGGTTTTTAAAACTTTGTTTACTTTTTTCTTTTCATGACTCCTCTGAATTTCTGTGACTTTAACTTCATTGTCCCCTTGAACTGTGTAACTAATGAAATTAAAAGGTAATTTGATAATGACTTTTTTGAAAAATGCATACTCTTTAAAGATGCAATTAATGTGGATTTAATTTGATTTTTCTCCTCCCCCTTTCCCATAAACACAATAATATTGTGCTAGTTGGAGGAAATTTTAAATGTCTCTTATGTGCAACACACACTCCTAGGCACTGTGGGGTATGGACAAGACTGGCTAATTTGGGGGGTTCAGTGCAAAATCAAAATGCAGGGCCTTGTTAAAAAATTATTGGACAACAGACATTAAACCAAACATGGGGCTCTTCTAAGCCTGGGACCCTATGAGGCTCCACAGGTCATACCTGTGAAGTCAGCCTGGGTGTGAAGTCCTGGGGTGCTCAGTGAGAAGTCACAGTCATATGGATAAAGCAAAATTAACTGGACCTTGGCTCCTTTTTGTACCTCCCTGGGACAGTAGACCCTCTCCTCTCTGGTTTGATTCCTCACACCATTGAGGAAAGGGGTAGAGTATCCTCTGATTTTTTTTTTTTAGCTTATAAATTGTATTACTTATATAGCATGCTCTGCATATTGCTTTCTATCAGAATTATTGGTGTCCAAGTTTTTTTCCCTTCAGTGGATTATTAGCCCTTCAAGGAGGAGATCCTTTATATCTTTGAATCACCCAAATCATCTCCCTTGTAAGAGTCATTTGATATATAATCTCCTAGTGCATATGTTCAGTTAATTGCATGATGAGGGCAACATGAACAGGAAATTTCTAGAGATGACACAGAAAAGATATAGCAAAATGAGAAAGGGATAAAAGGGGCTATAAAAAATTTTAAAACTCTAAAATTAAATTAGTGGAAGAATAAAGATAATTTTAACTTATTTGAAAATAAGAGGCCATCTCACAGGTGTTGTCATATGTCTAGTGTTTTTCTTCATGGATACATCATTCATTCATCTATGTGGAATGTATTTGTAAAAATAAGGAGGAGAACATTATAAGACTTAAAGACAACTGAGTCATTGATGTAAGTAATGAGATATTCTGTGGGTAAACCACATTTGTGCAGTGGAGAGTTAATCCCATCACAGATACAAGTTAAGTGTTAAGACTACTTTTGTTTGTTTCATATCTTGATGAAAAGGCAGTCATTTTGGTTGATCTAATTTGGGGACTGGATAGAAAAGAGAGTGTCATTTTTTTATTATAAAGTATTGGTAGTGAGAGAAGATTTGGGAAAAATTAGCTGGTCTTCATTTTTGCTAGAAAAACTCTATTGATTTTTGAAGCACCACATTTTGGAGTTAGGAAGTTATTTCAAGTATCTGTTCCATTAGGCAGATTAATGACTGGGTTAGAAATATACCTAAGAATCTCAGTAGATTCATATAGGCAGGGGGAAGAAGATTCTGTGGGACTCTAGGTCACTATTCTGGATTTCCTCCTGTTTAACATTTTTGAGTGTTTGGAAGAAGAAGTAGGCATGCTTGTCAAGTTTTCAAAGTTGGATGAAAGAATTGGGACACATTAGGAACTTCGTAGATGAAACCAAAAGATAGAAGCCAACAAGGTTAAATTTAATATAGATAATTATATATTTCTGAACATCAATTTAAACAAGCATCTGTAAAAGTTTATGAAATGTGTGACTTTACTGCAGTTCCATGAAGAAGGCAAGGAACCTGTTGGCCACAAGTATATTACATGCCTCTAGTGTGATCTAACTGATGGGAAATTACTAGGTAAGGACAAAACTAATGTACACTGAGACAACATTGAAAGGAACCTGATATTCAGCTCAAAGAAGGTGATGTCTCAATTTCAGACCACTCCTGAAGCACAGCCTCGCCTTCTGTCCTTTATAGACGAGAAGATGATAGAGGGCAGTGAAGAGTTGGATCAGTGGAGATTTGGAAACTAGGCCATGTGATGAAAAGTTGAGGATGTTTAGTCTGGAGAAGTAAGCATTTGTGGAATGAAGGCACTTTTGATAACTGACCTCAGATGTTTCAATCTCCCAGTGCAGTGCTTCTTAAACTTCTGAGTGCATGTAAATCACCTGGGGATTTTGTTAAAATGAAGATTCTGACTTAATAGGTCTGGGGTGGGGCCCAAGATTCTATATTTCTAACAAGCATTTAGGTGATGCCAATGCTGCTGGCCCTTTGACCACACTTTGAGTGGCAAGGTTCTAGAACAGCTCTGTACAGAACACTCTGAGATGATGGAAATGTTCTATATCTGTGCTGTCCAATATGGTAGCCACTTGCCACATGTGGCTATAGAGCACTTGAAATGTGTCTAGTTTGAGGAACTGAATTTTGAATTTTATTTAATTTCACTTAATTTAAATTTAAATAGTTACATGTGGCTAGTAGCTACTGTATTAACAGTACATTTCTAGGTGGTATAACTAAAATTAGTGATTGGAACTTAAAGGGAATTAGACTTCATTTTAGTTTTATGAGTTTTGCAGCAACTGTAGTCATTCAATGTTGAGAGAGCTGTCTAGAAAATTAGTATAGTAATCAAGTCTGTAAAGAATCCTTAAAGAATATTGAAGAAGGGACACTCCTATTGGATGTGGAGTGGGGGGTACTACTACCCTAGAGGCTATAGCATGTAGTTGGAACAGAGAATCTATGTAACACTGTGGTTCTCAGCCAGGGGCTCTTTTGCTCTCCAGAGACAACGCCTGAAGACATTTTTGTTTGTCACAGCTGGAGGGAATGCTACGGGCATTTAGTGGGTAGAGGCCAGGGATGCTGCTAAACTGCAAAACTCAGGACAGTCCCCCACAACAAAGAATTATCCAGCCCCAAATGTCAATAATGCTGAAGTGAAGGAACCTTGCCTTAATATATATAGAGCTTTTATAAATCAATAATAACAAGATTAACAATGAAGTAGGGAAATTAGTGAAAAACTAGGACAGGCAATTCCCAGGAGGGAAAAAGATTCGGGGAAAGATAGTAACCTTACTACTGATAAAAATATATGCAGGCTGGAATCCTGGGTGGCTCAGTCGGTTAAGCATCTGCCTTTGGCTCAGGTCATGATCCCAGGGTCCTGGGATTGAGTCCCACATTGGGCTCCTTGCTCAGCAGGGAGCCTGCTTCTCCATCTGCCTGCTGATCCCCCTGCTTGTGCTTCCTCTTTCTCACATACAAATAAATAAACAAAATCTTAAAAAAAAAAAATATATATATATATATATACAGGCTAAAATAATGAGATTATTTTCAGCTATCATATTGCCAAAGTTTAAAGGGAAAGCTAATGCACAGTAGTGGGCAGAGTGGTAAAATGGACCTTAATCACTGTTAATGGGGGCTCTAAGTTACCTCAGCCCTCCTGGGAACAGTTTGTTGTTAAAATCCATATTTTAAATGGGCATACACTTTGCTCACCAGTTATTCTACTTCTAAGAATTTATCCTGGAGAAATAATGGAACAGATTCATGTAGATATGCATATTTGGACATGCATTATGTAGCATTGTTTACTATGGCAAAGATTGAAGAGAAACTAAATGTCCAGTATAAAGGATTGGCTACATAAATTATGGTACCATTCTGCCATGGAATATTCTGCAACCATTTGCATAGTAAGGTGGACCTTAATGAACGGAAGGATTTTGATGATAGAAAAAAAATATTGATCAGGTTACAGAATAGTAATTCATGTTGCAAAACACATATGACCATGTGTTTACGTTTGGGGGGAATGGGCAAATATTAGGACTTGTTGTCAGGGGATTTGGGTTCAAGTCAGCTACTCCTTGACTCTTCTCATTTGACAAATCTGTTGATTCAGAGTTGCAGTTTCTTCATGTGTAAAGTGAGAGTAATTCCTGAGCAGTCTACTCATTTTGCAAGATGCCTACACTGAAATTGACGCTTTGTTTGCAAAAAGACATTCTGTGTTTAATGCCTCCAGGTTGGCGCTGGCCTAATTTAAAATTATTTGAGCTTTTGTGATATAAAATTTTAAGTGAGCCAGAAGAATTCACAGGCTGTTTTCCCCAGGCGTTGTTTAGATTGCACAACCTTGGGACTTGCCTTCTTTCCTCTTTTCAGGTAATTGCTGGGAAGAGAAAACAACCTGAAAGAAGATGCAAGAGTAAGGCGGCTTTTATTTTTTTTTCAAGGTTATGGCTGATGAGGCTGATAAAAATTATTTCACAGTATGGCTGTTGAGGTTTCTCACTAGCAACCTTTAAAAAAAAAATGCTTGGAGCTTAGGTTTCTTAGCTTCTATTAAAATCAGACTAACTTATCCTTCTCTCTCTTTTATTTTAAGGATTTTATTTATTTATTTGACAGAAATAGAGACAGCCAGTGAGAGAGGGAGCACAAGCAGGGGGAGTGGGAGAGGAAGAAGCAGGCTCATAGCGAAGGAGCCTGATGTGGGGCTCGATCCCATAATGCTGGGATCACGCCCTGAGCCAAAGGCAGATGCTTAACCGCTGTGCCACCCAGGCGCCCCCTATCCTTCTCTTGATTGATGTTCCAATTATATATCAGACTAAAAACTGGACCACAGAGTATTGAACATAGTAAAAACAAGTATTAGAAAAATTATTTGTTAGGGTTGTGTTTACAGTTTTTTTGATGGAAAACAATAATTGCTTTTTGGGAGAGAGCTCTTGATTTTGCTGGCTTGTAGGAAATTTATGTGTTTGAAATTACTTTAACTTGTATTTTTCCTCATTTAATTTATAATAGGTAAGTCAAGCCCTTCTGAAAAATATTTAAGACAAAAGGTTTTATCTGAATTAATGCATTATTCACAATAGGATCTGAAATAGTGGATTGTTGAAGTTATTTTTCTGATCGAATATTATCATATTTCAGATATTTGCAACTGTCCTCAGGTTTTAGTTTAATTTTTTTGGCATGTACTAGACATTTTAAAAAAATTATGGAGAATCTCAAACATGCAGAAATATAAACAGAAAATAGTGTAATGATTCCCTGTGTACTTAAAATCTTTTCCTAAGCCATCAACTTGTGGACACTCCTGCCTTATCCTCACTCATGTACTTCCTCCTCCTCTGTGGGTTTGAGGCAGAGCACAGACATTCATTCTGTCAGTTCGTCCGTAAACATTTTAGTTTTTATCTCTAAAAGATGAGGATCTTCAAACAAGTTCTAATATAATGCTATTATTGTTAGGAGTTCGCTGGACAATTAAGTAGTCAGGGCCAGGGTCCTGACGAGAAAACGGAGCTGGGACAGCTAAGACAAAACTACACTAGCATCCTGTCTAGCAGCCTCTTACAGAAGTGACTTTTACAAAACAGCCTGAAACAAAACAATTAGCCATAAAACATTGGTCACTATCACAGTTTGAGGCAATTAGTCTCCAGATGTCAGCCCAAAATCCCGTCAACACATGAACAATAACCTGATAGGTAGACGGGTGCATGATCAAGTCCTTGACTGGCACGCCTTGACAGCCAATCCACAGGGGGCCCACACTCAGGATGCTCAAGATAGTTCCGCAGAAGAGCTTATAAAAACCCCAAGATTTGAATGGCAAAACGGCAACACTCTTGGGTCCCCTCCCTCTCTGGGAGCTTTGTACTATTGCTCAATAAACTTTGCCTTTCTTCCCACCATGCTTCGTTTGATCTACATTTTCATTCTTTGAAGTGGCGTGACCAAGAACTGTCAGCTGTAAGGGAATAGAAATCTTGTAATGTTATCACATGCACTGAAAAATTAACAGTACTTTTTTAATACTACCAAATATTTAGGCAGTGTTCAAATTTTTAATCTTCTCATTGGTGCCATAGTTTTGTTTTTTTAAAAGATATTTATTTATTTGAGAGAGAGAGAGCGCCAGCACTCATGAAGGGGGGGCAGAGGGAGAAGGGAGAGAGAGAGAGAATCTTGAGCCAACTTTGCGCTCAGCACAGAGCCCCACGCTGGGCTTGATTTCACAACCCTGAGATCATGACCTGAGCTGAAATCAAGAGTCAGATGTTTAGCTGACTGAGCCACCCAGGCACCCTTGATTTGTTTTTTTTTAAACAGTTTGAATTGGGCTTTAAATAAGGATCACACATTGTGATTGGATGATGCTTTTTAAGTGTCATTTATTTTTTTTCCATTTGTTATTTAGATACTGAAGAGACCAGGTTGTTTGTCCTGTTGAGATTCCTGTGGCCTGGATTTTGTTGATTGCATCCCTGCAGAGTTTAAAATGTTGCTCTGTTCCTTGTGTTTTCTGGAAATTGGTAGCTGAATCTAGAGACTGGATACCAATTAGGTTCTTTTTTTTTTTTTTAAAGTTAAGTTTTCAGGTGGTTCTCTTTTAGGGAAATAATGTACATAACTTAGCATGAAAAATATGCTTGGAGCTACAGTTCTTGATTTTTTTGTTATAAAATGTGAGTGTGCCTGTAAAATCTTCAGAGTTGTTTATTTGTAATCAGGAAGAGAGAATATAAGGAGGTCTTAATTTGTTAGGTTTAAAAATTTTAACCATTTATAGAGAATGAAATGAAATATATTTGTTGGCATAATTGTAATTTTCATCTTGGTTCTCCATTCCCAGTCATTGTCACTACTATGAAGTGACTACTGAATTTCAAAGGATCTGAATGCTGTAGCATGTCTGTATTCCATCCTTGTGTTCTTTTCTGCATGTGTAATAAATCAGAACTCTGGCAAAATTTGCCTACTTTCAGCCTTTGGGAATCTGCATTAATTTAAGGCTAATTTTATTTCAAATAGGAGCATGTATGCTCTAATGGCTGTTGCATTTATTGTAACCTCCATGGAAAAAATATTTTGTTTCCCATGTATTGATGACAGAAAAACTCAGTTAATTTAAGCATATGGCATGGATAGCATGATGTCTGATCCTTTATAAAGGCTAATCTTTGGTGGGAAGGTATATTCTTTGTCTGTGAATTATTGGTGTGCTCTACTTCATTTATTAACTGAGCATCCATGTGACACGGCCACATTGTATATAGGAGAACCAGTGGGCTAAAGTCAAGAGATTTAAATTCTAAAGCTCTGCTGTAGAGTTGCTAGAATTAGCAAATAGAAATATAGGACGTCCAGTTAAATTTGAATTTCAAATAAACACAGGATAATTTTTCAGTATTAGTATGTCCCAAATATTACATGTGACATTATACTAAAAAATTGTTTGTTTACCTGAAATTCAAGTTTTATTGTGTGTTCTATATTTTATCTGGCAACCGTGCTCTGCTGGGAGCTAGTTATATGAGTTTTGGCAAGTTACTTTACCTCTTTGAATCTTAATCCTCATCTGTAAAATGAGGGAATGGGATAGGATCTCTAAAACCTCTCCTATTGCTCTTATAAGAATTTGTCCAAAGATACTCTCACATAAGTGTACACAGGCAGATACATAAGGATGTTCCTTGCTGTTTTGTTTGACTTGAGAAAGATTGGAAGAAATGTTAGAGACTGTTATTTCCAATTCTCTGTTTTCTCCCATATACTGTAGTAAAAGAATTTGTAGTTTATGGTGGGCATATGGCTGCCTGGAGTAATGACTGCATTTCTTAGCTTTCTTTGGAACAAAGTATGACCATGTGACTAAGTTGTAAGTGTAAGTGGTATGTACAATTTCTGGGAAGTGCACTTAAAGGGAGGGCAAGGCTTTCTCCTTTTTTTTTTCCTTCTCGTTGACTGGAATTGGACATAGAAGCTGGAGTTGGAGCCACCATCTTGGACTATGCAGTGAACTTGGAATGAGGCCATGCCTGGTAGAATAATAAGAGAGGAGAGACATGGGTGCCTGACATTGTAGAGTACCAGAACAGCCCTGTAATACTGACTTCCACAATAAAGCTAATTTTATCCCATTTTAAGATACTGTTATCTTGAGTACAGCTAGACCTTATCCTAAATAATATACAAACTGATATGTGAGGGAGAGACTGGCTAAATTAGTTGTATTACAGCCATAAAATATGATATTAAGATGCCTTTAATAAGATCCATATGTACCAATGTGAAATATTTGCATAATTATTTAAGTGAAAAAAGCAAGCTATAGAACAAAGCATATGTTATCATTTGTGTAAAGAAAGGGAGCTATAGGAATGCATATACAGTACATATGCAGGCCATCTCTGAAAGAATGAACAAGACGTTGGTCTAACAGTCATTGCCAGGTACCGGGGAACTGAGAATCCAGAATGAGAGGAAGACAGACATTTTTAATTTTTTTGTACTGTTTGAATTTTAAAACCCAAACCATTTAATAAACTTTAACAATAAAAATTGTTTTTTAAAAGTTCTGATATGCTTGCTGAACCAGAACACTGTGCACAGGCATTGTCCTTCGTGCTTTGGAGGACCTAGAGATGAATTGATTCCTTTGTTTTCTAGGAGCTTGTGCTCCAACAGAGGGTAAAGGCAAGAGAATTGATTGATCCATTCAGTAGTTTGAGGTAGAGAATAGTTAAGTTTCAAAATCGAGAAAGGAAGGGCCATAGGAGAATAAGAAAAGGGGAGGGGAATGATTTATCACAATGGAAGTTAAAAAGTTGCCCATGTTCCTAGTTATTGGAGATAGTTGCAATTTTTGCCTCTCTCAGTTCCCCTCGCCCCCATTTTCTAGAGAGCCAAACAAAGGAAAGGGAAAATTAAAAACAAAACAAAATAAAAAACAACTTTCCATTTTCTGCTTACAAGAGTAATGCAATTAAAACTTGAATTGTAAAAAATTCAAACTTGATAGAAATATTTAAGGTAGAATATGAAATCCCATCACTCTAAGATAACTACCATTAAATTTGGAGTATATGCCTTCATATTTTTTCCATGTATGTATTAACATTATAAAGGCATATTATAGTCTAACTTGCTTTTTTTCTTTTTTTTTTGTTTAACAATACATCTTGGACACCGTTCCATGTGAGTACATATCAAACCACCTCATTCTTTTTATTTTTTTAGTTTTTTTTTCTTTTTTTAAAAAAGATTTTATTTTATTTTTTTCTTCCAAGTTTTTATTTAAATTCAAGGTAGTTAACATATAGTGTGGTATTGGTTTCAGGAGTAGAATTTAGTGATTCATCACTTACAACACCCAGTGCCCATCCCAACAGGTGCCCTCCTTAATGTCCATCACCCATTTAACCTATCCCCCACCCACAACCCCTCCAGCAATCCTCAGTTTGTTCTCTATAGTTAGGAGTGTCTTACAGTTTGCCTCCTTGTTTTTATCTTATTTTATTTTTCCTTTGCTTATCCTATGTTCATCTGTTTTGTTTAAAAGATTTTATTTTTAAGTAATCTGTACACCCAATGTGGGGTTCGAACTTACAACCCCGAGATCAAGAGCTTCACACTCCACCAACTGAGCCAGCCAGGCAACCCTACCTCATTCTTTTTCTTTTTTTTAAGATTTTATTTATTTCTTACAGAGAGAGAGAGAGCGAGAGAGAGAAGGAGAGAATGCACAGATAGGAGAAGCTGCAGAGGGAGAAGGAGAAGCAGGCTCCCCACTGAGCAGGGAGCCTATCGCGGGGCTCAATCCCAAGGTCTTGGGATCATGACATGAGCCGAAGGCAGATGCTTAACCTACTAAGCCACCCAGGCACCCCTACCTCATTCTTTTTAATAACTATCAAATATACTATTGAGTGGACAGACTATTTTATTTAGTCAGCCCCTTACCACGGACATCCAGTTTGTTTGTTTCTAGTTTTTCAGTATTACAAATAATTAATTGAGCAAGTGTTTCTGAAGAATGAAACTAGTAGGAGAGAGTATCAAGGTAGAATGATACGAACATGTACAATTATAATAGCTCTTGCCAAATTGCCCTTCAGGTGGTTGTGCAAATTTCTACTCTCACCAACAGTGAGTATGAATTGTTAACCACGCATTTTCCAATCCCGAGCCTTTTACCTGTATTATAAGCAAAAAAATTAAATTTCATTTTTAACTTGCATTTAAAAAATTCTTTGTAATCACATTAGTTTAGCACCCATTTGGAGTTTCTCCTTAGTGAACTGTCCATTCTATGAAAGGAGAGAGCCTAACCCACTGGTAAAAAGTATTCTTTCATGAACTTCCCATTCAAAATACAGCAGTCTCCAACTGGATAATTTCTTAAGCCACAAAAAACTCGTTTCCCTTTTAACAATTGAAGACTGAATCCAGAGACAACTTAAAGAACTTAAGGTTTGTAATAAAGTGATTAAAGACCTTGGCACTTTGGTTTTTATAGCTTTAATTCTGAAATTAAAAAAAAAAACAGCTTTATTGAGATGTAATTTATATACCACACAATTCATCCATTTAAAGTGGACAATTCAGTGATTTTTAGTATATTTAAAGAGATGAGCAAACACTACCACAATCGATTTTAGAATGTTTCATCTCCTGAAAAAGAAACTTTGTTTGATGGCTTACTGAACTTTGTGCTATGATGCTTTTATGGTCTTTACTGAGGTTTATGGTAGTGTAGCTGATGGTTTGCTGGTCCTGGCTTTCAGTTAACTAGCTGGTGTTTGATTTTGGGAAATAATGAAAGGAGAAAGGTTCCTGGTTAAAGAACTTTCTAGTTATTTAGTTCAGTTCATTCATTCATTTATTCTATGAATTTAAGCTCTGTGCCAGAAACTGTCTTAACTATTAAGGATACGGAGGTGAAAAAGACAGACTTAATCCTTGGTTTCAAGAACTAAGAGTCTAGCATGATAGTTCCTAAATAGCTATAGAAATAATGAATTACAGTAGTGTTAAGTGGTATGTTAAGAGGGCATAATTCGGGGCCGTAATGGAAGCCTCACCTGTGTGGGACACAGAGAAAGCTTCTCTGAGGGAATGACCTTTTAGCTATAATACAAAGGATCACTGGGGAAGGGTGGAGCTACAGGATGTTCCAGGCAAAGGGAATGACATTTTAGCTATAATACAAAGGATCACTGGGGAAGGGTGGAGCTACAGGATGTTCCAGGCAAAGTGGTAAGTGGGAGGAACTGAAAGGGAATTTCAGAGAAGAAAGAGCTAAAGGGAGGGCAGTTTCAGGTGAGATTATAAAGGTTGGTAGTAGTCCTGTTAGGTAGGACTTCCAGGGCAGCTTGTTTCAGCTTCTCCAGCCACAGTGAGTGGCTAGTGTGGAGAAGTTCACAAATATGAGGCCCTTGATCATTGACATTCTTTGATTATAACCACCACTGTCTTTATTGGAAGCCATTTACTATTGAACTTTGTATAGAAGTGTCATGTGCAAGTGACACTTTAAAATACATATTGAAAACAAAACAAAACAAACTTATTCAAGGATTTTTTTTCTCCTTTTTTACCTCCATGGAAAGCTAGTTAACTCTTCCCCATTCTGTTAGTTTGTCCTGAAAGAGGACTTTATACTTTGATGAATTCTAGTATAATGGTCAAAGAAGGGTGATTTCCAGAAGTTAATGAGTACAAGTACCTTTGGGCAAAATAAATTTCAGTAAGGGAGTCAACATAAATATTTTTCATCTCCCTGTAGAAGCAGAGTTTTGAGTCACTGTGTACATGCCCACAACTTCTTTTTCAAAGTGTCCTATCATAAGACTCAACGAGATAGGTAGAGGATGCTTTTGTTGGTAGCAAATATCATGATGACATAAACATTCCACGAAGTTAACTTGGTTCAAGATGGAGAGCCAAAGATGTAAGTGAGATATTTCCACAGTTCATAGCCAGAAAACATAAAGGAAATAAAACCGTGTAGTGGAATTAAATGTTACATGGATATTCATATATACATACATACACACTTTTGCTTGGAGGAATCTGCTTGCATTTGATAATTTTGATATTTGAACCATTTCTTTAAAGCCATTTCTGTAAAATTGTTTCTTTGAAGTGTCTCTTCACCTTTATCTAGCAGAGGGTAGGTAGTATCTTTGCTAATATTTTCAGTACATGGTTCTAATATGTTTACTCGAATATATTGCATAGCACATCATTTGCTAGACTGTGCTTTGTACACAGTAGATGCATGGTTAAGTATTTGGTTTGACTTGAATAGCATTCATGGAATGGAAAAATTAATCTTCCATCAGATATGATTTGGGATAGTATGATGCCCAGGGGACAGAGAAGGTTATTTTTAGTATTTTTTCTAAAGCCCATAGGCCTTTTTTAATTTGGCAAATAAAAAAAGTATCTAATTACAGGCATATTTTTCTACCCCCTGGAGAGATGTTCTCCACAGTGTCATTAGTAATCCATTCCTGTGCATGATTCTGTATACTCCACCTTATATGAAACCTCAGTTTCTACCTCTCTAATTAAAACTCATTTTCTCTATCTCTTCCTAAGTGATAACAGAGACTGTGGGGTCATCATTCAGCTGTCACAATATACCTACTTACTAGAGTTGATAATTCTTACCTTAAACAGTAGACATGGCACGACATTTAGAATCCAGGCTCTCCCCGCCCCCCACTTCTTTGTCCTTTACTCTTTCTCTTTCTCAGGCTCCTTATTTCAAAAATGGCAATGATGGTAATATCTCTAGTGTATGTGAGGGTCTTTTTGTGGTCAGTGATCGATAAACTCTGAAGTTCTAGATGGACGTTAATCACTGACATTATTTTGTTCTTATCCCCTTACCGATGAGGGGAGTGTTGTCAGTGTTGTGCATCGCAAGCCGTGAGTAGGCACCTTAGGTGAAGTGACACTGTGGCCTCAATGCAGGGGGCAGTGGGAGACTCAGCCTCCTGTTTCTTATGGTAATCTTTCAGTAGAGAGTAATTTGCAACGCTGGTATTTAGGAACCTAATTTAGCATTTATTTTTGGAATGTCTTTCAGGTGTGAGATCAAAAGGTGTTTAAGGTATGTTGTGGTCAGAATGCTTCATTCAGGTTCTCATTTTAATTTCCACAAGGGATGAGATGAGTGCAAGAACCATTATCACCATTTAACTGATGACAAAACTAAGGCTTAAGGGTCAGTCTGACATAGTCTGAGTCAAATTTAGGGATCGAAGCTGGTGCTCTAAGGTCAGTGATTTTTCTTCATAGCCCTTTGCCCATAGCTCTGTTAGGATGTCGGAGTACAACAGAATGAGTGGTCTTTTGCAACGGGGAGGGGTACTTGTGAATAGTACTTCCTGCTAATCCTGGATGCGACCTAGGCCCAAAGTGTGAAGATTACATCCTGTGGCATGATAATCCCACTGTTTCATCAGGTTAGGTCTGTGAACTCTTTTGTGGCATGTGTACTACCTGAATCCTAAAAAAACACCTTATTAATCTTATTCCTATTGAAAATATTTTTCAATTCTTTCCTCTTACTTCCAACTAGTGTGTGTATAGATTGCCCCAATGATAGATATATTGCTGCTCTCCATTTTGATTCCAATGGCAAAAATCACTAATTAATCATAACACTTTTCCACAACACTAAACCTAGTTTTGGCTTTGGAATCTTTCTAAACCCAGGGCACCAAGGCAGCCAGTCACTATCATTTGCTGTGTGTTTTTTTTTTTCTCCTTTTCATTGTTAATGTAGCTTGTAACATTCTCATTACTTAATCACATAGAGTCAGTTTAGTTTGAAAAGCAAGCTACGAGAAGAAAGGCACGAAATTCTATTTTTGTTGTATGAATAAGAACGTTATTAGAGACCTAGTGTTGAGTTGGTTGTGATCTTTTCCCCTGAAACTCAGCAGGAGGATTTCCAAGAAGTTGAGTGATAGATCTTTTATAGAGGGTAAAATACACTTGATGGAAAACCTGATGCAAAAGCTAATTAACAAAGTTACTAATCAGGGCATTTTATCCTGTTGAGAGAGGTTTTGAGAAAAGGATTAAATTTTTCATTGTAAGAACACTTTATTCCATTCCCGAGTTCAACATGGACATTTATTTATTGACTGTCACTGGTTTCGAATGGAAAAAGGAATTATTAACTAAGATCATTTTTCATTGTTAAAATTTCAGCCTTATTTTAGGTTCCCTTTCAGAGTCAGCTATAGATTTAACCACAAAATTTAGTAGGCTTTGCGAAGTTGGATTTTTAGAGCTGTGGTTAGTTGTTGTTAACTTCCTGTTCTTGACCTCCATCTGGATGGGTCTAGCCCTCCTAGGTCAAGAGACAGCAGATTCCTGCAGGTTTCTTGAATGCTTTGAACCTTTCTTTACCTAGAGAATGACATCTATGGGTTCTCAGCTTAGGCTTCCTATTTCTAGGATTTTCTTCCAAGCACAGCATCAAAGATTAGACAGAGTGAGATAATGGGACTAGACAATGACGTGATTTATTATCTCTGCTGACTTCAGGAAAAGTCAGGTGGAGAAACAACAGGCCCAGTGCTGTTGAGAACACAGGTTCGACCTAATGTCTGGTCTTTCTTTCTGGGACATTTTTCTTTCTGTGGCACAACCCCTAAGGTGGCACTAGCAAGACCATGTGTGGACCTCACCTGCCATTGTAGGTGGGATGGCTTCATTTCATTTGGAGGTGACTTTTCTCATTGTCATGCCATTGACATGAACTAGGGTACCCCTGTCAGCATAACTGTATGTAGGTCTGGAGATCATGAGCACTGCTCAGTCAGGTTCCTTCTGTGTGCCTTACTCTTGTGGTAAAATGAACACAGATCATTCCTCAGTGACACCTGCCTTTTCTCTATATTTTGTTTGCTCTCTTTCTCCATGAAGTATGACTCTCGCCTCAGGCTCTGGATGACTGGCACAGTTTCTTCTGCATTTGTTAACTGAATTCCTTGATATATTTCCTTGCTCCCTTTCAGTAGTTCCCCCTGTGATCAATATTTAACACTTAACATCTGTTGCCTAACTGGCTTATATTTTTTGTTTTCCCCAGATAGAATGTGGTCAGACCAGAAAGTGAGAAGTGAGCCATTCCTTCTTCATCCACAGAAGAAGAGTTCTATAATATGTGCACTATAATTTTTGTACTCTTTGTCTCCCAATACTATGAATTTTCTGTTGTCCCATAATATTCATAAATTTCTCTTCCTATCTGTAATTCCTCTTTAGACTCTGGAAATGTAATTAGTAGCTTATAACATTTTAAAGTTAGCCACCTTTTTTTCCCCTTTTGTTTTTTATTCAGTTTATAATTTTTTTGAGGGGTTCCACCTATAAGCAAGGTATCAGGTGAGGTGCTTTTGGGGTTCAAAAATGAATGAAGGCTTTAGCTTCTTCCAAATGAATAGGGGAGATGAGATATGTACACAATTGCCATATAAAGTAGAAAATGATACAGATGTGGGCATGTAGAATAAGGAAAGGAACTATGGAAGGTCTCCTGGAGGAGGTGACATTTGAAATAGCCATGGGAAATCTAGACTTTAAGCTCCATGAGGGCAGGTTCTGTGGACACTTGGGTCCCATTGTATTCATAGGGCTGAGCATAGTCCTTAGCGTACAATAAGTGCTCCATGAATGTTTATTATGAAAATCATGAGTTGGGATTTGGATATGTAAATATGACATTGGAAAAGTCTTACTGAAAGGAAAGGAGTGATCATGGGGAGGAATAAGGTTGGAAGATGAGAATAGGAATCATCTGTGAGGATCATGTCTATCTACAAATGTATAAGAAGATAATGGTATTCATCTGTTAATTCTGGCTTTCTCTACATACCAAATTATTCTCATCACAGGCAGACAGCCTTTCTTGAAAAGGAGAGTTAGAGACAGAAATGTGATACTCTTTCTTTCCCCTTACCCAATCAGTCATTTCTCTTTAGCATTGATGGCTGAGTTATACACTTTTTGCGAGAACACTCTTGGAAAAGAAAGAGGTGACAGAAGGGCAATGATATTTTTCTTTGAAATGGAATTTGATTAGCCTCTCCTCTCTTCAGGCAGTGGGAAGAGTCCAACTGGAGAGGTTTTAAAATCTTCTAGTCATTTTCGAAGGCTTGGATGCATTAGCAGAGGTAATGGTGGTGTCATGGTGAAAGAATATTATCCTGCACCTGCCTGACCTGATCCCAGGTTCACAGACACAAAAAGGTAGAGAATAGTCAAACAAGGGAGGGACAGCAGGGAAGTAATCTTTAATATGGTCCACTGCCCATTTTATTGCCATGTCCGTTTTAGAGGATTTAAAAGATCATTTTACGTTGTGTGGGTTAAAGAAACTAAGAACATCCATAATGTGATGAGAATTCTTCAGGTTTAGGCAAAATTAGATGGAGGTCAAAACTGTTGAATTTCGTAGCAGAGATTTCTCTGTAGTCATAACAATTGTTAAATCTTCCACAGAAATTGTAAATGATTTCAATTCATGGCACTTTTGGATTTTTAAAGTTAATTTGACATTCCTTAATGTCTCTATTGTATTTATAATTTAGCTGAAATTTGCACATACTTAAAATTTTTATATGAGTATTAAATTATTTTAGATTAGGGACTTTTCTTTGGGTGCTATTTCACTATAGCACTTTTTAGGGACCTTTTTAGTAGTACATATTTATGAATCTTAACCTGCCTCAATTCTGGTTGTCTGCGGTCAAGCCTTATCTCCTTAGCTTTACTGTAGGTCCCGGTTGGGTTAAGTTTCAGACAGAGCCATTGTCTGATCCAAATTTAGCCCTTGATGTGATTAGCATAATGGTTGGCCTGTCATAGTTCTTCAGAAATTATGGGATTGAATTAAAGCAAAGCATGTCAATTCTTTTGTTGTTGTGATATTTATTTCAAACCTGAGGCAAGAAAGTTGTAGTAGAAACTATTTCTACTCAAGAATTGTTACTCATCTTTCTTGATAACAGAAGTTAATTTTGTTTGGATCACCAAACAAAATGCAGGCCCAGAAGATGAACCAGGATTGATGTAAATTGGTCAAGATAATCCTACTTTCTTTGATAGAATTTTTATTTCCTGGCATCCCTTATAGTTAGTGGTCATGTAACCCGTGCACTGCTGACACATTAAGAGGAAAAAGCCTGGAGGGAGCTTCTGGGAAAGCTGATGCCCTCCCCTTTCCACTTCCTTTTGCTTTGAACCTGGACTTGATGCTGGAGCTGAAGTGGCCATTTTGCTCTGGTGATTCAATTATGAAGGTAAGAATGAAGAAAGACTGAAAGAATCTGGGTTTTGGATGGCATCATTAAATGGCACAACCGATGCCAGCAGCCACCTACCTCCAGACTTCTTATTTTGTAAAGAAAAAAAGGCCTGTTGGTTATGACCAGTGCAGTTGGATTTCTGTTCCTATTGAATTGAAGAAGAGGGAGAATGCCTCTGGCAGATCTTCTGTTCATCTAAGGGAAATCTGTGACAGGAGAATACTTGAAAATCACCTGACTCCTTCTTTTTTTTTTTTTTTTTTAAAGATTTTATTTATTTATTCGACAGAGACAGAGACAGCCAGCGAGAGAGGGAACACAAGCAGGGCGAGTGGGAGAGGAAGAAGCAGGCTCATAGTGGAAGAGCCTGATGTGGGGCTCGATCCCAGAACGCCGGGATCACGCCCTGAGCCGAAGGCAGACGCTCAACCGCTGTGCCACCCAGGCGCCCCCCTGACTCCTTCTCATAGGTGGTTCTAGGCAACTCCTGGTTACCAACAGAAGGCTTCAGGCTCTGTCGTAATCATTTTTTTTTTTTAATGTTTTTTTATTACATTATGTTAGTCACCATACAGTGCATCCCTGGTTTCTGATGCAAGGTTCGATGATTCATTAGCTGTGTATAACACCCAGTGCACCATGCAAAACGTGCCCTCCTTACTACCCATCACCAGTCTATCCCATTCCCCCACCCCCCTCCCCTCTGAAGCCTTCAGTTTGTTTCTCAGAGTCCATAGTCTCCCATGCTTCACTCCCCCTTCTGATTACCCCCCTTTCTTTATCCCTCTCTTCCCCTACCGATCTTCCTACTTCTTATGTTCCATAAATGAGTGAAACCGTATGATAATTGTTTTTCTCTGCTTGACTTATTTCGCTTAGCATTATCTCCTCCAGTCTCATCCATGTTGCAGCAAATGTTGAGAAATCGTTCTTTCTGATAGCTGAGTAATATTCCATTACATATATGGACCACAGCTTCTTAATCCAGTCATCTGTTGAAGGGCACCTCGGTTCCTTCCACGATTTAGCTATTGTGGATAATGCTGCTATGAACATTGGGGTGCATATGGCCCTTCTCTTCACTACATCTGTATCTTTGGGGTAAATACCCAGTATTGTAATGGCTGGGTCATAGGGTAGCTCAATTTTTAACTTTTTAAGAGACCTCCACACTGTTTTCCAGAGTGGCTGCACCAACCTGCATTCCCACCAACAATGTAGGAGGGATCCCCTTTCTCCACATCCTCTCCAGCAATTGCTGTTTCCTGCCTTGTTGATTTTTGCCATTCTGACTGGAGTAAGGTGGTATCTTAGTGTGGTTTTGATTTGAATTTCCCTGATGGCTAATGATTTTGAACATTTTTTCATGTGTCTGTTAGCCATTTGTATGTCCTCATTGGAAAAGTGTCTGTGCATATCTTCTGCCCATTTTATGATTTATTTGTTTCTCGCGTATTGAGTTTGAGATGTGCTATTCATGTTGGATGAAAGAGCTTATGTAGTACCTATTATTTTACCTGCCCACAACCTTAAATTATGTAAAGTGTTTATATTTTGTGTTTGTTTTATAGTTAGCATTATGTTGTATGCACTTCTCCATGTTCCTGTGTGGTTTAGAATTCATCATCTTTAATAGCAGTAGCTATCTCCCAGTGTCAGTGGTGCCCTGTTCATTGGTAGAGCCAGTTGCTAATGCTGTCTCTCCAGCATGGAAAACCAGTAGAGTTGTGGGGTCTGGACCAACAGTTCCAAGCCCCACTTATTATTAGAATCAGCCCAGGGGAAACTTAAAAAACAATAAGAAAAAACAGGTAACAACACCCAACTGTAGAGATTCTGATTTAGTGTTTTGAGTGGAGCCTGTATTTCTAAAATATCTCCAGCAGGTTTGGAGGATTTCCATGGTTGAGAAAACTCTGAGGATAATTCTGTTCTTTCTATTAAAATAAGCTGGGGTGCCTGGGTAGCACAGTTGGTCGAGCATCCGACTCTTGATTTCGGCTCAGGTCATGATCTCAGGGTTGTGAAACTGAACCACATATCTGGCTCAACATTTGGCATGGAGTTCGCTTGAAATTTTCTTTCCCTCTCCCTCTTGACCCTCTGCCCTACTCTCGCACATGTGCTCTCTCTCCCTCCCTCTTTCTATATTTATTTATAATATAAATATAAGTTTATATTTATATTATATAAGTTTATATTTATATTATAAGTTTATATTTATAAATATATAAGTATATTTATAACATATAAAATATATTTATAATAAATATAATATAAATATATAAATATATTTATATAAATATAAGTTTATATTTATATAAATATATTTATATAAATATAAGTTTATATTTATATTATATTTATATAAATATTTATTTTAGGGAGAGTGCATGAATGGGGGGAGGGGCAGAGGGAGGAGAAAGAGAGAAGCAGACTCTCCGCTGAACACAGAGCCTGAGGTGCCCCCCCACCCTGAGATCATCATCTGAGCCATATCAAGAGTTGGTCCCTTAACCAACTGAGTCTCCCAGGTGCCCCTTAAATAAATAAGTCTTCAAAAAAAAAAAGAAAAACTAAGAGAAAAGTGTAATCAGAGCTGCTCTCTATAAGCATTGTACCAAGAACAAGAGTCAGAGGAATCGGGGATGCTGGAGGTGTTTCACTCTGACTTAATCATTAATATTTTATTTAATCTAGAATATTCTGAAGTTGAAATCATCTTTTTTTTTTTTTTTTTTTTGCTGTTAGTGAATTTGGGATCTCTTGATTTTCTACCTATGGTCACTCCTTTACCAAGCAATCTGGGGCTTCACAGTGTAGATACAAACCTTTGTTTTCACAGTGTAGATACAAACCATTGTTGACTGTTTTCCTAATTATTTCCAGTAGATCTCTAATTTTTGTGGAGCTGTGTTCGCTCTTAAGATGTAGTTTGGGGTCTTCGTTTATTCATAATAAACAACTCTTCCCATTTTCTCTTTTTTCTCTCTTTTTAAAATTTATTTTTAATTGAAGTGTACTTAACATATAATACATTAATTTCAATGTAATGATTCGACGATTACATTATGAAAGGCTCACCATGATAAGTGTAGTTACCATCTGTCACCATACAAAGTTATTCTAATACTATTGACTATATTCCCTATGCTATAAATTTCATTCTCATTACTTACTTATTTTATTACTGGAAGCTTGTACCTCTTAATCCCTTGTACCTCTTAATCCCCATCACCTATTTCTCCTATTCCCCTAACCCCTTCCCTCTGGCAACCACCAATTTGTTTTCTATATTTATGAATCTGTTTGTCTGTTGTTGTCGTTTGTTCATTTTGTTTATTTTTTAGATTCGACATGTAAGTGAAATCATATGGTATTTGTCTTTCTCTGAATGATTTATTTCACTTGCCCTGTACTCTCTAGCTCCATCTGTATTGTCACAAATGGCAAGAGTTCATTCATTTTTATGGCTGAATAATATTCCATTGTGTGTATATATATCATATTGAGAATGATTCCAAGGTCTGGGGCCTGGGCAAGTGGTAGGATGGAGTTGTTATTTATTGAGGGGGATATCTTAGGGAAGCAGGTTTGGAAGGTAAAACCAGGGATTTGGTTTTGGCCATGTGAAACTTGAGATGTCTGTTAGACTTCCAACTGGAGATGACTAGGTTCTGTAAGTTAGGAACTCAAGGGAGAGACAGTCTCAAGACATAAACTTGGGACTGATCAGCAGAAGTCTGGATCAGATCATCAAGAGTGTGAGTGCAATATAAACTATATAGTATAAACAGAGAAGAGAGGATGGCCAAGAACTGAGCCCTCAGATATTGCAGCATTAAGAGGTCAAGTAGTTGAGGTGGAATGAAAATAAGGAGTATGGTATCCTTGAAGTCAAGTGAAGAAAAGTATTTCACAGTGCAGGACATAATCAGTTGTTTCAATTGCTTCAGATAGATCAGATAATATGGGAACTGAAAATTGTTGACTTAATAAAGGTGATGAGGACCTCAAAGTTGCTAAGAGCTCTTTTGGGGAAATGGTGGAAAAAGCTTGATTCTATTTGGAGACCATAGCATGGACAACTTTTTAAAGAATTAAAAAAAATCTTTTTATTTAAATGCAATTTAATTAACATATAGTGTATTATTAGTTTCAGGGGTAGAATTTAGTAATTCATCAGTTGCATGTACACCCATTTCTCATTACATCAAGTGCCCTCCTTAATGCCCATCACCCAATTATCTCATCCCTCCACCCACCTCGCCTCCAACAACCCTGTTTGCTTCCTAGGGTTAAGAGTCTCTTATTGTTTGCCTCCTTCTCTGTTTGTGTGTGTGTGTGTGTTTACCTTATTTTATTTTTCTTTCCCTTCCCCTATGTTCATCTTTTTGTTTCTTAAATTCCACATATAAGTGAAATCATATGATATTTGTCTTTCTCTGACTATTTCCCTTAGCATAATACCCTCTAGTTCCATCCATGTCATTGCAAATGGTAAGATTTTGTTCTTTTTGATGACTGAGTTATATATATATCTATATATATATGTATATATATATCTATAAATATATATATATCTATAAATCTCACATCTTCTTTAGATATATTTTATATATTTTATATATTTATATATATTTATATATACATTATATATATATGTTGTATATATATCACAATGTTTTAAACAGCTAATAAAATTTCATTTCTTTATTTCATTATTTATTGCCAATTAAATTTTAAATTTTCCTGCATACTTACCATGTCCTGTATACTTCATTCCTGTGTGTAGATCCAGATTTCCACCTGGTACCATTTTCCTTCTGCCTAAAATATGTCCTTTAACATTTCTGTGGTGCTGTCAGATAGTGACGAAGACTCTCAGGTTTTGTATTTCTCAAAATGATATTATTTTACCTTCATCATGGAAAGATATTTCATAGTTTGGCTATCGTGGACATTGCTGCTATAAACATTGGCATGCATGTGCCCCTTCAAATCATTGTTTGTATCCTTTGGGTAAATACCTAGTAGTGCAATTGCTGGGTCATAGAGTAGTTCTATTTTTAACTTTTTGAGAACCTCCATACTGTTTTCCAGAGTGGCTGCACTAGTTTGTATTCCCACCAACAGTGTAAGAGGGTTCCCCTTCCTCCACATCATCGCCAACATCTGTTTTTTCCTGTGTTTTTTATTTTAGCCATTCTGACTGATGTGAGGTGGTATCTCATTGTGGTTTTAATTTGTATTTCCCTGATGCTGAGTGATGTTGAGCATTTTGATGAAAAACTAAATAAATATGAATGCAAATGCTTTTTCCTTCTTTGGGATGGGATAAAGGCATTGAAAAAATCATACAGTTCTTTAAAAATACTGATGATGAAGTGGTTAGAAGAAATTCCCATTTTTTTTTTTCCTTAAAAAAACCTGAAATTTCCCATGAACAACATTGGAATAATGACTTGTTTTAAGTGTGAGTCATAGGATTTTCCTTGGCGTAGTCAAATCAAATAATGTGAAACTTACAAAGCTTGGAAAGTGCTACCTTACTAATCAGTTGTGTTTAGTTAAACTTTTCTGATTTTCCCTCTTAGCCTTGGGGACTGATGGTTAAGAAACAGAAAGAAATTGACACACATGGAAGTGTTTTTCTTTTCTTCTGTTGTTGTCCCCGTTTTTAGGTGGTTTCAGAGGGATTGTAGGTGTAAATTGGCCTACTTTGATAGTCAATTATCATTTAAAATAATTTTGAATTGTTTAACAGGCAGATTATAAGTAATTTTCACATACTAAAATAGGACAACATAATCAGCTTCTGTTTCCCATGTGTTTAATGTTTCAAGAACTAATTTACAACTTGTATCAATTTGAACTTTAGCTCCATTTGTGAAGTTTATGTTTTTAGCCACATCTCACATCATATCAAAGGTGATATGCTGATAGCTTAATTTCTTTATAAAAACATATTTGTGGCTTTTAATTGCTATTGGTTAGGCTTTTGTATTAAGAACATGAGCACACATTCTCCATAAGGAGGTATTCAGGCTTTAAACATTTATTTGTTCGTTCATACCAAGCCGACCTAAAGGGTGATTAGCCGTGAAAACGTGGGTACAAGTAGAGCTCAAAGAGCACAAGATGGAAAGGGAAGCTAAAGGTGATTGTAGTAGGAGGAGAACTTCTCAGCAATGAGCCTTGAAGATGTTTTGTTTATATTCCTCTTTGGAAATGTGGCTACTAGAAAACGTAAAATTACATATGCAGTTTGCTTTACATTTCCATTAGATTGTACAGAGCTAGCCTAAGAGGCAGGACTTCATGAATGGAGGTGCATCTGCCAGAGTCAGAATGCCCCTATTGCAGTGGAGATGTCCCATAATTTTTACTGGAACATCATGGTTATAGTCATGACAAGGCAGGAATGGGAGCCTGTCTCTAAACCCAATTCATCTGGCTTATTTGGTGACGTTGTAAACTGGAGACATGTGGATGATTTTTGAGCTCTTTTTGGAACTTGGAAATATATGGAAGAAATGTTTTCTATCTATATAAATCTAAAGTACATCTGGAGAATAGTTTCATGTGGCTGCCTTTGGTTTCCAAAATGGAAGGTATTAAACTCTGGGAGAGTTGCTGTTTCCTGCTACTTTTGTGATTTAGTCCAGCGATTCATGATAAAAATGTGAAGTTTACACATATATGTGCAAAATCTCTTTCTACTTAATTGACTACATTTGGGGGTAATTGTCTTGTAGATTGGATACTCCAATGCATTTTAAAGCCTGGTTGGAGCTAATGTACTGCACAGTCCAAAGATTCTCATGTGGTTATTTGTAATAAAATATTTTCTCCCATTTGATACCTGTTTTAGGGCCTAAAGTGTGAAATGATTAGTTCTACTTAAAGATAAAAATCAGTGGTAACTGTATGCATAATATTGCCCTGCAGGTGTTGATCTCTTAATTTATATTTTTCCTACATGGTGCTTAAGAATTCAGTTGTCAGGTTGAAAAATAGACAAGCGAGATGACAATCTATTTTAAATAAGTCTTTAAACTTGGAAAGTTATGGCAGCAATCTCAAGATTATAAAATTGTAGAAGTGAACAGCATAGGGTCCAAAAAGTCTGTCTTATGTGGTCTCTGGTATTTCTTTCTGCATTAAAGACATTCTAGAAAATGCAGACAAGTTTATCAAAGAAAATAAAAAAAGGATTATACTCTTCCATTTAGTGGAATTCCACAACTTCTTATGTTTCAATGTATTTCTTTCCAGTCTTCTTCTATGCATATATCCTATTACGGAAATGAGATCATGTTTTACTTATTTGGCAAAAACATATTGAATTCACGGGGCACTTGAGTGGCTCAGTCAGTTAAGCATCTGCCTTTGGCTCAGGTCATGATCTCAGGGTCCTGGGATTAAACATCCAGCTCCCTGCTCAGCAGGAGTCTGCTTCTCCCTCTGCCCCTTCTCCTGCCCCTCCCTCTGCTTGTGTTCTCTCTTTCTGTCTTCTCTCAAATAAATAAAATCTTTAAAAAATATATATTAAATTCTTACTGTGTGACAGGCATTGTTCTAGACGCTGAGGATACAGTGGTGACTGAGACTGACGTTGGCCCTCCACTCTAATAGGAGAAACTAGACAGTAAGCAGTTCAGTTGCAGTTCAGCATCTTAAGGGATTTGATGGGGGAAATATGGCATGCTATGAGAGCACCGGAGTACTATCTTATAATCATATGTGCTTCTTACACTTGAAAAAATAAATGTAGGGGAAGCTAGTTATCTCTTGCCTCCTGAATGATATGTTAGAAACAGCCTCCTCCTATTTATTGTGACTTGTTTATTGTTCTTTTCTGCCATTCTCAGTGTACTAGAATCTCCTTACTCTGCCCCAATTCTTATACCTAGCCCATTGGCAAAAGGGAGACTTTCTTTGTTTCCCTATCTTTTCTGGGAGCAAGCGAGATTCTCGATGGAATAGTTGGAACCAGTTTAGCCCAACCCAATGGGATGGATGGTTTCCATTTGTAATATCAGTGTTACCATATCAGAGCTTCTGGACTTTGGCAGTGTTTCTTTTGGGGAAATGAGAAGTTTGAAACGAAGAGTTTGGTGAGTATTTTCTGGGCAACCTGGTCTGGTATATGTATTAGTTTTTTGTTGCTATGTAACAAATTTCTCCAAAACGTAGTGCTTTGAACAATGGTATTTATCATCTCACAGTTTCTGTGGGTCAGGAATCTGGGAGCAGCTTATTTGGGTCCCCTGGCTCAGGGTCTTTATAATGTTGTAATCAGTGTGTAGCTGAAGCTGCAGTCTTATCTGAAGGCTTGACGGGGGGAGGATCTGCTTCCAACCTTATCCATGAGGTTGTTAAAGGATTCAGTTCCTTGCAACCTATTGGACTGAGGACCCCAGTTCCTCATGGGCTGTTTTTGGAAGCTGTCCTTAGTTCTTTGCCAGTGGGGCCTCTCCATAGGGCAGCTCACACATGGTAGCTGGCTTTTCTCAGAGTGAATGTGCAGGAGAGAACAAGAAAGAGAAAGGGTATAAGGAAGGCTGTAGTCACAGTGTTTAATAACCTAATCTCAGAAGCGACATCCCATCCTTTTTGCAATAATCTGTTCAATTGAAGCAAGTTGATAGGTTGAGACCACTCTGAAGGGCATGTGTATCAGGAGATGGGGATCATTGGAAACCATTTTAAGAAGCTGCCTAATGCAACATCCTTAATGGTTCTCTCCCAATTAGTATTCACACAGGACTCAGTGTTTCCTCCTTGCCAGCTCCTCCACCTTTATTTTAGTGGATTGCCTTCCATCTATAGCCTGTAACCCAATGAGGGCAGGGACCATGTCTGTGTTGTCCATGACTGCACCCTGAAGGCTTACATTTGTGGCACAAAGTGATGTTCAGTATTGAAGGAGTGGAAGAGGTGATAAATTCAATAAAAACTTTTACTTCTCTTCTCACCTGTGTCAACTGCTTGCTTCTGTTGGGTTTCCTGGACCCACCCTGTTTACTTGACCCCAAGTGACAACCCTTGACTTTAGACCTAATTCTTGCATCTCAGACCTGATTTTTGGAAGTCCCTTTGGCCCCAGAGCTCCCTTCTTCTTGCCTCCATTCTCCCTTTCCTGACCTTCTCCCATACCTAACCCAGCCTCCAGGGTCCTGGCCTTCTCATTCCAGGAAGAGAAGTATGGAATCTCTTTCCCAGAGGGAAAGATTTTGGTGGGCGATTACTATGTAAATCTCCCTTGTTATGGGTTAAAATCTGGGAAGATATGACCTGGTAACCTTGGGAGCATCCTGGGTCTCCCCTTTGATGCAAGTACCAAGGAAGAACAAACAAGGATGGCTGCTCTCATCCATTTCAAAAAGCTAAAATATGAGGGTGGCCTTTCTGGACAGTTAGATTTTGGCAAACCCTAGCTCTTCATACTCACACTCATTGATAAATATTGCTACAATGAAACTAACAGAGTTCACCATTAAATAAAAGAAATAACAGGGGCACCTGGGTGGCTCAGCCGTTAAACATCTGCCTTCGGCCCAGGGCCTGATCCCGGGGTCCTGGGATTGAGCCCCACATCGGGCTTCTCCGCTGGGAGCCTGCTTCTTCCTCTCCCACTCGCCCTGCTTGTGTTCCCTCTCTCGCTGGCTGTCTCTCTCTCTGTCAAATAAATAAATAAAATCTTAAAAAAAAAAAGAAAAGAAAAGGGGGTTGCCTTGTAAAAAAAATTAAAGAGATAACAGAGACTAGTCATTTTCAAAAGAAATTTAGAAATAGGAGATTTTCTTACTATGTTGGTTGTGATCTCTGATCTGTTGATGTCTCCTATTTGTTACTCTTCATATTTAAAGCTTCCTGGTTGACTTTTTACTTTTCTCTCCTGCCTTCTGCCCCACAGAAGCCTTTTTAGGAAGGTGTATAATAGTGGGGTACTAATAGCAGGGACTGTGGAGTTAGACTGCTTAGCTCTACCACTTACCAGTCTCATGACTTGGGCAAGTTACTTAACTTCTAAGTCGTCTTATCTGTAAAATGAAAATAATGATGGAACCTACCTTTAACATTAGGGAGTGGAATGAATGAAATGTTACACTCAAAGCACTTCATATATGGCCAGGCATACAGTAAGCATTTAATATAAGTATTAGCTGTGTTCATTGTTTGAAAACACATACTGGATGACCTCTCTGCATAGAGGTGCAGATGCAAAGTGTGAACTTGATTGAGGATGTGGTTATAAAAAAAGCAAAACAAAACTGGGCAATTCCGCTTTAGACCAGGGGTTGGCAAACTAGGACCTGAGGGCCAAGTCAGTTCCACTTCCTGTTTTTGTAAAGCCCATGAGCAAGAATGGATTTTCATTCTTTTTTTTTTTTTTTTTAAGATTTTATTTATTTATTTGACAGAGATAGAGACAGCCAGCGAGAGAGGGAACACAAGCAGGGGGAGTGGGAGAGGAAGAAACAGGCTCATAGCGGAGGAGCCTGATGTGGGGCTCGATCCCGTAATGCCGGGATCACGCCCTGAGCCGAAGGCAGATGCTTTAACCGCTGTGCCACCCAGGCGCCCCTGGATTTTCATTCTTAAATGGTTGAAAAAAAATCCAAAAGACAGCATTTTAGAGCACATGAAATACTAATGACCATGCCAATGTCCAAAAGTGAAGTTCGTAAAATAAATTAAAAACAAAGTTTAAAAATAAAAAATTGATTAAAAATAAACTAAAGTTTATATGATGGCCACATTCATTCATTTCAGCATTGTCTCAGGCTGCTTTTGTACTACATTGGCAGAGTTGCAGTAGTTGCGACAGAGACTGTTTGGTTGGCAATGACTAAAATATTTACCATCTAGCCCTTTACAGTAAAAGTTTGCTGACCCTTGCTTTAGATCAATATGCTGCTGTCTATTTCTGGCATAAAGTTGGGAGGGGTGGAGCTGGTGAGATGGGGAAGCCGAAAAGCTCTGCAACTAATCGCTTGTTGAATCTTAAGTATGCTTTCATGATATGGTGATGTCCCAGATTAGTCACATACCATATTCAGATTGAGGAAGTAACACATCCTGAGGTTGAATAGACTAAATGAGTTTCAAATTCCCTCCTCTTTTAGTTACAGAAATGGACTCTGTATAAAAATATCAAGTTATTGAATCTACTTTTTTCTGAAATAGCACACACATTAGTATGATATGTAGATTTTTTTTTTTTTTTGGTTGTTACTAGCTTGCCTTCCATGTAAGTTTATGGGATCATTATGATGAAAATATATTAGTTAAATTTCCATTAACATTAGACTGAAAAATGCAGATGAAGTGCTGTCCTGGTGCATAAAATAGACCATTACAATACATGAAATTACTCTAGTTATCATCTCAAATAATTGGGGAGACAATTGCTGACACAAAGTCAATTTTAAAACCACAGGAAATTGAAACACTAAAGGAATTTATATTCTGTATTTGTGAAAGTAAGACACAAGGATCTAATTAGAATTGACATAGTAGTAATAGTTGACTTGATATAAATTTGATTTTATGTATTAATTTTCAGTTGCTGAGTAATGATGAATTTTCTCTCCCTTGTATACATTTGTTTTTCTCCATATTAAGCTGTCATTAAGCTGTCATAGCATAAGTTGCTCATTTGCGGTTCCTCAAGTATGGGTTATATGTAGCCTTTTAAATTAGAAGTTAATAGCTCGGGGTATGAAGTCTAACAGATTATAGCTGGGTTCTAGCTTCTGTTCTGCTCCAGTTTTGACCTTGCTCCAATTTTCTTAGCTTCAGTTTCCCCATCTGTAATATGGATTCATTCACAGAATTGTATCATCAAATGGTTGTGAGATTGAGAAAAAACATGTGAAGTACTTGGTTATAGTGCATGGAATATAGTGAAAGTTTATTGAGTGTTAGATGTATTGTTATAAATTAATTAATCTTATTTAATGTTGCTAATATTAATCAATATAATTTAGATGTTCTGCCATCAGTGGGAATGTGAGAATATTATGGGCCCCACCTGTTTGGAGCCATGTTGTAGCTTGTAGCTGGTGTAGCTCTTAGAATTTGAAAGCATGGAACACCTCCTAACCACAGAACTCTTTAGCTCATTTCCTTGGGGAGTGACTCTCTCACCCATCAGAAGCATGTTTCCCCCATTTTGGGCATCTTGCCAAAGCCCCATCAGCCCATACAGATTCCTTCCCAGGGCAAAAGCTAGCACTATAGCACAAGAGATCCAAGGGCTGGGTGGTATGGAAACTTCTTAGTTCCTTTCCAGTTTTCTAAGGCCATGGCACACACAGAAAATTATAATCTTTCCCTGTCACTCTAGAGTGAGAGGCTAATGTTGACCGTGGCTAGAAATGCCTGGTTGGGGTGGTGGCATGAGAATCAATGACTTCTCAGTACACTGGTAACCCACAATCATATGGCTTTGCCATGGTGTACAGTTAGGCAGCTCCGTCTCTGAGCAGAGTCTGGATGCAGTGGTAGGATGTTAGGCTATTCAAGGAGGCCAAATTTGCCCACGGGGTAAGGGCATATTTATAGATGGTTGCAACTGGACCTGAACTTTTGGTGGGGTAGAGTGGAGGAGGAAGGTGATACCTCACAGAAGAGTGACTCTCCTTATATGACTGCTGGAATTTCTAGTGTCTTTCACATGTTCCTGCTGTATATGTGTGTGGGGGGGTTATGTTTGTGTGGAAATAAATGAAGATCGCCTAAGTGAGAGCTAACAGAGGCTATGTATTCAGAGCTGGCCATAACAAGGAATGGAGTCACCATCACTTGCATTTGACAAAGATTCTTAGAGGCAGTGGGTGGAATAGAAAATCTCAACAGTGAAAGAAGGGGAGACTTCAGTTATATATGGTTTGATTGGAGGATGTTGGCATGGGGAAGCTGCAGGCAGGCTAACTAGAAGCAAGGCATCCTATGTGATTTGTTTTGGAGAGAATATTTGGTTTCCTTTGGTTGGTCCTGAGTTAGAAGCCAGAATAAAAAAAATAAGGAAATTGGCAGTCATTGACCAAGCCTGACGTTGCAGACTGGTTGAGCAGAGTTTTTGAGGCAGAATTCTACTGTCACGGCCACCCATGTCCATTCGTGTATTCAGTCTTTCATTTCTCTCTTTCATCATTCTTTTGCTTGTGACTTGCTGACCAATTCATGGGAGGTTAGAGATTCAGACCCTCCCCTGACAGAGATGGTCCAGTTTTCTCCATAGACAATTGCATTGCAAGATCTTCTTGACATTTTTGTTGTATTTCAGAGCAGTCCTTTGACCACTATGATAGAGTGAAAACACTTAACAGTCCTTATAAGTTGCTTCAGAACCAGAAACACGGATTGCTTAACCCAGGCCAAGAGAATAAATTCCATAGGCCTTGAGAATCAATCTTAGGAAGGCAGGTAACTGTTTCCTTAAGGCACTGTTTAGCCTATTTTGCCTTTTCTGTTTCATGGATCCATGTGTAGCAAGCAACATTGGCAATGGCACAGACACCACCATCACTTAGCCAAAAAGAAATCTAGAGCAATGCAATTTCATCACTGCTTATGCCATTGAGTTGAGACTGATCTGTATTCATCTGGAGTAGAAGTGGTATTATTAATAATGTCTGCCAGAGTTAGTCATTAATTTCTTACAGATGTTTCTATTTGTAAGATTCCCATCATTGGGAGTACTGCTCTGATTGTTTGCATAAACAGTGAGTCAGTCATTTCCCCAGGTAGAGTGCCTGAATAATCAAGGGTGGCCTCATTTTGGAGTGCATGTCCAGCCTTGGTGATATATAGAATTAGAGGCTTTGTGCATGGACAGGTCTTGGAATATTATTCCTAAAGTTCATGAGGTATTAGTTTGAGGCAAACAGGATCAGGCATCTTGGCTGCAGAAGGAGTGGTAGGTGCTTGTGAAGATACAGGATAGAAGGAGTTGTTCATAACATGAAGCATCACATTAGTTGGGTTAGGCATTTGAATTTCTAAGAGTTTCCTTCAGGTGGCAAATATTTGGACCCTTACTTTAGGAAATTTGTTGAATTCAAATGTGAAATTACCTAGGATTGGAACAACAGATTGTAATAATTCGTTTTTTTTTTTCCCCTCCTCTGGGAGAGAGGGTACTAGTAGAATCACAGATTGGTTTGGTTAAGGTCATTTGGCCACATAGTTGTAAGTAGAAGTGCCACTGACTATAACTCCCAGTGATCTCATTTGATGAGACTGAAATTGTCCAGAGGACTATATCATGGGTATCTAGTGATGGATGGCAGTCAGTAACACTGAGGAAGTGGCTACTGTTTAGGATGATTAAGAATGAACATTTTCTTTCCTAACAATTACAATACAGAAGAAAGAGAAGAGAAAAAATGCTATCATGGGTGGACAACAACCAGGGGTCTATAGGGAAAGAAAAATGATTATAAGGAGTCAGATGAAAAACAAAACAGGAATTAGATAGGTTCTGGAAGCGCCCTTGAGTGGAAGCTGTCCCCTATTTGAGGTTGTCATCTTGTTGCAGAGGTCTTGGGTCAGCTGTCTACTTCTGAGAATCAGCCACTTCTAGGGGGTCCCAGAGAATCCTCAGTTTGAGGTCCCCAGGTTGGAGTAGCATTCTAATTCTGTGGAATTCTGTGTCTCTAGTTGTGAAGCATGAGCCCAGGGACTGACTCCTTGGAGTTTCACTGCTGTATTTGTTGTTAATAGTACCAGATAATGTCTCCTCCAGCAAGGTTCAAGAGCGGTTTTTCTCTGATGTTTCTTTCAATTGAGAAATCTTATTGAAGATCATGGAGAGGCTGTTTAGGAAGATGTTGTAGAAAGGAGGCCTTCACCTGTTGGAGATAGGGCTGGCTATAGTACATGAGTCCCTTGCGATATTTTGCCATGTCTGCGACTAGCAGGACAGAATCTAGTATTTGAAGTATAATCCCTAAACAGATGGGCTTTTCAGTTATTCATTCATAGGAGAATAATGTGTCCCCAAGGAAGTGGACCACATTGCCATATGGGTTAGTGGGAGTACCTTTGGCCAAGATGAAAGAGCCACTGTCAGATCAGCACCTTCTTTAACTCCTGGATGTTGTCGACAGTTACTTTATAGCTTATTTTGAAAATCTCCTATAGTTTCATCTTTTCTCATCTTCAGGATGATTGAACTGTGGTCCAGTCTATCTTTATTGGAAACATTTTGAGTATGGCTTTTTAGAAGATTTTGCCCTACTTTTCAGGCCTTTTGTTGTATTTTTTTTTTTTTTTACCCTCAGGTTTATTGTGAAAAGAGAGATCCTGTAGGTCTTTTCCTACAGTCCAATTAACTTTTGCTACTCAGAATTTAGATTCCAACAAACATGCGTACAAGTTGACAAAAACCTGGTAACCCTGGATCATATGCATTCAAAAGAATTCTGAATTCTTCTGTGAATAGTTGTTGGTCTTGTCTGGATTTAGGAAAACCCTTCGTATGGCTCTTATTCAGCTTGGGTCTGAGGTTTAAATTCTGTAGTTGCCTAAATACCAAGTTCTTGGATGGAATGCATCCTTAGACACAATTGGCATCTTGGGGTTATTGGGAAAAGGTAGAGGATTGTGCAGATAGAGCAGAAGGATAAGGGGAAAGAGGAAGCCTGGCTATAGGGAGGCAAATGGAGGACGGGGCAGGGGAAGATTTACTAGGGACATGAGTCTAGTTTGTTGTTGCTTAAGATGATTAAATTGTTCATTAGCTTTGGCCAAAAAATCTTTCAGTGGCAATTTTAAAATCAGAATTTTGTTTGGAGGCCTCTACCTGCCAATAAAAAAATGCTGCTGTGTAAGGATGGCTTCTAGTGCTATGGGAGCACATGGGAGGGTTGCTCAATTCTATGGTTTGGACTGGGTGGGGCAGGAAGCCTTCCCTGGCTGGTGATGTGTGGAGCCCCCAGAAGATGTAATTAGATGGGCCAGTGGGGGCAGAGGTCCATGGAGGGTGTCAGAAGCCAAGTGAGCAGGAACACTTACTCTTCCTAACACTAGTTAGACCTTGGGGTAAGAGGGGAATAGGTCAGCTGGAACCTCTGTTGCCTTCACTGAGATGAGGCCTAAGAAGGAGGAACAAATCTGTATGTTAGAGACAAAGAAGATATGTATATTTTTCTTTCTAGTCTCTTTCATGTTCACTTGTGAACACAAGTGTACCCACACACATGCACATGCATTCATGTACAGCATACACACACACAATAAACAAAGGCTTCAAATGTAGGAGGTCCTCAAAAACCCAACTAATACTAGCTCCTGTAATCTGGGAGGAAGTTTTAGTTTCTACATTCCTTAAATGAAGAATTCTAATCCCTACCTTCCAGCTCTGTTTAAAAGATTACATAAGGTAACATACATTCAGTGTGGCACCCGATGTATATTAACTGCTCAACAACCGTAAGTTCTCTTTGAACTGTAGAGTAAGTGTTGTTCAACCTTAGTGATCACTCAGTATTTTTATTTTCTTCTGTGTCAACTCATTTAAAAAAATGCTGCCCATTGGGCCTGAAAAATCCCCCCCCATGGCACCTCTCAAATAAACAATTTTGTTTAATCAAATGTTTTCTAGATTGTCCAGCGAAGGTGGCATTGGTGAAAGGAGGCGAGATGGGTGCAAGAATTAGGATTGTAATGAAAGTTCATGTAAGAAGCAGGGGCTTTTCCTGGAGGAAGAGAGGAATTAGATTTTGATGACCCCATGAGAGCTGGCAACAGTTGGTTGAAAGCAGTGCCTGTGTACTTAGTGTCTTGGACCTTCAACCTGACAGTTGTCTGCCTTCCATTGCAGACACGATAATGTATGCCTCCCTAGTAAGAAGACTAGAGAGAATGATCTTTCTGTATTAAAACCAAACTCTTAGGACCAAAAATGGAGATGGCAGGAGAATCTTTACCAGTTTCATTGGTGACTCACAGAAAAGCTTGCCCAGATGGACACTGGTCTAGTGAGAACCACAAAATCACCACTCTGTGAGACTGGCTCAAACAGTAGGTTCATAGGGCCTAGTACCTGTGTTCTATACTGTGATTCTTTTTATGGCAAACAATACTTTTAGATAGCACAATAGAAAATAGAAGGATGAAAGAGAAAAAAAAAGAATGGCATGAGTCCTCTGAGCAGATGGGAACCAATAACAAGATCTGGGTATTACCAAATGGAGAACAAATAGCCAAGAACTCCATGCAAAGAGAGTGGTGGTCAGACCCAGTGCTGACTCACCACATTGAAAGAGAGTTGACAAGCTGTGACAGCAAGGCAAAAGGGACCTCCTTGGGTACCACACCTGGGGGTCAGCAAACATTTTCTGTAAAGGCCCAGGTAGTAAATATTTTAGGCTTTTCAGGCCAGACAGTCTTTGTTGTGACTGTATGAAAACAGGTAGAGATAATATATAAATGTAAAGGAGAGCCTGTGTTCTAGTAAAATTTTATTTATGCATGCTGGAATTTAAATTTTATATAAATTTTATATGTCATGAAATTTCACTCTTTTAATTTTTTTTTCAACCACTTGAAAATGTAAGAACTGTTCTTGGCTAATGGGCCATACAGAAACATATGGTGGGTTGGATTTGGCCCTTGGGCCATAGTTTGCTATTCCCGGCTTAGTAGGGAATGGATAAATTCTCACATGGGTGTAATAGAGCAACAGTAAGAGTAAAAGTAATAGCAGCCAATAGTTGACTAAACACTTAGGTCAAAGTACAGGTGTCAGATGTGGTTTTAAGCATTTCAGATAAATTATCTCATTTATTCTCTTGATAACATTATGAAGTAGTACCATTATTCCTCCCATTGTTCAGATGAGGAAACAGAGGCTCAGAGAGAGGCTCAATGAGTGGTGGAACCCTGGGAGTCTTCCTCCAGAGTCCTTGCCTGCATTATTAGCTCTGTCGACCACCAAGACACATCATCATAATCAGACACATTGAAGTGGTCAGGGGCTCACTCAGTGAAGGAGAAAGCAGGCAGCACTAGATGCCTAGGGACCCCCTCTGCCAGGCTACCAGGATGTGCCCTGACTCCCAACAGGAGAAGGTCACTGCTTATATCTTATTTTTGTCTTGTTTAAAGTTTTAGTGTTTTTTTTTTTTTTAAACATTTTATTTATTTATTTATTTTACAGTGAGATTGAAAGAGAGAGCAAGAGAGAGAGAGTGAGAGCAAGAGAGAGCACGCACAAGCAGGGGGAGGGAGAGGGACAAACAGACTACCCTGAGCGCGGAGCCTGACTCTGGACTTGATCCCACAACCCTGAGATCATGACCTGAGCCAAAATCAAGAGTCCGATGCTCAACCGACTGATCTACCCAGGCACCCCTAATGTTTTGGTGTTTTTAAAATGACAATTATTCTTCCTTTTCCAGATATAAAAGCAGCATGACACAAGCTCATTATGAAAAATTGAGAGAATGTAGAAAATCTTGGAAAAGAAAATAGGATCCCCTGCATCTTGCCATCCAGAATTAATTCCTGTTAGTAGTTACAATATTTCATTCCTGTCTTTCTCTCTCAGTAGTATTTTATGTACATATTGTACATCTTTTTAACAGCTTTATTGTAATATAATTTACATACAATTCACCCATTTAAAGGGTACAATTTAGTGGGTTTTGGTATGTTACATTGTTAAATTTTAAAAATCATGGTAAAATATATATAACACAAAATTCATCATTTTAACCTTTTTTAAGTGTACAATTCCATGGTGTTAATTATATTCACAGTGTTGTGCAGCCATTGCCACTATTTCCCAAACGTTTTCATTGCTCCAAACCGAAACTCTGTAACCATTAAACAATAACTGCTTACTTCCCTTCTTCCCAGCCTCTCCTAGCCTCCGGTCTACCTTCTGTCTCTATGGATTTGCATGTTCTAGATATTTCATGTAAATGGAATCATATATTTTGTCCTTTTGTGTTTGGCTTATTCACTTAGCATAATGTTTAAGTTTCATCCATATTGTAGCATGTGTCAGATGTACATATTGCGTTGTAGCCTACTTTTTAATTTAACAGCATGCTGTGAAAATGTTCCTGGGTAGGCAGGGGCTAGACAGTAGAAGAGTGGGCTGAGTTTTATAAGCCATGCTGTAGAGTTTGGATTTCCTCCTGTGCGCAATGAGGGAATGGCAAAAATTTTTTTCTTGTCCTTTTCTTAAGCTGGGGGATGACAAGATGAGATTTCCGTTTCAGAAAGAGCACCCCGGCACAGGTATGGAAGAGGCCTGGGACTTGGTGATTTTGGTCTCAAACTTGAGTAAACAGAGTTGCGCATAGTGTTTCTAAAAGTGCAGATTCCCTGGCCCCACCTTGAAGTCCTCACTCAGGGTGGACTGAGGGTGGGAACCTGCATTTTAAAATCTGTGTCTTGGTTGATTGTTATGCAGATGTTCCTGGACTTTATTTTGAGAACTATTGGACTAAAGGTTGGAACACTAATTTGTAGTTTTTCTCAATTTGTTTTTTAAAATTTCAATGATAGGTAAAATGTTTTTCTATTTAAAGTGAAACAAAACCACTCTGTAGTTGCATCTTTTTTTAAGGCAAGAATATTAGCACTTGGGGATTTGTTTTGACTAGAAGAAACACCTGATGTTGCAGTGTCACTGCCTGATGACTTCTGCCTCTAACTGTATAAATTCTCTTTTTCATTAAATCAATCGGGTACACCTTGCTTGTACCAACATGGGTTTTAAGCAACTTTGTGTAAGGAACCTACTTTACCGTTCCCTCCTATGTCCCATGGTATTTGGTTCTGGAGTGGACAGTCATGAGTATTTAATGAAGTGATTTGAAAACAAGGGATTAAATTCTAAGGTTGAAATATTGTGTGTTTATTTTTCTTGCTGTGAATGGCTTGTTCAAATTGAAATTCAGCAAATCTCTTTTTTGAAAAAATGGCCATTTTTATTCATCAGGAATTTATTCCTAAGGCTTGATTACACATTTAATCTATTTCTCGTTATAGTCCTTCCTACTCTGCTCTGTTCTCTACTCCTTAATGAATCACCATCCACAGATTCAGTTCCTTTTTTTTTCATATCATAAAATTATTCTGAAGAAATGATACTCATTATACTGCCATATAGACTGACTACTGTTTGTTTTTATATGTGGCTGTCCTAAAAACCAATTGCAGCTATCCTGTTTACCTCTCGCAAGGGACAGCAGGATATGAGGAGACAACATCCTCCATTAGGTGGGTTTGCCAATAGGTGGTCAGATTTTTGAGACACCAAGAGAGCTCAGACTCAAATACCCTAAGAAAGCCTGTACTGTAAGGAAGGAGAAGCCTTCCAGCTGTTGGGTGGAGCTTCCAGAGTGGGATCCCTCTGTTCCAGTGGGGCAAGCGTTCTCATGGGAGGAGGATGGCATCTGTTAGGAAGAGCCCACTGTCACCTCCTTGCAGAAGTAAATAACTAATTGTCCCTTCTGAATAGGCTTGTATGTAACCGTTCTTGAATTTTTGTAGGAGAAGAAATAATTCAAGGTGCACTGGAGACACTCACACAACAGGAGCAGGCTCTGAGAATGGAACCATAAGAACCATCTATCCATCAACCAAATCAGTAATTTAGAGTGCTCCAGAACCAGGGTGTGCCTGGTTTATCTTTGATCTTTCTTTCCTCAAGGGGGTTTTGAGCCTACCAGTGTGGAAGGGGCTCATTTACCTGAGGACTTTGGTTCTGGACCTTGGGAAAAGCAGCATCTTGGAATGGAAGGTGTAAGAAGCCCTGGTTCCCAGTCCCCACCCACTTCCCTCCCCTCCACACCCACTCCAAAGTGCTATATGAGGCTGTGAGTATCTCCCTTATTTTGGTCTTTATTTTCCTGATCAATAAAGCAGGAGGAGGTTGGGCAATATGATCTCTGAGGAACCTGGCAGCTCTAACACTAATACTAATCACTCCTTGGTTTCCTGGTAGCTTGCGGACCTTTCTTCTGTGTTTACTCTGGTTTTGGTTGACCAATGTCCTTCCTTCCATTTGGCAGGAAATAGAGTGTTTGGTCTTTATCTTGTCTTTATTGGGAACTCTCCTGAATCCCCCTGACGGAGGATTGGCTGGACTTTAAAGTTCTCTCTGCATCAATAGAAATATATCACTTTCCTTTTTATAGTAGTGGTCTGTATAATTGAAGGAGAAGTTTTTTTTCCTTTGAGACCTTTAATTTCTGAGTATGAGTCATGACTTGCAGCCAGCATCACGAGAGCAATATTGAGGATAACAAGGAAGTTGTGCTGTTATTTTAGGTCTTACTGTTTTCTGGGTTGTACCCTGGAACCCATACTGCTCATCTATATATGATTTATGGTTTATGAGGAAAATATAGAAAACTAACCCTGTGTGAATGACTCCTGTCCCTGTAGCAATATGTACCATTTTTACTACCCATGTTGTCTTGGCTGACCGTGTTTGCTCTAAATGATGGTGCTGGATCACTTCTTGAAATCCTGTGAGTATCCTGTGGTCCAATGGTATCACCTCTAAACCAAACTAATTGTGTTTGTTTTTATTTTTTGGTCGCTTTCAATGAAATTTCTTATTCCATGGAGTTAAGTTCCTCTTAACACATAGAATATCGAGGCTTACCTTTTACATTTTGGCTTCTGTTAATGTCTGTCAGAGACCTTGTGCTAATCTCCATCATTTTCACTTTTTTGAAACTTTCTGTTTTCCTTAATGGTCTAAACCAAATATGCTATTGGCTTGTTTTGTTTTAAATTCTGTGTTCTAAATATCAAGAATCCTGTACTGCTCTTATTTCTCTTGAGGGATGTTTTTGCCTGGGTAGACCTCCTTTGAGAAGGTATCATCTTTTATTCCATGTGTTTCATGTCAGCCTGTGATATCCTTATCTCCCTTTTCTCCACCCATGAGTGTGCCTTAAATTCACCCCATTGTCCTTCTTCATCCTCTCTACTCTGTCCTTTTATAGCAGCTGCCTTGCTGGTCTCCTTATGCCTGCAACTGGTCTACAGAATCCACTCCACATTCTATAGCATGGCTGAAAGACTTCACTATCAGTCCCTAGTCTACCCCTCCAGGTTGCTCTCATTTGCTTCACAGCTCAGTCATCTTACTACCTCCAATGTGCAAGGATCTTTCCTATGTCTGTGCTTCTATTTTCATGATAACCCCAAGCCTGAATGCCTGTTTCCTTTTTTTCTGGCTGGCAAACTCTTATTCATCCTTTAATACCCAACTCTTGCATTGCCTATTCACTCCTGGACTGAGTCCTTTCCTCCTTGGATCTCCCATGACACATTGTTTTTAGTCTTGGAAAACATGTTTTCACATGTATCATTATTACTTGCTTTTCTCTTTCCTTCCCATTATAGTATATGCTCTTTGAGGACAAGAACAAACCTTAGTTTCTTTATAGAGGGCCTCCCAGCCTGTCACAGAGCTTGGAGAAGTGGCAAGGGCTATTAGGAAGAGTTTTGTTACCAGAAGGGTAGGGTCTAGATTGTGACTCAACACTTACCAGCTCTGTGGCCTTGGGCAAGTCACTTCATCTGGCCTGATTTGTGAAATGGGAATAAGGATATGTACTTCACATGTTGATTATCAGATTAGAGACAACAAAACTAAGAAGATAATTAGTGTATCTGGTGTAGGGCAGCTCACAGTTTTGTTGTGTGAATAATCAACTGGTGCTGCTCTTTGATACTTTCTCTTACATCCTCATTATCTTAGGTCTGTCTTTTTCATTTTTACTTTTTTCCTGAACTCATTTCTGAGATGTGTATTCTTGGCATGGATAAGCAGGTTCGTTTGTGGGAGGGTGACGAGAAGTGGAGAAAGAAAAAAGGAAATTGAGAAACTGCCTTCATTTGGACAGCGATGATCTAATTTTAACTTGACAGTTGTTCTGCGATAGACTCCCCAGTCTGGTTAGATAGATGAGGCATGAGGATCATGTGGTGGAGTTTTTAGGAAATATGCCAGAATTTGCACATATACACATCTTTGCAAATTCATGTACACGTGCACACATGTTGAAATGAATTTCTGCTGAGTCAGCCCCTTGTCAAGTGTCACCTTAGACCATGCACTCTTTCCAGTAATTTTATTGCTCAGCATTCTCTTTGAGTTCTCCTTTCAGAGCTGCATATTCTTTAGAATCTCCTCAATGATAACAAGCTAACATTAATAATAACACTAATATCACAACTTATAGGTATTGAATCCTTACAAGGAATGAGGCAGCATATTAAATTACATTTAATATGAATTTACATGGATTTAATATGTATTTACATGGATTAACTCCTTCCACCCTCATAACAAGCTCATGGGGTGGGCATCTTCATCCCATATTGTAGATCAGGATAACAAGTCTGTGAGAGGCTAGTGGCTTGCCCACATCCACACTTTCTAAGTGTCAGAGTTGAGATGGGACCCAAGGAGCCTGGCTTTAGTTCCCATTGGCTCACTCCATTAGCCTGAGTGTGCATCTACCGCACAGTTTTGGATGTAATTGCTTTTTGGAAACTGAGCTCTGTCTGTTGCATTAGGTGGTAGTTGTATTATATTACCTGCACTGAGTATGTAAGCTAGATTGAAGTATGCTTTTGATTTATTAACTATTTCATAAACTTGATTGTGGATCAAAAACAAATCTAGGAAGACTACCGTTTTAGATAATTCCAATTTAAATGTGTCACAGTGCCTCTTTTACCTTATGCTAATAACTATCTGGAAGTTTAAAAGAATGTGTATGTAAAGCAAAACAATAGACAGTATGGCTGTTATTCTGTTTCATGTGGTTTAAAAAAATCTTTATATAAGAGGAATGAGGAAGGTGAGGACTAGTGTTTGGGCTGGTTGCTTTAGAAATATTGTTTCATTTAATCAGGACTGGTGCCGAAGTCATTTTTGTTCTCATGTTGTAGATGGGGAACTTGAGGATTAGTGAAGTTCAAGGTCACTCCAACAGTAAACTAGTTTTCTGACTCTAAAACTCATGTTCTCTTCACTGGATGACATATCAGCCCATGGGAGAACAAGGATTTATTCCTTTGTAATCAGGACCCATTTTCCCCTTTTCTCTGCTCTGCCAGCGTGGGGCTTGTCTTTATCTAGTATTTGCAGAATTAGGGCAGAAGAAGTCTTCTGGAGGAGAGAATGTTGTATGAGGACGTGTTTTAATATGGCAGCTTGGTGCCTCAAAATAGAATCAGGCACACCTGGCGTGGGGACTATAAATGAAAGGGGCTCTGGGAAGTGATTTCCTTGGTGCTTGCAATATTTATTTATAATTAAAAAAATTTCATTTTGGGGCATGATGTATTGAATCCCTTGGATCATTCATTCTGCTGGATGTAATGGCTCATTAAAGTTTAACAATGAAATATGAAATCAGGCCTTCTGAAATGACCCTTGATCTTTAGTTTGCTGAAATGTTTTCTGTCTGTTCAAAGCAGTGAGAGGCAGAACTCTCTATGAGACTTGTATCGGAAGGCTAGAAGCTGCTGTGACTTTGTAAATACCTCCTATGGATGCACAAGGGTAGCAGAACAGCCAAGACACCAGTACTGCGTTCTGCGTGCTCACACTGGAGAGGTTTTGGTTCCAGCTTCAGTAAGTCTGATCATATACAGGTTGAGCAGGTGGAAATGCATCTCTGGAGTCAGCCTGGGTTTAAATCTTAGCCTACCAGCCAAGGTATACAGCAAGATAACTTTGTGAAATTCTTTCACTTCTCAAAGCACTTCCACTCAAATGGGAGTAGTATTGGCCTCTGCCTTGTGGGAGGATTGTTGTAGGATCTTTGGGAAACATAGACAGAGTCTGGCTTCTAACAAGCCCCTGGTACAGGTTGCTGTTACTGTGGGTAGGTCTAGACTGTGTACAGTGCTGGGAGGGGCATTGCCAAGGTCTTGTAGCCCATTGACTGTATATAGGTTAATGTTTCTTACAGGCCTGTGGACAACCTGTTCTCATAACTGCTGGTGAGCTAATTTTTTTTTTTTTCATTTTTAAATGACTGCTTTCACACTATCATTGCAGGCAGAGTTGAGAGGTTGAGACAAAGAATGTGTGGCTTTTAAAGCCTGAAATATTTACTATCTGGCCATTTACTAAAAAGTTCACTGAGGCTTGATTTAGTGCCTAAGAAAGACATAGGCGTGAGTTCCAGCTCCACCATTTACTAGCTGTGTGATCTGGGTCAAGTTACTTTCCCTCTGTCTGTCTGTCTGTCTGTCTGTTTCTCTCTCTCTCTCTCTTTTTTTAACTTTTCCTCTCTTAACCTCAATTTTCTCATAGGTGAAGTAGGGGTAATGACGTGGCATAGGGAAATTAAATCAGGTGAGTTATATAAAGATTTGGGCATGGTATCTGGAACATCATAAGAGCTCAACAAACAGTTGCCCTGATACCCACCATTCAGAGAATACTGTGAGACTATGTTGGCTGAATTTGGTCAGGGTTCGCTTCTTAGAGGAGGTAGAACTTGATTTAGGCCACTGGGTTTTGGAGAATGTGCAGAATCTGGATAAGCAGACACCAAGAAAGAAAGGGAAGTTCATAATAAACACCCCACATGTGAGAGTAAATGCTAAGCCAGTGTAGATGGAATGAATAAAGAGAGAGGTAGATCTTGAGGTCTGGGCTGAGGAGTCAGATGTGAATGAATGAATGAAAGGGTATAGACAGATGCCAACTAGATGCTCACTCACATTCCAGACCAGATCGTGGCCCAGGGCTTAGTCTACCCATATGAGCTCACCCATCCCACAGAACCAGGCTAATGCTGAGATCAACTTTACCCCCAGGCAACCTTACTCCAGTCCTGGTACATACCTGTATTGCTGTTTTCTGATGCTGTTTGTCATGTGCTCAGGGAGCTCAGGGGTAATCTTCAAATTAGTCTAGGAAAATTATGTTTGAGAAGTTAAGTCTGTTCTTTCAGAGAATTCCAAATGTGACTATTAGTGATTTTGGGGTTCCCTACTGCTTTGAATCTCTCATACCCCATTAAAAATAATCTGTGGCTGATTGTACAAAGCAGCCATTGTCTTTCACATCCAGTGTGGATTTGATTCTGCGAGAGGTGGAGAACAGCAGGAGCTAATGGCTTTGGTTTTCTGGCCCTGCTGACTCTGCTGGGTTGCAAGGCCGTCTGATTCACTGGGCTTCTGTGTACAGCCTCACTAATTGGGTATAATCAAGACACTCCTGAGGAATTTCAGAGGCGGCATTGTCCTGTCCGGTCTGATTCATCTCCCCATGGAAAGTATATTGCTTGAGCAGACAGAACAATTTTGGAGCCCTCTTAGCAGTGTAGGCATGGTCCCAAAGGTTTTAGGTTATTTTGGAATTCAGTGGACTTGTGTTTTTGTTTATCTGGGAGTGAAAGATAAACCAGACTGTACCCTGAGATTGGGTTACAGAGGCATGGAAATTATAAAATGTGGCATTTCCCTGCTTGGTAGAAAATTCATTGGGATGGTCATTTGACTGTCTGGACTGCAGGTTTAGATTTCTATATGTTGAAAAATGGGATAATAGCTCCTTCTTCCTAGAATTATATATACGCAGCTGCTACTTGTGGTAACAAACTATGGGGACTCTTTCATCATTCACCAAATACATCTTACATGCTATAGAACAATGTTCTCTTCCCTTAACAATGGTTTGTGATTTTAAAAAAAGGATCATTTTTGGAACCTAGTCCATTTTGTACGTCCTTGGCTTTCATGTGCTTAAGGGGTGAGTGTTGTATAAGGAAATAAACACCTTCTAGTCCTTGGCATTTGTTGATGCTTTTGGGTCTATTTGTCACAATCTTGCATATTGTTTTGTTTATCAGATTTTTCTAAACCAAGGATTTGTTTGCTAATTCAAGTATATGGGTGCTAGAGGCTGCTCTGGGTGGGGCTGTATTAATTTTAGAAGGAAAGTACTCTTTAGCAAATTCAAAGTAGAAGCTTGTAATTTGGAGGGAATATGTTAATTATTGAATAAATAACTCTTGTAGGAATAAAGCCTGCTATGTCTTCGAAACAAACTTAGATTAAGTATAAGCTGGGAAAGGTAGGGTGATGAGGAACTCATGAAGTCCCTGCTTTGATGGCATGTAGGTTTATCTTTGGAGAGTTAGGACAAATACATACAAATAATACAAATACAATAATACAAATACATACACTGTTGACACTTTGGGCTGGGTAGTTCCTTGTTGTGGGGGCTGCTCTGTGCATTGTAAGAGATTTAGCAGCATCCTTGGCCTATACCCACTAGATGCCGCAACACCCTCTCCCTAGCCATGACAATCAAAAATGTCTCTAGACGTTGCCAGATGTCTTTTGGAGGGCAGAATCACCCCTGGTTGAGAACTGCTGATGTAGATTATAATCCGAGTACCAAGCAACGTGACGTGGACCACTGATGCCCAGCTGAGGAGCCATATGGGGAGGGCTCTGAGGCTCTGCAAATGGTTGCCAATCCACATTATCTGTGGAGAGAATAAATGTTTGCACATGTATGTACTGTGTTCTGCAAATATTTGTAGATTCTATTGAGGGAAAAAATTACAAATGTATTTAAAACTGTTACTGAACTCAAAGTAGCTTTTGGCTATTTTGTATTTTCTTACTCAGAAGATACTAAAAATGCAGCTGGTGATGTTTAAGTGCCTAGTCTGGCTTTGAATGTGGACTCTGGAGTCAGACTGTCCAGTACCTGCCACTTAATTAGCTGTCTGACTTGGGCTAAGTGTCTTAGCATCTCTCTGTGTCTCAATTTTCCCATCTGTACAAAAGGAATAATATTTGCACTTAGTATCATTGGGAGGATTAAACGAGATATTGCATATATGGTTTCCAGTATAATGAGTACGCATTTATTTATTTTAGGATATATGCGGTGTTTTGACCCTCATATTCTGGAAGCCATTAGTTTAGATTTTAAGTGCTATAAGACCAGAATGGGAGGGGGGAGGGGATAGGCTCTTTGGGAAGCTTTCATGAAAGAAATCAAATTGAGAGGGTTAGAGGGTTATGGAACTGTATTTGCGTACCACTCAGTATCTAGTTGCTTAGGCCATTGGGTCATAGGAGGTAAAAAAGTGGGTCCAGGAATTTCCAACTTTTGGAGACCAAATGAAATTGAGTGTGGTGGATAGACTCTAATGTGGCCCTCATGATCCCCACTTCTTGGATCCATGCTTTTGTGTGATCCTCTGTATAAGGTGGGGATCTGTCACTTGTTTCTAACCAATAAAATACAGCAAAGATGATGGTATGTATGCGATTGCAATGCCTGTATTGCAAGGAGTCGCTCATTTTTGCTACCTTTGAAGAACATTGTTATGTTGTCAGATACCTAGGGAAAGGGCTATGTAGCAAGGAGCTGCCGGTAAGAAACTGAGGCCCTCAATCTGGTAGTCTGCATTGAATTGAATGCTGACAATAGACATCCGAGATAAGAAATGGAGTCTTCCCTCAGCTGAGCTTCAGAGGAGCATCCAGCCCTGGCTGACACATTGATTGCAGTCTTGCGGAAGAACAAGTTTAGTCATACCTGGACTCCTGACCCACAGAAACTATGAGATAAATATGTGTTGCTTGCAGCTGCTAAATTTGTGCTAATATTGTTATGTAGTAATAGATAACTAATACAGTGAGTGTGATATAGAGATGGATGACCAGGCACTCTCACCAGACAAAGACCCTTTAAACTCACATGTTCAAGTCTGAACTTGCTACCTTCCCCCAATCTTATCCTGTGTCCCTTTCTTAGGGACTGTTTCTAGCATCCCAACCCAAGCACAACCAAACTACACACTCTGAAGCTCTCCTTGATTCCCTTTTCCCTCATCATAACCCCTATTCATATTGGTCCCAAATTCCTACTGATTCTCTCCCCCAAGTGTTTCTTGACTCAGTTCTCTCCTTTTCATTCTCCCCATCCATACACTAGTTTAGGTTATAGCAGTAGTCTCTTGACTTACCTCCTTGCCTCTAGTTTATATCTCTCTCCAATCTGTTATCCACATTGTCTCCAGATTTTTGTTTTTTAATCCCAATCTGGACATGTAATCCCCCAGATAATGGGACACTGAATGGCTTTCCATTCCCTTCAGGATAAAATATAAAGCTCTTGCCATGGCAGGCAAAGCTCTATCCCTGATAACCTCTCTGACCGTCCTTCCACTTCTTTTCTTGGCTATCCCTCACTTCAAGACTCACATGTCGCCTCTGAGAAGAGTTCCTCAACTCCTCCTCCTGAATTGTCCCGAGTCTTCCAGGCTGAGTTCCTAGAATCCCTGGGACATACTCCATCATGGGTGGTATTAATTAATTGACTTAGTACTAGCCTGAAATTTTCTAACACATTGTGAGCTTCTTAAGGGTAGGGACTATGTCTGGTTCCCCACAGTATTTCCACCTTCTGTTGATTAGCCAGGCTCATAGTAGGGGCTTGGTAAATGTTGCATGCATGCATGCATGAATGAATGAATACACATGGCAGAGCTACATCTGTGCACTAGTTCTCCAGGCACCTTGCCACCTCCTCTAACCTCCCCAAAATAGTTCTCCTGCCTCTCTGGGTGTGAACCTTTTTCCTCTTCACATCTGTCACTTAAAGTGTGATTCTGCAGAATTTGGAAGAAAACACGTGATGAGCTGTCTAGTTTTCTGGATTGTTAGTTTTCCCTCTCTCTCTCTTTTTCTTTCTTTCCTTTCTTTCAAGTAATCATGTCCTGCAGCATGGGGCAAACTTTTTAGGGGTATGGTCTATAAATGACTTTCTGTTGCAAAGAGAGCTATTTCCTTTACTAATCTTACTGCAAGTTATGCTATCTTAAATATTAAAGTAAAGAAGAAGAAATAGTACAAGATGTCTGTTATTTTCCATCTCCTAGTAGTTCTGCTTTATTTTCCATCCCAGTATTCTGTCAATTGTTTTGACAAAGGGCAATTATTTGGTCTGTCAACTCCTGGTTTAATCTTTCACCAGGAAAGTTTTTTCTTCTCTTTTAGAATGACTGCTTTAAAGAATTGCTTGGTTTCTTTAATGGTTAAATGGGGATATCAATACCTACATTACAGAGTTGTCCTAAGAAAATAATCATACCCTCATTCATTAGATACCAAGTGCACAGGCCATGTGCCAGACGCTGTCTAGAGAAATGTGGTCTCTGCCCTCATAGAGCTGTGATGGCTACAGACTGCAGAGAGCCAGGGACATCATTGAAGAGTATCATTCTTTTTTTCTTCCCTTGCCCCTGCCTCTTCTCCCCAGGGCAGGCTTTCGAAGTAGGCAGACCTGGAATTCACTTCAGTTATGCCCTTTCCTAGTTAGGTGACATTGGGCTTGAACTCCCTAAGCCTCTGTAGCTTCATCTGTACAATGAATGTAATACCTGCTTCACAGGGCTGCTGAGAAGGTTGAGTAAGAAAAAACAGGTGAAATACTTGGCATCAAGCCTGCATGCCTAAGTCCACAATAAACGTCAGATGCTACTCTGACAGCTATCAGACTCATGATATTTTTGTGCCTCTGGAGTTTTTCAAATTAGTTCCTTGCTGTTGATCCCAGCGTATTGCCTGTTTCTATCCTCTCCTTTTCCACAGTCTGTTCTAGCCTTTTAACAAGTGGCACTGTCACTTTAAGACCCACTTTGAGCAATGGGCTGTGCACTCCTCTTTGTTTATTTAACATATCTGCCTTTCTTTTCCGTATTTGGTGTCTCTCCCATGTGTTCTGGCATCTCACAATATATATGCCCTTTTCTTTCCCAAGTGCCTTTTGTTTGTCTTCATACTGAAATTTCCTGAGTCTGATCTGTGAACTTTGAAATCACATGGGCTAGTTAGAATTTTGTGTCAAGTAAAAGTTAATGGACTGAAGATATAATGGGTCTCCAAGGAGTCTTTAGGGCATGGCCTTTGTGCCGACCATATGAGCTCTGCAGAGGCCTTTTCTTACTCCTTTCTGGCTCTTGGAGTGAGGTTGTGGGTTTTAGATAGCTAAGTTCTCATTGTAGTTGATGATGTGCCCCTGTGGAGGTGAAGCAAAATAAGTTGGCTATGGGAGGTATTTTTTTCCTTCTGTAGCAATAACACACAGGAACATGTTGGAATAAGAAATAAGGAATTAAATAAAATCTTTAAAAAAAAAAAAAAAGAAATAAGGAATTAACCCATTCTCTCCACCTCTCTCCCCAACTCTAGCATTACTGGCATTGTTTTGTCCCTCAATGATGGATTTCACATTGTTCTTTGCTCTTCGACATTTCAGGCAGCAGACATCATCCTTGCTTTGGAGTTTGCTCTGAGGCTGGTAGAGTGTGGCTGGGAAATATAGCTAAGCTTTTAAAAGGGCATGGTTTTTTAGTTCACATCTGGTAATTATAGAGCCAGTGTGTCTTTCTTTTGCAGATTGGGTAATTGTACTTGGGGGGGCGGTGTTGGGAGGTAAGTGGGTGTGTGGCCTTATGTGTACCCAAGTGGTCGACTTATTCAAATGACACCTTCTCCATTTTGGAGCCTTAGGTGTTGGTGAGATGAGCAGAGGGTAATTTACCACCAGATCAAGCTCTAATTTCATTGTCACCATTTTGGTGTGTGTATACCAGGCCTACTCTATTTGTGTCATTTAGAACTCTAGAACAAACTGTTCTGTAAATATTACTTAAAAAATAACGTGCACTGTTATCTTCGTCTAAAATAAACTTTAAAAGCTTTACTTGAGAGAGCTATTTTTTTCTTTAATTTTTTTTAGAATCGAATCCCATGTTTTCTGAGGGTTTACATCAAGTAGTGTCTTCTGTTACTCAATTCTTTCTTGCTTTCATTTTCATGGTAACTTGGAAAAGTGGCAGGGAAAAGAATCCTATTTTTGGTTTGCTGTTACGGCTTAGAGCTCTGTAGGTAATTATTAAAAAAATAAACAGTTTTAATCATCAATTATTTATAAAGAAAATGGAATATATTGAATGGATTTAGGGCCAACATAGGGTAGTAGTAGCAAATAGGGCAAATAGGTGGGATTGGGCAAGTTTCATTTAACCTGCACGGAGTGTTAAAGAAAACTGAACCAATGTTTAGAAACCTAGCGATTTCACATAGGAATCTTTATTTATTTATTTATTTATTTATTTATTTATTTTCAGCCTCCTTTGGAAAACTGAAGCTCTGACATGTAGACAGAACACATGCTTTGCAGTCCCACAACTGCCTATTTCTCTGTCTGACTCTGAGGCTGAATATACTTTCATGTTAGTGATGTTGGAGTCCCAGAGTTCATATGCTTGGAAGACTTCTCTCCTGTGTTTCCCACCTTCCCATTTCAGTCTGAGGTGAACATTTCCTTTTCTAACCTCTGTCGTGAGGAACGGAGCCCAAGTGCCCTGGACTCTAGACTTGGTTTTGCCACCCTCTATGGCTCATCTTTTTTGTAAACTGGTCTTTGGGGTATTGTGATGGAGAATTAGGAGGAAAAGGGTGGAAGAGGAAGACAAGAGACCAGAGAAGAAGCAAAGGGTAGAAGGAATTTCAGGGGAAGGGGAGACTCCTGAGGAGCCAGCCCTGGAAGCAGCTGTAGTCTTTGAGAGTGGCAGATGCGATTTTAAGTGAAGTTCAGAATCATAGGTCTACTTCATAGCGCTTAAGAAACACAAATTAGGATTTGAGTTATTTTGAAGTTGCTGGGTTCTGTTTCTGTCAGTCTAGGTTGAGTCACAGACAGAAACCACACCAATTATTTTCACTAAAAGAATTTAATATTAAAAATTATCAACTTGATACTGAAGAACTGAAAAGGCAACAAGAGAACACTAAGGTGTGCAGGAGGCATTTGCCACTACCAGGGTTAGGATTATTAAGATTTGGAAGCTTGCAGGAGGGGCCCTGTGGGGCAGAACTCCCATCTCCAGATGATGGTTGGTGCTAGGGCCTCTGAGCAAGGAGGAGGAAAGCTGAGGGCCTGGTACCCAGAACTCTGAAGAGGTGGTACTACTTGGTTGGTATTGGAGTCTCTGAGCTCAGGTGTGGGGCAGGCTAGGACTGGGACGTGGACCTGAGGAGGGGGGGAGGCTGGAACTGTGGTCCCTGAGGGGGCACAATGAGGATGGTTCCAGAGAGACTGTAAACTGAATTCAGCAGTTGCCACGGGAAGGAAGTGCTTCTGTTAGAGTGAAGGAATGTGGCTGGGCCACATCCACAGGGGCTGGAAGCCAATAGGAAGCAGATAGGAAGGACTAGGCTCCACCGCTCCTCAGTCCCTTGGCTTCCACCCCTATGGGCACAGCATGACAGGCAGCAGCGGGCATAGAGGAAAGGCCCCAGCTGTAGCATCACAGAGATGGTATGGGAAGATGGGTACGAAGCTGAGAAACAGTGGCTTAATTACAGATTCAGTGTCCATTCAACCAGTAAGGAACTTTGAGACTGAACTTGGAGGGCTTCACAAGCACCACACAAAAACCCACATTTCCAATTTCATAAATGTAATTTAGGAGAGTTTGGTTGTTCTTGTGATCTCTAGGTCTTCATCTTTTACAAGTCTGGTTTCCAACTTGGCATTTAGTTGCTGATCTTTTTATGATGTACCCCAAGGTAGTATTTGTTATTAATTGATTTTGTCCTTTAGCGAAGGGGTTGGCAAACTATAGCCCTTGGGCCAGATATGGCTGTTTTAATAAATTAAATTTTATTGGAATACAGCCATGTCTGTTTGTTTACGGGGAAAATACACACTCCTTGCACTCTCCTTCTCTAGTGTACATTTCAGTTTCTCCTTAGTTCTAAAACAGAGGAGTATGACACATAAGTTTATAAAAGTAATTCTCATACTGTAAAAACCAAACACACAGGATAGGTCTTTATTTGAAAAAATGAAGACATTGTCCAAATGTGCGTGAGTACTACCAAAATTTACCTTGGTTTTCTCAGAAAATGGGCAATTTTTTGATTTGCTAATAAAGTCAAGATAATGCCATCTTTCTTGAACAGATAATAGCTGTTTGGACAGAATCTGTCCAAGTAGGGCATTTCACTAGAAGCATCTGCAGTGGAGCGGAAAGAATGTTGAATTCAGAATCAGACTCTTAGAGACTTGTCCCACCACATTTGTTTTGTTCTGTGATTGGACGCTAATCAGTCGTTGGACATTTGGGCTGCTTCCATAATTTGACTATTGTAGATAATGCTGCTATAAGTATTGGGGTGCATGTATCCCTTTGAATTAGTATTTTTGCATTCCTGGATAAATACCTACTAGTGCAATTGTTGGATTGTAGGGTAGCTCTATTTTTAACTCTTTGAGGAACCTCCATACTGTTTTCCAGAGTGGCTACACCAGTTTACATTCCCACCAACAGTACAAGAGGGTTCCCTTTTCTCCACATACTTGCCAGCACCTGTTGTTTCTTGTGTTGTTGATTTTAGCCATTCTGACAGGTGTGAGGTGATATCTCATTGTGGTTTTGATTTGTATTTCCCTGATGGTAAGTGACGTTGAGCCATCCTTTCACGTATCTATTGGCTCTCTCTGTGTCTTCGTTGGAAAAATGTCTATTCATGTCTTCCGCCCATTTTTTAATTGGATTATTCAATTTTTGGGTGTTGAATTTTTTAAGTTCCTTATATATGTTGGATACTAACCCTTTATCAGATATGTCCTTTGGAAATATCTTCACCAATTCCATAGGTTGCCTTTTAGTTTTGTTGATTGTTTCTTTTGCTGTGCAGAAGTTTTTTATTTTGTTGAAGTCCGAATCGTTCATTTTTGCTTTTGTTTCTCTTGTCTCAGGAGACATATCTAGAAAGAAGTTGCTACAGCCATCGTCAAAGAGGTTACTGTCTGTGTTCTCCTCTAGGATTTTTATGGTTTCCTGTTTCACATTTAGGTCTTCCATCCATTTTGAATTTATTTTGGTGTATGGTGTAAAAGTGGTCCAATTTCATTATTTTGTCTATTGCTGTCCAGTTTTCCAAACACCATTTGTTGAAGAGACTGTATTTTTCCCATTGGATATTCTGTCCTACTTTGTTGAGCATTAATTGACCGTACAGTTATGGGTTCATTTCTGGGTTTTCCATTCTGTTCCATAGATCTGTGTCTATTTTTGTGCCAGAACCATACTGTTTTGAACACTACAGCTTTGTAATATAACTTGAAGTCTGTAATTGTGATGCTTCCAGCTTTGGTTTTCTTTTTCAATATTCCTCTGGATATTTGGGGTTTTTTGTGCTTGCATACAAGTTTTGGGATTGTTTGTTCTAGCTCTGTGGAAAATGCTGTAGGTATTTTGATAGGGATTGCATTAAATGTGTAGACTGCTTTGGGTAGTATAGACATTTTAACAATATTTGTTCTTCCAATCCACGAGCACGGAATGTCTTTCCATTTCTTTGTGTCATCTTTAATTTCTTTCCTCAGCATTTTATAGTTTTCTGAGTACCAGTCTTTCACCTCTTTGGTTAGCTTTATTCCTAGGTATTTTATTGTTTTTGGTATAATTGTAAATGGGATTGATTCCTTAATTTCTCTTTCTGCTGCTTCATTATTGGTGTATAGAAATGCAACAGATTTCTATACACTGATTTTGCATTCTGAGACTTTACTGAATTTGTTTATCGGCTCTAGCAGTTTTTTTGGTGGAGTCTTTTGGATTTTCTATGTAGAGTATCATGTCATCTGCAAATAGTGAAAATTTTACTTCTTTCTTGCTGATTTGGATGCCTTTTATTTCTTTTTGTTCTCTGATTTCTGTGACTAGGACTTCCAGTATTACGTTAAATAACAGTGGTGAGAGTGGACATCCCTGTCTCGTTCCTGACCATAGAGGGAAAGCTCTCAGTTTTTCCCCATTGAGGAAGATATTAGCTGTTGGTTTTTCATATATGGCCTTTATTATGTTGAAGTATGTTCCCTCTAAACCTACTTTTGAGGTTTTTTATCACAAATGGATGTTGTACTTTGTCAAATACTTTTTCTGCATCTATTGAAATGATCATATGGTTCTTATCCTTTCTTTTATTAATGTGGTGTATCACGTTGATTGGTTTCTTAGTATTGAACCACCTTTGCAGCCCAGGAATAAATCCTACTTGATTGTTGTGAATTATTTTTATTTATTTATTTTTTAATGTATTGCTGGATTTGGTTTGCTAGTATTTTATTGAGAATTTTTGCATCCATGTTCATCAGAGATACCGGCCTGTAGTTCTGTTTTTTAGTGGAGTCTGGTTTTGGTATCAGGGTAGTGCTGGCTTCATAGAGTGAATCTGGGAGTTTTCTTTTCTATTTTTTTGGAATAGTTTGAAAAGAATAGTTATTAACTCTTTAAATGTTTGGTAGAATTCTCCTGTGAAGCTGTCTGGCTCTGGACTTTATTGGGAGTTTTTTGATTACTGATTCAGTTTCTTTGCTGGTTATCCGTCTGTTCAAATTTCCTATTCTTGTTTCAGTTTGGTAGTTTCTGTGTTTCTAGGAATTTATCATTTCTTCCAGGTTATCCAATTTGTTGGCATATAGTTTTTCATAATATTCTGTTGTAATTGTTTGTATTTCTGTGGTGTTGGTTGTTGTTTCTCCTCTCCCATTCGTTATTTTATTTATTTGGGTCCTTTTTCTTTTCTTTTTGATAAGTCTGGATAGAGGTTTATCAGTTTTATTAATATTTTCAAAGAAGCAGCTCCCCGTTTCATTGATCTGTTCTGTTGTTTTTTTCATTTCTGTTATTATTTATTTCTGTTCTGGTGTTTATTACTTCCTTCCTTCTGCTGGCGTTAGGCTTCATTTGTTGTTCTTTTCCTAGCTCCTTTAGGTCTAGGTTTAGGTTGTGTATTTGAGATTTTTCTTGCTTCTTGAGGTAGGCCTGTATTGCTATTTACTTCCCTCTTAGGACCACTTTTGCTGTATCCCAAAGGTTTGGACCATTGTGTTTTCATTTTCATTTGTTTCCATGTATTTTTAATTTTTTTCTTTGATTTCCTAGTTGACTTATTCATTGTTTAATAACATGTTATTTAACCTCCATGTATTTGTGGTCTTTCCTAATTTTTCCTGTGTTTGACTTCTAGTTTCATAGCATTGTGGTTAGAAAAGGTGCATGGTATGATCTTAATCTATTTGTACTTGTTGAGGCCTAATTTGTGACCTAATATGTGATCTATTCTGGTGACTGTTCCATGTGCACTTGGAAAGAATGTGTATTCTGCTGCTTTAGGATGGAATGTTCTGAATATATCTGTTAAGTCCATCTGCTGACCACTAATATTTAGTTCTCCTCTACTTTTGGGCTATTTCTGGGCCGTTTCTTTTCTTTTTTTTAAGATTTTATTTATTTATTTGACAGAGAGACAGCCAGTGAGAGAGGGAACACAAGCAGGGGGAGTGGGAGAGGAAGAAGCAGGCTCCCAGCAGAGGATCCTGATGCGGGGCTCGATCCCAGGAACCAGGATCACACCCTGAGCCAAAGGCAGACGCTTAACGACTGAGCCACCCAGGCGCCCCTGGGCTGCTTCTAAAAGAATTGCAACCTCTCTGCCTCCTGAAGTTAGACACAATCTTATGTCTATTTCTGGCCAATAGATTGTGAGTGGAAGTGATGTGTCATACTTCTGGGTCAAAATGTAATTGTCAGGGTGTGATTCTTTAGTACTCCCTTCCCCTGCTTTTGCATGCAGCAGTGTCCAGATGGTAGGGCCTCCATCAGTCTGGGCCCCAGAGAGAGGGAGCCTGTTAGAGCATAGGAAAAATGTAGCATGAGTGACAATTTAGCCTTTGTTGTTTAAATCACTGAGATTTGGGGATTATCTGTTACCATAGTTTATCTTAATCTAGCTTGACCTATACATGTCCAATCGGAACTTATTATTTTACTCTCCATATCTGTCACTTCTTTATTTCTTAGTCATATGATGGTGCAACTATAAGTTTACTTGTCAGAAACCTGGGATTTATCTTCTTCTTTTCTATCTTCTCTTGCTCTTAATATCCTGCCTATTATCAGATCCCTTAGCTTCTACTTCCTTAATTCCACATGTATTATACACGTCTTTTGATTCCCACTACTATTGTCTTATTTTAGGGCTGTATAACCTCTCTCCTGAACCACTATTTTTTAACTACTTCCTCTTTTTATCATCTTATCCCAGTCTACCCCGTCTCCTGTAGAATACCTACATTGGATCTTGTCCCTTCATTTTTCGAGAATAGGTTCTCTGCTATACCTGAGAGAAAGTCAGACTCCTCAGCATGGTGGGTGAGCCTCTCCATGATCTGCCCAGACTCCCTCTGTGTGCTCTCCTTCCTGACTACCTTTAGTGTCCTCTGCCAAGTGTCCTCTGTTTATTTTTGTCTGCCTGTCGATCTCTTTGTGTCTTCAAGTTTTAGCTCAAAAGTTACCTCTTCTGTGAAGCCTTTCTGAATTTCCCAAATGTACTTAGATGTTCCTTTTTCAACATTCTCTTTGTTCTTTGTACAAACTTCTTTACATATATTAACATATTAAATATACTTGCTTGCATGCCTGATTCTCTTACTAGATTGTCATCTTCTGGAGGGAAGTTTCTTTTCTTTTTTTTTAAAGATTTTATTTATTTGAGAGAAAGAGAGAGAGAATGAGCGGGAGGGAGGGGCAGAGGGAGAGGGAGAAGCAGACTCCACCGAGCAGGGAGCCTGATGCAGGGCTTGCTTTCAGGACCTGCAGAGCATGACCTGAGCCAAAGGCAAACGCTTAACTGACTGAGCCATGTAGGCACCCCTGGAGGGCAGTTTCTGAATTTTGTTTCCACTTTGGCCCAAGTAATTAGCAGAACGTCTAACATATAGTTGATTGTAATTGTTGAATGAATCATTTATTGTTACTTTAAAGTAAGGAATAAATGTTTTTATAAAATAAAGATAGGACAAATGTAACTTACACAACTCAACAGCAAAAAAACAAACCATTTGGTTAAAAAACAGGCAGAGGACCTGAATAGGCATCTTCCAAAGAAACACACAGATGGCCAACAGATACATGAAAAGATGCTCAACATCACTAGTCATTGGGGAAATGCAAATCAAAACCACAATGAGATACCACTTGTACCTGTTAGAGTGGCTGAAGTCAAAAGAACAAAAAATAAGTGTTGGTGAGGATGTAGAGAAAATGGAACCCTCATGCACTGTTGGTGAGAATGTGTATTGGTACAGCCACTGTGGAAACAGTATGAGGTTCCTCAAAAAATTAAAAATAGAAATACCATATGATCCTATAATTCTAGTATTGGATATTCACCCAAAGAAAACAAAAACACTAATTTGAAAAGATATATGCACCCCTATGTTTATTGCAGCATTATTTAAAATAACCAAGATATGGAAGCAACCTAAGTGTCCATCAGTGGACAAATGGATAAAGAAGATGTGGTATACACACAATGGAATATTAGACAGCTGTAAAAAAGAGATGAGATCATGCCATTTGAGACAACTAGAGAGTATTATGCTAAGTCAAGTCAGACCAAGAAAGACAAGTGACATAATTTCACTTATATGTGGAATCTAAAAACAAACAAACAAATAAAAACAAACCCAAATAAACAAAAAGCAGAATAAGACCTATAAATACAGAGAACAAACTGATGGTTGCTATAGGGGAGGGGGAAGTGGGTGGGACAAAATGAGTCAAGGGTACTGGGAGAAACAGGCTTGCAGTTATGAAATGAATAAGTCATGGGAATAAAAGGCCCAACATAAAGAATATAATCAGTGGTAGTGTAATAGTGATGTAAGGGATGGATGGTAGCTACACTTGTGATGAACATGGCACAATGTATAAACTTGCTGAATCACTATGTTGTATACCTGAAACTAATGTAACATTCTGTGTCACCAATACTCAAATAAAAAAAATTATGAAAAGCAAAAAGATATGACAAACAATTTTAGTTCAGTAACAAAATTTACTAAGATTATGGTTGTTATTTGTTTTGAGGGGAGGATGACATGCATCACATCAAAGGCCTTATATTTTAGCAGATGTTTAGGTGATTAAAATACTCTTTAATCTGTGTCAGTGAAAATTAGTTGTTTTTTATTGTCATGGTCTTATAAAAGGATGAGGGATATTATTTTAATAATCACATGTAATTGGCCAATATCAGTTTTTAAAATGTTCCAGTCAGCAAGTAGCAGTTTAAAAATGACTGACACAGCCATGAAGACAATATTTTTGTCTCTAAAAACATATTAGCAAATTCAGAAAGGGCAGCTCTTTTAATATACATAGTAATTTTTTTATTCCAAGTGTTTCATTGAATTGTGTTCTACAGAGATTTTTAGTAATATAAGAAGCCAAAATGAAATGGACAGAATGCATCAAAAAACCTCAAAAATATTCATATCCTATGACTCAGTGATTCCTTCTCTGAGATGATATCCCTTTGGATGGTTTTGGCCTTCCTCTATGGAGTGAGGGGCAGGTCTCCAATAAAGAGAGCGAGGCTTTGAAAGCTGTGTGAGATTACTTTCTTTCTCCTATTGGCCTGGCAGAGGCAGTAGGCAGGGTGAGAAGTGAGTGATGCAGAATTCCCAGCTTTCCAGAGGCCACTCAGGGCCTCATACACCTAATAAACCCTCTATGCTCCATGATATATGCTTACAGATGATTCTCCTGCATGTGCGCAACTATCTCATAGCACTCCCAAGGGTGAGTGTGCAATCTTCCTCTTTATATAAATGTCTCATTATTTTTAGACAACCTTGCCTCATCTCTGCACTACTCCAGTGCAATTTTCTCTTTTACCCTACAAATGATTATGTCCATAGACCTGTTGTTTTCATTTCCCTGCCTCGGTGGAACCAGAGCACCTGTGTTTTATCTTCATAGCCCCTGCAGCTTCTTTGAGTAACATTTGGCTGAGTGCTTGCCCTTTGAACTAGATTGTAAAATCCATGAGGGCTGGGCTGTGCCCCTCTTTCTTAGTGTTTGTGTCTGCAGGGGCTCACATAAGGTAGATGTTCAATAAAAGTTGTTGAATGAATGATTGAACAAAGCACATTAAAGGCAAACCTATATTCAGATTTAATTGTTTTCGGAGAATATAAACTGGATCCTCAAAGTGTGTCGTGGTGCTGTAAGTGGCCTTGATGAGAATGTATATGCACACTGGGAACTGGTACGTTGGCTTTCCATGAACACATCCCACAAGGATTTCATCAACAAATCCCACAAAGATTTGTTGTACGTCTCTTCACCTCTTGAGTAACAGGTACTGTGCTTACACCTGGAAATACAGGGCTCTGTCCTTGAAATGTCCAATAGACAAATAGAAGATACAGTGTATGTCCTTTGGCACATAGTAGGCAATCAGTCGTTGAGTGAAGGACCCACTGTCACTAGGACACGATGAAATCAACTGATGTGCCATTAGTGAAAATGTTCCAATTCTGATATCTTACTTGTTTGGGGTTAATGGTGTGATGGAGTGGCTTGATAACAGAAAAAAAGCTACTGAGAGAATAATTCTACCCATTTCCAGAGTATTTTATTAAAGAATGGTAGTTTTGTCCTTGTCGCTTCTTGAGATTTGGTGTGGAGGGAACGGGGTAGGGAGCAGCTCCTGGCTTCTTCATTCTGAGTGATGGAACAGGCATTGATTGGAGGCAAACGTTAGGGTACTTGGTTAGACTAATTATGAGCTTTGTGCTCAATAGACCATATGAAGGCATGTTGCTGTCAGGTTTCTCGGTGTGCTAATCAGGGAGGGTGGAAAAGAACAGGAGGAGGATGAAGGAAGGGCTCTTCCTAGGGCCATGGAGGCCTGATTATGTTCCAGGTCTTGAAGGCTCAAATGGTCAGCTCAACCTAAGTTACTAGACATTCTGAGAGATCTTGGGTCCTTTTCTTATATTTGTTTTCTTTGCTGTTTTTTTCTTGCCGCTTTATCCAGGATATATGAGCAATGAAATTGTATTTATTTTACAAATGTGAAAGGATATTTTATTTTATGTGGTATTTGAAATACCCATCTGCCTCTCTCTGCCTGTTTACTCTGGTAAGTCCTAGTAACACAGGCATAGCTGGGTTAGGAGCCAGGGGTCATGCCATGTATTCTCTGGGGAAAAAAGAATGTTAAATTTCAACAGATAGGATTATTGAAATAAGTAATCCTTTCTTTGTTGTTATTGAATCTTCAGTCTGGCATTATATTGTGACTTTTGAATACATGCAGAATTTGCAAAAGCTAGACTGTAAGACTTTGTGAGGGAAGGAAATTTATGATTAAAAAACCCAACCTTACAATAAGGAACAATAATTTAATTTAGACAGCTCTGTTTTGTGGCTGAATGTTTGCTATTTATTTATTCAGTGAACATTTCTGTTGCACTTTCTGGAAGCCAGACACTTTTGGTCCTTTATGAGCTTACAGTCTTTTGGGGGAGAAAATGATCTAAAAATTAAAATTCTGTAATTTGAACAATTATGTATTAAATGCTTATTATGTGGCAGGCATTGGAGGTACAATGATTAGCAGGACAAAGTCCTTGCTCTCATGGAGTTTACAGTGTAGTGGGGAAATGTTGGCTGTGGGGTGCGTGTCTGTGTGTTTGTGTGTGTGATCTTGGAAGGTTGCCCAAAGGAGGTGGTACCTCAAGGACAGATCAAGGTGAACCTGAACCTGGTGGAGAAGGAGCTTGTGGAATGAAGGCAAAGAAGCCTGGGATGGCCTGGCAAGTGCTTAGCTGTGGTCAGTTTCAAAAGGAAGGGGTGTGGGCAGCCCCCAGGCCTGCATGGGAACAGAGGGAAGATAAAGCAGAGACAGGCCAAGGGGCTTAAACTTCATCAGAGTGAACTCTTCCCTTCTTGGAGAATTTATTTTTCTTTGTGAGCTAAAAGAATATCCTCAGAGATCATTTCCTCATCCCACGGATAATCATTTCTTCAGATTCTTAATGACTTCTCTCTACTCCACTGTATTCAATTTTGCATTGCATTAGTTCTTTCTTCAATTAAGGATTGTTCTAATAAAGATGAGGTCTAGAATACATGGATGAATCATCTCTCCCTCCTTAGCAGTACCTGACACATACTTCACAGATACGCTCCCTTAGTGGGGTGTGAGTCCTCTGAGGGCAGAGACCAGAACCACTTCATCTGCATGCCCATCATAGTACTTGACACAGCCTGGTGACTAATGTGTGTTGAATGCTATAGGGGGGCACACCCAAGGATTTGCCATGAGTCTTTGGAAGTTTGCTGTTATGAAATCAGTTTTAAATGGAAATTGACAGATGCTTAGCACAATAGCTGGCAAATGGAAAATGTCTAATGAATGGTAGTTTCCTACCTACTTTAATCAAATGCTGCATCACTAAGGATATCTATTATTATTATGGATTCTAACACTGAAGCTTCATTACACCACTCCCCTGTTAAAGTCTTATAGTTCTTACATTGCTTAGTGAATTAAGAGAATTGATACATGCTTTTGTGGTTATAGTATCTTGTGTGAATTTCTTCTAAATTCTGTGATGTCAGTAAGTAGTATTGTTGGCTTAAAAATCAGGGCAAGAAAGGGCTTGTGCAGCATTTTAAAAATGGTCTGGGACATTTGAGCTAAAATGTCTTTCAGGTTGCTCTGAGCTCAGACTGGAAGAGAGTTTTATCTCTGAGAAGCTGAAGTTCTGTGTTCCTCACATGGAGGGAAAGACAGAGCAGGGTCAGGACTGCAGGTTTGTAGAATGCAGAGTGACAAACCAGCAGCTTTATGATCATTGTTAATGCTACCATACCCTTGTTCCCGTTTGCCTCTCTGCCTTTCCAGCCAGTCTTTGGGAGTGTCCGCGTAGGTGGGCAAAGGAGCTACAGAAAGCAACTTCACAAGCCTCCCAGAAGGTGTTGTTCCTGAGATCTCAAACCACTTGTGCATGGTCCAGGGGTATGTGATGCCTTGCTTAGGAAACAAATTAGCGAACAGGAGGTTTAGCTTGTGATTTCAGGGATCACAAATAAGTAGAAGCCAAGAGGTTGCAATTAAGGTTGTTTCCTTGGTGGGACAATGTTCTGGGGGCTGAACAAATGATTCAGGATTGCTAACGGGACTAAAGAACCTTCTTGGGCATGCCCAGTGGGATGATCTAGGTGGTCTCAGAATCGGATTCATCTACCTTGTTCTTTTCTTTCAGATTTTTCTTCTGAAAGGTTGATGACCTCATGTCACTAGCCCTTCACAAATGGTCACTCTTATCTGTGGTGGGTGTTGCAAATGGGAATAAACAAACTCTTCCTAACAGGTAGCTCTCTTTTCTCATGCTAACAGGAAGCTGGGTCCTTTGAGGATTATCTATCGCTCTACACAAACTCTGCACAACCTCTGCTTTTTCAAAATGGAAGGTTTGGCTCCCAGGGGCTTAGGCCCAGAGCACTCTTTTTAATTGGCAGAAATATCTCTTAACACAACAGTGATGCATTGTGTCTGTTCCCAGGATGACTTTCATTATAGGTTCCCAGAGCTCATGCCAGCCTGGGACAGTTTGCCTTAGTGTATAGCCTTTGTAAGATGGAAGAGAATGGAGGGTGTAGAAAGGAGAGTCTCCAATTATAGATCTCATCTTTTTAAAATAACCATGACCTGTTACATTAAGTATTAATTGCAAATCTGTTTCAATTTTTAAATAACATTCAGCTCTTTAAAGATTTACACTGGCTCATCTAAGCTCAATCAAATAAAATGTAAAACAAAGGAGAGAATGATCAACTTCTGGGTATAATTTAGTGTATTAAATTAGCTTTAGGATTTTTCCCCACTAAGAAGTGGGACATTTATTTTTAGGACTTATATACTTTTTTTTTTTTTTTCCTGTTGAAAACTGCACAGAAGTAGAACAGTTCTATCTTAAGAGGAGGAGATCTGTCTACTTTTAAAGTTTTCTTATAGTCGGCAATAATTTTAACTTTTGTATCATATAGGGATAAGGGGAAGCTAATACCTATAAATCTGGCTCATTGTTTGAACATAAGCTATAAAGGAAACCGTCTGTTGAGTATTTGGAAGTCTGCTCTACAATTAAAAAAAAATTCCCTTGGTTGTCTTCTGGACATGAATTTGGTGCCACCTTGTGGGCAATTGTCAGACTATTATGCATACCATTAAAAGAAAACTTGACCCTAGGCAATTAATAATGCTTGAAGATTATGCTCTGTAAATTAGTTAGATTAGAAAAACCCCAAAGCCTCAGTGATTCTCCCACTAGGTTTGTGCAGCTTCATCTTAGAGGTAAAATTGCTACCTAATTTCAGGAAACATTTGGTTCTTCCTAAGGGATTTTGATACCCTGCTGAGGTACCAGTGTTTTATTATCTGTGGAGAACTTTGTCTGGTTATCTGTGTTCTTTTATTAAGACTTCTGTTTTCAACATATATTAGCATGTTTTTCTTTTCTTTTTTTCCACTTTGAGCTAAATATTAGGTATCTGTCAATATAAATTTTCTTAGTGGGAGTATTTAATGCTGTTCTTTAGAGAGAAAATAATAAAGTCAAAATAGATTACTACAAATATAATATTGGACACCTACAGGTCTCAGAAGTCTTTGTTAAGTTATTTTAAATAAAATCTAGATGCTGTGTTTGTAGGTATTTACCAAGTGGTAGGATTAATATACTTTTCATGAATAAGAAAACAAAGTATGCTGTTAATGCTATTCTGCATCAGAATGCTACTTTTACCAAAGTCCTTTGGCAGATTCAGAGATGCTAGGGATGTGATTTTTGACCCACTTTATCACACTTCTCACAATAGCTCTTTGAGGTGTGTATAGCTGATTTCGTTACTCCTCATTTTGCCCATGGAGAAGATGGGGCCAAAGGCATGGGTGGCTTGTTCTAGCTCACAAGGCCTGGTAGTGGTGGGGCAGGATTAGAACCCTGCTCTCAGGACAGTTGGTCTGCTGCTCTTATTATTAGCTGATGCTGTCCCTGTTGCTTACATAATAGGGCGACAGTTGCAAGAAATGAATGTTTTAGCTGATGGGAGTTTTAGAGATTCAGGCCACTGGGGAGGAGAGAGGGAGGGAGGGAGGGAGGGAGGGAAGAATGTTAAGTGGGAAGGAGGAAGAGAGAGAGAGAGAGAGAGAGAGAGAGAGAGAGAGATCTTCTTGCTGTCAGTTAGTGGCCTTAGGAAACATCTTGCTCTTTCTAGAAGGGAAATTGGACCCTGTTTTTCCCCCTATTAAAACTTTTCAAAGGCTTCCTTTACCACATGACAAAGTCCAGACTCCTTTAAGTGGCTCTCAGCTTCCTTATGACCCACCTTTCTGGCTTCTCCTGCCAACCTCACCTCACTCCAGCAATACCAAAGTGCTCTTAGTGCACCCCTAATTTCTTTTTCTTACTCCTCACCTTTGCTCAAGCTGCACCCCTGCCTCTTTCCCATTGCCTTGACCACCTTTTCTGCTCTCTTTCTCCTGATGAATCCAAAGCATTCTGTAGGGCTCAGCCAACTGGTCACTTCCTTCAGAATCCTCCCCTGACCCTTCCTCTCCTTTCCCAATCTGCTTAAGATGCTCCACGTCCATATGACTCTCATCGTCACTCTGTTGTACTATCTGTTGATATGTGTTTTCTTAATTAAATTGAGACATCCTTAAGAGGAAGTCCTGTCTATTACTTCCTCTGTGTTATTAGAATTGAGTACAAGGGCTGACCCACGTTGTCTCCCTGTAGCTGGGAAGGACAGAATTGAGGTTAATTTGCAGAAATCAGCATCAGTGGTGGAACTGGGGACTCAAACCTTCTAAACCCTCTCAGCTTTCACTGATCTCTGTTCCTCTTGGCATGAGGCCTAATTCTCAGGGCCTTGCCTTATCTGTCTCCAGCTCTCAGCCCTCCTTCCGCCTTTCAGCCTTATTTTTCTACTTGCAGACATGGCTTCCCCCACAGGGCTGGGGAAAGTGGCCTCCAGAATCTCCAAACTCATTCTGGCAGCTTGGTAGCCTCAGGGAGAAAGGTCCTTCTTTCCCCCAATATGTCTGTATGGATTTTAGGGGACTTTGGCTCTGCTTGGGTCATATGCCCATTCCTGGAACAATGACTGTGGCCTGACACTTTGTAAGTGTTGAATGAATAGTCCATGTGGCATTTCTCCTTGTGTCTCTAATTCCTTGCTTATGCTGATTGTAAGCCTCGTCATTCACTTTTCTTTTTTTCATGCCTCAAAAGTGACATGATACAGGACAGGGGCTGACCCTGGAATTATCCCTAGAGACTGGGATGGAAAGGTTAGACACTTCTATCAAGATAGTCCTTGGTGGTGGGATGCCTGGGTGACTCAGTTGGTTACGTGTCTGCCTTCGACCTGGGTCATGATCCCAGGGTCCTGGGGTCAAGTCCTGCATCGGGCTCCTTGCTTAGCGGGGCCTGCTTCTCCTTCTGCCTGCAGCTCCTTCTGCTTGTAGTCTCTCTCTCTCTCTCTTTCTCAAATAAGTAAAATCATATATATATAAAAGATAGTCCTTGGTGTTGGGCTCACCTGTTCACCTCTCTTGCATCCTCCCTGCCTGTCAACCTCCACTAAGGTTTTAGCTCAAGTAGATGGGGTTCAGAAAGTCAGAGCTAGCTGCATAAGCCACAGTCCCCAGTCCTCTGACACTCCTGAAAAGAGGGCATGGATTAGATGGGGAGGGGCAGATTAGTTTTTCAGCTACTGTACAATATCAAAATGTTAGGAAGTATATAAAACCTAAACATACAGCTTAATGAATCAGTATAACACACACATAACCATCATCTAGGTCAAGAAATAGAACCTCAGAAGCCCCATGTTCTCCTTCCCAATCACGAGCCCCATGATCCCCAAAGCCAACCATTACCCTGACTTTTCTTTATTCTTTTACCACCTTCGTATGTGTCCTTAAACACTAGAATTAATAATTTACCTGTTTTTGAACTTTATACAAATCTACCCTGTCTAGTCTAATTCTTTTGTGTTTGGCTTCTTTCATTTAGCATTGGATTTGAGTCAGTCATCTTTTTTGTAGAGTATAGCCATAATTTCTTCATTTTTGGCACCATGTGGTATTCTATTATATAAATATACCATCATTTCCTCATTTATTTTTCCATTTTACTGTTGATGGACATTTGAATTGTTTCCAGCTTTGGGCTATTATGAATGATACTCCTGTGGGCTTTCTCATTCTTGTCTCTTGGTGCACATGAGGTGCACTTCAGTTGGGTGCCCACTTGGGAGTGGAAGTACTGGGGCATGGGTTTAGGTATATCTTCACCATTAGTTGATATGCCACTTTTCCAAACAGGTGACCGATTTACCAGCAGTATTTTCTTTCTCTACATCTTCTAATCCCCAATTTTGGTGGCATCACAGGAACCACAGATGGATAATAATCATAACTGCCATTTAGTAAGTGCTTACTTTGTATGAGAATCTGTGCTAAATGCTTTATAAATAGTATATTAAGTCATCCTCACAACAGCCCATGGAGACAAGTGAAATTGCTTTCTCCATTTTGCAGATGAGAACCCTGAGGATTAGAGAGAGGTTAAGTAATTTGTTTAGGGTCATGTAACAGTGTGTGGTAGAGCCAGGACCTAAACATGGTTCTGAGCTCCTTGACTCCAAAACCTGAGCTCTTATCTCTATCCTGAAAGGCTGGCATTTACCTGGTAGTGAGAGTGTGGGAACTGTGGTTTGGCACACTGGACAGGTGCCTTCCTAGTCCACAGATGTGGGTCAAGCCTGTTGGCAGTCATTCCTTTAAAGAAAGATCCTATTTTCCAGAAGGAAAAAAAACATGGAGGAAAATGAGATAGCTGGGAGTTTGAAGCATTTATTGCCTCCTTTGGTTTATGCACCATTAGGGCCAGGCTCAGCTGGGCTTGGGCCCGAGACTTTTGCCTTAAGTATTAGTCCATTCAAAAGAATTTTTTTTGAAGTGTCATAAGACTATGCCTTGACCATACCTCCTAGGCCCCTATTAAGATTCTGAGGTTATAAAATATCCATGAATTTTTCTAACAGGAATTAGTGTAGTAAGTGATTGATGGGAGGCTCTTGGGTGCTCAGTCGGTTAAGTGTCTGACACTTGATTTCGGCTCAGGTCCTGAGATCGAGCCCTGCATCAGTCTTACCGCTCAGTGCAGAGTCTAGTTCAGATTCTTTCCCACTGTCCCTCACCCCACTCGAGCTCTTTCTTTCTCTCAAATAAATAAATAAAAGCTTTAAAAAAAACCACAAATAATTGGTGGGTCAGTATTTGGCTTTTCTATTAAGTTCTTTTTATTAGTGATAACATTGAAATCTTAGACACATAGAGTAATGATGTTGTATAAACATTATCCAAAGGCTTAGCACTGTTTACATTGACCTTTTCTTTTTTTTAAGCCACATACCACAGAAGTTTTGTTACTGGCTGGCTGGTACGTCTACATTCATCACCACACCCCCACCAGTCATCCTGTTACAGCCAATGGGATCTTTAAAAAGCCTAGTTTGCTTATGTTTCTTCTCACCAAGGCTCTGTGTGATTTGGCTGCACCTACCCTTTCCTAGCCTCATGCTACTTTCCCATTTTGTCTGAGTTCCGACCACAATACTCGACACTTTTCCATGTGCCAGGTACTGTTCTAATAATTCTATTGTATAGAAATTGTTATTCCTATTCTAAGTAGGAAGCGCAGAGAGGTTAAGTTACTTGTGCAGGGTCACACAGCTAGTAAATGTCAGGCAGAGCTGGTATTCAAACTACATGTACTGGCTTCAGAGTCTATAATCTCACCCACTGCACTGTGTTGTCTCTCTTTCATAAACTTCTCTAAGTACCTTCAACCCACCCTATTCCTCTCCTCAGGGATTTTGCACTTGGTATTCCTTTTGTCTGAGCTGCTCTTCCCTTACCCTTCCTTACCTAATTAGTATTTCTTCCTCTTAAGAACCCAGCTTCAATGTACTTGCTTGAACTGCCTATGAGCTAAGGTAGATGCTTCTTGTTTTTTAAAGAATACTTGCTGCCATTATAATTATTAGTTGACTGTTTTGCTTTCCCTTGTAGACTATAAGCTCCATGAGAGCTGAGGCCCACCCATGGTGTTTATCCCCAGGTCTCCCATGCTGGGCACACAACTGCATAACTGGAGGTGTTTGTTCATTCAGTGAATGGAAGAATGAGTGAATGGAAGGATGGCTCACAGCAGAGTAACAGAGACAGAGTTGTTTTTCTATTCCCAGATATAGTTTTCAAGTAAGCCCTAACTTAAATGAACACAGCTTCTAATTATTGTTTAGATGGCTCTTTTGGTCTGGTGCCCGATTGATCTGAATTTTTAATATGTATTTTTAGTTTTCAATCTACTTGCCTTCAGGCAATGCCTTCTAATTTACAAGGCTCCATTAGCTTAAGGTGTCCTGCCCATGTTTTTGTGTTTCATCTTATGTTTTTGGGTCATTAATAACACTTAGGCAGAATGTTCTAATCTGTACATAGTGCACACTGGAGCTTCTGCCTATCAGAATATCCCCCACTTTTTTTTTAAAATCACACCTTTCTCAGTTGACTTAAAACAATCCTTTTAGTCATGTATTGTGAAAATCATGACCTCTTTGAGGAGAAATCATGGAGGAATTGCAGCTGACATCTTTGTGTCCCATGTGGACTTTTATATGCTAACTTGAGAGAAGATGGAACCCTGGGATGAAATGAGTTTTCGGTTGGTTGTTTAATTGTGAGCATGTTAACTGGTCTTCTTAGTTTAAATAATTGAATAGAGAATCTACCAGCCTTTTAGAAATCACATTTTAATCTAATGTGCTAGTATAAATTCCTTCCATCTGTAAATATATAGGCTTTTATATTCTAATCCTATAAGCTTTGCCTTACATCTAAATTTTTTCATGGGAGATTTTTATCATCAACTTTATAATCAGTATCAATCAGCTTGGCAACTTTTCAAATGTTTTCAGCTATTTTAATAAGTAAGTTTATCAGGCATGGCCTTTCCCTAGTCTCTTAGAAACAAAGCAGTGTTTTTTTTTTCCTATGTAATATTTCTTAAGAATTCTAACTTAATATTACATGTTTATGGTTATTAGAAACACAAAGAAGTCAGGGTGGTTTTAGTTGCAAACACAGACACCCAAACCAAATCAGCCTATGAAAAATGGGAATTTATTGTCTTGCCATAGTTGGGAAAGGCAGAATTGATGCTAAATTGCAGAAATGGGGCCATCAGGGCTGGAACTGGGTTCTCAAGTCTTCCAGAACTCTCTCTGTATGTGCCATGATTGGTCTCAGCTCCTCTTGGCCTATGGCATCATTCTCCAGCCCTTGCTTTGTCTCTCTTCCTTCATGGCCCTCCTTCCCTGTGCCATTTGGCTTCCTTTTGTTCTCCTGCAGACATGGCTTCCTTCATGTGGCTGGAGAAGGTGTCCCCCGGATGCTCCAGGCACCTTCTCACACTTTGGCACCTGTGGCATGTTGGGAGGTAGTACTTCTCTTCCCCAATATTCCCATGTGTATTTTTAGGGAAGGACTTTGACCCTGCTTGGCCCATATTCCCCCTCCCTGAACGGTCCCTATGTCTGGTCAGGGGGCTGTGAATAACTGACTGATAGCCCCATCAGAGCCAGGAGGAGGGACCATGAATTAGCCAGAACAAAGGGGAACCATTCCTTGAAGAAGGAGGACAAGAACATTTGAGGGAATAATGAAACCACTTCACTGGTGGTCGCTCTTGAGATTAACTAAACATTTATTGTCTCTGTGTCAAGTCCTTACCTCTGTGTCAGGCACTATGCTATCCTCTAGGGATTCAAGGACTAATAATGAGATTATAAACCAAGTTAAATGGCACAAATTACAGTGAGAGGGAATGGGTTAAATGTACGGAAAAGCCTCCTGACAGTGATTGGAGTTATATTTTGGAATGTGTGTCATCTTACTCTTTTTTTAAAAATTTAATTAATTAATTAATTAATTAAATATATGCAATTTCTTTATTCCTTTTTAATTAAGTTTAAATTAATTAACATTTGGTTATTATTAATTTCAGAGGTAGAGTTTACTCATTTTTTAGAATTTTCTGTTTTGTGTTTTAGTGAATTGTCACTTCTCTGGGGTGATTTGACTATTATAGATACTATAAATCAATTTCTTGAAAGGTGAACATAGATTTTAAAATTTATTCTTTTTTAAAATTCAATTAGCCAAAATATGGTACATCATTAGTTTCAGATGCAGTGTTCAATAATTTATCAGTTGGGTATAACACCCAGTGCTCGTCACATCACGTGCCCTCCTTAGTGCCCATCACACAATTACCCCATCCCCCCACCCACCACCCCTCCAGCAACCCTCATTTTGTTTCCTGTAGTTAAGAGTCTTTCCTGTTTTTTCTCCCTTTCTGATGACTTCCCATTCAATTTTCCCTCCCGTCTCCTATGATCCTCTGTGCTGTTTCGTATATTCCGTATATGAGTGAAACCATATGATAATTGTCTTTCCCTGATTGACTTATTTTGCTCAGTATAATACCCTCCAGTTCCATCCATGTCAGTGTAAATGGTAAGAGTTCATCCTTTCTGATGACTGAGTAATATTCCATTGTATGTATATATACCACATTTTCTTTATCCATTCATCTGTCGATGGACATCTTGGCTCTTTCCATGTTTTGGCTATTGTGGACGTTGCTGCTATGAATATTGGGGTGCAGGTGCCTCTTTGGATCAGTACATTTGTATCTTTGGGGTAAGTACCTAGTGATACAATTGCTGGGTCCTACGGTAGCTCTATTTTTAACTTCTTGAGGAACCTCCATACTGTTTTCAAAATGGCTGTACCAGCTTGCATTCCCAACAGTGTGAGAGGGTTCCCCTTTCTCCACATCCTTGCCAACATGTGTTGTTTCCTGTCTTGTTAATTTTAGCCATTCTGCCTGGTGTGAGGTGGTATCTCATTGTGGCTTTGATTTGTATTTCCCTGATGCCGACTGATATGGAGCCTTTTTTCATGTGTTTGTTGGCTATTTATATGTCTTCTTTGGAGAAATGTCTGTTCATGTCTTCTGCCCATTTCTTGACTGGATTATTTGTTTTTTGGGTGTTGAGTTTAATAAGTTCTTTATAGATCTTGGATACTAGCCCTTTATGTGATATGTCATTTGCAAATATCTTCTCCCATTCTGTAGGTTGCCTTTTAGTTTTGTTGACTATTTCCTTGGCTGTGCAGAAGCTCTTTATCTTGGTGAAGTCCCAGTAGTTCTTTTTTGCCTTTGTTTCTCTTGCTTTTGGAGACGTGTTGTGCAGGAAGTTGCTGCAGCTGAGGTCAAAGAGGTTGCTGCCTTCTAAGAAGATGTGGTCCATATATACAATGGAATATTACTCAGCAATCAGAAAGAATGATTACCCAACATTTGCAGCAACATGGACGGGACTGGAGGAGATTATGCTAAGTGAAATAAGTCAAGCAGAGAAAAACAATTATCATATGGTTTCACTCATTTATGGAACATAAGAAATAGCAGGAAGATCGGTAGGAGAAGGAAGGGAAGAATGTAGGGGGGGTAAACAGAAGGGGGAATGAACCACGAGAGACTATGGACTCTGGGGAACAAACTGAGGGCTTCAGAGGGGAGGGGGTGGGGGATTGGGATAGGCCGGTAATGGGTATTAAGGAGCGCACGTATTTCATGGTGCACTGGGTGTCATACGCAAATAATGAATCATGGAACATTATATCAAAAACTAAGGATATACTGTATGGTGACTAACATAACATAAAAAAATTATTATAAAAAATAATAATAAATAAAAAACAAAAAAATACAATAAAAAAAAGAGGTTGCTAGGTTGCTGCCTGTGTTTTCCTCTAGGATTTTGATGTATTTCTGTCTCATATTTAGGTCTTCCATCCATTTTGAGTTTATCTTTGTGTATGGTGTAGAAAAATGGTCCAGTTTCATTCTTCTACATGTGGCTGTGCAATTTTCCCAGCACCATTTATTGAAGAGACTGTCTTTTTTCCATTGGATATTCTTTCCTGCTTTGTCGAAGATTAGTTGACCATAGAGTTGAGGGTCCATTTCTGGGTTCTCTATTCTGTTCCACTGATCTTTGTGTCTGTTTTTGTGTCAGACCATACTGTCTTGATGCTTATAGCTTTGTAATAGAGCTTGAAGTCTGGATTTGTGATGCCACCAGCTTTGGTTTTCTTTTTCGAGATTGCTTTGGCTGTTTGGGTTCTTTTCTGGTTCCATACAAATTTTGGGATTATTTGTTCCAGTTCTGTGAAAAATGTCAGTGGTATTTTGATAGGGATTGCATTGAATGTGTAGATTGCTCTGGGTAGCATAGACATTTTAACAATATTTATTTTTCCAATTCATGAGCATGGAATGTTTTTCCATTTCTTTGTGTCTTCCTCAGTTTCTTTCATGAGTGTTCTGTAGTTCTTTGAGTACAGATCCTTTACCTCTTTGGTTACATTTATTCCTAGGTATCTTATAGTTTTTGGTGCAATTGTAAATGGGATCAGTTCCTTAATTTCTCATCCTTCTGTCTCACTGTTAGTGTATAGAAATGCAACTGATTTCTGTGCATTGATTTTATATCCTGACACTTTTTGAATTCCTGTATGAGTTCTAGCAATTTCGGGATGAAGGCTTTTGGATTTTCCACATAAAATTTAGTCTTTGAAAAAGTTCCTTTTCTTCTGAAGATGAAAAGAATATATGTTTATTTGGAAAAGGTAAAGTATATGGAAGAAAAAGAAAAATAATTTTAATAGCTGGAGATAGCATCTTGGTTAATTACTTAGCATTTTGGAGCATATATGTCCTTGTAGTCTTTTGTATGCATATATGTAAAGATAAAATAATTTGTCTGTTTTTTTTTTAGACAAATTGGCTTAATACTGTTTATGCAGTTTTGAATCTGGCTTTTTATTTAATGTTTTCTTATGAACATTTTCCCTTACCATGAAATATATGTTAGAGATAGGATTTTTATTATTCTCTGTTTCATAGTCCACCCAATGGCCAAACCACGGTTTATTTAACCATTTTTCCAGTGTTGCACATTGAAGTTGTTTGCTAAATTTTGTCAGCGTGAGAAACGCAAAGAATGTGCTGGCACCTAAAGTCTTGTCTGCCTTTCAGATGACTTCCTTGGGTTTCATTCCTAGGAGTGGACTCAGGAGATCAAAGGAGAGACACGCATTTAAGTCTCTGGAACCAGATGGCCACTCTGCACTTTGAGAGGTTGTTTCAGTTTATGCTCTTACCAGCTGGAGAGGAGAGAGAGCCTATGAGTATAATGGCCTGTCTCTAACAATTAGCTCATGTGTCCAGTTAACTGATTTTATCCTGTCTGTGAGGGGTTACTATGTGTGAACGAAGTGTGACCATGTGTTGGATACTGGAAAAGGCTCTGGCAGCATGAACTGAAGATCTTAACCTTTAAGTGAGAAATGAAAATATGAATTCCTCCAAATGATTCATTTCTTGGTTCAAAAATGCTGTATTTTTTACTGTTAAAGCCAAGTAAATGAAAAGTCCAGTGTTCACATTTTTCTTTTCTTTTCCTCTTCTTCCTTTTTCTTCTTTGTCTCTGTCTCTCTGTCAAAATAAAGGAGCCTCTAGATTATCCTCTTGGGTCTGATTCCTAGGAGTGCAAGTATGGGATCGAGGTTGAGGCTGCTATAACAGAATACCACAGATTGGGTGGCTTATCAACAACAGAAATTTATTTCTCAACAGTTCTGGAAGCTGGAAGTCTGAGATCAGAGTGCCAGCATGGTCAGGGTCTAGTGAGGACCCTCTTCCAGGTTGCAGATGGCTGTTTTCTTATTTTATCCTTACATGACAGAGAGAGAGAGAGAGAGAGCAAGAGAGATCTCTGGGGTCTCTTTTATAAGGTCACATTCATGAGTGTTCACCTCCCATGAGCTAATCATCTCCTAAAGGCCTTTCCTCCTAATGCCATCACACTGAGGATTAAATTTCAACATGTGAATTTTGGGGAGACACAAACATTCAGTCCATGACAAAAGGTTACAATAGTTTCCATTGTTGACCAACAAAAGCAGTGAAGTCTGATGAGAAGGAAACTGAAGTGAAAGTTATAGCCCCCAATAAACTGGAAGCGTGGTTTAAGAAATGAAAGAGACTCTTTCATTCAGCAAATATTTATCGACCACCTACTCAGTGGCTGTAGTATGTTGCCATGTGAAACTAATTGGCCCACAAAAGGACTGGACTCTGAGATATTGGGTATTGTGTTCCGCTCACTTATTTGATGGAAATGATTACTGATGTGAAGTTATGGGTGAAGTGGAAGGAACACTGGCTTGGAATCAGACAGATCTGGGTAGAAATCCTGGCTATGCTGGGTGCTGTTGCACACATTACTTTACCTTTCCGTTTCCTCATTGAGAAATCTAGCCAACTCACAGGGGAGTGAGGAGTACACAAGATGATTCAATTTACTAGTACATTGATGGCACCAATAGGTGTTCAATAACTGGCAGCTGCTCTTATTTTTGTTATGATTATTATTGTTATGATGATGACTCCGGTGTTATATGAGCTTGGATGCTTTGACAGTAGTTCCTAATACCTCCCTAAGCACCTTTCCTCACAGAGCAAAAGCATCTCTGTGCATTAATGTGTGTGCATGCATATATGTGTGCGTGTGTGTGCAATATAGCAAGTCTCCGCCTTGGAATCATTCCCCAGAGCCTGCATCAGAAGAATTCTTATAGGCAGCTGTTAGATTCTCATCCTCCCTGTACTACTTCCTGAACCCTGCAAGCTCCTCAGGGTAGAGGCACATGAGAGTGAGAGCTCCTCAGTGAACCTTTAGCATGAATTCAGGCTTTACATAATCTGGGCTTTGACATATAGTGGCTGGGAGTAGGGTGCCTGGCTCTGAAAATCTAGATGTGAAGCCTCTTTCTTTCCATCCTCATGACTTCTTGTGTCCAGAAGGCAAGCCTTGGTGATGAGGGAGAGTGAGAAGGCGTTATGCCTCAAAGCCACATGCCGACAAAACACTAGCTAGGTTGGTGGAGGCAGTGGTATGGCTATTGGAGTGTGATTGATTCCATATGAATCCATCAGCTACTACCTCCCATGTTTAGGTTCTTGGTGCCCTTATGTTCTCTTGCACTTCTTTCCCCCATCAGATCAAATACTGATTTAAAATGCTTGACTATCCTTGTGTGTACAGACCCCAGAGCCTTCTGGGTGGTAGAAACAGTTCTAGAAGTTCCTAAGCCCAAGAACTGTTAATTTGTTGGAGTATCATTCCTGTGTTCAAGGAAAATATTATTGATACTTGTTAAAATAGTAAGGAAGACTTTATTCAGGATTATTGCAATAGAGGCATTGTAATAGAGGAGAGAAATCAGGCTCCACTCCAGTTATAGCAAAGACAGATTGGGATTATAGCCAACGAGCAAAGTGAAGGACTCTGAATGGAAAATTACCAAGGAAAGACATCAAGGATAGGGGGATTCTTGCTAAACTGACCTAACAGGATTCTTGTGAAAAGCAGGCCTAGGTGTTAAAGATGAAAGATGAAGAACATCATCAGATATTTAGGGTTGGAGATTTGCTCTGAAATGACAGGATTCTTGCTAAGACTGGGCTCTGCAAGCTTGGCAAGCACAGAGCAGAGGCCAAGGTGAGGTCTGGTCAACAAGACGGCTCAGAAGACCCTAAGTAAAATTTGGTCCGGGTGACAGTCTTTGTCACCTGCCATGGTTAGAATGAAGCACAAGTGGCAAGTGAGAAATGGACACATGAATTCCTCCAAATGATTCATTTCTTGCTTGATGTGCAACCTTAGGCAAGTTACTTGGCCTCTAGATCTTGACTCTCTTTCCAGAAAATGGACCAAATAGTACCTCGCTTATAAGGAAAGCAGCGAGTACCTGATGAGATAATGCACAGGAAGGGCTTGTCCCAGCACCTATCCTAAAGTAAGGGCTCAATAAATGGAATTAGCATTATAAGTTGGGGACTATAAGTTTTGATCCAGTGAACTTAATTTAATGGACCTTTCTAATCTATAACTAATATAGAAGATGTGGTTTAGTAAAAACTGATTTGGACTGAATGTCTGAATAGCTGGATTTCAAATCTGGCTCCACCAAAGTTTAGCAACCTTTTAGAGCCTTAGTTTCTTATCCATAAAATGGGACAGTGCCTTCTTCCTTTCCTGTTCCACAGGTTGAATGAAGTGAGAAAATATAGTGAAAGTACTGGAAAACTTAGAAAGGACTTAACCAATATTTGTCTAATGTTATTTCTTAGTAGTCCTATGGTTAGGTCTCCATCTGTGAGTGAGCCTGTGCCCCTGGGCTGTCTACCTTTACTGGTGCTTCTCAGTTTTGTTTTGTTTTTCCCGCTTAGGAGAGACAAGAAGTCTGGGGAGAGCTTGGGTTGGGTGTTTCCTTTCTCTCAGTCAGTTAGGTTCTGGTGAAAAGTTTTCTTTGAAGGCAGACGTTGCTAAAAGGAACAGAATGCTCTGGGAATATTTCAAAGTGGCTGCTTTGCCCATACCCCTGTGGGAAGAACCAGAGGATTAGCCTCCCATCTCCACTGTGAAAACCTGGTAGGGTTCCTGAAGATAAAACACATGAATGTGTGTGTGTTTTTTTGGGAGGGAGGCACACCAACACTAACCCCCCTACCTCGGACTTTTTTTTTTTTTTATAACTTTTTAAAAATAAAGATATAAAATAGTAATATTTTTCTTGCCTTGTTCCGTCCGTCTTAGATTGGACATAAGAAGAGGATTTAGAATAAATAATAGCTGATAATAGCTGGCAGCAAAAGTATAACTGTTTTGTGGTTATAGTCAGATGCTTCTATCACAAGTGTGATAGAAAAGAAAAAGGGAGTGGATAAAAAGACCAACCCACCTGTCTTTGGCTCTTTCGGAGTAATCCAGGTAGTAAAATGGTGGATATTTTACTAAACAGAAACCCGTGAATAGTTTCCACTTCAGAATACGGTGAATCTTCAAAATCTACAAAAGCTAGAAAGTCATAGAAGCCATTGGTGTACTTTAAATATCAGACAATTATTTAAGCATTCATTGTTTTGAAGGTCCTTTAATTTATTTCTTAAAAGTACCATTGTGCTAAATGATTTTAATTGTTGGACATTTTAAAGATTTATATATTTATTTGAGAGAGAGAGAGAGAGCGTGAGTGCACACGTGCATGTGAGCAAAGGTGGAGGCAGTGAGAGGGGAAAAGAATCTCAAGCAGACTCCCTGCTGAGCACAGAGCCCTGCTTGGGGCTTGATCTCACGACCCTTCGATTATGACCTTAGCTGAAATCAAGAGTCAGATGCTAATGATTGCATCACCCAGGCAGCCCTAATTGTTGGACATTTTGTATAACTGGATTGTTTCTGATTTATGTTCTAAATAATGGGTTAAAAGATAATTTGTAGCTTCCCCCCAAAATTTATACTTAATCTGTTTATAACAAAATCGTTTATTTTTTAATTTATTTTTTAAAGATTTTTTTTTAACATTTTATTTATTTATTTGACAGAGAGAGACAGCCAGAGAGAGAGGGAACACAAGCAGGGGGAGTAGGAGAGGAAGAAGCAGGCTCCCAGCAGAAGAGCCTGATGCGGGGCCCGATCCCGTAACGCCGGGATCACGCCCTGAGCCGAAGGCAGACGCTCAATGACTGAGCCACCCAGGCACCCCTATTTTTTAAAGATTTTATTTATTTATTTGAGAGAGTCAGTGATAGAGAGAGAGAGAGAGAGAGACAGATTATGAGTGGGGTGAGGGGCAGAGGGAGAGGGATAAGCAGACTCCCCTGCTGAGAAGGGAGCCTGACTCAGGGTTGGAGCCCCACTGAGGGTTGGAGTCTGACATGGCATTTGATCCCAGGATCCCTGGATCATGACCTGAGCTGAAGGCAGATGCTTAACTGACTGAGCCACCCAGGTACCCCTTTAATAAAGTCTTTTGAACATCAGAAGTCCACATCCCATGTTGCAATTTGCAAAAAGATTTTACTTTTAATTATTTTCAGGATCCATAAGTGTCCTGTTATTGAAAAATAAAAGAAGGTGACCAAGGGTGGGGAGGGCAGGGCACAGTGGGAAGAAATAGGAAAGTATCTAAGCTTCAGTGTCTGTGGACTTGTCCATTGCTCTGCTCTTTCACCTTTTCTTGAATTACTTTTAGGATGCTTATAGCTGGGGCTTCATCCTTAAAGAAGCAGCTCTCAGAGAAGATGATTCTGTACTTTTCTAACCACCAAATCTAGGCTTCTTTCTCTCTCATCTTACAAAGTCTGCTTATGCTTTTCCAAATTCAGTGTCAGGTGGTGATGGAGAGTTCAGTTTCTGAGATCAGACTTGCTGGGTTTCTGTCTGGCTCTTACTCTTCAGCCTGTGACCCTGGGCGATTACTTGACCTCTCTCAATCCTCGTTGCCTTGTCAGTAAAACAGGAACAATTATATTAACTTCCTCCTTGAGTGGTTGGGAGGATTAAATAGGGTAATCCAGATGCAGGCCTTGTTGAGAGGATTTGGTGAATGTTAGTTGATGCTATTATTATGTTACCCTTTCCTTTGTCCCTTCTCTCTTCTGCTCCTTTCTTACTTCTTTGCCTTTAGAAGTAGAGTATTCTGAAAATTCCCATTTGTACCTTCTCCCTCTCTAGTGTGGGTATAGGATAGCCTACTGATTTTCAGCTCAGTTTCATTTAACACACACACACACACACACACACACACACACACACACCCATATTTATTTGCTGAGTACCTGGAGTGTGAAAAGCACTCTGGTAGGTACGGAGGGTGAGATTCCTGATTTTATGGAATTTGCATCTTGTGCGAAAAACATGGAAGAAAATGAGTCAGTTATGAAAGTGGGAGAAAGTTCAGGGTGCTGTGGGGTTGTATAGCCAGGGCACAAACCCAGCCTGTGATGTCATGGAAGGCTCTGTGAGGACGGAACATTCTAGGTGAAACTGGAAGCCTGAGGAGGGCCTTCAAGGATTAACCAAAATTCCATCATCTCCATGGAACCCTTCCTGATCACATTTTTTTCTTTGACACCCCTGACCTAGGTTACTGTAACACTTTCTTTCTGCCTCAGGTAGAGCATGTGCAAATACCTATCTTATATAAATATGTGGGTCAGTCTCTTTCCCACTGAGTTACAAATACCTTGAAGAGGAAGATTAGACCTTATTATCTTTGTGTGGTCAGTGCTTCCTGTATAACACTGTTTGAACTGCTCTTTAGTTAGTGTTTTCCAAACTTGACCAATTGTGCTTTGAGGAGGGTACATCCTACAAAGGAATTCTCCTTACTCACACTTCACTCATTTGGGTCTACTTTTCTCTTTCCCTTGTGACTTGGTTTTATCATATGCAAACTGGAAAGATTGAATTAGGGTCCTTATAGTTAGGGTTTCTGTGATTCCCTTGAGGAAATCTGGAGGGAGTTACATGTTGCGTAGATGTCAGCATGAATGTGTGCTTATAGTAGAGGTGTGTAAAAATGGGTCCATTATCTTTCAGTGGTCTTCTAAGGAGGTATTTTGACTAGAACTGAGTTGAAAGTGCTCAGCAGGTACAGTTGGGTAGCAGCACTCCCTTTGTATGCTCCTAGGTCCCCCAGGTATCATGGAACATTTGTGGGAAGGAACTTGAGCTCTTAATGAATATAAGTGGAATCCAGGCATAGGTAACCCTGTTTTGATGGACTGAGGATCCCCAGAGAAAGCCAGATTGTTTTCTGAGAGATATCTGACAGATCTGTCTGAGAGAGATCATGGGACCTTTGAGAAAAGAAATCAAGAATGCGGAGGATTCACAGAGATCAAAGGAGTAGAGGAGTGGTGGTGCAGATGCCAACTGTGGCCAACACAGCCTCTAGCCTGCTGCTTCCTGGGAATGAGAGGACTGGGGATAAAGAAAAAGAAGTGAGTCACTTGGAGCCCACCAGTCCTCCTGAGGAAATGGCCAGGAGGAGTAGAAGTTGGTGACCTGGGGAAAGTCAGTGGTGGTAGAGAGAGAAAAACCTAAAATCTGGATCTCAGCACTCACTCCTGCATGTCCAGGATTAGTTAGTAATTCAAGGTGGTTCTGGATAACAGGTCCGGATAGGGTCCTATTGGACAAGAATTTCTCATCATATATTTTGTTTTGCTCTAATCAATCTATTGCAATATGGTTGATTATGTGGGTTGAGAAAGCCAGGGGTTCACTGGAACTGAAACTGAAACACTATTGGGATCTAAGTCAGCTGCTCTCTTAGGGCATTTCTGTGGCTTTCCTGCTCTGCTCTCTCTTAGTGATCTACTTCAGCAGCCTTCTCCATGTCCATTTTGCTTCTTCAGAACTTGGGCTTCCCTGGGGCTTTGATTTGCCAAGGCCCCATATCCTCCTGAGGAATTCTTTGCAACTTTGCTTCCTCTGTTGACTGGCTCGGGCTCTTAGTTTCCAATTCAAATTTTCTGAGAGAGGCATCTGACAGCCCAGTCAGGCCATATCTAAGAGTCCCATCTCTTGGTCTGTTTAGCTCCTGAAATGGAAAGAACCAGGAGCAGGGCCTTGTGACATGGAGCTCAGCTGTGGATAGAGTGGTTTGGAGTAGGCTGCAACCAGAGCAAGTCCTGATGTACATCTCTGGTTCATAATCCACTCATTCACTCATTCCATTTTCTACTTGGCAGTGTAGATTGGGCTTAAGAGCCCAGTTTTCAGAGTCAGACTCAAATCTTGGCTTGACCTTGAGCAAGTAACCTCTCTATGAGGCTTCTTTCCTCATCTGTAAAAAAGGAATGGTAATTGTACTCAGTTTATGAAGCTGTTTTGAAGAAAACATGGGAAAATGCATATGAACACTTAGCATAGGGTCAGTGCAGAATAAGCACTTTCTAAATGTTAGTTATTATTTTTACGTATGGTCCATAAGTGAATAAGACAACGTATCTGTCTTTATAGAGATTTCAGTCTAACAAGGAAGTAATTTTCATGAGCTGGTCACATAGAGCGCTCTTGGTAACACATTTACAATGCATAGAAGACCTCTTATAGTTAGAAAATTAATTCATTGAACAAATGTTTATTGACCATCTACTAGGTATGTGGCATTGTTGGCATGGAGTGTACAGTTTTTTAACAAATAGTCAAATTCTTGCCCTTCGGGAGCTCACACTATAGTTAGAAGATAAATACACACTAAGATAGATAGATAGATAGATAGATAGATAGATAGATAGATAGATAGATAGATAGATGATGTTTGGTGATGCTATGTACTATGAGGAAAAAAAGCAGGGTAAGGTGAAAGAGAATGACAGAATGTATATGGGGACCTAATTTAGATGGAGTGGCCCAGGATGACCTCTCTGAAGGAGTGACATTTGAGCAGAGTACTACATAAAGTGAGGGAGAGACCCATTCAACGTCTGACAGAAGAGCATTCCAGGCAGAGGGAAGAGTAAAGGCAATAGCTCCTAAGCAGGCACGTACTTGGTATTCTTGAGGAGCAGCAAGAATGCTGGGGTGACTGGAACCTAGTGAGTGAAAGTGAGAGCAGTGGGAATTGAGGTCTCCAAGGAAGCCAGAGGCCAGGGGTGATTTCCAACAGTTTCAGTTACATCTGGTGTCTGTGGCTCATCTGGTTTTCTCAGATCAGCCTGACCTCCTGGCTTGTCAGTTTCCTCTATGATCAAGGACAGCAGACAGATGCCCATTTTGAAGCAGCTTGACTTTGGAGATGCAGGAAGCCTCATTAGAGTTTTGAACTATGTTGTAGGCTCTTGGCTCTTGAGACTTGAGACTGTGCTCAGCATTTCTCCCCACCAGGGTAGGGTGAGTCATGCTTGGGGGGGGGGATCTGATAAAGTTAAAGCCAGCTCTCTCTGTCATCACTACTATAGAGCTGCTTCCTTAGTCATCCTTTAATCCTGTCTCTGTGTTCTGACCCCTTTCTCTAGGATTAAAATAGCCCAGCATGCTGCATCCAGTGTAGTTATGTTTAGGGACAGGAACCGGGCTGAGTGACTCACCATGAGTAAGAGGTGAACTGTTTAGCTGTGCCTGGGACCAGGTGCTGCTGAGGATAGGAGACCCATAAAATACACTGACATAGGTGCCACAGCAGGGCTATCCTCAGTGTTCCATAGAAGCAAGCAAGAAGTAGTGGGTATTTCCCTCAGCAGAATCTTGGGAATGTTTCACAGTGCATGTGATATTTGAGTTCTGATATTTCAGGATTCTCTGATTCCAAACATGTTTCCACAATGGTTCTAAGTTCCTGCAAGTGAAGAAGGCTGTGACTCTTGCTACATTGGGGCTGGCTGCCCTTAGGTATTGGTTTTTCTGGTGGGTGGCAGGGATGGGGCATTTACTGAATATTTATTGCTCATTTTCTATATATACAACATTGTTTTAGACATCTTATGTATCAGCTCTCAATTGCAGTGTAATAAATCAGCCCAAAACTTGTCCAACTCTTTTTATTTGCTCATGATTCTGAGATTCATTAGTTTTGGCTGGTCTTGGCTGGGTTCAGCTGGGCTGTTCTTCTGCTGATCTCTTCTAGGGTTATTCATGAGGCTTCAGTCATCTGCTGATTTGATAGAGGCTGTTTGGTTTAAGATGGCTTCTGTCACATGTCTGGTGTTGGGCTTTGGATGGGTCTCTCTTCTCATGGTCTGTTATCCTCAAATAGGGTAGCTTGAGCTTCTTTATCAAGAGGGCTAAAGAGTAGCTCCAAGTATGGTTTCCTCTATCCTTTTGGGTGGTTCTTTTCCTGGCCTTATGCAATTTCTTCACACACATGTGAAGACTAATAGCTGAATACTCAAGGGGGACCTTCTGAAGCTCTCTGCCCATGAACTCCAGTTGACTTGCTCTCTTCAGACTCCTAGCTTCATATCCTCAAGTCAGGCAGACCATACATCTTTGCCTGGGATTCTCCTCCCTCTGCTGCAGTCTGGACATTGTCACCAGGCAGTAGGCTATGGGGTTATAGTGCTCATCACATTTGGTTTTTATCTCTCAGGATTACTGTTCTTGAAACCATTGTTTGATATATATTGTCCAGTTTGTTAGTCGTTTCAGGAAAGGAGGTTATTCTGTCTCTGTAACTCCATCTTGGCTGGAAGTGGAAGTTCTCAAGAGGATAAAAGTAGAAGTGACAAGGTGTCTTGAGGTCTAGGCTTAGAACTTACAGATATCATCACCTCTGAATTCTATTAGTCAAAACAAGCCCAGGACCAGCCCAGATTCAAAGGGTGGAGGTATAAACTGGACTTGATAGGAGCAGTAGCAAAGTCATATTGCAAAGGGGCATGTGGAAAGGGATGGGAGGAGTGATTGAATCCCTGTTTACAAACATTCTATCCCATTGTTTGGGCAGGTGGGGTAATTATAAGATGATAGCTATCATTTGTCAATCTGCTGCTATGAACCAGGCCCTGTATGAAGCACTTTATACACAGTGCATCTAAGATTATTTATTTATATATTTATTTGAGAGAGAGAGAGAGAGCGCGAGCACATGAGCAGGGGGGAGGAGCAGAGGGAGAGGGAGAAGCAGACTCCCCGCTAAGCAGGGAGCCCGACGTGGGGATCGATCTCAGGACCTTGAGATCATGACCTGAGCTGAAGGCAGATGCTTAACCAACTGAGCCATCCAGGTGCCCCCGCACAGTGCATATAAACTGAATAACATTGTGAAGTGTTGTGAATGTTGAGTAACATTGTTCACATGTGGAGCGAGTGTAATGTTGTGAAGTTCATTTTATAGTTGAGGAAACTGCCACTCTTCAGGGGTTAAGTGATTTGCTTGAGGTTATACCTAGGATGTGTGACTTCCATGCCAGTGTGATATCATGCCTGTGCTCTAAATCTTTCTTTTTACTTTCAACTTTTCTATGCCCTGAAGTTTTAGGTATATTTCTTATAAGTAAATACAGCAGCATTAAAAAGAATACAAACAGATGATTTCTATCCTCTAGGTGGTAAGTTTATTCTGTTTACATTTGTTGTATATCTGTTTACTGATATATTTGGATTTATTTCTACTGTTTATTTTATACTTCCTGTTTATTTATTTCCTCTTTTCTGATTGTATTTTCTTTATTCTCTTTTCCTACAGATTTGAAAGTTGTAACTCTACTCTTTATTCTTTTAGCTTTTCCCCTTAAAATTTTAGCATATCCATTTGCATTTGTCTAAAGTTAATCTATTTATCTTCTGTTTTCTAAAAACAAACAAACAAAAAAACTATGATGAGTAGAACACTTTAACATTAACCATTTGCTCCTCATCTTATGTGTTTTTATTTTTATATCCCCCTGGGGATATAGTAGTATTGTACTTTCCTGTTTCCTTTGAAATTAGGCATGGCCATGTGACTGGCTTTGGCCTGTGAAGTATGAGAAACAGGAAGCTTAAAGAGCCACTGTACAATTCACTATGTGACCTGTGGTACTTGTTGAAGAAGGTTTTGAGGTCACATGCTTTAGGGGCTACAATGGGTGGAGTCCTCAGCTAACCCCTGAAAGATATTTAGCATGAGTGGAAATAAACATTTATTGTTTTAAGCCACAGAGACTTTGGGATTGTCCCATAGCATACAGTGATCACCTGATGGATAAACTCCCGATTCTCCAAGTTAGTTGTCATCATTATCATTGTCTTATAGAGTTAATACTTATTTAGAATTATAACACTCACCTTATTTATTTGCTTACCTTTCTTTCATTCATATCAACTCTTCCTTCTGGATTCATTTTTCTTTTTTCTTGAAGCACATAGTCTAGAAATATCTTTAAGTTTAGTAGTGCACTGGTAAATGTTTAACAACTCGTTCCCTGGGGGGCAAAAAAGCCTGATCTTTAATGTTTTCTGATTTCCGAGGTGTAAGTACTGCTACCAAGCTCAATACAAGTTATCAGCATGTTGTCAACTGACTCAAAATTCCTGAAAATTTGGCTCTTATGAGCCAGTATAAGCACACTGTTATTTCAGGTGGCTTATGTTAGTGGTAAACTGTTTTTGTCTGAAGATAATCTTTATTTCATCTTCATTCTTGAATGGCAGATTAACTGGGAATAAAATTCTAAGGTTGAGAGATATTTTCTTTTAGCACTTTCAAGGTATTGTTGTTGAAATAATATTGTTGCTTCCTTGAGAAGTCCATTGTCATTGTACATTGTTCTTTTGTAGTTAATCTGTTCCTTTTCTCTGGTTGCGTTTAAAATCTTCTCTTTGTATTTAGCATTTTGTAGTTTTACTTTGCTGTGCTTAGGCATGAGTTTAATTTTACTTATCCATTTTGCTCCCCTTAATCTTTAATTGAGTTTTAGAGACTTTTTAGACTTTCATTGAATATCATTTGATCTCTGGCCTTCCGTGTGGTCTGGGTTGAGAGACTGTTCCTTCAGAGCACTTTTGTGTTTGGTTTTGCCAGGTATCATTGGCATTTTTGGGATCATTTTTATATATAATTTTATTTCTCTTTTTGGATGTTCTCAGATCTTGAGTCACTATAAAATGAGTCCCAAATTCACATGAAGGTAGATCCTTGGAGAAAATAGTTTTATCTTATCCTGAGTCCAGAGTTCAGGCTATCATCTTTTTGTGTCCACCATTTCACTGATTTGGTTTAATGGAAAGGTCTAGCTCTAACTTGATTACAGCCTGTTCTGACCCACTTCCAAGGCTATTAACCTAAGCTACCTGCTCTGTCTAGTCTCTTGATAGCCAAACCTTCAGCTCCTCTCACCTATCTGATTTTTAGTTTTCCTTTTTGTTTTTGGCCCTTGAGGATCTCTCTTAACTTTCATGCATGCTCATCTCTGCATACAAAATGACATTGTTGTATTTTCTCAGCATTTCCAATTGCTAGAAACCAAAGTGCAGGTTACATTCTCACCATCCTCTATTTCCCTTGGATTATTCCAATACCTTTCTCATTTGTTTCTCTGCCTCTAATTACCCATCCTTTCATGCTATTTTCCAGTTCTAAAATACCCTTTCCCTATTTTTCTACCAAACTTTAGTTTGGTCTACCCTTAATAAAATTAACACCATCTCACCATGTTTATGTTTTATTAATCTGTGTAGCACTGTTTCCTGATATGCTATATTTTTCTTTATTGATTGTCTTCCCTTATGAGACTCTTAAGTTCCACAAGGTCAGGCACTCTTTCTTTTACTCATTGTTATATCTCCAATGCTTAGGATTGTGCCTGGCATATAGTAGATATTCAGTAGATATTTTTTTTTTAAAAAGATTTTATTTATTTATTCGACAGAGATAGAGACAGCCAGCGAGAGAGGGAACACAAGCAGGGGGAATGGGAGAGGAAGAAGCAGGCTCATAGCGGAGGAACCTGATGTGGGGCTCGATCCCGGAACGCCGGGATCACACCCTGGGCCAAAGGCAGACGCTTAACCGCTGTGCCACCCAGGCGCCCCTCAGTAGATATTTTTTGAACAAATGAATGAAATAAAAATTATTAGTACAAATAAAAGTTGTATCTTAATTTCCAGATAATTTTATTTTTAAATTATCATTAAAATTAAACAAAGAAATTTCACATTTTTATAAAACTCAAAGACCTCTCAGAATGCATTCATAAGCCCAGTTTGCAATGTGCAGTACTAAACACTCCATTTGCATCACTCTCTGCTTTATGAAGTTCACATCCTTTCTATGGTATTTGGGTCCTTTTGTGATGAGCATTACCACCTTTGTAGCTGCCTCCTGCCATTCTTGATCTTATATTCGGCTCTTAAGCTCCGTGTTCTTTTCCCGCCCAACATGTTGTCATTTTTTCACACTTCTGTGCCTTTGGCCATGCCCTTCACCCTGCCTGGAATATCTTCTCTTTTTGCCTTTAGGAAATTCTTTGTTCTAGGCCCCATTCAGAGTTCACATCCTCTGTGGAGTTGTTGCTTATGCACAGATCCAGATTGAGGCCTCCCTCCTCTCTGCTGCCTCAGCACATTGTACATGCTTCCTTATGTCACATTCCTTTCTGTTGTGATTACCGGTCTTCACATTTGTCACTTTCTCTTGACTGAGAGCATCCCAAGGCTAAGGACAACGTCTCATGCTTTTTCTGTGCTTATATCCTTGATGCCTTATCAAAGTGCCTAGCAAACTATGAGCTGAGTGAGTGTTGCCTGGGAGTGGTTATGGCAGAAATGAATGACTAGTTTATACTTTCAAACTCTCCGAGTGACCTCAAATGAAAGAATTCTTTGTAGCGTAATGGTTGTATGATAGGGGGTTTGATGGGAGATTGTGTCATATTCTTAAAAAAGCTTCTTTCAAAAAAAGTAAAAAGCCTTCTTTCTGAGGAAGTAAGCAAATGTTATCTGGCCTAGAGTTCATTGAATGAGTTGCTAAATAACTTTTAAAGATATATGCCAGCATAATGTGGTTTTATTAATACTACTTATAACATTAAGTTGTTTATTGAACTCATAGACTATAATAAGCTATGTGTCTATTTATAAGTATATTTTTATATATTCCTATATGTAAGCTTACTCATAACTATAATTGTATCATCCTCATTTTACAGTGTAAGAAATTGAGGGCAAATAATTTGCCAGGGGTTAAACAGTATAGACAAACAGTGGTAGAACCAATTCTTGCTTGAGTATAGGACTCAGGTCTTAACTAGTCTCCCATACTGGATTTCAGCAATTCCTATGATAACAGAGTTTTCTTTGCCCCTTTAAAAGGTGATTGGAAAGCGTATTTAAAGGAATAAATGGGGAAGGAGGCTCTTCACAGACTGTAAACTGTAAACTCATCCTAGGTTATTTTTTCCACCTTTATAAGACCATAAAGCCTATTTGTAATTCCTTCCACTCTTATTTCCCTCTGAATTTTTAAACTAAAGAAAGAAAACCTTCAAAGATACAGCAAAAGACTCCACTCATTTTGTGGGCCCCTGTCTCCACTGGTTTTGTATGGTCCACAGTTAGGGACCCAAATGATGGTGAGAGGGACAATCTTGTTTTAAATAGTGTTACAGAGGTATGAACTCAAGAGGGCCGTTGGCCTCCCTGTATCTCTCTGAGGGCCCTGGTATGTTGAAATTTATATCAACCAGGACTAATAATTCATCTTATTAGGAAAAATGGCAGTAGGACCTAGAGTTACTAAGGTATTACATAAGGGCTTGCTTCAATTTAAATTCTTCTTCCATTCAATAATGCTTTTTTCCGGGCACCAGCAGTGTCTGCGCTGTTAGATACTTTCTCTATATCCCTGTTGGACTTGATAGGTTAGCTCTGTTCCAGACTCAAATTTGAAAGCCATTTTTTTCCCTCCCTTCCTGACTTTAAAAGTCTCAAATGAATTATAAAACAAAATAAATATCCAGGGATGAAAAAAGCACTTTGCAGTCCTTGTTTAAAAATACTTTTTACTGTTCTTTTGGAGAAAACCCTATTCTCTTTTACTGGTTTAAAGATTTGAGAAAGAATCTTAAAGCCTATGAAATGTATCTCTACACTCATGAATGCATATGTGGGTTTCTGAGTCTTTGCTAAGGAAAACTCTTAGTCTTAATAATATATACAAAATTATCCAGATAAAATAAAAATAATCTCAAATTGATATTATTGAGGATTGGTATCAAGAGATCTTATTTCTCAGCCATATAACATGTTCTTCCAGTGATGGCATCTGCAAAAGAACTGTTCATTCTTTCTAGTTTTTGCTTTGGCTTGCCCAACGATAGCATGGATCTCCTGTGACTTATCATTATCTTTTCTAGGTTTCTGAGTGGCCCCCTTCATTCTTGACATTTATCCCACATACTTTTTTGGGGAAACAATTTCCTCTAAACCCTTTTCAAGTCTTTAAGCTCTCAGGTGGAAGAATGCTAAATCTTTCAAAATTTGCTAAAGGTGTTTCTTAAGAAGTCCTTTCAGAGAGAAGAGTTACTTCATCCTGGATGGAATTAATCATTTGTTCCAGCTCCTGAAGTCTTTGAGCCGCTGGGGTATGGACTGTGGTTACAGCAGCTGTACCATCGGTGGTGTGTGGTGGAAGAGATGCGTCTGGGCCAAAGATGTTTGACTCCAGTGTGGAAATCTGGCTCGTGGCAGCTGTTGCACATACCCTGACACTAATTATGTGGTAACAGAATCCTTTTGCAGTTCAGTGACCAAATAAAACTGGTGCATGGGCTAGAAGGGAGAGACCGGGACACAGCAATGTACTGAGAGTTTGGTGTCTGGGCTTTATAATTAGCAGTGCTGCCATCTCTTCTATGGCTTCAGGTGACAAGAGGGCCTCAGTTTATCCTCCTGTAAAAAGAAGCAAAGATGATTATCTTTCTGATCTTTCATCACCAATGTTCAGTGATTTCTGTTGTTCAATATTTGCTGTGTCTTTAAAATGCCTATACCAGCTTGTAGAAAATCTTGGGTGGTTCTTTCAAAGTATTTTATTTATTATTAAAAGGTTAGCATCGAAAGTGGCCAAGCCAGAACGTTCCTCTGGGTTAAAGGATTTTTTTGTATATGATACAGGCAAACATAATTTTACATTTTTTTTCTGTAGTCTACTTTCATTTCTTTCCATTGCGTTTTGGGAGAGTTTGCAATCTGGGTTTGTATATTCATAACAGTGGCTTTTAAAAATGATGGCTTCCTGTGGGCTGAAGTGGGACTTGCTAAGTATCTGATATGCATTATCTGTTTAACCTTATCATGGTTTTGTGAAATGTTTGTATTTTAGCCGTTTTTAAAAGTGCTGGAAGCTGAGACCTAGAAAACAGAAGTAACCTGTTAGTGTCATACAGCCCTCCCAAGGCTGTAGGTCCCTGCAGCTAGTGTGTGATCAGATCGACCCCACAGCTACTGAGCAATCAAGCCAGAGATCAGCCCAAGGCCTCTGACATCAAAGAGAGGGTTTTCAATTGGAGGTATTATTCTCGATAAAATATTTAGGACTTTCACTGTCAAATTAATTACTTTTTTATTTCCAAAGTCTTATTAATCTCTAATTCTCTTTATATTTTCCAGTGTTCATTGCTGGATATCAGAAACTTGCACTTGCGTGGTTATGTCTGTACCATGAATTTCACCTGAGTCTTGTGTATATTGCTCTTTTGGAAACCCTTCCCCTGAGTAAACATAACCATAGCACTTTTATATTTTTCATATGTTGCTTCGTTTAAAATCTTTAATTATAGCAACAGTTGTAGTAGATTCTTCTTGGGATCTCTACTCACCTTTAAAAAAATCTCTTTCCGCTTGAAAGAGCTCCTGGTGAGCAGGGTCAGCTGCCGTAACTGATTGATTCATGGTGGATACATGGCTCATACCAGGACAATTCTATCTTCTGTCCTGGGTATTTATAATTTTGACCAAGGAGTTGTTGAAACCAAGTTGCAAACCTTTCACAAAGGTTCCTGGTGTGTCCTGCTTCCTTCTTTTCCTGGGTTTTGTTTCTACAATTGCTGCTTTGATGCAGGGAGATACCCTGATATCTTCTCATACATTCCCTTTTTTTGACTTAAGACAGGTCAAGTCAATTTCTGTTGCTTGCAACTCAAAGACTATTAACTAGCCTAGCAGTGATGAGTACATGGCCCGTGTCTTAGTCCATCAAGGCTGCTATAAAAAAAATACCATAGCCTGCATGGCTTATAAAAAACCAACATTTATTTCTCACAGTTCTGGAGTCTGGAGTCCAAGATCAAAGTGCTGGCAGATTTGGTGTCTAATGAGGGCCTACTTCCTAGTTCGTAGAGAGCTGTTTTCTCACTGTGTCCTCATTGCGAAAGGGGCAAGGCACTTCTCTGGGGCTTCTTTCATAAAGGCATCATTCCCATTCCTGAGGTCTCCACCCTCATGACTTAATCACCTCTTAAAGGTACCACCTTCAGATACCATCACAGTGAGGACTGGGTTTCAACATATGAATTTTGGGAAGACATAAACATTTAGTCTATATCAGTAGGCATTCAAAAATTATTCTTGGAAAAAATATTTGCTAAGTAAAAATGGGAAATACAAAGAAAGGCATCCTTTTTTTTTAGCGAGATTAAAAAAAAAACTTCTTTATTTTAGAGAGAGAAAGAAAGAGAGAGGGCAAGGGAGCATGAATGGGGGGAGGAACAGATGGGGAGGAAGAGGGAGAGAGAGAATCCCAAGGCAACTCTTCTTTGAGTGTGGAGCCTGACATGGGGCTTGATCCCATGACCCCGGGATCATGACCTGAGCCAAAATCAAGAGTCAGATGCTTAACCAACTGAGCCACCAGGTGCCCCAAGAAAGGCATCTTTAATGCTCCCACCTCCTATCATTTTTAATAGCTTGACTGAGGTATAACTCATGTGTCATAAAATTTACCCTTTAAAAGTGTGCAATTCAGTGATTTTTAGTATATACATTTAAAACATTTTCATCACCTCCTAAAGAAACCTCATATTCTTTAGCAATCATTCCCCATCCCCCTCTCCCTAGCAATGATTGCTATGATGTATTTTTTTCTAGTTTTTTTTCCTTGTCTAGTCATATTACTTTCCTATGGTATGTTGGCCAGTTTTTGTTTGTAGGTTACAGAATATTCATTCATTCATTCTCTCTCCCCCCCCCCCCACACATACACACACACATTTTTTTACACATATATTTATATTTTATGTAAAATATTAAAGACCATAGACGTTATCTGGATGCAGTAGGTATCTCACCTTCACACCAGAGAAAGAAATGAGAGTCCAGAGTTTTGATTCTACTTGCACTGATAGAATGGAAATACTTAGAGAATTGAGTAGGCCAGTTAGAAAGCAGTATATTCACATTTTCTCAATAGTGTTCAAGTTCCCTAAATTGTTCAAGTTATAATATGAAAAAGAAGATTCATCTCAGACTCCTCATGGTTGCCCCAGTCATTTAAAATTCCACCAAGAGCACAGACATGCATATGGAAATGCTATTTAATAAGACTAAAAGTGAATAAAACAGTTGATTGTGAAGCCTAGTTCTGTCATTTCAGATGACTCTTGAAAATTTTCCTTAGATCTTTTAAATAATAACAGTAAATAACAGTACAGAATTAAAATTCAGATATTATGTATCTCTTAAAAATAAACAGTATATATAGCAATATATATATTATTTATAATATATAATTGTATATTTTGTGTATATAATAAAATATATTACATATATGATGTTTATTTATATTTAAGCTGGCAGGATTTCTTTTTTGACGTGGAGAGGACACTTAGTATCCATGACTGTCAAATAGCACATAGCTCAATAATGGTTGAATGAATGAACAAATCCTGCTTTGTCTGCTTTATCTAGTAGTGTCTTATATTGGGGAGCACTACTTATTGTTTACACAGATTTTATGAAGCACACAAACTAAGTTTTCAATATACTTCTTAGGACTATACCATAGTACTCTTTTCATGATGATTTCTTTCCTTACCTTTCTATTACTAAGTAATAATTTCTTAAAGCAGTAGTAAGGCTGAAATTTTTTTTTTTTTTGAAGTCTAGAGAAGTGCTTCTCAAACCTTTATTTGCTTCAGATTACCTGGAATACTTGTTAAAAATGCAGATTCTGATACTGCAGGGCTCAGGTGGGGCCTGAAATTCCATCTTTCTTATAAGATGCTGATGCTGCTGGTCCAAGGATCACCTTCTGAATTTTGTGGAGGTTAGTTATCCTTCTTCCCAGGAGTGACACAAGAAGCAGAGAGAAGCAGGAGAGTAAAGTATTTAGGAAAAATCTCTCCTCATTTTGAGGAGAGATTCAAAACTTTGAAGAGAAAGGACTACAGTTTGGCTGAGGGAACCATGTGGCCCAGCGTAGGGAAAAAAATTAGCAGTTCAGTGCATGCCACTCAGCTATTTGAGATGATACTAATTTAGTAAAACCTTTTACCTGTCTTAAAAATATTTAGATGGTTAGCAATTTTGTTAAATAAACATGTGGGGTAAAGAGGTGACAGAAAAGGAAAATGTAATCAATGATATTAAAATGTCATTTACCTTAAACATTTGCTAAGCAATTAGATTGAAAGAGCTGTCCTCTAATTGTGTGTGGCTATTAATAATGGAAAAGTTCCAATTTTAACCATTGTTTCCATGATTACATGTTTTGGGTTGCTGCTGTAGACACATTTAAAAAATATCAGTATTTCTTAAACTTGTTTTCATTCATTCATTCATTCATTCATTCATTCATTCATTCCTATAACAGGTTGAGTAGCGTCAACAGCAGGGGATGCCACTGTCCCATAGTTGCTTATGTATTACTGGCTACTAGTAGGGAAAAAACCCTGACTTTCAAAACAGTAATGTTTTTATTCCTGAGAGCCCCTTGTAGAGTTATTTATAGACCAGTTAATGGGAAATCAATTTTAGCCATCTTTAAGTTGGTCTTAAAACAACTGTTTCCTGTTTCCCTTATTTAAAAAATGCCAAAGTGCTTAGCATTTTGTTTCCTACTGTTGCATTTATTTGATGATCAAAAATTTATGTTCATTATACTCATTTCTTTTCCCTGCCCAAATGGGAGGAAGGAGAGAAATTTTAATTCTGGGCCCCTAGCCACCACCACTGTGTCAATAGTAATAACAGTGAACATTTACTGAGTGTTCATTATATGCCAGGCCCAGTGCTTTATGCTTTATGGGAGCCTGTTCACTTACGTGAGGAACATCTCATGTGGTCTTTGTGTGAACGCTGTACGTTAGTTACAATTATTATTTCCTGTTTATGGATGAATAATTCAATGCTCAAAGTACTTAAGTAATTTGTCCAAGGTGACACAGGCTATAGTAGGTAGATCCCGGATTCAAAACCCAGCTCATCACCACTGTTCTTGGAAGCCCAGACAAATTTACTGATTTCCCCCAGATCATATAATTGGTTAGTAGCAAAGCTGGAATTAGAACTTAAGTCCTTAGCTCTCAGCTCAGCACAATATTCCAATACTGTGCCACCTTATAGTTTTGTTCTGTAATGAGAACCAGAGCTCCTTGCTTACACAAGCAACTGCCAAGAGGTCTTTTCCATGTATACTGTTCCTAGTGTTATGAATCTTGGCAAAATGTCACATTATCGACCAAAGTGGGTTCTGCAGTCATCACTGACGTGTCTGTGTGAGGATCTCAGGATCTTGGCGCTTTAGTGCTTTTAAAAATTGCCTATCAGTATTCTCTATTAGCTCTATGTACTTATTCTATCTACCCTAAAGGAGAAAGTCTAGGACCATATGTCTAAATATTAATCTTTTTATACCTTTCTCAAGTAGAGTGACTCTTCCACAGCACACTGGGGCCACATGTTTTTAGCCAACGTCTGCTGTTTGTCTTTTCACACACATGACATGGTCTGTGGAAGGTTTGAAGCCATGAGGAGTGCTGTACATCCTGCACATGGGATTATGGAAACAGGGATCAGAGAACCTGCCCTTAAAATTTGATTAGAGACAAACTCAAAAATGATAAATAGGAAAATAAAGTCACAGGAGAAGCAGAGCAGGCCAAGTTGTCTGCAAAGAGATTGTTTTCTTTGAAAGAGTTATGTTAAGCCCTTGCTTGAGAAGAAGTATGGATTTATTAAAAAAAAGTTCAAGACTTTTGGATATAAGCCAATTCATATTTTTATATAGCTCAGAGACGGTTTTCATAGCAATGAAACCCTAAACTGCTTTATAGTACAAAACTTTATCATTTTTTTTTGTTTTTTCCCCATAGTGTGGAAAAGAGCTTAAGGTCACAAATTTTTTCAAATTTGCCAGGAACTCATATTTTCCATGTTTGGGGATAAGACACAGTAGATTCTAAACATCTGGCTAGTCCCTATTTAAATAATTGTGTGTTCCATGCACATCATACATATATAATTATATTTTCATTCTATTTACCTTTTTGTGTTTTAGACATTCTGAAATCTGGATTAGATTCTGACTCCAGTAGCTATTGGAAGTCATTCTTCTGAATGTTGGCTAAGGCAAAGTATATTTTCCCCCCTTTTCCATATAAACTCAAGTACAGCTTAGTTTCTTATATTTTTATTATCTCCTTTTTTTTTCAAGATTAAGTGACTATGGGAGCTTATAAGAGTTGTGCAAAATGAAGTTCTCTATATTTTTTATAGCACGGGCAACTTTAGAATTGGCTGGAGGAAACCTCAGTTTTAGACACTGGCCCATATCTGCTAACAATGTGATTGCAGTCAAATCCCTTAAGCCAGCCCAATTTATCCTCTTGTGAAGTGGACATAGTGCTGGCAGCGTCAGAGCAGTCTTGTCAGATGAGTGAGTTGGTGGACGTGAGGCATTTTGAGTTTAGGAGGAGAGAACAGGACAGAGTAATCTGAGGTCAAGGACACCCCTTCCCTCCCCACCCGCCCCACACTCTCACACCCCTAGTCTTAAGTACAGCAAAGCAAAGAGGAATGGAAACCTATTTGCTCTCACAGTGTTCCCCTGTGCCTACCATCTGGTGAGACAATTTCTCTTCTGGTCCTCTCATCTTTCTGTCCACATTTCACCATTTATCGAATACCTATTATGTGCTAGATTTGGGGGTATAATACAAATTTGGCCCAGAACCTGCCCTTGAAAAGCTCACTTTCTTTCTCTCAATCTTTCTCTTTCTTGGAGATTTTCCTTACTTTCTTATAAGCACAGCAATGCTTTGAAAGATGTATTTGCTTTTATCTAGCTGTTGTGTAGTGGGAGGGCTTATCAGAAAACATAGCCTGCCATAATGCCAGAAAAAGAAGTCATTATGATCTCCTTTGTTGTCTGAGACGTGGAATCAATTGGACAGGCTAATCTTTTTAAGCTCCCATTCTGTTTACCTGTTTTTTTAAAGGACAGACCAATGATTTTAAACTTTTGTTTTCCTTTTGTGGACTGGAGATGGGGATAGTCTTGACTATCCAGGGCAGATTTCAAAGTATGCAATTAAGTGTCAGAGGGAAAAGGTTAAAAAGAACTGGGTTGAAGGCTAGGTATCAGGATAAACACGATGCATTCTATTTGCACTCCTAGCAGAGTGACAATGAAGAGTAATCCGGATGACATTGTGACACCTGCTTTGCCTCCCTCCGTGGTGTCTCAGTGGCAGACTGTGGAGAAGGGATTTTGCGGTTTGAGCTTTGATTCTTTGAGAATAACTGGAGAATGATCCCAGAATTAGGGTGGAGAGTAAAAAGCTTTCTGAATGCCCATCCACTCACAGACTCATTTTTGTACTTAAAGGGAATTAGCGGTTTTGCTGCCTGTTGCACTTCTGCCATAAGTGCTAAGTTGACAGCAGTTTGACTGGGACCCAGGTATAAGTTTGGATCACCAGGTGATGTTTTATCCCAGTGCAGGTGGACATAGGAAGGGCTTCCCTCTCCAAATATGCAAAGGAATGGAAGTCACAGAAGGAGGGGTTGAGGCTTTGGGAAGCTGAGACCATAATGATGACTGGGAATTTCCAAAGAGATGACCCTAGAATACAGCCTTATAGGTTGCTGGTTTGTAGGTAGGTACCAGATGTAGATAACAAACTGAAATGAATGCTCTTGATTATTGATCCTGTAGGGTTTGGGTGACTGTCTTAAAAGAAATGTGCTTTCATGGTTGAGAAGGTGGAGGTGATTCAGTCTGAAGGAATTGAATAATCTGGGAAGGGTAGAATTGAAAACTGCATTGTTTTTCTTTTTGGCCCTTAGAGAAGGTGTTTGGCATTGCTAGCAATTTCATTTGTATTGTATCTGGATCTTTTAGAGCTAATTTTTATTGAGCTTGTACTCCAGTAGCCAATTTTAATTCACTAACAGTCTAATTTCAAAGATGTAGAAAAGAAGTCTCAGTAAATTATTCTTGAAATGTCCCATGCTATTTAACTATTGGGCGGGACCCAGTAAGTGAAATGATTTAGGTTATCTCTCAGCCTCCCTATAGGAGATACCACTGTCATTTCCTAAGTTGTTAAAGTAGAGAGCCACCCCTTTTCAGTCTACTCTTAGGGTTACTAGAATATATACAAGGATGGAGTTCAGGATCCTAGAAAACAAGATTCCATGCTCCCAGAAACTGAAATTCTGGCTTTGGCAATATGATCGCTCTTTTGGGTCTGTCATTTAACCTGTGTGATCTGATTTTCTCATTTGTAAAATGAGGTTAACAGGCTAACCTTTAAGGTCTCTTTGAGCTGTAAGAGTTCTGATTTCATTTCATCAGTGTGTCAAGTGGATTATGTCTTTCAGAATATGGGTTTTTGTTGCTGTTGTCAAGGCAGCAGATCCTAGCCTATCCTGACTGATATAAGTGATTACTCTGTACTTGGTACTTTCTACAGCTAGATATTTAACTCATTTAATTTTCACAACAATCTTATGTGGTAGGAATTATTACTCTCCTTCCCTTTTTACAAATGAGGAAACTGAGACAGAGGATATTCTTTTCAGTAGATTATTTATTACAAGTAGGTTTATATTTTAAAATAGAAATTGCCTGTGTTAAATACCTAACTAGAAATGGCTATCTGGTAAATGAATTTTGAAACTTGATTGATTTGAATTTCTTAAAAGTAGAACAGTGAAGGAGGGCAGAGACAGATAGATCGAGAGGTTGCTTTAGATCCCCTCCCCATCCTCCAGTATATGATGCAGAAAGATGATCAGGACTCTTTAACGTACATGCCTTTTGCTCAAGAATTCCTTTTCAGGAACAAATCACTGCTTAATTTTAAATATTTTAAGAGAATGAAAACTAAACGACACAAATTTGAGAAAGTTTTGAACACTAAATTTTAGGTTGATTATCAGATTGTGTTTGGTCGTGCTGAAGTCATTTAGTTACTAATAAAATGGCTACCTAGAAAGTAGTTTTGCTTGTTAATGAATATACAACCTGGAAGCATCTATCATGACAACTTCTGAATGAGGAACAGCCTAGATGGCTAACTTTAAATTTGAAGAATTGCTGTAACTGTCATAATTGCCTGCCTATCTCCTCTCACAACTTCTACCCCCTGCCTTACATTCTTTTTTTCCAGCATCCTGAAATATTTGTGCCAATTTAGAGGCTAGGTGGTATAGTGGTTTGAGCAGGAGAGTTGGTATCAGACAGCCTGGATGAACCTGGGTGTGCCACTTACCTAGTTGGATGACCTGGAGCAAGTTACTTAATCACTTTGCGTCTCCATTTTCTCATCCATTAAATGGAGATCCTAAACAGTGACTACCTCACAGGGCAGTTGGCTAGATTAAAAAAGCTTAGAACATTGTGTGGCTTGTGGTAAGCACTATCCAGATTTTTGCTATTACTGTTCCTTAATAGGTCTGGTCTGTCTTTTGGGTTTTCATACTTTCTCTTCTCTTTCCATCATTCTTCATGGGGCTGCCTCTCAGTTGCTCTTCAAGATGCAGCTCAGTGGTGGTCCTTTGGGATGTTTTCCCACATGTCTCCAGCCTGGGTGACATCCTCTCTGAATTTCTAGCCAGCTGGCTATGACTTCTTTTATAACCCTCATAACATAGTAAAGCTACTATCAGTTTACTTATCTACGTGGACCATGAAGATGGACCGATCTTCCTTCCTTCCTTCCTTCCTTCCTTCCTTCCTTCCTTCCTTCCTTCCTTCCTTCCTTTATTTTGTGAGTATAATGGAGATACTGTGTAAATATATATTGAATGGATAAATGGACCAGTTTTCCCTCCATTTCTCTCTCCCTTCTTTTTTCTTCCTTTCCTCTCATTCTTCTCTTATACTTTCTTTCCTTCTTCCTTCCTTTCTACCAAACTTCCTCTCTTCCTTCACTCTCAGACATGGCCCTTGATGCATTATCTTAGTTATTCCTCACAGGAACTCTGTGAGATAAGCATTATGATTGTCCCCATTTTGCAGGTGTGGAAACAGGATCAGGGTGATAGGCAACTTGCCCATCCAAAGGGGCAGACTCCTTACAGAGTTGTCTTCCAATGTTGCTGTCTCTGCTCAAAACATTTTGGCAGTTTTTCCTTGGAATTCCCTTTTGGCCAATCTATGAACCACATAAGAAAACCAGTCAGTTTTGGTCACTCTCAGAAAGGATGATTTCCAGTCTGATCATCCCAATTCATGTTTGTTTCCAAATAAGCCTAGATCATCTCATAAATCTGTTTTTATGCTGGTCTCAGTCTATCAATAGCCAGTATTGTGGTTGGATTAGCCCTTGTGGTTCTTTGTATGATTGCAATATGCCCTTCAGCAATAACCATCAAGAAACTTTGAAAAAAATAGAGGTTTGTCATTTAAAGAACCTGGAAATTGCACAGCAGAGCTGGGGCCCTACAGTATGGTCATGGGTAGAGAGTGCATAGGCCTAGTTTTGCTTTTATTGGGGTCAAGGATGGGGGCCTAGGGTTTTGTGGGCTCCTTCTTTATTGGTGAATTTAAAACATAAGAGGGGAGATTTGAAGTGTGGGAAGAGAAAAAACAAGTGGCTCAAAAGGTCAGTGATTGAAATCAACCAAGATCTTTAAAATAAAGGAGCCTCAGTTTGGCCAGGGAGTCTCTTTATCTAGTCATGTGGTTGATAATGTGTTTATTCGAGGTAGACATCAATTGAAGTGGTTACTTCTTTAAAGTGGATGCCTTGGCAATCAAATCTTAAGTCAGGTACTTTCATTGCAAAAAAGAAAGAAAACACTTGTCAGGGCTTATGCAAGGATGCCCACTCTTGCCACTTTTATTCAACATATTATTACAACTCCTAGCCACAGTAGTTAGGCAAGAAAAAGAAATAAAAGGCATTCAAATTGGTAAGGAGGAGGTAGAACTGTCACCATTTGCAGATGACATGATATTATATACAAAAAAGGAAAAACTTATTAGAACAAATGAATTCAGTAAAGTTGCAGGATACACAATTAACATGCAGAAATCAGTTGCTCTTCTATATACTAATAATCCATCAGAAAGAGAAATTAAGAGAATAATTCCATTTATAATTGCTTCAAAAATAATAAAATACCTAGAAATAAATTTAATCAAGGAGGTGAAACTCCTGTACTCTGAAAACTGTTAAGACATTGATGAAAGGTATTTCAGATGACACCAGCAAATGGAAAGATACACCATGATCACGGATTGGAGAAATTAATATTGTTAAATTAATATTGTTCAAATGTCCATACCCAAAGCAATTTACAGAGTCAGTGCAATCTCCATCACAATACCAGTGGCATTTTTCACAGAACTAGAACAAAAATGCTGAAATTTGTGTGGAACCACAGAAGACCCCAAATAGCCAAAACAGTCTTGAGAAAGAACAAAGCTGGAGGTATCGTACTTCCTGATTTCAAACTATACTGCAAAGCTATAGTAATCAAAACTATATGGTACTGACATGGAAACAGACACATAGATTAATAGAATAGAGCAGAGTCCAGAAATAAACCCACACATATATGGTCAGCTAATCTATTCCAAAGGGGGCAAGAATATAAAATGGGGAAGAGATAGTCTTCAATAAATGATGTTGGGAAAACTGGACAGCTACATGCCAGAGTGAAGCTAGACTACTATCTTATACAAATATAAAAATAAATTCAAAAAGGACCAAAGACTTGAGTGTAAGGCCTAAAATAATAAAACTCTTAGAAGAAAACATAGGCGATAAGCTGGTAGACATCAGTCTTAACAATATTTTTCTGGTCAGTCTCCTCAGGTAAGGGCAACAAAAGCTAAAATAAACAAATGGGATTACATCACAATAAAAAGCTCTTGCACAGCAAAAGAGACCAGCAACAAAATGAAAAGGCAACCTACTGCATGGGAGAAGATATTTGCAAATCATATATCTGATATGGGGTTAATATCAAAATATATAAATAACTTACATAAATTACTAGCAAAAAACCAAACAGCCTGATTAAAAAATGGGCAGAGGACATGAGTAAACATTTTTCTGAAGAAGACATACAGCTGGTCAATAGCACATGAAAAGATAGATGCTCAATGTCACTGATTATCAGGGAAATGCAAATCAAAACCATATTGAGATATCACCTCACACCAGTCAGACTGGCTATTATCAAAACGATGAAAAAAATAACAAGTGTTTTTGAGGATATGGAGAAAAGGGAACCCTTCTACTCTGTTGGTGGGAATGTAAATTGGTGCAACCACTATGGGAAATAGTATGGAGGTTCTTCAATTTCAGTCTTTTGCATGTAGCAGTCCCATTTTCCCAATACCACTTATTGAAGAGTCTGTCTTTTCCCCATTTTAAATTCTTGCCTCCTTTGTCAAAGATTAGTTGACCATATAAGCATGGGTTTATTTCTGAGCTCCCTATCCTGTTCAGTTAATCTATATAGCTATTTTTGAGCCAGTACCATATTATTTTGATTACTATAGCTTTGTAGTATATCTTGAAATCTGGGATTGTGATACTTCCCAGTTTTGTTCATCTTTTTCAAGATTGCTTTGGCTATTTGGGGTCTTTTGTGATTCCACACAAATTTTAGAAAAATTTGTTCTAGCTCTGAGAAAAGGTACCATTGATATTTTGATAGGGATTATACTGAATCTAGATTGCTTTGGGTAGAATGGACATTTTAACAATATTTATCCTGGGGCATCTGGGTGGCTTAGTCAATTAAGCGCCCAACTCTTGATTTTGGCTTAGGTTGTGATCTCAGGGTTGTGAAATGGAGACCTGTGTTGGGCCTCGCACTGGGTGTGGAGCCTGCTTAAGATTCTCTCTATCCCTCTCTAAAACAAACAAACAAACAAACAAACAAACAAACAAACAAACAATATTAATTCTTCCAATCCATGGGCATGGAATATCTTTCTATTTGTTTGTGTTGTCTTCAGTTTCTTTCATGAGTGTCTTATAGTTTTCAGTGTAGAGATCTTTTACTTCCTTGGTTAAATTTATTCCTAGGTATTTTATTCTTCTTCGTGCAATTGTAAATGGGATTGTTTTCTTAATTTTTCTTTCTTCTATTTCATTATTAGTCTAAAGAAACGCAACAGATTTCTTTCTTTTTGGGAGGGGAGAGAGAGAGAGAGAGTAAGGAGGGTTGTGGGGGGAGAGGGAGAGAGAGAGAGAGAATCTTAAGCAAGCTCCACTGCCAGTGCTGTGCCTGATGTGGGGCTTGATCTCACGAACCTGAGATCATGACCTGAGCCAAAATCAAGAGTCAGATGCTTAACCAACTGAACCACCCAGGCGCCCCACAACAGATTTCTTTGTATTAATTTTGTATCCTGCACCTTCTTTTGGAATGATGAAAATGTTCTAAAATGTATTGTGTGGACGGTTGCACAGCTCTGTGAATATACAAAAAGCCACTGAATTTTACACTTTACAGGAGTGAATTTTACTTAAAAAATTCATGATTACCATCATTAAATACATACCAGTTGCTCACTCCCAGTCACTGTCCTGTGAAGCACTGTGGCACATGGATGAGAAAGAGAATACTTGTTCTTTGTGCTCTGGGAATGTCTCAATGGATGTTCTTAAGTGGAGAGATGAAATAGATCCACAAATAGTTTAATCAAAATGTTGCAATACTCAATGCTAATCTCTGGGCATAGACCACATTCAGAAAGATCTCAACACCTCTGGGTGCCAGCTGTAGGAATTCGGAAAGATTTCAAAATGTAGACTGCTCCAATATTTATATGACTTAGACATGGTATTATTTATGGTATTTATGGTATTATTTATGGCGTACAGGCGCTATGCCTTGTGTTCATTTTGATTCCCTTGTGTAGCGTTGTGTCTGGTCTACTGGCAGGAGTATGTGTTTGGTGATTGAATTTGGAAGTGGCCTGGTTTGTTCGTAGGACTAAAATGCCTTCAAGCTTATGGCTGCCCATTCTGACCAACCTGAGGGTTGGCCCTGTGGGGAATTCACCAACTGTCCTCGTGCAACTGTTTCTTTTCTCATAACCGGTAGCTATTTTGTTTCTTTGGTGTTTTCACTCTGATTTTGGTTAAAATGGTGACTTGGAATAATATGTGGGTACTTCTGGAGTGTTGCGCTTTCTTCTCTGGTAGTATACTGAAGACTTTGGGTTCCTGGGTCAGTGTGATTTAGGAAAACAAAAGATGGAATTAACCTCACTTTCTTCTTCTTCTTCTTTTTTTTTCTTTTGATCATATTTATCAAACAGCAGTGCTATAGATTTTGTGTAGCTTTTGGATCTTTGCTGTAATAAGAAATTGTTTTTCTTTTTTCTTCTTTTTTTTTCTTCTCTGTGAAGGTACTTTATGTTGATTCTTTCTGTTAAATATCCTTTGCTTGCACTGGACTTTTCTTTGTGTTGATTTTTTGCTTCATTTTTTTTTTCCATTTCCCATGCTGTTCAGTTACTGGATGCCAGAAGAACCAAGGTTTGTCCACTCTTTGCAGCTTGTTTGTTTTGCTCTGCACAGCCTCACCTCCTTGTGTGTTTGTGTCTGTCCCTGTCTGCATTTGTTCCCTTTTGCTTGCAGATGCAGTAATCCTGTTTACTAAACCTGTTCACAGCTTTATTTGTAAAAAATAAAGTCCTTGTTTGTGTCTACTTGTAGTGGATGCTATTATTTTCATTTTTTTAAATGGAAATGCATTTATCACGGAAAATAATGAATAGTAGAATAAAGAACACCTTAGGAAACAAGGAATACTGAGTCTGGAGCATTGCGGGCGTAAAAAAGGTGTGTTTGTGAGACTTTCCCTTCTAACCCTTTCCACTTCCTCAATTAAAACTCTAGATGTATAAGTTCCCTTGTGACTGACACTAATATATTGTTTCTGTGTATGTGTACATTTCTCTTCTCCTAAGACATTCAGAAAGCATCCGTGAATTAATTTCCCCTTCTCCATGTGCTGTCCCATGCTTCTGAAGTCACCCTGGAGGACTTCACGGCTGGCCCTCTGGACCTACCTCATGATTAACATTCCATCTTCATAGTGTGGTAGTAACAAATAGCGCTTGGCATTTCCATTGACTTTTTCTCCTTCTTTCTCCTCTCCTGCTCCATCTTTCTCATCACAGCACCTGCAATTGACAATCCAAGCCCTTCAGGATGAGCTTCGGACCCAGAGAGACCTCAATCACCTCCTGCAGCAAGAGAGTGGCAACCGTGGAGCTGAGCACTTCACCATTGAGCTGACTGAGGAGAACTTCCGGCGGCTCCAAGCTGAGCATGACAGACAAGCTAAGGAGCTGTTCCTTTTAAGGAAGACCTTGGAGGAAATGGAGTTGAGAATTGAAACACAGAAGCAGACCCTCAATGCCCGAGACGAGTCGATTAAAAAGCTTCTCGAGATGTTGCAAAGTAAAGGTTTGCCTTCGAAAAGTCTCGAGGATGACAATGAGCGGACACGGCGGATGGCAGAGGCTGAGTCTCAAGTCAGCCACTTAGAAGTGATTTTAGACCAGAAAGAGAAGGAAAACATACATCTTAGAGAGGTAAGGACATTCACTCTATTTCCCCAGAGCCATCCTTACAAGTTAAAATATGTTACCAAGTTATTTTCACAGGTTGAAAGATATCTGCAGCTTTAACAAAATTTCCTGGCATCCGTTTTATAATCTTCCTGTCTGCTTATCACCTTTAAACTGAAATTTTGCATTAGGTTTTTTCTCTGCTCACTACACATATGTTCCATTGTTATTCGACACGTATTCAGGGTCCAAGTGTGTGCAGCACATGCCAACTCTAAGGTGGTTTACAATTGCTTTCCCACAGATGGCCCTAGTTTGAGGGTTTTTTAAGTACAGTACTCAGCTTTAGATGTTTGTCAAATACATCTCTCTAAAGGAGCAAAACAAATAGGTGATTAGCAAAACAATGAACCTAAATATTTTTATAGCTAAATTGGGGCAGCATTTGCAGAAAGTAAACCGTATGGATATTTCTGGGAAGAATGGTAAAATGTGCAGACCAATTTTGAACATTTAGGTTTAAGATAATCTTTGTCTGCATTTTCTTTTGTCTAGGACAAACTGTCCCAGGTTTTCTGAGTATGTGTTTTGCACTTAGTGGATTGAATCATTTGAAGTCTTTCAGAGGCTGTCTGGCCTGCCACCACTATTGAATATTGGGATGCTCAGATATTTGAGGATATGTAGTTGGATAGAGCTTAGAAAAAATGTGGGTGACGGCCAGGGTTTAAAATTTTTACAGCAGTTCCTTGCCTCTATGGTGGATGTGGATCTCAAAAGTACCATGTAGGCAAAATGCTGAGATAGACACAGGTTTCACAGAAAATAGGAAGCAATAAAATGGCATTAAGTATATTTTAAAAATATTCTATGGCAATAAATAAAAATTCCAAAAGATATTTGCTTTCAGACGAAATTAGATTTCTTGGCATTATATACCTTTTCGGATGGGCAGTTCTTGTGAGTCATTTTTTTGGTTGTTCAGAAAACATGGCTTCCATGGTGGGGCTTGCTGATGCAGATGTTCCCAGGGGTTTTCTCTGATATAGATTGTATTTGCTTAGAACATTTGAGCAGACTTTTGTGTCTTCGAACTTAATGTCCTCTGTGCTTATTCTCCCTTGTTTTATTTTCACGAGACATTAACAACATGCTTGGGAAAACCACATGGCTTCGTTTTGGATTGAGATGCTTAGAGAGATGTTTTGTTGGGACTGGATCTGCCTATCCATATTCCAAGAGGCTGAATGTCATGGTTAGGCTTCTAAGATGGCCCCTAATGATTTACATTTCTTGGAAATCATACCCTTGTGTCAATCTATGTCCTTGACTGTAGGCTGAACCTACTGACTTGATTCTAAACAATAGAATATGGTGAAGGTAATGGGATGCCAATGTGACTTCCATGATTAGGTTGTATAGGATTGTCATTTCCATCTTTTTAGCAGACTCCATTGTGTTCTCAGCTTGCCTGCTTTGATGAAGCAAGCTGCCATGTGAAAGCGGCCCACGTAGTAAGGGACTGAGAGTAGCCTCCAGTCAACACCCAGTGAGGAGCTGAGATGCTCACTCAAACAGCCACAAAGAACTGAAAACTGCCAACAACCACTTAGTGTGCTTGGAAGTGGATCCTTTCCCAGTGTAACCTTCAGATAAGATGACAGGCCCTGGGCTGACACCTTGATTGCAGCTTTGTGAGACACTGTGAAGCAAAGGACCCAACTAAGCTGTGCCTGAATTCCTGACCCACAGAAACTGTGAGATAATGAATGTGTGTTGAATTTGGGGGTAATTTGTTACACAGCAATAGATAATGAATAGAGTGGAGCAGAAACTAATCTCTTCCTGCCTTACTCCATAGATTTTACATTTAGTTTACAGAAGAGACGCAATAACTACTGGCAGTAATCACTTGCATGTAAAGCAACTGTGGACTTTGAAATTTTGGTTGTGTTATCTTAGAACTGTGGCTAGAGATTGCCGTAGTTGAAAAAAGCTGCTGCTTTATTTTGGGTGCCAAGGGATCATGTTGGATGTTCAGCAGGGCAGTGATGCCAGAGAAACCTCCATCTGCAGCATTGACCTTGACTTCATGTTGGGGTCTTGTGGTCAGGGCAGAGTCACTCTTTTTCTGTTATTAGATTCTGCTCATTGGTAGCACTAAGTAGAAAGGTGCCTTGATTTTATTGTGTGGATGCCTCCACTTAAATGAATCTTTAAACAAAATTCAGTTTGTGTTTTACAAGATTAGTTTGCCCTCACAGTGGTCTGGCATGGAAATAGACCATGTTCAGGGCCTTAACCATCAGTCTGAGAGCCCACAGAGAGTGGTGCAGAAAATTCAGCCCAACACATCCAGCTAGTTTCCTTGAGCATCAGATGAAAGTCGGTGGATTGCCTTTTTCTTGGCCTATCAAGAGGGTGCATGTGGAAAAGGTGTCTCTATTAAAAAATCTCATTTTTAACTTAACAGAAACACTTGGAGGCCTGAAAGGACGTTCCCCAAGAGAAGGATTGTACTAGCTTCTGACAGCCATTGGTTACATTTTCAGGAATTTTGTGAGCCTGCTTTTAAACCATTGATAACATGAAATTAGTCACGGTGGGAGTATTTACACCATGGAAATCAGCAAATGCTACCCCCAAGGCCTACGCCCCTGCCACCCCATCCCTAAAGCCCATTTACCAACATATCTCTGAGTAAATGTCATGAAATGTTTACCCACAATACAGCAAGAAGAGGCAAGTTAAATAGTGCAAGAATTATGAGTGCCTTAACCACTTATCATTCATTAGAAGTTTTCATAACAGCATCTGGATAGGTGCTTATGTGTCAGATACTTCGAAGAATGTTTTTCATTGATTCATATTTAACTCTCACAACTACCTCGTATACAGTTATGCATCCATTCAATGGCACTTACTAAGCATCTGTTTTGGGATAAAGCAATCATAACTAATAAAGTTTGACTTCATTGTGCTTGTATTCTGTGGGGGTGAAACATAATTTAATAGTAAACAGGGAAGTATCATGAAGAAGAGAAGAGGATGAAGAACTAGTAACGTGGGTGGGGCCAACTTGATATTGGGTGGTCAGGGAAGACCTCTTGGAGGGGGTGATACTGTGAACAGAGACCCGAATGACAAGAAGGAACCGGCCATGTGAAGCTCTCAGAAGACTATTCCATCCCATGCCTGGGAGGTAGGTGCTATTATTTGGCCCATTTTACCTGGAGGAACTGAGGAACAGGTGACACTAAGCTTGCTTAGCTTCCCAGTGGTTTCAGTCATTAAACCATTTCATGAAATCCCTTTTCTAGAGGAATCTTTCCCAAAATGTGCTCTGCAGAACAGCCATTTTGTGGGATGCTAATAATGTGCTATGAGAGAAAAAGGCCTGCAGGGCCAAATGAACTTGGGAAAATGTTGGATTCCACAGTTTACCGTAGGACTCCTCAGACTCCTTAATACGCAAGTATGCATCAGTCCTTCCCAGGAAGGCAAAGGTTCTTAAGCTTATTTAACTTGCTTTTGTCTTGCTGCACTGGTTTTCTTGGTAAAACACTTTGGGAAAAAGCTTTGCTAGAAAATAAAAAGGCTGCTTTTAACTCGTGACCTGCAAAATATGTAAAAATATACAAATAGTTATTTCCCATGGCCAAATAACTGAGTAATTTCCCTCATTAGTTATTCTAGAAGGCAAAGTTTATTGTAAGATGTTTCCATATTCTCTACTGAGTTTTAGAATGTTCTTTTGTCAGGGTATTTTTTTTACTTTTTAGTGGAAAAATGTGGCTGACTGCTTTTGGTATTAAAACAGTAAGAATAGCCCAGCTTGAATAAATAAGTAGCCTGACCTCTGTTAATTTAAATGAATCTAAAACAGGATTTAAAATGTACTTGAGGTTTTAAGTTCAGTGTGTTCCTGATTTCTTTTTCATTTTGCATGGTTCAACCCAGTTTGGGGCTAGATGGCGTAATGCTGGAGAATGGAGTGCTAGTGGTTTTATGATTCATTCTCAGGCAGAGGTGTTGGGCCTCATATAAAACCCATCTCCTGGAATACTGGTCTTGTTTAGCCTATTGTTTGAGCAGATTTTGAGTTGGCAGGAGTTGCACATGGGGAGGGTTGGGTTGCTTTAGTGTCTTGTTATCTTTCGGTGGTCTGGAAAAGGCTGAGGGCGAAACCACTTCTTTGCCTGGCAGGAAACAACAACAAAAAGACTATGATCTCAACTTATTTGGAAGACCAAAACCATTGCCCAAGAACTACAACTGATGTGCTAATGTGAGCCAAAGTGTTGGCTGAAACACAGCATTACTCACTAGTATCGTGGGATACTTTTGGATACAGGTTGATTTGATAAGACATTATTGGATGTGGTAATAGTTTACCTTGTTCTCTAGCTTTTTCTGCACAGAACATATTGTTCCTGTAAAGGTTTTGGTAATCAAGTACCCAAAATACTATTGATTTCATTAAAGAAAAAGTGGGTTTATATGCCAGATCCTCCTATATTCACTCTCCTCAATATTTTCTTGTCTGGGCCTTAGAAGAGAGTCAGGAGTCTCTGGACTCATTGCACTGTAGGGTGTTTGAAGGGAAGGGTGTATATTCTGCTGACATGTCTGTTGATTCCTATGCTAATCCTTTTGGGCAGCTTGCCCATCTTTGGTTGCAAGGGCTGAAGAGCAATCAAGTCATTGGAGGTCACAGTTGCTATTAACTCAGGAGACTGGGCTTGCGCTTTCCACCATGCTGCGATTGGGGCAGGAAGGAGGAGGGTAAAGCAACATGAATTCTTTCTTTCCTCATTATTTACTCAGGTTGTCCCTGGGCCGGTGGGAGATCCACCAAGGCAGAGTCTGTGACCCAGAAGTTCTTGAGCTCATAAACCTTTTTACCGATGGCTCAAACCTCCACTGTATGATCGTTGCCCAGACTTTTAAACTCTACCATAGTGCCCCATCTCAAAACCATATGGCCTCTTTCTTTGTAACAAAAATTTGTCTCCAGTTCTGCTGGCTAAACCATGATTTTGCTGAGGCAGGCATTTCTAATTCTGATTCTACAGATTAAACGTTCTATTTGTACCAACAAAGCTTATCACAGAAAATATTCCTAAACATGAGTGACCACATTAACATAACATTTTACATACTCTCTCTTGCAAGAGTTATTTCCCATATATATTATAGAAACTGTGAGGAGCAGACAGCTTCTGTGGGCCTGGGCGCAGACAGGTGGTGGGATAGTGGGCCAGCGGGAGTACGCTAGGCTTGAGTTTGATGAAATCCTGGTGGAGCTGTCCAACAGGGTTGAGAACATGGTTGAGGAAATGACTGTGAAGTTCTGCCCAAGTGCACAAGGCATTTCTGACTCTTGGTCATGTTGTTGCTGTTGTTTGCACACACACCTGATCATTTGTGGCTACCAAGTCCCCAGTTTGTGTGATCATTCCAAAGTTTGTCTTGTCACTCACCCCTACTGTTGTCTAAGAGGTGGGTGGCCTTAGGATTGCATACTTCTCCTTCATGCCTCTTTTCTGAGTAAGCATGTCATTTTGACTATGGTATATCCTTTGAGATTACATAGAATTTTCACTGACTGGTGCCAACTTGATACAGATTCCCTTTGTTCTCACTGAGTTCCATTTTCACCAAGCACTCTGTACAGGATGAATGCCAATGAAGCATCTTTATAGGAAAGCACTCCTTTTGAACCCTGATTAACAATACTTTCAAAAGCAGAATTTCATAACTTTTACCCACACATTTCTGATGACAAAGGGAATGCACCTATTCTTGTTTCTGTTTAGCATCATTTGCCTTGTCTTTAAATTCTAATATATTCTTTAAAGTTTGAACACTGCATGCTAATTTGAAATGGTTCAGGTTTTACCCCATATTGATTTTAATGAGTGTCGTTGATTGCTTTTTACAGTAAAAGAGACTGGTGGAGCCCCAGGGAGCCATTAGGCACAAGGCATTTTGGAACCTGCTGAGAAAAGAAAGTGGCAGGTTAGAGGGAGGTGAGGGGAGGTGATAGGGATGGGGAGAATGTCAGATGGTTATGCTGGGAGAGACGGTCATTACTGTTCTCATTTCCCTGTCCTCTTGCTCTACCCTGGGTGTGACTGCTTTTTGAAAAATATTCTTTTGGTAGCTGACCTAATTTATTATTATCACGTTTGGTAAAACCATGCACCACAAATGAAACCTTAGTGGCAAGAAAGTACTCCAAGTACCAGGACTGTGGATACTTCAGTATGTCACGAAGTGTGGCAATGGGAAGTTGAGACAGCTCAGTTATACCGAGGTCCTACCTGTCTTGGATGGAACATCAGCTAATACCTTACATATGAAGGAGGCTTCATAGTTCATAGAATACACTATTTTAATGCTTTCTTCTAATGCTCCTGGTAACCTTGTGAGGAAACAGGGTCAGAGAGATTAAGAAGTAATGACAAATAACATTTACTGGGCACTCAAGGGCATCAGCCTTTGCTAATCAATTTCCAGGGAGTGCCACTTAATCCTCTCAACAATACTCTGGGGTGGGTGGTGGTTTCCTGCTCTCAGATGAGGAAGCTATGACACAAGGGGGTGATGTGTCTGGTCCAGCTTCTTAGAGCAAGTAGTGATGAATCTGGTATTCAAATTTAGGCCTGCTGATTTCAGGCACCTGTTCCTAACCACTCATTGACACTGCCAGGGATAATGCCTGACTAGAGCAGAGATTAGAATTCTGGTCTTCTGACTTCTTCCTCAGGGATATTTTCTCGGTCAGGAAAAAATGCAAAAGGCTCTGATTTTTTTTCTTGCTACATCTTGTAGGGCCTGTTGAATCCAGGACTATAAATCAATGTATGAGGTCACTGAGCAGTAGAAGGGTTAAACAGTGCCACGCAGAATGCAGCATCACAGCTGGATCTCCTCAGTCCATTTGTCGCTCATGAAAGTTAAAGTACTAGATTAAAATACAAAGAATGGTACTATACATGTAGGTCCTCCATGAATTCCTAGGAAATAGATGAATTTTTGTGAACAGAGAATGAGGAAAAACAGGAGGTGCTTAGAGCTGGACCTTCCCCATTTTATCTGTTCAAAGTTAGCCTTCTTTTTCAATTTTTTAACCCTGTCATTATTTCATTGCCTATGTTTCCCCAAACTGACTTTACTTTTTATTTAGTTTTCATTGGGTATTTTGGGTTTCTCTGTATGTCAGTGTGAGACATTAAAACTCTATTTATAATTTATAACCTCCAATAAATTCTTCAAGTTCATTGTTCTTCTAGGTGGCTAAACTTTGGAAAAGCAAAATCTACTTTCTCACCCACTCTGGCTTGGATGTGAAAGGGAAAACTTTATTTGTGTTTCCAGTTTGGCATATATGTTAAGAGTGTCTTAAGTGTTTTGGGTAGAGGGTTAAATAGGGCAATGTGAATGCTTGCTGGGTGATTCCTACAATTGGCTTATAGTTAAAGCAGTTGTGACTTATACGAAGAAGGAATCAAAACCTCCTTAATAAAGGAAAGATATAATTATATATGAGTGGTTTATAGAAAAAGGAAAAAGAAGGAAAGATGAGTGAGCCTTTAGAATAAACATAAAGACTTACTACTCAATTAGATCAAGAGTGGGCACATGCTTGTGGGGCAAGCATGGCTTATTACCACCTGTTTTTTTATGGCCTGGGAACTAAGAATGGTTTTTACCTTTTTAGATGGTTATATTTGAAATGGCTATGTAAGTATATAATATCCTAAATATATATACATATGTATATAATATATAAATAGTCGCTAAAAAGAAAACCTCTTTCGATTTTGCCTCCTGGCCCTCAAAGCCTAAAATTTTTACTACTTGGCCCTTTAAGAAAAAGTTTGGTTACTCCTGAATTATTACTAATTGGCCCTTTAAGAAAAAGTGTGGTTACTCCTGAATTAGATAAGTAAACAGTTTTTGAATCAAGATGTTTGGTAAAAAGCATACGTGCAATTAGTTATATTTAGAGTATCAAATCTGACTATTTTTGTATAGCTTTTGAGTATTTTTTTAAAATGAGGAGACAATATTTTTTTTCCTGTCGTTTCTGCCCGTATTTCCTTTATAATGATTAGGCTGGTGATTTTCATCTCCAGAGTTGTAGCACCTTGGGCATTGCCAGTTATCATGAAAGTCTGCAGCTCTTTCAGGAGTGGTGGGTGTTGGGGAGGTAACCTGTGGGTTACAAAGGGACTGTGTGGGAAGAATTCACTAACCTATTAAAATGCCAGAGAAATGGAGATTGCCATTCAAACTCCTAAGGAACCAGGAATTCCTGACCTAGTAAAAACACAGCTTCCAAATCCTCCTCTTTTTTATATTTTTTTAAATACCTGTGCTTACTGACACTTTTTAGGCCTATACAATGCTTTTTTAAGTCTGTGGCTGCTTTGAAGGAACTGGCCTGAAAAAGAAACTGTGTATATATAAATCGTGTTAAAAGATAGTTAGATGTAGTAATCATTGATGTACCATAGATTTGCTAGGTTTTCCTATGGAAAGTATTCTTTATCAGGTAAAGCCAGGGCCTGGGCAGGATGACAACCTAGAAATCCCCTTACCACTCTCTGCCCTTCCTTCAGCCTCTAAGGGAGTAAGATCTGTTCTGGTAACAGAGGGGTTGGGTTGTCAGCTGTTTGAGCATATGTAGTATTGGGGGAAGACCCTATATCTGCTTTTGAAATTTTGCTTCCTTGGTGTAGCCCAGGGTTTCTTAATCTCAGCACTATTGGCATTTGGGACAGGATGTGTCTTTGTTGTGGGGGCTGTCCTGTGCATTGTAGGATGTGTAGCAGTACCCTGGGCTTCTATCCGCTAGGTACAAATAGTACCTTTCCCCTTCCCCCAGTTGTGACAACCAAAAATGTCTCCAGACATTGGAAAATGTCTCCTGGGGGCTTGGGGGGGGGGGGCAAAATCACACAGGTTGTGAACTGCTGGTGTAGAGTGATTGACACATCCTTCTGGTGGCCGGCCTGTGGCTGTGGCAAAATAGAGTAATTCCCAGCCCCACCTGCTTGAAACTCTGTTTTACTGAGGAAGGGCAGCCCAGTCATGATAATTCTTGACCCAAAGACTGCCTTCAGGGGATTGAACTAGGAAACAGATGTGCTGAGGGGAGGTGGGGGCTTGAGTCGGAAAAGAAACAGAAGTGGGGTGTGTGTGTATGTGTGTGTGTGTGACAGAGAGAATGAGAGAAGCTACCTCTGACTCCCCTGCCCCCCCCCACAAGAAAGGTAGGGCTGAGAATTAGGCAAGTCCTAGAAAATAAATCTAAGGGAGGAGTTGGGGGTGGTGTTCTGATCTTAGATACCACGTGGGAAAGCTGGACTTTGTGAAAATAAAAGGTGTTTGATTCTCAGGAGTATTTATGGAGGTAATAATTATAGATCTGAGAAGACACATAACTTCACTTTTTGTCTACTGGACTCTCACCATTAATCAGCAGTTCTATTTTACGGTAAAAGTTGTCGTCCCTGCTTTCCCCAAAATGGCCTCAGAGTCTCCCTTTCTGTTTTTTCAATAAACATTTCTCTACATGAACTGCTATCCACCCCTTCCCCAGCTCCACCAAACTTCAGAATAATTTTGGAGTGTGGTAGTTTTATCGTGTGGAAATGTAGTACAGATGTTCAGAATTACCTTTTCTTTCTCTCCTTTAAAACATCATGACCACACATGCTTTGCTCTAAGTACTTTTAAGTATTTTTATTATTACTATTAAAAAATCTTGCCTCAGGCAGATTCCTACTAAATCTCAAGTAAAGGCAAATATTAAAATAGCAGCAAGTATTTATGTATATCACACTAAAAAGTCTGAACTCATATTTGGCTTTTTATGCAACTGAGACCTTTATTTTTTGATCCACTTCACCAAGTTTAGTTTTACCCTCTTTTCCTGACCCTAAAACTTTAAGTTTAGACTATAGGATTTTGTTCACTATCCTTTCCCCTTCCCCAATTTTCTCTAGATTTGAGTTTTTCTTTTTATCCTGCGTATATGTTTGAACTCAGCCTGATCACTTAATGAAGTTTGATGGGAGGATTTGGACTGTCAGCATGAATTAGTGCATGTTTTTAAAAGTTATTAATGGAGGAAAGTTCTGTTTTCCCAGAGAATTCCACTGATGAGTGGCAGAGTTTCTGTGTTCTTCAAGTGCCACACATTGGGTCCAGTGATCATATACAAAGGAAATGCTTTATCAACAGTCAACACCTCCCCCACTCAGAAACCTATTTATGGAGATTAGCTGCTTCTCTAACCTTAGCTTCGTTTGGGTTTATTAGTGCTACTTTCTTTTTATATTTCTTGGCCAGACTTAAACATATTTCTCTAAATAGTTGCTAAAAAGAAAATCTCTTTAGATTTAATCACTTGAACCTGGAATCAAGAGCTCCCTCACCACCTGTGAGCACTTTTTAGCATGCTGGAGATTAATTCTGGTTCAGACAAATGAGCTGTAAAGCATTGCTTTTTCCATCCACATCCAAACAGGAATGCATTACAAGGTGATTTTCTTTTATTTTTATTTTTATTTTTATTTTTTTTTAAAGATTTTATTTATTAATTTGACAGAGATAGAGACAGCCAGTGAGAGAGGGAACACAAGCAGGGGGAGTGGGAGAGGAAGAAGCAGGCTCACAGCAGAGGAGCCTGATGTGGGGCTCGATCCCAGAACGCCGGGATCACGCCCTGAGCCGAAGGCAGACGCTTAACTGCTGTGCCACCCAGGCGCCCCAAGGTGATTTTCTTTTAAAGGGCAGTGAAGATCTTTTTCCTTCTGTCATAGTCCATAGTCCAGCAAGGAAGAGGCAGAACCTGATTGTGCCTGAGACAGTGGAAATAACAATGTAGGTATTCCACCATGGCTTCATGATACCCAGTGGTGTTCTTGCCAACAGTCTCTGTTGCAATACTTTTATGATGCATGTCAAGATTTAGATGGTTTTAAGGACTCAAGCTTTAGTCGCTTTAAAAGACAGAATGTTGCACATGACTGGATCTTTGCCAATTCCACACTGGAAGCTTGAGACGCCTGAAAAACCTGCCAGGTGCTAACCTCAATGGATATTCTTAGGCTGCCTCTTGAGCAACTGTTACAGGGAGAGGGATCACAGGAGTTTCGTGGAGATTTGAGGATTCTTATGCTGAGTGGGGACTTCTGACACATGATGATACAGGATTCTCCAGAAGACATGAAATGTCTTTGAAGAACTCAATATGTTTTCCCCTTTTTGTTAGGCTGTGGTTATCTTTGCATGCTGGCTTTTTGCTTGCTTGCCTCACAGGCACAAATGTGGGAGGACTCAAGGAGAATGGTCTAAAATGACCACATTTTCTGAAATCATGGCAGCCTCTTGAGAAATCTGTGTGGCGTGGTCTGTCTGAACGCTATCACATGGAGAGAGAAAGGTTGGAGTCTCATTGTGGGAGGCCCTGGCAGGGTGCTGTAAATAGCATAAATCATCATCGTCTTTACCTCCACTGTAAAAAATATAAGGCTCTCTGGTGCAGGCACAGAGCTGAGTGCTGTACTCAGTTACTCCTCAGAGCAACCCTGTGAGGTGTAGGTGCTGACATTGTCTCATTACTTCATCAGGGCAGCTAAGTAGCTTGCCTAATATCTCATAGGGGACTTGATGTCAGAGATGGGAACCATTGTATCTACTGTTCTATAGAAAGTCAAAATAACTTCTAGTCATTTCTTCCCACCCAGTTCCTCTCTGTCTCTGATTTGTTTTCTTTGAAACTTTCCTTTTCTATTTAGGTTTTTGATCTGGCTCATATTATATGACTTCATTTAAAATCTTACTCTTTCTCTTAATATGTCAGTTTCCTTCTCTTTTATTTTAACCTCAATCATTTAATTCCTTTTGTGTTTTCATCTGCATTGTTTTATGAGGTTAATTGTCTTGTTATGTTCCAAGTAGAAGTTCTGGGCTTTTGCAAGAGACCTAAGAATGTTAGTGAAATTTACAGGAGACTTCTGGCCTAATATAATTTTAATCAGCAGTTTTCTCTGCTTTCTGTAAAACCTTTCATCCACCTGTGCAAGTTTATTTTTTGGTCTCAAATGAAATGACCTATACAAAGCACTTTGCACAAGGCTTGGCTTAACAAATGTCATTTATGTCTCTTTGAAGAAAGGTGAGGAGAAGATAAGCAGGAGTTATGGTCACATCAGTTGGTCTCCTTGTAAAGCAAGTCCATGCTCCCTTTACAAACCATTGACTTCTCTCTTTAGAATAAAACCTCACCTGGTGGCATTTTACAGGTCACTTGTTGGGGCACAGGTGTTCGTACTGAGCTGTGCAAACTCCAGAGTGACCTTCTCTCCACTATCCCAGGTTCACTTTGTAATTGTTCAATAATGTTATAGAGTAGATTATGTTGTATGATAAATATCTAGTTCACAGGGTTTGAATAAACTTAAATGTAGTGCATTTAATAAGTAAATTACATGTAATGCATGAATACATATAAGGGCTGGCACATAGTAGGTGCTCAATAAGTGTTAGTTTATTGATCTTTATTTATTTATTTATTTTTTAAAAAAAGATTTTATTTATTTATTTGACAGAGATAGAGACAGCCAGCGAGAGAGGGAACACTAGCAGGGGGAGTGGGAGAGGAAGAAGCAGGCTCACAGCGGAGGAGCCCGACGTGGGGCTCGATCCCAGAATGCCAGGATCACGCCCTGAGCCGAAGGCAAACGCTTAACCGCTGTGCCACCCAGGCGCCCCTAGTTTATTGATCTTTATATACTTATCTCTATATATCTATATGTCTATCCACCTATCTACATCTCCTCTCAAGACTGTGTATTCTTTGAGAGTAGGAATCACGTCTTATTCATCTTTAATATTACCAGCACCTGGCACACAGTAGATGCTGACAGATCGTGTTTATCATTATTGATACACATCTGCCTCCTGTGAGGAGAGATCATCTTATACATCTTTAATGTAGTATAATAGATGACCAAAGTGTTTGATGTATATAGAGAATGACTGGGGAAATAAAGCATGAAATAATTAGAAGTTGTTACAACTTTTGGGATGACACAAAAATTCCTATGATTCATAAAAATATTTTTAATGAATTGTACATATGTAGTACTTACAATAGCTGCCCTTTATTGAGCACTTAACTTTGTGCTTGACACTCAACTAAGTGCCAGTCACTCATTATACATTTAATCTCAGGATTTATCCTCCCTTTATAGATGAGGAAACTGAGGCACAAAATAGGTGTGACTTTTACAGGGTCACATAGCTACCATGTTAGAGTTAGAATTTGAATAGAGTTCTTTCCACTATCCTATTCTTGCCTATAGAAATAATTACTCTCCATAGTGTATTTCATATCCATTATAATAGTAGTGGTAATTTTCCTGCAGCTAACCTTTTTATTAAAAGAAGATGAAAATCCAGTAGACCTAATTAAACATATACTGGGTACCAAGTTTGTGGAAAATTCCATCTCCAATTTGGACCCCTCTCCTGAGCATCAGGGCCATAACATTTAACTTTCCAGTGAGCATTTTGTGGGTTGTGGAGACATCTTAAATTTAGCCTGTCCAGAATGGAACTTCTTGTCTTCCTTCCAACTGTTCTTCCCCCTGTGTCTCTGTCTCGCTGACTGCCCCCAGCGTTTAGCTCTCCACCCAATCCAGATACTGTGAATTATCATCAATTTCTCTTTCTCCATCATTCCTGTATTAGTTTCCTATTGCTGCTGTAACATATTACCACAGACTTAGTGGTTTACAACATAAATTTATTCTCGTACAGTTCTGGGGGTCAGAAGTCTGAAATCAATTTCACTGTGCTAAAATCAGTGTGTTGGCAAGCCTGTGTCCTTTCTGGAGGCTCTAGGGGAGAATTCATTTCCTTGCCTTTTACAGCCTTTAGAGGCCAGCTGCAATCCTTGGCTTGTGGCCCCTTCCTAGATCCTTAAATCTCTCTCTCTATGACCTCTGCTTCTGTTGTTACATTTCCTTCCCTCTGACTGACCCTCCCACCTCCCTCTTAGGAGGACCCTTGTGCTTACATTGGGTCCACCCAGATAATCTGGGATAATCTTCCCATCCCAAGATCCTTAACAAACATATCTTTAGAGTCCTTCTTGCCATGTAAGGTAATGTATAGACAAATTTTGGGTATTAGGATGTGGCCATCTTTGGGGGACTATTATTCAGCCTAGCACATTCCCTATATCCACTATATCACTAAATCTTGTTTATTCTCTCTACAGACTTTTAGATCTGCCCGTGGCTTTTCTTTTCCAATCTTCTTACGTTTGGCCTGGTCCTCTGAACTAGTGTCCCAGCTTTGTACCTCTTGTAGGTCCTTCTTTGCACTGCTATCGTAGTCATCTTTGAAAAAAAATGCCTGTCTGTCTTTTCTGAAGCCTCCATTACCAGGAGGACAAAGTACAAACTCTTGAGCCTGGTCACAAGGCCCCTCCCTGTTTTTCCAGTCTTATTTCTTGTTCTTTCTCTTTCCTCTGCTCCAGTCACCTCAAACTCTGACTGCTTTGCTCAATAACTGGCCTCTGAGTTCTGTGCCTTTGTTCGTGCAGCTCCCCTTAGTGTCTGGGGCACCTTTCCTCCTCCATCTTTACTTGACCAACCTTTATTTGTCCTGCATTATTCAGCCCAGGCATTACCTTCTCAGAAGTCCTCACTTTTACTCTCTCTCACCCTAGACTGAATTAGGGTCCCTGCCTGTGCTTAGTTCTTATAGAAATTGTTAAATATCCATTTACTTGAATGAGAATATCCAGACAAAGAACATCCATAGGATCTAGCATTGTCCTTGGTGTATGGTAGGAACCCCATAAGATGTGACACATATCATATTCTTTCTTAGACCCCCCCACCTCCCCAAAAAAGCAATATGATTTTAACCACACCTTAATTTATATTCAAACCCCCATTATATTAAAATGTACAGTTTTCCTAAAGCATATACTATAATCAAACAAAATGACATTTGAAGACAATAAAGTATGGCTATTTCAGTAAAAAAATATTAAAATTGAACTAGTTATTTGGTGCCATAAATATTAAAGATCTAGATGAATCACTGATTTCTTTACTGAGTTTTGGGAATTGAAGGGATGCTGGGTGCAAAGCACTGCAGTGTCCCAGCAATATTGATGGTCGGTCACAATAACTAATGCTGAATAGTAAGAGATGGTTTCATGTGATCCTTGTCAACAGGGTAGATGTTTGAACTGCCAGAACAGGAAATTATAAAATTTGTGTCTAAAAATAATCTTATCTTTTTCTTTTTCAATTGTGAACTCTAGTGCTATGAAACAAGGACCTTAGAGAAACTCCAGGCAGTTTGTGAAACCCTTCTTTGTAATCAGCTGATTTGATTTTCTTCAGTGTGATGGTGGAATATTTGTGAGGAAATTAAACTTCGTTATACTCTAGCCATCAGTTGCACGGTATCAACTTTTCTATCAGACTTTAAGAAGAATTTTTGAAATACTGGAGCTTTGACCCGAGTGCAAGTTTGCAAAACTACAGTAGCTTTGGAAGAAGTTTAAATGAACTTGGGACCTCTAAAGCAGAATTTCTCAACTGAGTCACTGTTAACATTCTGGAATGGATAATTCTTTGTTGGGAGGGAGGGCATCCTGTATGTTGTAGAATGTTTAGCAACATCCCTGACCTCCACCTACAAAATTCAGTAGCATCACCACCCCCAGTTGTGACAATCAAAAATGTCCCCAGACATTGCCAGATGTCCCCTGGGGGGCACATTTGTCCCCAGTTGAGAGCCACTGGTCAAAAACCTTGCTACTCCAAATGTGGCCCCCAAAACCACAATTAGAAATGCAGCATCTCAGCCTCTGCCCCAGGCCTCTGGAATCAGAATCTGTTTTATAAAAAAATCTGCAGGAGACCTGTGAGCACATGAATGTTTTGAAAAGTGCTGACCTAAAACTCTGCTCAGGGCGGTGTGGTATAGCAGAAAGGCAAGAGCTATGGAGTCAGACTTGGCTTCTTGATAATAGCTGTGTGACCTTAGGCAAGTTGTTCAACCTCTCTGAGAGCTTGCTCCTCTGTAAAATGGGACTGAGAAAACCTTCTGTGTTGTGAGAATAAAGGGAGCGAATATAGCTGAAGCAGGGAAAAGGGCACCTGGCCATTATTAGAATCTCACCGGGCTGGCTTTCTTCCCTTTCTTTATAAGGCTGTTTTTCTTGGCCTTGCTGAGCTTACTGTTACTTGTAGTGATGATATAAGAGGATGAGGAAAAGCAGTATGTTTGAGTCAGTGCTCTGCAAGTAGAAGGAGCCGTAAAAAATCTGCCTGTTTACAGATTTTTATTTTTGAATTATTTACTTTCTTTAAGCTGTGGCTCTTGTGGTCTGGTCTTCCTGTTGCTTGGGAAACTGGGATCCCATTTCTGGAAAACTCATTATCTTGGGCCTTGTGAACTCTTAATGGTCTCATTTAGAGGCCAGAATCTAAAGGTGGGAAAGGTGAAGTTGATGGCGGCTAAATGTAAAACTATTTAAGGAAGAAGAAGCTCACATGGTAAACTTTATTCCTGTGCTATATAGCAAGTGTATTTTGAAATGGGGCAATTATTTTTATGACCATTAGTAAAATTTTTGATCATTAGTAAGAATAAATATTTTTGCCTTGGGAATAAGTTGATTGCTATGGGACTCCAAAATTTTCCCCTTTCCTCTTTCTTCCACCATGACGCTGCCTTGTATAAAAGCATGTATTTTTAAATTTCTTATCCTGATATATCAAGAATAGCTGTTCTCATAGCTTTGGGCCAGTAATCTAACCTGACAGATAATTCTCTCTCTCTCTCTCTCTTTTGTTTTTGCAAAATTCATTAGAAAAATAATCGATAACATGGGTACATACATGCACACATGCAGTCACACACCCACACAAGCAATATATAAATCTGACTTGTCAGGACAATTTTTAGGCAGATCACAAGTAGTTTATCTGTAGTACTGTGATTTAATGAAGATGAAGGGACATTGTCCAGAATCACTGTACAGTCATATAGATTAGGCATTGCACCACTCTGGGCGTGCCATGTATACCATGGACATTATAGATTTGCATATACGTTATGAGTTTGTTAGAAGATGGCAACATATAGGGGCGCCTGGGTGGCACAGTCGTTAAGCGTCTACCTTTGGCTCAGGGCGTGATCCCAAGCCCCACATCAGGCTCCTCCTCTAGGAGCCTGCTTCTTCCTCTCCCACTCCCCCTGCTTGTGTTCCCTCTCTCGCTGGCTGTCTTTGTCAAATAAATAAATAAAATAAAATCTTAAAAAAAAAAAAAGGAGATGGCAACACAGCCACTTGTTCCAACAAAATCATATTGCAACAGTTTTCTGGCAGTTAGAGGAAGGGACTTCCTTCTATAATTTATACAAAGGTGCCATATGAGCTAATGACAGCCCTGCCATCTCACCTTTCTTTGGAAGCTTCTACTCTGGTGTGCAAAGCAATATATATCATTATCCCAGAAGTCAAAATGTGGCTAAGAGCCATAAGAAAAGTACAATTTGTTTAATTTCCACATTTCATGCATATGAAAAAGAATCCCCCCATAAAAGAGGTGTTTGAACATCACTTTCATCTAGAAGCTATCACGAATGCCTGTGTGTATGTTGCCATCCTTTCCATGTGAAGGAGAAATTTAAGAAGTTAAGGAAGGTGTGACACAGTGTTTGTGCTACAGAGATGGGAACAGAGATACTCAATTTATACATGAGACTATCAAATGTATGTTTTTCTTCAGTACTTTGCTTCTTGGATTTGAGGGCTGTTCATATAACTTGACATTGATCATGTGAGCATTGTTGGCTTATCTAGTGTCATGCCTTGGGTTGATACATTTTATTCTACTTTTCTGTTTATTTATTCTGTTTATTTTATTCTACTTTTACCTCCATCTAGAGATAGGCTGCTCTTTTACATGAACGGTCCTGAAGAAGGAAAAATGTCTGTTTAACTTGGCCTCTTTATTTATTTATTCAAATATAGTTGACATACGGTGTTATATTAGTTTCAGGTGTACACTATAATGATTCAGCAATTCTATATGTTACTCAGTACACATCAAGATAAGTGTACTCCTAATCTCCTTCACCTATTTCACTCATCCCCCTCCATCTGCCTCCCCTCTGGTGAATGCCAGTTTGTTCTCTGTATTGAAGTGTTCATTTTTTCTCTTTTTTTGTTTTGTTTCTTAAATTCCACACATGAGTGAAATCATATGGAATTTGTCTTTCTCTGACTTACTTCACTTAGCATTGTACCCTTGAGGTTGTCCCAAATGGCAAGATCTTATTCTTTTTTATGGCTGAGTAATATTCCTCTATCTATCTATCTATCTATCTATCTATCTATCTATCTATCTATCTATCTCACATTTTCTTTATCCATTCATCTGTAGGTGAACACTTAGGTTGCTTCTATGCTTCCATATCTTGGCTATTGTCAACTTGGCCTTTTTAGATGTAGCAGTGTGTTGGTGATACAGATATCAAACCGAGAGTTCTTCTAGATGGGCAGAGTAGAAAAGAGAGAATGCAGTTATTGACAGGGCACCAGGTGGAGGAAAATCTACTTTTTTGTTCAAGTGGTAAACTTCAGGGTTATTTTTCTTGGGTCCAGATGTGCCCAAATTGGTCAGTTTGACCGGATTGCAAAGAAGGATCTTACCTGGATTTCTTGGGGATGATGTCATTTTTTTTTTGTTACTAATGCTAGAGTTCTTTTTTTTTTTTTTTTAAAGATTTTATTTATTTATTTGTCAGAGAGCAAGAATACAAGCAGGGGCAGTGGCAGGTAGAGGGAGAAGCAGGCTTCCTGCTGAGCAAGGAGCCCAATGCAGGGCTTGATCTCAGGACTCTGGGATCATGACCTGAGCCGAAGGCAGATGCTTAACTGACTGAGCCACCCGGGCATCCCCTAATGCTAGAGTTCTTAACTGTGTGTCTAAGTTGTGAGCCTTGTAGGAAATTTGTTTTTAGTAGTTAGGGTCATGAAATTTGCAAATAATGTGTTAAAATTAAATTATATGGTCATGATATAAAATAAAATGATGATATAACTAAGAGATGCAATATTAGATAGCTCATATAATAGAAAGCTTAGTTTGGGCCCATAGTTCTCTGAGGAGGTTTCCATTATCTGTATCTTGTAAGTGTAGAAACTGGGGCTTAGAGAGGTTAATTTCACAATGCTCAGAAGTGGAAAGAATGGGATTTGAACCCAAGTCTGACTGATGGACTCCCACTTGCAGTTATATATCCCTGAGCTAAAAAGACAAGAGGTTGTACATAACCACATTTCTGGACTGCCATGGGATGTGTGAATGTCACTGTTTCCGTGTAGGATGACTGATTGCTCCAGTTGCCAGGGAGTGGGGGGTCCAGGATGTGGGATTTCCAGTTTTTAAACTGGAAAAGTGCTGGGCAAATCAGGAGGAGTTGGCCACCCTACTCCTGTATGCCATCGTAGGGACAAGGTAAGGATGAGGGGGGAATCATTGGATTGCTTCTTCCTTCTTGCTCTCATTACGTGTGTTCTGGACAGTTTGGATGAGAGTGTGGTTTTTCCATTACACTTTTTCAGGATGTAAAGAAAATGTGTGAAGAAATTGCAGGCCTGGTCTTTTAGGCAGCTCATCAGCCGGGATCCTCAGGGTCTTTCTAAAAGCAGGTGAAGAAGAGGTTATAAATAAATACATAAGTAAATAGCCTGCCATGATGGTGGGAAACACACTTATGACACTTCAGGTTTGGCCACAGTGGTTGCATTTAAGCCAGATGTCTCGGTCCTGTTTTGCACTAAGTTGATGGATTTTAGTAATTTGGTGCTAGGGGCTGGAGGTGGAGGGTTCATACCCTCACCTGACACTGCCCTGAATGTGGGCTGTTTTGCCTCCATTATAGGATTTAGAAAGTAGAATTTAGTATTTGACAACCATTCACATTGTTGTAATGGGAGAAAATAGCAATAAATATGCTTATTTTAAAATGGAAATTTGCTACTTGGAAGTGTCTACTCCCTTGAGGAAGTTCTTTAGGTTTTATCATCTCATGGTACAAGAGCTGTCTGTGGGCCTGGCAGTTATACAAAAGAAAATTTATTTGGGTCCTTCTTTGTAAAAATGAGAATGATTTGTCTTTTTTTTTTTTTTTTTTTTTTGGGGTGCTCTTGTGCCTTCATTGGAAACTTGAAATTTTATTTTTCAACTCCTTGATAGTTTGCTTTTCTGGTCACACATTTTTTTTTTTTTTTGGTCTATTTATTCCCCCCCTCCTTAAACAGTTTGGGTGTGGGGAAGAAATATCTGTGCCTTTTCAGGACATCTGTTGTTTGTTGTTATAGCTGATTTTGGAATGCTGTCTTTGGAACGGCTTCCGACGTGGAGTGTATGTATGCAGTGCTTCGTTAACTGGTGGTGTGGGAGAAGGGAGCTTTTCTTATAAGACAGCTCCCCAAGTGACCAGAGCCTCGCCCTCTATGTGTCAACACTTTCAAAAATGATTAACCACTTTGAGGAAAGTCTTTATAGATTATAGCTATTTGAATACTTTCTGGCTTTCTTATACAGAATGTCCTCAGCAGATTGGAGACTTTTCTTCATAGCTCAGGGTTAAGATTAGCAGTGTCTATTATTATTATTATTATTTCCTGTGAAGGGGTGGTTGCCTTGGGATGGCTTTGGGAATATAGGGTTATTTGCCTCTCTCCTACGTGGTCTCAGATCATCTCGCTTTCTGTCTACTTTGTTGTTTTTTCGGGTTCCTCCTATGGTGCTAGAGGATATCTATCCTTGTTAATAATATTGCTGTCTCTGGTACTTGATTCACATTCCATCTTTTTACTGTTAATTTGCTGGAGACTGGGAATTAGAATGCCAAGCTTGTTAGAAGTGTGCAGGGTAAGTAGGGTTTGAACAGATTTACCTCTGAGTAAGTTGAGTGTCTTAGTGTGTTGAACTTGAATTACCTTAGATAAGACTTCTAGATAATTGTGGTGCAAATATGTTTAGATATCTCTTTGTGGGTTTTGACAATGGTGAAATAAAGCTTGTGGGGAATTTCAGATCAGAACCAGGAAGGGTCTCATGCCTCAGAATGTTGACTTCACTTCTTTTTAGTCAAGATGGTGGTGGGAACTCTCAACTCTTTTCATTTTTTTTTTTAAGATTTCATGTATTTATTTGAGGGGGAGGGAAAGAGAGCAAGCTCCTGAGTGCACAAGCAGTGGGGGAGGGGCAGAGGGCGAAGCAGGCGCCCTGCTGAGCAGGAGCATGGTGCAGGGATGATCCCCAGACCCTGGGATCATGACCTGAGCCGAAGGCAGACACTTAACTGACTGCGCCACCCAGGCATCCCTCTCAACTCCTTTGAGATATCCTTTCTTTCATCTGGACGTGTAACAGAGTGTTATTTGCACTGTTTGGATCTTGCATATTTAATTATGTTAGCCAAAGTAGCCAAAGATTTATAAAATCTCCCTTGTTTTCTTGCTAATGACAGATCCTGATTTTTTTTTTTTTATCTTTAATAACTTAGCCTCCTATTTACATCTTTATCCTCAACCAAGCTGGATGTAACTAGGAAATAGGAATGGCATCACATTGAGTAATCAAATTTGGAAAAGCCTCACAGCAGGTTAAAATTCACATACAAATGGCTAACAGACACATGAAAAAATGTTCAAAATCATTAGCCATCAGGGAAATTCAAATCAAAAGCACACTGAGATACCACCTTACGCCAGTTAGAATGGCAAAAATTGACAAGGCAGGAAACAACAATTGTTGGAGAGGAGGTGGAAAAAGGGGATCCCTTCTACATTGTTGGTGGGAATGCAAGTTGGTACAGCCACTCTGGAAAACAGTGTGGAGATCCCTTAAAAAGTTAAAAATTGAGCTACCTTATGATCCAGCCATTGCACTACTGGGTATTTATCCCAAAGATACAGAAATAGTGAAGAGAAGGGCCATATGCACCCCAATGTTCATAGCATTGTCCACAATAGCAAATCGTGGAAGGAGCTGAGATGCCCTTCAACAGATGACTGGATTAAGAAGTTGTGGTCCATATATATGATGGAATAGTACTCAACCATCAAAAAGAACGATTTCTCAACATTTGCTGCAACATGGACGAGACTGGAGGAGATAATGGTAAGCGAAATAAGTCAAGCAGAGAAAAACAATTATCATATGGTTTCACTCATTTATGGAACATAAAAAGTAGGAAGATTGGTAGGAGAAGAAAGGGATAAAGAAAGGGGGGGTAAACAGAAGGGGGAATGAACCATAAGAGACTATGGACTCTAGGAAACAAACTGAGTGCTTCAGAGGGGAGGGGGGTGGGGGAATGGGATAGGCTGGTGATGGGTATTAAGGAGGGCACGTATTGCATAGTGCACTGGGTGTTATACACAAGTAATGAATCATGGAACTTTACATAAAAAACTAGAGATGTACTGTTTGGTGACTAACATAATATAATAAAAAATATTATAAAAAAATTTCCTATAAATAAAGATGTTAGACTTTGAAAAAAAATCATATTCCTTAATACCTTGAAGAAGTCAGCTGCATATAGTGTGGAAGGGTCTAGGAGAAGGCAGGTGAAAATTAAACTTTTTAAGCAGTATGTTTCCCTCAGCTAGTTTTATTAGACTATGAGAGTAAATTATCTAGTTGCCAGCCTGTCTGTTTTTGTCTTTCAATGTTTGTTTGAAATTTGAAAGTAATTAGAGTTGCTTTGGATTAAGTGGGAAAGTGAAGTCATTTATACCAGTTAGACTTAATATAATATAACAAATTAGAAGCTGTTTTAGTTTTCAGTTACAAACTAAAAATTCTGTATTATTCTGGCGTACTGAAAATTTCTCAAGTTTTTACTTTCTGTGGGTATATAGGGGGCAGAACAAATATGCACGTTAGAAATCTCTTGTATTTCTAAGTCAATGAGAAAATCAAAAGCTGATTGGATTAATAGGTTAAAAATAAAAATCACTTTGAACTTGGTAGTGTCTTGTAAATTACACAAAGCCTGAGAGTAAAAGGTTAAAGGCTCTTCTACCTGAAAGACCATAAAATGAATGGAAATGGGCTAGTATTGTTTTATTTTACTTTTTGCTACGGTGATTTTTTGTTGTTGTCGTTGTTCTGAAAATGCCTTCTCTAGTTGTCTCCTTGTGGGTAGTAATAGGATAATTCTGTTTTAGGGAAATTAGCTCATGGCTCTGAAGACATCTAGAGCTATAACACTGTAGCACAAATGTAAGACCAAAGAACAAGTGACAGTCTTTGGAATTTTAACTAATGCTGGGGATTAGTAAGACTCTACTCTTAAGAAGGAGGTCCTCCTTGCATGAGGATGTCTATATTGAGACCAAGTTAGGATCACAATTTGTATAAATAATGAGTAAAGTTAGTAAGTTTAGTATGGACTTTCATCTTGCAAATGGAATTAAATAGTACTTAATTAAAGGAAATTTTTGAATCTCACACTTGACAAAATGTAGGTGACAAGTGTAGGTAATTTTTAGAAAGGACAACGAATGAAACCCAAATATCAATTTTGATTTGGTATGAAATTTTTCTGATGAAATTGACAGCTAGCATGATACAATATCTGTCAATGTTTGACCTTCGCACTGCCATTTTGAAAAAACAGTCATTTTGCCAAAAATATATTAGAGAGTTTCTTCACATTTCCCAGCGGCCTCCTTAATCTGTTGTTATTCGATCATTTTCTTTTGAAGTTCCTATCCTGCTATCATCCTTGTTAATTATCCCAGCTCACAGATTGTCACTTGTTGGTGGCTCTGAGATTCAGTGGTTCCCCACCACCATACCTTCATTGAGTGTAAGATGTGTGCCAGACACAGTGGTGGGTGATAGGATGATGTAGCCTATCTAGTCATACAGCAGGGACTTGAAGAGTAGTAATAGCAAACATGGTGTATAAAAGGCTCAAAGAATGATCAATTTCCATTAAGTATTGAAAACCCCTGTAGGAAGCAGAATTTGAAAGGGGACAGATTTCAGGAAATGAAATGGGATGGGGCAGCAAGACAGGGCACAGCCAAGCAAAAGCTCAAGGGTAGGAACACACAGGACAAGTTCAGAGGGCAGTAGGTTGTATAATTTGGCTAGAGCATAGCAAAGGCATGGAGGATTAGAGGCAGTTTGTGATGGAAGGTTGGTGAGGCTTCCCCTTCTTGCAAGGTGTTATATGCTAGAATGAAGTTAGTAGGTGGAAGTCTTTACCGACTGCCCACCAGTCACTGTAGATACAGCTGTTTGTAATAGACAGTAATGAGCCTTATGGGAAACAATAGATTGCACATGGTTAAATCATTTCAATTATTAAATATTCCTGGGAGTGTTTAACAGCGTTACTTAGAGGAGGCAAAGAAGGACTCTTTGGATCAGTGGTGTTTAAGCTGAGACTTGAAGGATCAAAAGAAATTCAAAGAGGAGATGGGGAGGGGATGGTGGGCATGAATTGGAGGCAAAGGGCAGAGTTTAGTCAAATCTGGAGGCATCAGGGAGCTGAGTTCATAGTAGGAACCAGGGAAAGTCTAAAGTTGTGCTGTCCATTATAGCACTTGAAATGTGGCTATTGCAACCAAGTGACTGAATTAATTAGCCATTCCTGGCTAGTGGTTATCATAGTGGACAGCAGAGGTCTAGAATACCTACAACAGAGCGGACAAGAGGGAGAGAGGTTTTCATGCTGACGAGGACCATCAGAGAGGGATTTTGTGAATATGTAAACCATGGTGAGCAGTCAACTTTATTCTAGAACTTTAGGGAATCACTAAGAGATTTTCTGAAGGGTTGGGACATAATCAAATTAGCATTCTGCAGTTGGCCTGAGAACAGGATGCTACTGCTGGATTTGAGCAAGGAAGTGTAGTCATAAAGCTGTCCCTAAGGAAGATTGATCTGGAGTGGGGAGTGGTATGGAGGTACAGAGGTCAAAGGGGGAAGAGGTAGAGCATTGTGATTAATAATGCAGGCTCTAGAACCTAATTGCCAGAGGAAAAATCTGGGTCTGCCATCTTCAATTTGACAAGGATGCTTCAACTATGTGAGCAGTACTTGGCACTGGAGCTGGCCTGGGTCACACAGCTACAGGGAGATTGGAAGGGGGGCTAACTGAGCTTGCAACAGGCCTCTGGGAGCCATTCTGAGTTGCCATTCTGGGGGTGGGGCATGGGGGCAATGTTCTCCTGTTTTCTGTTTCTCTTGGTGCAGAAATTAAGGGCCCTTGGTGACATCATATCCAGTCTTCTTTTACCTTATTTGGTAAGCTTTTCACTAAACTTTTATGGAAAGTCTGTTATTCTCATCTGCTTCCCATAAGAAAGTGTTTGGCAGTGGCAGAGAGTCCCAGGACTTACTGGAGAGGAGTGGTTTCCTGAAGGTCCCCCACATCATTCTCATAGAGCTTGCTTTCCCCAGTTGCAGACCAAACAGACTGATGGAGCAAATTTGCTTTCTCTCTGGAACAGACTGAGAGGTGTGGCTGGGAAGGTGGAACAAGAATTGGAGCAGGCAGCATATGTGGAAATTAAGATTCTGTTGCAAAAAACTCTAGCTAGCACAATTAGAAGAGGAGTCTTTACTAAAAGGGCAGTGTATGGAATCCAAGTGCTGGATGCTACTGGTCCTGAGGAAGGGGGACCTGAGGGTTGCCAGGATGTTCCAGTGCTTCCGAGCAGAGGCTTTATCTGTGCTGCATCTTGGTCCATATGGTCAAATCAGCCAACCCTAAGCTCTTGCATTTACCTTTTATAGATCCAACTGGAACCTGTGAGAGGGCCCAGCTTGGGTCAGTTTTCATCCTTGCTCCAGCCAAGCCTGACTTGCTAAGAAAGACCTTATGGAACAAGTATAGCTTCTGGGCCCTCTTCTGATGCTTAGGGCAGCAGTTCTGCATGGGTGTTGTCAGAATGGTGTCACTATGGTATCATACCATATACTAAGTATATAATATTAAATACATACATAATAGTTTCCTAAGCAGTGCCTGAGATATCATATTAAAAATTACTCTAGGGGGCGCCTCGGTGGCACAGTCATTGAGCGTCTGCCTTCTGCTCAGGGCGTGATCCCAGCGTTCTGGGATCGAGCCCTATATCAGGCTTCTCCACTAGGAGTCTGCTTCTTCCTCTCCCACTCCCCCTGCCTGTGTTCCCTCTCTCACTGGCTGTCTCTCTGTGTCAAATAAATTAATAAAATCTTTAAAAAATAAATAAATAAAAATTACTCCAAAACCCATTTTCCCCCTATATCTGTTTCATCCTCAACCACTGTGGTATAATGCTTATTACAAGAAAACTCTTGATTTTGCCTTGTTTTTCATAATATCAGTTATTTATACATGAGGGGAGGAAGGGCAAAACCTAATTTTATATGATACTTATATGAGATGCAGTTTTTTGGGGAGGAGGAATTTCAGGGAACATCTTCCAATAATTAAAATTCACTGTGTATTAAAAATCACATTTGATATGATCATGATTTATAGAATTAAAACATAGTTTTAAGGCTCTAAACAGCTACATAGTAAATGAATGAGACAGAGTTTTTTTTTAACTTCTTTTTTAAGAGAGGGGGAGCGAAGGGGTGGGCAGAGGGAGAGGGAGAGAATCTTTTTTTTTTTTTTTAAAGATTTTATTTATTTATTTGACAGAGAGAGAGGCAGCGAGAGAGGGAACACAAGCAGGGGGAGTGGGAGAGGAAGAAGCAGGCTCCCCGCTGAGCAGGGAGCCTGATGCGGGCTCTATCCCAGAACACTGGGATCATGACCTGAGCTGAAGGCAGACACTTTTTTTAAATATTTTTTTTGTGAGTAGCAAGTAGATGCCTTTTTATTTTTATTTTTTATTTTTATTATTTTTTAATTTTTTGTTTATAATTTTTATTTTGTTATATTAGTCACCATCAGTACATCCCCCGAAGGCAGACGGTTAACGACTGAGCCACCCAGGCACCCTGAGGGAGAGAATCTTAACCCGACTTGGGGCTCAGTCTCTCAACCCTGAGATCATGACCTCAGCCAAAATCAAGAGTCGGACGATTAACTGACTAAACCACCTGCCCCTAAGTAGAATTTTTGTTTTAACAACTTTGGTAAATATTTTAGGTAAAATGAAAGTAAATCAGCGTTCAACTTATACAAATTGGAGTTTGTGGTGCTTCCTGTGATATATTCCACTTCTCCGTCTTGAATAACATGTTGAACCAAGAGACAATAAGAAGATACATCTCTAGTTTAGGGTTGGCAAACTACAGCCCATGGGCCAAATCTAGCTGGTCACTTGTTTGAGATAAACTTTTATCAGAGGACTGGCATGCCTGTGTGTTTGCATATTGTCTCTGGCTGCTTTTATGCTACAATAGCAGCGTCGAATAATTGCAACAAGAGACCATTTATGGCCTGCAAAGCAGAAAATGTGTGTTTTCTGGTCCTTTACAGAAAAAGTTTGCTGACCCCCTGTTTAGATCATCTGAGGCAGTGGCTTTTAAAGTGGCACTGAGGGGTCTTAGAGTTCTGTGAGGCAGACTGGGATCAGCCAAGAGCTGGGACCTAGCAGAGCAAGGCATCTGGGTCCCTGGTCCTGTTTTCATCCAGAGTAGTTTGGCTTTGTTGGGCTTTTGTGTAAGATGTGACATGGAGAAAGAAAGGATCATCCTGCTTTAAAAATGCTATCAAAGCTACTGATCTGAAAGCCCAGGAAGGCATTCAGAACAGAGAGAGGGTCTCTCTGCGAATGTCTAATTATCTTCTTGTGAGCTGAATTGATTGTTGCCATGACATGATGTCTCCAACTTAACAAAAACCCTTGTCGGGAATTTGGACACTGAGGTGGACCTCTGTAATTACTGATTTGTTGGAAATTTCTTTTCAGTCTCTGGCAGGCTGTTTTCCCTTTTTATAGGCAGAGATGCTAACCTTCTTTCTGTGCTACAATCAGATTTTAAAAAGAAGGTATGACTAGAGCTGAAATTCATACTCACAAGGCTATGGCTGAAAAGTAAAATGTGCCAAATCCTCAACTTTGGTTCTAATTCTTAAAATATCAACATATTAATCTGGCCTTGAACTTGATGCTATGGAAAATGGCCTTTAACTTAGCTAATTTCCTTAAGTGTTTCTATTTTTGTAACCTAGGTGAAAATCTAAATGTGAGTTGTAAGAGTTACGCAGGGTGAGAAATGGAGCCTTGGGATTGGGGCAATAAGGATAAGGCCATTAGGTTTACTTTAGGTTAAACCACATAAACTGCAGCTGGTTATCAAGCTTGCCACGCCTGATAAAGATTTTAAACTATGATGCATTAAGGTATATGATATGCCAAAAGAATGGCACAGTTTTGCCAATTTATATGGGCAGAAACTTGGGGCATACGTTTGCAAATGAATTTTCAGGGTGTTAGATAAAGGAGGATGGAATTTATTACTGGAGCAAGCACAATTTATACATATGGTGCAGTGACCAGAGGTCATGTAGAAGGGAAAATCTAGAAAGGGTGGTAGGGGTTGGGTAGCACTTGCTTCATTCCAGAGGTTTTACATATATTATCTCATTTAATCCTCACAGTGTCCCTGTGAGATGGCTGTTATTATCCCTATTTTAAAGATATGGAAACTGCTAATTAAGCACTTCTCAAGGTCACACAGCCCGTGAATACTTAAGCATATTGGCCCAATGTTTTTCCAAGGGGGTGTGGTTTGAATTGGAAAGTGAGTGGGAAAGTGAATTGGAAAGTGTCTGGGAAGAGCTCCCCTACACACAGCCCCATTTCATGAGAGGGAAGGGAGAATTAGATATGGTCTCCTCAGATCCAGAAATCTCTGAAGATAATTCAGGAGGAATCTAAAGCAGTGGGGGAACTTAGCTTGCTTCCCAGAGCAGCCCCAGGAGACCCGATGATGCTCATTCAACTGACCTTGTGAGTGGAGAAGTGACAGTGGGCTGAGGACAGTCCTATGAGACCCAAGCTCCAGTGTGGTATAGGAAAAGCAGCAGAGAGGTTTTAAACTCTCCTGGGAAGCCGTGGTAGATTCTGAGAGGGTTGGAAGACTTGGGGAGACCTGCAGCAGGGATGAGAAGGACTCAGAGTATGTGGATCTTGTTGAAGTCCACGGCAGGGGCTGTAGTCATCAGTCGATGCCAGACATCAACACCCAAATCCAAGGTGGCACAGCTACTCAGACACTACCTGTAGATGGCAAATATGCCCCAGAGGCTGCTTTCCCATCTAGGAAGTTAGGGATAAATGAGAAGATGGGGAAAAAAGAGAATCTTAAAAGACTAATGTTTAAGTAGTGGTGACTGATTACTTCTAACTGTCAAGGTTAAGTTGCTATACCTTTGTTCTTTACTAGGGGTTGTAATTAGGAATTTGGAGGCTACACTGAAATTCAGATATAGAGATGTACTTACATTTTTGTACATCAAATATAAGGTTATATTTTGCACATTGTCTCTTAATTGCTATGGTAACTTTTAACCAGAATCAGCTAAATTAATTATGCTTTTTAAAAAATTAAAAAGTCACATTAATGACTAAGCTTCAGTTTTTGAATATTTAATGGGGGTTGGAAACCATGTTCTTTATGTATATTATTTCACTTAATTTGGGAGGAATGTACGATTATTTAATATTGTGAGACAGGTCCATTATTATCCCACATTTTACAGTTAAGGAAACTGAGGCTCAGAGAAATGAGCTTACTTGGCCAAGGTCACACACCTGGTAAATGAATGAGGCTAGAATTATTGATTCAACATCCATTTCAGACTCTCAGAACTGGTCTGACACATAATAAGAGCACAATAAATATTTGAATGAATCAATGATTACTCCGTTGTGTGGCAGAGTCAGCTGGCTAGTTGGTATGTTGGGAATCCTGTTTGGAGCAAGGTAAGGAAAGAAAAATTAATCAGAGCTGGATCCTTCTCTCAGTGAATTAGCTGTCTCTAATGTGCTGTGCATTCTAACTCCTAGCCAAGCCTTTGGAAATACTCGTGGGTCCTGTCAGAAAATATACAGAAAGCAAAAGAGTTTTAGAAGTTAAAAAAAAATGTTTTGTGGTTTAGAGACTCCTGAGAAAAGTTAACTCTTGGGCTGAGTATAGTATGGGGGAAATATGTGAAGGGCCAAGAAAGTATTTCATATCAGTTCATGCCTCTTAGAATTGTTTTACAACATCCCATCATGTTGCTGTAATCCATGAGCAGAATAAGAGTGGATAGCTTTCTAGGGCAGATATAAAGAAATTACAGCCAGTTCTCTGGTGCAAAGTAGTGCCAATTTCGAACTTGGGCACCAGGCTTCTCCCAGCCTGTCCAACCAAACTGTCAGTACTTTTGTCTGTTTCCACTTTGCATGTGGGTTTATGTTGATCTGGTTAAAATACCCATTCTATATGTAGGTGCTAAATCTTTTGTTAGCACCTTGAGGTTGGGGTCCTGATTGAGAGCTTTTTTCACCTACTGGAAGAACAGGTCCTTTTGAAAACTTACGGTTTTTGAGTTTTGGAAATTTTTAGAATTTGCATTTCACGTATAGGAGAGGGTTCTTTACATTGAAGTCTGAGTGTGTGTGTAAACTAGTGAGCATTTCCAGAGCCTTCCAGATGCTGTGCACGTTCCACCTGGACTATATTGAGAGTGGTCTACACCCCTACAGTTATCTCTCAAGCCTCTCATTTATAATTGAGTGATAAGAAGTCTCATATTTGATGTAAATTATTAGGACAATCATATTGGGGAAGAAGTTTGTCAACGTAAATGAGTCCTTACCCTGTGATTCTGTAATTCTACTTCTAGTATCTATCCTTTAGAGATAGTTCTTAGTAAGAAAAAGCTTTATGCCCAAAGATATTGAGAGCAATTTCCCCCTTTTAAAATTTTTTTATTTTTATTTGCTAAAAAGATTTTATTTATTTGAGAGAAAGAGAGTGAGCAAGAGAGAAGAGAAAGAGCAGGGGGAGAGGGAGAAGCAGACTTCCCACTGAGCAGGGAGCCCTATGCAGGGCTCAATCCTGGGAACCTGGGATCATGACCTTAGCCGAAGGCAGACGCTTAACCGACTGAGCCACCCAGGTGCCCCAATAAGAGAAAACTTTTAAATAAGATAAAACTTAATAATTTCCAAATATAATACTAGTAGTGATGTTATATAACCACCAGAATGATTTGAAAATTACCAGACAAGGGGCTCCTAGGTGGCTCAGTCGTTTAAGCGTCTGACTCTTGATCTCAGCTCATATCTTGATCTCAGGGTTGTGAGTTCAAGCCCTTCATTGGGCTCCATGCTGGCGTGAAGCTTACTTAAAAAACAAAACAAAACAACAGTACCAAAGGTACTTTATTACTTACTACTTGTGTTTATAATATTCATTCCAAGTTATTATTATCCCATTTTTCTGTCTTGTGAACACATAATTCCTTAGAATAACCAGCTGGTAAGGTACAGCAGTGACAAACACTGAAACAGGTGAACAAAGTACTCTGAGAGGAGCTGTGAGGCTGTCACTTCATTGATTCCTTGGGATGCCCATAAACACATTGGCCACAATTGTTTTTTTTTTGTTGTTGTTGTTGTTGAAATTTTAAATTTATTTAAAAGTGAAAATATATTTTAGTTTTTCAGAATAATTTGTAGCAAAAATCCTTGGAAGCTGCTTTTGTAATCCTGTCGTTATTATCCCATGTAATACTTGCTGTATTTGGGGAAGGGGGGTATATAAAGTCTGCCTTTCTTTGAGTTTTTTAGCCTCTAATTCTTTGATTTCCGATCTCCATAATCACTACTAGGTATTGTGGTTGTCTTTCAGGCTCACACTCAAATGGGACATATGTGGGAGACATCAGACATAATTTTTATGCACTCTGAGATTGTTTCTGTAAAAATATAACTATAACAAAATTTATAGAGATGAACTACCACCCATGTTGATACATAAACATTAAGATCAATCCATAGCCAGATTTAAAAAATAATAACCAGGAGAACATGAAAGGAGAATATTATTTTAGATTTTTAAATCAATACTTAGTATTATCTAAGTGCAATAGGGTGTCCTTCCAGCCTCACAAGCACTTAAAATGAAGCCTCCAGACCTTCCACAATAGAATTTTAATGCTAGAGGAGAGGGGCAGAGGAAAGTGTCCTGTAGCCTACCTCCTTCAGGTCACTTCTGCTCACTCCTCAGGTTACAAAGACAGACCTGTAGGCTTGACAGGCTACAGGCAGTACTGGGAACCAGGACAAGTTACTTAAATTGCTGGAAAGCTTATGTGTAAAATGTGGAGGCAGGAGTTGGATTAAATCACCATTTCCTAAACATTATTTTGAGAAACTCCAGTGCTCTCTGAGGAGTTCAGAGGCAACCACAAGTAAAGAGTTTCCCTGATCAAATACATGGGGCAAATGCCACATTCCCCTTTGGAGATTCCCAATGTATGTGAGCTTATTCTAGGCTGTGAGATATTCTGTAGTAAAGACATATTTTCCAGTGTTTCACCCAGCATGACTTAAATATATTTGATGACAGAATCCTGTTAGCAAGGAACATATTTTGGGAAACACTGAACTAAGTTTTTTTTCCCAAGCTTCAAGATTCTGGAGTTTTAAACATGCCATCCAGAGGTTGCTTAGCAACATGATTTTCCCACTAGATGGCACCCTTGAATGAGATTTACTTTTTATTTTCAACTAGTTTCTCTTTGGACCTTTTTAGACACTGCTTTTCCCATGTACTAGGAGAGATCAGTTATGAAATTGATTTTAAGGCCATTCTGGTAACATTTTACAAGCTATTTAAAATAAAACAGTTATGTCAACTGTAGGAATAAATAACAACCAAGGTTGAAATAATATGTTTTATTTCTCACTAGAGCAATAACTTTGTAAAAAAAAATGATTTGAACAATACTGATGTGTCTTGTTTTTTCACATTTTAAGTCAGACTTTAGCCAGACAAAGTTTAGTTGGACGTTTGGGTTGACATGTGGAACTGTGAGGCTGTCAGGGAATCTGGTGGCAGTTGGGAACTTTCTTTAGTTTCTATGATGGGTAAGAAGTGTCTTCAGCTGTGACATGTGTATATTTTGTTAGAGATCACTGAAATATTATTGTGCTTAGATGGCAGTCCATCGTCAGAAGGTCTGACTCTCTAGACAGGCTATGGTAAGTGGTCTCTTAAAGTCTCCTTCATTTTCTAGTAAAATTTTGATTGTTCTTTATTAAATATGATTTGCTATTAGGCATTAAGATTTTGCTGGTCTGTGGGTTAGTCAGTTAGTCTGTCTTTCACTGGGTCTCACTGTTGTAAGCTTAAGCACATTAGCATCCCCTCCCCTTCCCTGGAGTTCATGGAATTTCACACGTTCGTTTAAGTGTGCCCAAGAGTTTTGGAAAATGAAGGCAACTTTACTAAGGAATAGTCATGCTTTGAGTTTGTTCAACTGAAGGATGTTTACCTATTAGAAATGTGTGCCTTTTTAATGATGGAAAGGGAGCTTTTAAAAGTATAATGAAGAGGCTTCCTGAACAGCTTCCTGAATTACCTGAAATATGTGTGTATGTTGGGGGTGGGGGTGACAAGCCAAACTCTGTGACTGGAGTCTCATCTTGCTCTTTCAATGCTACTTTTTTGAAGGTGAAATCTTTGTAAGGCCTCTTAGATCTTATTCCAGTGAAAGATTCTTTCTGAACCCCAAATAGTACCCTGAGGACATTAAAATTCTTATACTTCCTAAAGGTAAGTTGTCTGAATTGTAATTTTCTTAGCATTACTATCAGATCTGCTACCATCTCTTGCTTCATGTTTTGCATTTTCTCTTAGCTTTTTCCTTCACAGTATTCAGCATGGCACAGGCCCTAGTTTTTAGCTAATCTTTGGGCCTTAGATTTTTAGCATAGTTTGTGTGTTGTACTCTTATTTTGTTAGAGTATCTGTTTGAGAATTTTGATGCAGATTTTGTAAGTGTGGTTTATAATGAAAATGTCAGTTAAATATAATAATCATAGTTGGTGTTTATTGAGTGCTTATTGTTCCAGGCACTGTGCCAAGCAAGCATTTTACATGTATTAGCTCATTTAATCTTTAGAGCAACGTGAGGGGGGTAGATGTCCTTTCTATGGCATTTCTAGATGAAAGTGGGGGATAGATGTCCTTTCTATGGCATTTTCTCATGGCTTATGTTTTACCACCACATGAAAGATATGAAATGTTCTTGTCCAAATATTTTGTGGAATGTGCATATGAATCTTTGTAAGGTTGAGATAGGCTGGGCCAAGTGGCCACAAGGTAGTAAGAAATCTCCTGATAATGAGAACTTAACTGCCAATTTTGTTCTCAGCTCTAGACACCAAGATTTCTTGGCCTGATGGCTTCATATTCAAATATGTTTGGCCATGTTTCTCAAAACACTGAGTTACTATACTTTGCATTAACAGTGCTTGGCTTTGTCTTTTATGCAGAAAGCCCCTCCAGGCCTCTGTAATGTGCTAAAAAAGATCTTGTCTAAAACTCATGAAAATAAATAACATAAAACTGTTCTGAATAAATTTGAGTTAAGTGAACAGAACCCTTTTCTGTGCATGTGTATTGCGTACATACAGTTGTGTGTGCCCATGAACACATGTTCTGTCGTTGGGCCTACAACCAATATCCTCCATAGTGAAGAACATCTCATAATTTCCATTATAAATTATTTTAGGAGTTTATAACTAATACTATAAAAAATTCAACCCTGCCTGGAACTTACTTTATTGTGTTTGCAGAATTAGTTATTGCAAGGAAGCATGTAGATGAGAACATATCTTTGTCTTAGCAGTTGGAGGTGGTGCAAATGTTTTTGTAATTGTTGTAAAGGATGGGAGGGATGGCAGAACTTTTTCAGGGACCTCAAAGATTCAAGTGGCAAAGAGTAACACATCAGTTGGATTCCGGATGCGTGAAGGGCAAATACAAAGTTTGATCATTAAACTTGTATGCCAATTATAAACAGGAAGTCCACACAGCATAGCACTGAATTCTGTGAATCTCTCTCTTTTTAAAGAAATTAATTGGTAGGAATGAGTGCATTATTAGAGGCACATGAGTTTATTTTTATTTCAAGGCCAAGACTCAACTCAAAAGTCACTTCTTTGGAAAGCCTGTGATAATTTCTAAAATATACTGAGCACTTTCAGGGAGTGTGCTAAGTTCTTTACATTTGTTTTCTCATTTATTCCATTGAACATCTTCATTTTACAGATGAAAAAGCCAAAGATCAGAGAGAAACAATAACCAGCTCAAGATCACAGAATAGGAGTTGGTAGAAGAGATGATAGAGTCTGGGGTACAAGAGCCTACAGTCTGTTTTGCAGTGTGCCTAGTGTCTTCTGATTCTCCCTTTTCACGGACATTCCTTTAACCCAGTTGTTCACAGCTTTGGGGCTTATTAGAACAAGCCAAGGAGCTTAAAAATGCAGACATGCAAGTCTCACCCAGATCAATTAAGTCAGAATCACTGGAAATGAAGCCCAGATGATTTTTACTGGGCAGAGAAGATTGGCTGAGAACCCCCCAATTTATTGCTGGTCAGCTTTAATAGTTGTGAGGTCAGTTGTTTCTCATGTAAAAGCTTAATTAATTCATAACCCACTCATTTAAAATTTGTACCAGTTTGTACGGGCTGAGCAAAAGTTTGTCTTTGCAAAGGATTTGCTAAGTGAATTAATAGATGACACTGGAGCATAAAGGAAACGTTTATCCTATTAAAGAGCACAAATAGCTTTCATGCATAATTGAAAACTGTATTCATTATAAACAAATTGATAGGTGAATTTCAGGTCATTTTAATGTCTGTTAAATAAGCTTAAGTACTCCTTATCCACTACTTTTTATTAACCCGATTGATTACTTACTTTAAAAATTTTTTTAAAGAAAAATATTCTGTAATTCTAACTTTTGATATAGTTAATTTAAGATTTTTCTCACCTTTAGATGGAATTAGCTTTTGCTGTGTGATATACTGTAATGTCATTTTGTAGCTGGGTATTTTGCCTCACCCATGAGATTTCAAGTTCTTTAAAGATCTCATCTCTTACTTCTTTTGAGGTACTTATGCCAATTTTTTTCTAAAGATTTCTTTATTTATTTTAGAGAGAGTGTGTGGAGTGGGGGAGGGACATAGGAAGAGGAAGAGAGAGTCTTAGGCAGACTGTGCACTCAGCATGGAGCACAACGCAGGGCTTGATCTAACGACCCTGAGATCACCACCTGAGCCAAAACCAAGAATTGGGCACTTAACCGACTGTACCACCCAGGCGCCTCTATTTATGCCCATTTTTTAGTGCTGTCTGAATGCATGCTTTTGTAAAGATTTTTATTTATTTATTTATTTATTTATTTATTTATTTATTTGCCTGATGTGGGGCTCGATCCCACAACGCCGGGATCACGCCCTGAGCCGAAGGCAGACGTTTAACCGCTGTGCCACCCAGGCGCCCCTGAATGCATGCTTTTGACTAAGGCAGTGCCTGCTTGGACAAAACAAAACTTCAGCTGAGGAAAATGTAGAGCTCACGTTTATCCTGTAGACATCAGATGGCTAGTCATACTCATATGGGTTGTTCATGATCTGTATATGTGGGATTGTTCCATGCCCAAGCCACATCAGTTGTCATTGAATTTTTACTCCTGGGAAGATGCAAGAGCTCCTGCTATGCAAATGATACATTCTTAAATGTGTGGTGGATCTCCTGGATGACTCTGGATCCAAAAATAGGGAAGTCATGGAGAGAGACTGTACCTGGGCTACTCCTCTCAATTTTGTGCATCTCCAGAAAGGCAAAATGGTGCCGTAGTTAAGAGCTAAGGGTCTGACATCAGTGGATACAGGTTCAATAAAAGGTTCTACCACTTAGTAACAGTGCGGCCTTAGACAAGCCACTTATCTTCTCTGAGTATTTTCTCATCTTTAAAATAGGATATTTTGAGGATTGAGTGAGTTAACTTATAAACATGATTGGAATAGTGAATGGCCAATTGTAAACCTCAATATATATTACCTCTTAGTCTTAATATAAAATGGAACAAATAAATTTAGACCAGTGGCTATTAACAGGGAGTGATTGTGCCTCCCAGGAGACATTTGGCAATGACTGGAGATAGTGTTGATTATCACAATGTGGTGTGTGTGTGTGCGTGTGTACTACTGGCACTGAGTGGGTACAGGCTGGGGATACTGCTAAACATCCTACAGTACATAGGGAAGCTCCCATAACACAGAATCATTTGACCTCCAATGTCAATGGTGTCAAGGTTGAGAAACCCTGGTTTAGAGCATAATAAGCACAAGTAAGTGAAGATAAATTAGCCAAGAAAAGTTGAAATATTAAATTACCCTGGTATATTAAGGGAAGGCAATTCATGAAGATAAATATTTCATTTAAGAATCTAGGGAATAGGGGCACCTGGTGGCTCAGTCGGTTAAGCGTCTATCTTTGGCTCAGGTCATGATCCCAGGGTTCTGGGATCAAGCCCCGAGTCAGGCTCCCTGCTCATTGCGGAGTCTGCTTCTCCTTCTCCCTCTGCCGCTCCCCCTGCTTGTGCTCTCTCACTGTCTCTCTTTCTCTCAAATAAATAAATAAAGTCTTTTTTTAAAAAAAAGAATCTAGGGAATAGACTTACTGTGATGGCTAGGGAAGAAAGGCCACTCAGGAAAGTTAAGGGAAGTTTGCTTTTAGGAAATAGGACACAAGACAGTGGTGAGATAAGCTTGAGAAAGCCATGGGGACGCTATTTAGGGATTATGCTGCTGAAAGGCATGTTCTTCCTGCTGCTTCTGGAGCTGTCTTATAAAGAAACATTCAGTTAGTGGAGGAACCTTTGTTGCTTTTAAAATAAAACTAAAGGTAATGTGTTCATTTATACACACAAATGTACACACACATGAATATATAGCTGGTAAATTATGTAGAATATTAAATTAAGGTTATTTGGAAATAACCTCTAATTCATAGCCAGCATCACATTAGCTGTGTACTTACATATACTAGGTCTCTTCTGTATATCTTAAAACGAACAAGTTCAAACATTTGAGAATGAGTAGTGGTATTTTTCTTGTGAGTTGAATTCACATTCTGCTATGTACTTCACTATGAATACAATTGGTTTAGAAGACTAATCTAGTGTTAGAATGATCTCTAGTGCCCTAGAACATAAGCAGAACTTATAATGTATTCAATATGTATTTATTTAATTATATAAAATATTTTAAATAAATTGTTTTAAAAGATTTTATTTGAGAGAAAAAGAGTGCATGCACATGCATGAGAGAGCACAAGTGGGGGAGAGGGACCTTCTGAGGGGGAGAAGCAGACTCCCCGTTGAGCAGGGAGCCTGATGCAGGGCTCGATCCCAGGACCCTGAGATCATGACCTGAGCCAAAGACAGATACAACTCACTGAGCCACCTTTATTATATAAATATTTAATAAAAAATCTTATAAATATTCTTTAAAATAGAATCCAGCCTCTTTGACCTGGCATATCAGGTATTTCACAGCGGTCTCCAACCTATCTGTTGAACTTTGTCTCCCACCATATTCTTCACCCCCACTGTGCTCTCCTTATACCAGAGTGATGATAATATGAAGCCAACTTTAGAGGCAGTTTTTTTGTTTGTTTGTTTGTTTTTTGCCTCTAAAGAGAACTTGTTTTGCTCCCAGATATATCACTTAGCACATAATGGGCACTCAATAAATAAACATTTGATTAATACATAATAATAGCTCTCTTTGTAGACCCAGTACAGACACTAGGCACTGTGCCACCCTATCTTTGTGCCTTTATTCTTCCCTCATCCCTAAAGATTTTCTTATGGAAATATCTTTTAAAATCTACTCAAAAACTTTCTTCACAAGATCTTCTCTTATTTCTTTTTCGGCCCAGTTGTATCAGAATTAATCTCTCCCTCTTGAGGGGCCCAGAGGACTGTGTTCTTCCATTTGCCTTTTGTTGGATCTGGTCACAGCAATACCCTTGTCCTTGTATTGTATACAGCTCAAGGTAAGAAGCCATGACTGTACATTCTTCTATCTGCCACAGGGCTTTTGCACAATGTACCCAAGTTCTGATTAAATATCTCAGTGGGTCTTACCCTTGTCATCATCTTGAGGTTCTGTTTGCTGTCATGCTATTACAATGTGTTTACTTTGAAATAAGAGATGAAGTTTCAGTAGATGCTTAGCTCCCTGAGGGTAGGTCTGTGTCTAATTCTATTTGGTAACTCCTTATGTAGAGTAGCATAGAGAGCATGCTCAACAGATGTCTCAGAAATGACTGATGCCTTGAATTGCTGTTAGGTGGTTAATGCTTCTTTGTTATATATTGTTTGTTGTGGAAAAGGCAATTGATGGCATCAAAGTGTCTGTTTAATGAACTCAATCAGGGAGATAAATGGAATTACTCTATTAGTCATATAGCTAGTGTGGGACTGATTTATAGACTAGATCTTAACTTGTTAAAAAAAAGGGTAAAATGGAGGGCAAAGAGCTTCCTTTAGAAATGGAAATTAGCCTTTAGAAGACCTTTTAGCTTGATTTAGAAGTATGCTCCCCTTAGATTTCAAAATCTCTGACACTAAACATACATTAACTGTTTTTCACTTGGGGCCAGAGGCTACTGGAAGAGTAAGACCAGTTTATAATATAGCCCCTGTCCTCTAGGGCCTTACGCTATAGTGCATAGCTAAGCAAACTTTTTCTTAAAGGGACAGATGATAAATATTTTAGGCTTTGCTGACCATTCAGTCTCTTGTAGTCACTCAGTTCTGCCATTGTAGTGTGGTTGGAGCAGCCATAGATGATACATAAATAAGTAAGCATGACTATGTTCAAATAAAACTTTATTAACAAAACTGGTGGCCTGCTTTAGCTTGTGTGTCACAGTTTGCTGACCCCTGGTCTAGAGTGTGGATGAGTGTGTATATATATGTGGATGTGTGTATGCATATAAAACTAGTTATTCGAGTGTGTGTTTCTTACCGTCAGCACTGTAGGAACTGAGGTGGGAGAGAAGGCTAGCCCGGAGAGGTTTAATGGGAGAGGTTTAATGACAGAAGGTTATTTGTTTGTCTCTATGATCACATATATAGAACTGTTCTTTGTTCCACTTTCCTATCAAGAAAGTTGTTTGTGAAGTTATTAATTTTTTCGTGTATTTTACAAATATTTGCTAAGTGGTCATTGTAGACAAATGTTCATTCTCATTTTTTCCAGTGTAAAAGTTGGATATGTTTTCCATATTTTAATGGCTTATTTTATACATGTTGGCATCTCTGAAATTGGGATGCATCTCACAGTTGATGGTGTTATTATAAGATTTTCCTTTCTCTGAAGGTATAAATTAAGATGTGTCTTACAATTGTTGGTGGCTTGGATTCAAAAGAAATATGGTAGCTGCTTTAGCACTGCCTTTCAGTGTTTTCTAAAACAGGGTCATTTAAGGTAGATATTTTAGTTTTTACTTTTACATTTACTCAGCAACTTATTAGATACAAAGATTCTGAGAACATTTCAATAAAGATTGGAAATGCATTTTTTTAAACTAATACTGTAAGTCCTAAAAGGGATTGGCTGCTTCATGTAGCCAATGGCTACTACATGTCTTAGTTAATGTTCTATTAAATAAACTTCTCATGTCAAGCACAGCTTTTCCCGTGTTCTTTGATAATTTTGACTTGTTTCACAGATTCCCTTCATAAAGGTAAAATATAGACCAAAATTTCAGAAATACCATTCTGTGGTCTAGTGAGGAACCTGGTCATAGGTTTATTACCTATAACATTCTCTTTGTTAGAAGCACAGAATTTGAGAACAGGTGTTGGAATATATGTGTTTTCCCCAGTTTATCTCATTTTTATTTCATTGCTCTCAGATTCTCTAAAACTACGAAGTTCTTTATGCAGGACTGGCCTAATTAGGAGAGCTTGGGAAGGTTTGTAAAAGGTTTAATGTTCCCCCTCTTTCCTGTCTGTGTAAATCAATTAAAATGGACTATGAAGAAACTTACACTCAAATCATGTGTAACTCTGGATTTTATTGCTGTGTGCTTATTTTCTACATTCGAGGAGGAGGTTCCACTTAACTGTATTTATGATTTACGGTAGCTAGAGATACATTTCAACCAGTTTCGTGATATACGGGAACACAACATAATATAGAAACATTATTTATGCCCCCTATCAGAAGAGGAAAGCTGTTTCTTATACTCTGCTTATAGTTTAGTCAATGTGCATAGTAAGCACATCTGTCTTTGTAATTAGTATAAAAAATCAGAAAAATTAAAATTCAGATTCGTATTTCACAGTTGACATTTCTAAATATTTCTCAGTTAATCCCACTAAGTAGTAATAGTAAATACTCCTCAGTGTTAGTGGTCTTTGCCTCCTTTTGGCATGGCTTTCATTTATTTGTCCTCTTTAAAGTTATTGTTTGAATGCTGAGTCTTAAAATAATCTCTACATAGTTTTTTCCTCTTGTGTATTTTAGAAAAGGTCTTCAGTGCAAGAAGGTGGTTAAATATTAATTGCAGTTGGTCATTAGAGAGAGATAAACTGTGATTCTTATACCACATGGAGAATTTTACAGTGTGGTATTTGTGGTATTGTGTGTGTGTGTATTCCAAGGCATTTCAAACTAGTTTTACTTAATGACATTCTTTTCATAAGGCATGCAACCTGAGAGGTAGGAAAGGGCAAGCCAGAAGCTGCAATTCATTCAAAGATTTCTTCTTGAAATAACTCTGGAAAAATAAATTTTATTATTTTTTTCTGACATCTTGAATTGCATTTTTTTTACCTTGCTTTACCTTAAAGTGAAAAATATAATGACTTTTTAGAGTAGGCCCAAACTGAAGAACAATTTAGTTGAGTCCGCTTATTTTTACACAAGAACCAGAGTCAGGCAGCCCCTACCCTTTGTGGGGCCAGGGAAAAGGCTAATCGAGACCCACAGACCAAATATCTAAATATGCTAAGGGTCTAATCAAGCTCTGCCTGCTTTCTGCCTTGAAAGCTGCATCACAGTGCCTGGAGGCAGCAGGGACCTCAGTCTCTCCAGGGCTGCCCTGTGAGTCTGCTAGAGCAGGATAGGGTAAAAGCTGTGGCCAGGCCCAAGACTCCTGGACCCACTGAGCCCCAAATGAGGATGACCTGCTTGAGCTCTCCAGGGAGGTGTGTTGGGCAGCTATTCCACCTCCAGGCCTTACTTGTCTGATTCAGGCCTTCCAGGGGTTTCTAAGTGACTCTCATATTATATCATCTGAGCAAGGAGAAGGGAGGGAACAGAGTTATCTGGGAGACACTTATTTTGTCCTTAGTTTCTAAGGGCAGAGTCTGTGGTTCATCCTCTCATGGATTCTCATCTCAGTGTCCTTTGGCCTGGAGGCCAAGTTCAGCTAAGGAGTCCCTCTATAGGCTTGGGCGGTTACCAAATAAAAAAACAAACAAAACTTCCTTATAATATTGAAAAGAAAAAAGAAATCCATTTGGAATTTGTCCTGTGTGGAGCCATCTAGTGTGTGGCCCAGGAAAAGGGCCCCTCTGTCCTAGGTCTAAGAGAGGTCTAGGGGCTTGGACAGCATTACATAGCTAACTAGTGGTACAGGCATTATGGCCTTCTTCAGAAACTACAGATTTGTACTGTCTACCTTATGACTTACAAACATGCTTTCTTCTGATAAAGTACAAAAAAGGGGAAAATGGAAAGACAGAAATCATTTAAATAATGTATTATTTACATTATCATTGCCCCATCTCAAGTTTTCTTTCTCAGTTGGATAAGGATCCTTTAAAAACTCACATGTACATCGTGACTTCGAAAGAAAGAAAGGCTATCAAAACACTCTCCTGTGAGAAATTTTCCATTTCAGGGAATTCAGGTGTGTGAATCACTTCCTTCTGTCCTGTCACGGAAGAAAAAAAAGCAACATGACTTTATAGTTCAGCTGAGGAGGCTGGGGTTGGTGTTTTCCAGGGAAGATTGCTTATCATGGAGCAAAGCTATATACTGGAATGGATTTGTGCATAGGCCTTACAGGAACAGTTTGCAGATGTGGACGGCATTCCCAAGAAAAGATTTTTACAGTGACTGACATCCCCAAAACCTTCCCAGAAAAAGGAAAACGTGTCCTTTCTCAATTTCACGTATGCTTTCTCCTTGATCAAAAGGCTGATTTATCCATGGTGGCACCTGAAAAATAAATTTTTTAGCAAGGTTGCTTCACAGTAAAGATGAAAGTACAAGCAAGTATTAGACAGGCCAACTGGAAGGACTCGAGTGTGGAGGATTTTATATTTCTTCTTGCAATAAACACATGTGGAGTCCAGGAAGGGTGATGCCGTCATCTGGTGGGGTGATGGAGATCCCCACTGACGCTGGAAAAATACCAGGTTAATGAAGTATGAAATGTAGCGTTAGGCACAAGCAGGTATTTTGTGGGTTTGGGAGTCTGTTGAGGGGAATAAAATCTTAAATCCTTTTGGTCTTGAGGATCTGGGAGAAGCAAGTGGGCAGAAGCGCTTACACTGGGGAGTGACAGGTTGGGTTTGTTTTTGCCTCAGATAACTGCACCTGGATGTTCTGTAAGAGGGCCAGTGGAAGCACTGTCTGAGAAATGGTTCCCCTGTAGGTTTCATATGTTGATTTGCCTTCATGTTTTTACCAGCATGTGTGTTGGTTGTTCATTTAACACCTGTAACATGTCTATTTTTTCATTGATTGGAGGGATTATGTTTATTTACATGTCTGGCTTTATCCCTGGGCTGTGAGCTTTTCAGGACAGTGCTTAGGCATCTGTTTTTCTCCCTATTCCCAAAAGAACTAATGAAACTTTGGACATAGTCGTTATTTAATAGAGGTTGGTTGCATGGAACCAGAAAGGCAAGGTCTCCCTCGGTGGAAAGATCAGACCTGCTTCTATATTCTTATCAGCCAAGGGTCTGGAAATTCCTCAAATAATAAATAGACCCCAGCACTTGAGAAGCTGTTGGCAAAAATTTGGCTTTCAGCAGTGGGAGATCTAAAACAACTCCCAAAGCATATCATTTTCTCAATGCAAATTCTTAAAAAAATGCAAGATGCAAATTCTAAGAAAACCGAGGATGCCTTCCGCTACAGAGAAGTCACTGTCCTTTAGAACAGAAAAGCATCGCAGTGCAATCCATTCGAGAAGAACTTTTGCTGTTCCCCTGGAAACAGCCTGCTCAGCAGATGGCCTTCACATTTAGGGCCTTGACAGTCTCAGGATTGGAAACTATCATCCTGAAATGGAGAGGAAGAAAATTCGGTTTTCTGGGTACATGCTCTTCAAATGGAGATGGTTTCTTGAGTGTTACTTGGGGGGAAAAAGTATGGCAATATTATCTGAAGCTCCGACTTTATATATGGCCCTCTATTGCTTAGATATGTGCTAACCAAGGGTATTTTTTAGTATGGAGACATGAAGTGAGCTGAGATCATCAGGAAAGATTTCTGTAAGGATAAATGCCCACTTTACGTTTCCTTATACATTGTCTTCTCTGTCTAGATCGCTTTTCTTCCAACTACCCTCAGACAACTATTGTTGGTACATTTTTCAGATCCCAGCTTTGTGGTCACTTCCACTGGTGAGCCTTCCTTGAATTCTTAGATCCAGTTTGGTTTTCCCCTTCCTTCCTTCCTTCCTTCCTTCCTTCCTTCCTTCCTTCCTTCCTTCCTTCCTTCCTTCCTTCCTTCCTAGATTTATTTATTTACTTGAGGGGGGGGCGGGGGAGAGGACAGAGGGAGAGAGAGTCTGAAGTAGACTCCGTGCGATATGGGGCACAGTCTCATGACCCTGAGATCATGACCTGAGCTGAAACCAAGAGTTGGATGCTTAACTGACTGTGCCACCCAGGCTCCCCTGGTTCTCCTCTTTAAACAATGTCTTATCATCCTATAGCAGGGCTTGCAAATTGATATGCCTGTAGGAGCCAAGGATGAAATGGACTGGTGATAGCAGAATCTTCTGTGATGATGGGAGTGTTCTATATCTGCCTAGTTTATTACGGTAGCTACTAGCCACATGTGGCTTTTGAGTACTTAATGTGGCTAGTGCAGCTGAAGACTTGGACTTTTAGTTATTATTTAGTTTTTAATTAATGAAAATTTAAATTTAAATAATTACATGTTGCTAGTGGCAACTATAATAGACTAGCACAGGCAGGCCTATAGGAAAAAAACCCCAGCATAAATATGATGACAATGACTAGAACTTGGGCTCAGTGTCAGGGAGACAAAAAGGAATACCGAGGACTGTGGAAAACCAGAAACCATGTACCTTATCAAAAAAGGACAGCTGTTGCTCAGCTCTAGCTAATTTTTAAGAAGTATAACAGAAAATCCTTATTTTATTGTGAAATTTCCTTATTTAAAAAAAATGTTGGCAGCTGTCTAAAATTCTTGGTCAGAGTTTGCCCATGTGTAGCCATTTTGTGACTTCTGTGATTTCTCCATGGCAAGTATTATTATTAGAGCTGTTGGTATAATTTTTGCTTAATTTTGTCTCCTCAGTAGACTGTAAACTCCATGTAGACAGGGGCCATATCTATCTTGTTCACTATTATGACTCAGTATTCAGTTTGGTATTGAACAGGCACTCAGTGATATTTGTTGAATGCTTTTTGGATGTATAAGGTAAAAATAAATTAAAAGAGGAGGAAAAAAGCCAAACCTAAGAAATAAAAGACAGGGAATGTGGTCTCTGGATGAAATCCAGCTTGCTTTTCTGCATGGATAAGCAATTGCCTGGATGGGAGAAAGTCTTCTGGATATAACTCACTACATGGCGGTGGGTTTAAGGGAAGAGATCAGATCTTGGTAGAACACAGTATGTGACTTGACTATGCCTTGTTCCTTGAGAAGGGGGGAGGAGTGGATTAGACCAAAGGATTCTGGGCAAGGGAGGCTCTTTGTGAAAGCACTTATTTCACTGTAAACTCTAAAGAACGACAGGAAGAATCAATTGTTTCAAGACTATAGGGAAAATGCTGCTGCTGCTATGTGTCATGGTGTCCATATCCCAACTGAAACTGTTCTGTCTTCATATCTCAAACTACCTGAATATCCTAGAAATTCCAGGGTTCATGGTCTAAAATTTGTTAAAAACAAGGGGGTCAAGACCTTTGATGTTAGTAATAGTCTATCTCATGGAATTTTATTTGTGGAGTGTTGGTATAAAACTTAGGAAGTTTAACTGAATTAAATTATATGCTATCTAGTTATCCAGTTGAGTTTATAAAAAAGCCCACTCAAAGGAAAGTGTCCTCCTCAGTTGTATGTACCATTTTCCTACATTCCACATTTGGCTCTTAAGGCAGTTGCTTTGAATTGAGCAAATCATTTGAGATGAGAAATTATTCCAAGAAGAGAGCCAATTGTGTTTATTTTTATGCTGCTACTCTTTTGTCTGTAGATGACTTTTCATAATGATTCTCTAAGATGTAGAACTGTAATAGACTCTCGTTCCTATTATTGTTTTTGTTATTAATATTCTTACAAGGAAAGAGGTACATTTAAAGCCAAGTACAGGCTGATTAATGCCCCCCCCCCCAAGATGTGGACAACCTTATCCCTGAAACCTGTGACTGTGTTGCCTTATGTGGGATAAGGATCTTGTGGGTATGATTAAATAAGGATCTTGAGATGGGGTGATTATCCTAGATTATCTGGGTGAGCCCACTGTGATCACAAGGAGGCAGGAGAATTAGAGGCAGAGGGAGATGGTATGATGGAAGAAGATCTCAGAGTCACGTGATTGCTGGCTTTGAAGATGGAATGTGCCCATGAGCCTAGGAATTCAGGTAGCCTCTAGAAGCTGGAAAAGGCAAAGGAAGGGATTCTCTTTCAGAGTGTTCAGATGAAATGTGGTTCTGCTGACACCTTCCTTTAACAAATGAGGTCCATTTGGGATTTCTTGCCTTTAGAGGTATAGTATAGAAAACTTGTATTTTTTAATCCATATGTTTGTGGGAATTTGTAGCAACAGCAATGGGAAGTTACTACACCAGTGAACAAAATGCAGGCTATTTACAAATGATAGCTTTATTTTCCACGCCAATAATTGTGACTTGTGATCTGGTAAGTGAATTCATTTATCCAGTAGTATTAATTAAGCACCTGCCATATGGAGGATACTGTTCAAGGAACTTGGAGATTCAGTGGTGAGCAAACCCCATCATAATCCCTCTCCCCAGAGACCTGTGTTCCATGGAGACAAGACATTAAACAACCAGACACACAAGTATTTAGTCACACAGTGTTATAAATAGAATTGCGAGTAGTCTGAATAGGTAATCACAGAGAGCTTTTCTGAGGAAGTGATTTTTTTGGTTGAGCTCCAAACACTGAGTGAGAATTGGCAAGGAAAGGGAGATGATGGGGAAGGGCATTCCTGGTAGCAGGAACAGCATGTGTGAGGATCTTAGGCAGAAATCTCCGGCATCCTTGGGGAACAAAAGAATTCTGTGTGGATAGGAGGGAGGTGCAGGAATGAGCCTAGTGGCCTTCGATGTCAACACACTGGAAGCCAAGGAAGGTTTTTAAGCTGGAAGGAACCAAGGGCTGTATAATATAGTATTGTTTTGCCTGTGATGGGGAGAAAGAATTGAAGTGAGGTGGGAATAAATGAGGTGAGGTGGGTGTGAAGTGACCATACTTCATCCAAACTGGGACATTTCTGAGAGTGAGAGGAAGTGCTGTTAATTCTTGCTGGGACAACATCAACAAGGGCTAACCCAAGCAAACTGGGCACTAGGAGGCTATTACAGTCTCAAGGTGAGCCAGAGTAGTGGTATCCTGGACCATGTGGTAGCCGTGAAGATGGCCCCTTGAGAACCTCATTAGAATATACTTTATTTTTTCCTTGGCCCTTTATGTTCGTTTGATACTAGAATAATACTTACAGATAAATAATTTTAAACAAGTTTGGTTGTTTTGTACATTGGCCTCTGTAAACAAGCTTGTTTGTTTCCACCCCACCTGTTTCCTTCATCCTACTGCCACGGAATACATGGGTCTCACCTCTGAAGAGATACCACGTGCAAGCAGGCCACACAAGTGGCAACAAAGGTATATGCCATGGAACTCGATAACCTGGCTTCCTGGGTGGAAGCTGTGATTTCTTAAGCCTATGCCTAAGTTTTCATTGCCTTTCCCACTGGTATTGGACAATGCTGCACAGTTTGCTGGTTTTTGGCAGGATTTCCAATAGTGGGCACCATATTAGAATCCCCTGTAACTCAGCCCATGGAGTCTCACCTGGGGATCCTCTGCTGACTCTTGCCTTGTACCTGATTATGGGGAAAGAGTAAGAATATTTGAAATAAAAAATGTGATTTCTGTTGCTACCTGTTTTACCATTTTGTTTGAACCTCAGGAAAGTTTTCATACTTGACATCTGGTATTACCATATTTATGCCTATATTTTGCATTCTGACGGGGATGCTCTGATTCCTGTCTAGGATAAAGCTTCATTCATTTAGTGCCTATTAAATGTGATGCAAAGTCCAAACTCTTATAGGCTACCTTTGGGGGTCTCACATGGTCATGCCCTCCCACCCCCACTTCTGTAGTCTCACCCTTCACTATAATCCCAAGGGCCTTTTCAACTGTTGGCACATTTTACAACCTTTCCTCAATATTCGCTGAGCTATTTCTTTTTTTAAAAAAGATTTTATTTATTTATTTGATAGAGAGAGTGAGAGCACAAGCAGACAGAGAGGCAGGCAGAGGGAGGAGAAGCAGGCTCCCCACTGAACAGAGAGCCCAACTTGGGGCTAGAACCCAGGACCCTAGGATCACGACCTGAGCCAAAGGCAGATGCTCAACCAACTGAGCCACTCAGGTGTCCCTCTCTGAGCTATTTCTGCTTCTAGAACTTGGTGTTTGCCATGCTCTCACCTGGGATGCCCTTCCATTCTTACAAGTCCATCTCAAAACTAACTTCCCCAGTGTATGGTCTATTTTCTCTCTGTATTCAGTATGATATTTGTTTTCCTGTTATGATACTTATCAGCTCATACTGTGGACATCCTTGAGTCCATGAGGGGTATATTTCATTCCAATAGTGCCTTGCCCAGAGTATACTTTCAACAAATATTTAATTCAAATTATGAAATTATGAATTATGAATGCAAATATTTTTGAGTAGGTGATATAATTCTGAATTTTTATTTGTATTTTATAATGTGGAGCAATTTTAACTGAATTTTCCTCCTTTTTCCTATTAGTCCTTAATTGTGGTATAGTTTTTAAAAGAAGTATTAAGATTTATTAAAAAAATTTTTTCCCCCCAGTTTGGCTGGTCATCTTACTTCTTTCTGAATTACTTAGATTTTGCTGTGTAGTCAATTTCTAGTATATTTCATATGGCCTTTGGTTATGTCAAGGTTTGATAATACTGCTATGAAGTAATTGTTGAGTTTATTTTTGAATGTCTTTACTTCATATCCTCTGGGCTTCTCTTAAGCTTTCCTTTTAGGGAAGGCTTTCAGAAGTGTGTGGTTTGGTGTTCATGAATTCCTGGAAGTTCTGGATGGTTGGAAAATGATTCACACAGTAAATATCTAGGGCTGGATTTGCAAATCATATGCTCAACTCTTGCAGGCATCATTGGCTATCAATCATTACCCCGCTGGAAATAAATAAAAGAGATTAGTGTCCATACAGATCTCAGCTATGGCTTTGACATAACAGGCATTCTTTAGGGCAGTGGTTATCAAAGTGTGGTCTTCAGACAAGCAGCATCAGCGTCACTTGGGAACTTGTTAGAAATGCAAAATTTCAGGGCCCACCCGGACCTACTGAATCAGAAACTCTGAGGTAGGCCCCAGCAATCTATGTTTTAATAAGTCCTCCAGGTGATTCTGACTTACATACATTAAAGCTTGATAGCTACTGCTTAAGTAGATGGGGAAAAATCTTTGAAATTGCCCTGCCTGTATGTACTTGGTATATAAGACCTGGAATAAACATTGGTTTTCTCTTTAGCTCCTTTTCTGAGCTTCCTCTAAGAAGGTCGTCATCCTGGAATTTTGTTCACTTATTTATTTATTTTGAATATGAGAATTGCAAATCCCAATGCTATATCTGAAAGAATTTATTCTTCATTAGGAAGGCAGCTGGTAGGATACAGGCATTTGAACAAATTATTATAAATGGTTGCTTGTGACATTAATTAGTTCTCTGTTAGAAGATTTATTTTTGTTCTCTGTTGGATAGCATTGCACTAAAATTGCAGCTGGCCAAGAATCTTGGGCATAGCATTGTGCATAGGGCTTCACTGCGTTAGAAGAAGAACCCGTTGTTCTGAGAAGCAAACAGAGGCTCAGGGAGGGGAGTCACTCATTCAGGGTTCTGTAGCTAATAAGTGGCTGAGCTGGAGCACACCCACACTCCTTCCAAAGTCTCTGCTTTTAACCACCACGTGTACTGCCTCACCAGTGTCACTGGGCCATGAGACAGCACCAAGTAATTACTGCTTTCTGGACCTCTTTGCTGTTAGAGGATCCATGCTCTTGAGCTGTTTAAAATCATGCCTCCCCTCTCCTCTCCAGAGTATAAACTTCCAGTCCAAGAAAAGGCTGCTTTCCAGGAAAATCTTTGAAAAACTGCTAAGGATAGCAAAGGGAGCTGGAGATATTATTTAGACTTAAGGTTCTCAGAACTTTATACCTGATCAGTACTCTTTAAAACAGCAAGTGCATGAAGAACGAGGAAGGACTGAGAAATTGTCACAGAGTGGAAGAGACTAAAAACACATGTCTATGTGCAATGTGGGATCATGGATGGAATCTTGGAACAGAAAAAAAGACATTGGTGGGAAAACTGGTGACATCTGAATAAAGTCTAGAGTTTAATGACTACTATTGTATAGATGTGATTTTCTTAGTTTTGACAAGTATACATACGACAGTTGTGTAAGATGTTCAACATTTAGGGAAACTGACTGAGAGATTACTTTCTGAACTATTTTTGTAACTATTCTACAAACCTAAAATTATTTCAAAATTAAAATTTTAGCTAAGAAATAAAAAGCCCAAGTCTTTACTGTGGCCTATTAGGCCCTATGTGAACTGGTTCTGATAAATGCTCTATCCCTATCTTCTGTAACTTACCGGCTTCACCCACACTAAACTCTCTCTTGGATCTGCCAAATTTGTTTTTGCTTCCCAATCTTTGTACTTGCTGTGTCATATGCGTGGAGTGTTCTTTCTCTAGTACATAGTTAGCTGTTACCTCCTTTAGATATTTATGCAAATGATACAGTAGGGGAAAGGGCTTCCCTGACCCTCTTCCTCCCCCACCCTATTATTATCTTGCTTTCTTTTTCCTTGTGGGTGTGTATATGTGTGTGTGTTTGTTGTCTTTCTTCCTGCTCTAGAATGTAAGCTTCATGAAGCAGAGTATCTTTTATTTACTCTGTATCTCTAGAATAATGGCTGACATACACAGAGGACTTACAATAGACATTTGTTCCAAGAATGACTAAATTTCATGAAAAATTTAGATTGAGTAGTCAATTTCAAAAGGAGCAGTAGTCCTTTAGATGGAATGGATTTGGCTTAATGAAAAATTCATAGACTTGAACTTTTCTGGTTTGTTTTGCTGTAGACTAGTGAAAATTTGAGAGCACATTGGCACTGGTCTATGAGCTGGGATTTTAGAGCCGTAGGGCTAGGTCATTCAACCTTCAAAGGAAAATGGTATTGTAGTTATTCTAAACTCATGCTATCCAATACAGTAGCCACTAGCCACTTGTGGGTGTTTACGTTTAAATTAATCAGAGTTAGGTAAAATTAAAAATCCAGTTCTTCCATTGGACTAGCTATATTTCAGGTGCTCAATAGCCACATGTGGCTAGTAACTACCACATTGGACAGCACAGCTATAGAACTTTTCTATCATCACAAAATGTTGTGTTGGCAGCACAGTTTTAGACAGACAATAGCAGCAGCTATAATTTTTGGCGTTTGCTATGTGGCAGGCACTGTGCTATCTGCATTCTAAGCGTTCTCTCAATCCCCAGATACTTGGAAGAGGTATAATTTTTATGTTTTAGATGAGGAGTTGAAGATCAAGGAGAGTAAGTAAGGTTCCCAAGGCTACAGAGTTGGTAAACCAGGTTTCAAACTGAAGACTGCTACCAAAGTAAGGCCTGTAAACACTGTGATTCAGAGAAGCAATGTTCACAACCATGAGGCATTGCCCTATTTTGGTGTGTCTTTGGATTACCTTCTCTCATTGTCAGGCAGCGTGTTTCTTCCTTTCTTTTCTTTGCAATCTCATCAGTAAACTCCAGTTTTATTCTGCTGGCTAAATTTAATTCTAAATGTCTCCTTACCATTCTCATTTTGCAAGTCTCTCTCCCCTATGTCCATCGTAAATGTTGCTTGTAGGCACTGCTCACTACTGATGGGTAGGGGTCCTCCTTGCAATGTGTGATAAAGGATAGCCTTGGCCATTTCACTTTCAGTTTTCTCTTTGGGTTGCTGGTTGAGTACTTAAAAAAGTGTTTTATTTGAGTGTAGCTGACATACAATGTTACATTAGTTTCAGGTGTACAACAATATAGCTTCTCTAAATGTTGTGCTATGCTCACCACAAATATAGCTACCATCTGTTACTATCTAATGCTATTACAATATCATTGGCTATATTCCTTGAAGACTCCTTCAAAAAACTACTAGAAGTAATAAATGAATTCAGTAAAGTTGCAGGATGCAAAATTAACACCCAGAAATTAATAGTGTTTCTATTTACCAATAACAAAATAGCAGAAAGGGAAATTAAGAAAACAATTCCATTTACTATTGCACTAAAAAGAATAAGATACCTAGGAATAAACTTAGCCAAGGAGGTGAAAGACCTGTACCCTAAAAACTATAAAACACTGATAAAAAAATCGAAGATGACACAAACAAATGGAAAGATATTCCATGCTTATGGATTGGAAAAATTAATATTGTTAAAATGTCTATACTACCGAAAGCAATCTACAGAGTCAGTGCAATCCCTATTAAAATACCAGCAGCATTTTTTACAGAACTTAGGACAAATAATACTAAAATTTGTATGGAATCACAAAAGACCCCAAAGAGACAAAGCAATCCTGAGAAAGAACAAAGCTGGAGGTATCACAATCCCAGGTTTCGAGATATACTACAAAGCTGTAGTAATCAAAATAGTATGGTACTGGCACAAAAATAGACACACAGATCAATGAAACAGAACAGAGAGCCCAGAAATAAACCCACATAAATATGGTCAATTAATCTGTGACAAAGGAGATAGGAATATACAGTGGTTGAGCATTTTATCTATGCTTGTGCTCCATTGGAATTGTGACTTGTTGCATAAGTGTAAAATCTCAAGCATCCATAGAGCTGATAATTGCACATGGCTCCTCTGGAATGGAGGTCATTGGAGCATGGGAGGATGTTTCCTGAAAGATGAAAGGAGGGGAATTCTAGATCGTTAGGAGAAAGCCCTTTGGACACATTGGACAGCACAGCTATAGAACTGTGGGTGTGTAATTTGGGAAATGATCCCGAAACTAGTCTTTTTAATCCCATATATCTAGTTTAGAGAGAATTTTTGTTTCTTATTTTGGTTGTCTTGGTTTACAATGAAGGAATATGTCTAGATCTTATATTCTATAAAGAAACCTTTTTTCTAGTATATAATATATAATGTTTATTTTGTGTGGCCAAAGGGCATTTTTAGAGTGAAGAGATAATTTATTTAGGATGATTTCCCTTTCTTATTTAAACATTCCCTGAGAGAAATTGTCTGATATGCAGTAACTAGGCCATGTGTCTGTTACTAAGGTCACTGTTGACAATTTAAATAATATTGTTCTTGAAGAGAACAGCTAATGGTGGTGATTGACTGCCAAAATTCAGCCTATCAGGCCTGACCTGGTTCTCTGCGGTTCAAAAAAGATAGAGAAGTATGTCAAATGCAGATAAATGAGTCATAATTGTAACCCCTGCATAATTGCCTCGAGCTCAGCCTCTTTAATTTATAATGTATTGTGTACAGTTTTACACATAGACTCTCATGGAGTTTTTTGACTGGAACAGATTAATTGGTGGGGCATTCCTAAGAGAAGAGTGTGCACCCAGGTGAAGGGCCTGAAAAGTCTGTTATGTATTGAGGAAAGAAAGTTCAGTTCAATGACTGAAGTGTGAGAGACAGGTCTTAAAAGATAGGTATGGGGTCAGGGAGGAAGGGCTTTGAAACCTCAATAAAATAAATTTTTTTTTCTTAATACAGAAGGAGTCATTCAAGTTATTGAAGCACCATGCTTTAGAAAGCTTTGAATTTGAATTCAGAGTGTATGTATATAGTATGATGCTTAATGGTGTGAGCCCTGAAATCACTGTCCTAATTTGAATTCCAAATAACTTAAGTATTCCTAAGCCTCAGTTTCTACATCTGTAAAACGGGATTAGTAATAGTTCCTGCCTCATAAGGTTGTCTTAGGGATTAAAAGAAGATAAACAAAATTCATGTCATTGTGGTTTGCCTTTAATCAACAACTGACACGTTGTCACCTTAATTTTAATCTTATTCTTATCATTTGGGTAAAATATGCCTAAAAACTATTGCAATAATTGATGTAAAGGGTAGTACATGTCCTGAAGATGCTGGGAGAACTGGTAAAGAACATTTGAATGCCATTGGTACTATTCTAATTTTTTTAAAGAAGATATTTATTTAGGAGAGAGAGACACAGAGAGAGGGAGCAGGGGGAGGGGCAGAGGGTGACAAGCAGACTCCCCACTGAACAGGGACCCAGGACCTGAGATCATGATCTGAAATCATGACCTGAGCTGAAATCAAGAGTCGGACACTCAACCAACTGAGCCACACAGGCGCCCCGGTACTTTTTTAATTTTATGACATAATCTTATTTTGCCTTTCTTTTCCTACTTCAGTGACAAAATGCTTAAAAATCACAAATATTAATCATTTTAAAATTTATTTATTTATTCATTCATGAGAGACAGAGAGAGAGAGAGAGGCAGAGGGAGAAGCAGGCCCCCCAAGGAGCAGAGAGCCCGATGCAGGACCCCAGGATCACAACCCAAACCAAAGGCAGATGCTTAACTGACTGAGCCACCCAGGAGCTCAGTGTTAATTATTTTACTTTTATAAAGAAGCTAATATCTTCTGACATTTATAATTCTGGCATACATAATTTATGAAGTCTTTTCTTTTTCCTGCCTTAATGACTTTGAATTCAAGGATCCTAAGGGAACACCCTATTACTCTGTAATAATTTGGGTGATTTTAAACCACTTTACTATGGTGCCTTATGGATGCTGTCTTGCCTTATTCAAATTGCCTTTATCACCCTTTCAAATGGTGGATATGATAAATTATTTTATTTAACAAAAGTAAGGCTCAATAGTGTGATAAGAACTATTTAAAATGATGAAGCATATTCTCTTTCTATTTATCATTGGAGATGTCTTAATATCATGTGTTCTGCTGAAGTTATTAATAAGCATTATAATAAGGCTAAGAATATTCTGGGGGAAATGGCAAGGACTGCCTCATCTTCCTTGAGTGTTTTAACTTGTTACTATTGTTTCTGGTTTTTCTTCTTAGATGGTTCTTTGGCAAAGACAAACCACTTCAAACTTTGTACCTAAATATTATACTCAAGTACCTTAAGTTCTTATAGTTTGTCTTGTACTAAAAAAGGTTCTAGAGGAAAACCAGGACCCAAATTCTATTCAGTTTGATACTAACAGTGTCACTTGGGAGGCTATCGTCATTTCTCTGAAACCACCTTTCTTTATTCATAAAATCTGAAGCGTGTGGTTTCCAAGGTTTGAAGAATGGTAGAAGTGACTTCTGTGTGTTTTATACTATACTTGGGGCTGAACAGTGGACAGAACTTGCCCTTGTGGAATTTATAGTGCAGTGGGGGAGCTGGTGATAAATCAATACATGAGTATCTCCACCAATTGTCCCATTAAAAAATATATGTATCTGTATATTAGTATGTGAGCTCCTGAAAGGCAGGGACTTTTTTGGGTCTGTTTTGTTCACTGCTATCTCCTCAATAAATGAAAACAATCCCTGGCACATGGTAGGCACTTGATAAATATATGCTAAATAAACATGTTACACATATTGTTAAGTCATATAACAAATATATACAGTCTTAAAAATTGCACTTTGTAGAATCATACATTAAAAGTCTTGGGGCTTATGGGAAAAATAGGATGGATATAGACTGTTCAATACCTATGTACATTTGTAGTCAAAGCACTTACAAAGCCAGTAGTTGGTGTCTCTTTTCCCCACTCCAGGAAAACATAGCGCAAGCAGACATCTAAGTCTTGCTGGAAGATGATTCAGGGGATGTCTTTTTGTTGACATTTAGGTTCTTCTACACTTTTGTTAATGTATAGTGAACAAATCAGGTGTACCCATCTTAATTATATAGTTTGATGTATTTTTAAAAGTGTTTGTACCCTTTGTGTATATACTTAAAAGACTTGAAAGGAAGAACTCAAACATGTATTTGTATACCATGTTCATGGTAGCATTATTCACATTATTCACAGACAAAGGTGGAAACAACAAAGTGTCCATTGACAGATGAATGGATAGACAAATGTGGAGTATACATAGTGAATATTATTCTGCCCTAAAAAATAAGGAACAACTGATGCACTCAACAACACGGACAAACCTTGAACACACTGTGTTGTGACATAAGCCAGTTACAAAAAGACAAATACCATGTGATTCTACTTATGTGAGGTACCTAGGATAGTCCAATTCACAGAGACAGAAAGTAGACAGAAAGTAGAATGGTGGGTGCCGTGGGCTGAGGGTGTGGGGGGTGGGAGATTTTGTTTAATAAATTGGAATTTCAATTTGGGTTGATAAAGTTCTGGAGATGGATGATGGTGGTGATGGTGGTACAGTAATGTGAATGTACTTAATGCCACTGAACTGTACACTTAAAATGGCTAAAAGGGTAAATTTTATATTATGTGTTTTTACCACAATTTAAAAAAAAGGAAAATCTTTACACTCATATAATCACCACTCAAATCAAGATATATTTCCTGCCTCCAGAAGACCCCTTGTGCCTCTCCCTGTCAGTTAAGTCCCCTTGAGGTAATCCCTATTCTGTCATTTTCTAAAGCCCACGTAAATGGACTTAAATTTTATGTACTCTTGTGTTTGGCTTCTTCTCTCATCATCATATCTATACAATTCTTCCATATTGTTGTTATTTGTAGTTTGTTCTGTTTTATTGTGTTGTAATATTCCATTATATGAATATGCTTGTTTACCCAGTCTGTTGTTGATGACATTTTGGTTGTTTTCAGCTTTTGTTTATTATAAGTAAACTGCTATGACTATCCTTATATATATCTTTTGGTGGACATCTTCGCCCATTTCTCTTGGGTAGAATTGCTTGGTCACAAGGTAGTTTAGTAGATACTGCCCAATAGCTTTTTCCAAAGTGATTTTATCAATTTATACTTCCACCAATATTGTATGAGCATTCCAACTGAGCCACCTCCTCACCAATTCTTGGTATTGTTGGTGACTCAAGAAATAACAAAAATACATAAACGACTAGGGTGGAAAGGCTCGTTTTGCAGTGCTGCTTTGTGCAGTGGAAATAGAGCTGAGTTGGTGGGGCTTCTGTTAAGGAGGGCATAGGAAAGAGTACAACTTGCTACCACCTGAGACCAGGTAGGGCTTGGGTGTGACTCAGGGTAGGAAGCCCAGATGCAGGAGGTTTTTTTTTTTTAATTTTTAAAAAATAGAGCCAAAATGTCTTCAAACTGAGAACTGTTTCTTTCCTGCTGGAGGTTATAAATTGACTCCTATATTCTTACTCCTCTTCATCTCAGAAAAATTGCTTATGAACCAATGCAACCTACACATAATACTGAATTCATTACCCTCTTCACCAATCACATCTGAGCTCATTGGTTTATGAAAACATATCTTGTAGCAAAATACCTATATGTATAGAAAATTAAGAATGGGGGTGAATGCTATGGGATGGGAAGAGCAGAGGATGTGAGGGTGTTTGCAAAGGCGTGGTTATGAGTGATTTGGAATCTAAGCAGAGGAAGTGGGGGAAATGACCATGGAGGGCTGATGACAGAGTAGTGAGACCCATGGGTTAGAGATCAGCACAAGGTGGAGGTAATTGAGCAAGGAAGATGGAGGGTGGGAGGTGAGGTGAAAGAGCAGGATGTTAGCAAAAGATTTTAAAAGGGGGACAGTTTTTGGTGCTGACAAGGTCTGGAGAGTACTCATAGGCATGTTGCCATAGAACAAATGGAAATATTTTTGGAGATGAGGAGGTGAAGAACAAGAGGCCTGGGCATATGGATGCGTCCACAAGAAGATGGGAGTTGCCAGAAAGGATGTGAGGAATTGGGATGGAGAAAAAAACTGTGAGCCTAGGACCTCCAGGTGGGACTGTTTGTAGACTCTCCCTGACCACTAGCAGTGGCCTGAGAGTGGGATGGAGACCCTTTTCACATTCTCACAGTGCCTCAGGCTATCTTCTCATCCCTGCAGACTTCCACCTTTTCACATCTCTTTTCTGTTTTTTTTTTTTTAAATAATCACTTCCCATGAACTTTTAATTTTGTATAACTACAAAATGTTAGTAAGATTTTTATGCCTCCATTATGTTCTAAGCATGGTGCTAGGTGCTGGGGGCAATGACGGTAAACAAAACAGACTTCCAGGGATCTTGCAGAGAATTAATTTAAAACTAAACAAAACAGAAACAGTCTTCTTGCATGTGGGCTGGAGGTGTTTGCTCTAATTTAGCATGTGAGACTTAATTGCTCATGGGAACAATCATAAGTGAAATACAGATCATGAAATCTTTTGTATGTAGTTAATTTGTATCTTGGAGCAAATTATAAATAATATCTCTTGATTAGGATCCTAGGTGCTTCAACTGCTAACTATTAATGTAGCTGAAATAGTGATATATTTTCATTGAAAAATAGAAAGTATCTCAGTTGCAATAGTTGTTCAATAAACAGAAAGTTAATGCAATTGTATGAGGCATAGTTTCCATTTTTCATGAATGCTGGAGCTTGGGGAGGCAAATTGCTGTATCCAAGGAGGTGAAGTTCTGGCCAGAGCCCAGTGAGATAGGGGCCAGGGCCTGTGTGTCCAGTGGTTGATGGGCTGGAAGCATCAGTAGGATGATATCTTATTTCCTTTCAGAACATAGAGCTTGGTTTCCTTTGATACTAGTGTCAGTGCCATCTAGCCAGTGACCACCAGGAACACATTTGTTGAACATAACTGGGATTTATTATTCATGGCAGCTAGGGAGAATGGGCACTATGGGGAAACTTGGTGTGTTTCAATAAGAGGGTGTGAGAGAAAAACTTACTATAGGATTTGGGCTTGGGCTGGGTGATTCAGGGAAGGGGGTTTTGCTCTAAATTGGATGCCTCAAGAAAGTGGGTGCAATTCTGTGATCGATTAGCTCAATAAATCTTATTTCTGGAGGGGGGGTGCAGACTAGAACAGAGATAAAATTGTCATTTGTAAATAAGTATAGCAGTATCTCATTTTAGCCAAGAAAAGGTGTTTGATATTTTGTTGGTGGCATAGTGACCTTATTATTGTCTGTGCTTAGGCAAAATTATAATGTGGTCTTGTCTCTTTTTATCACGGTCTCAGAATAAGCTTGTCTGATATTGGTGTTCTGTGAGGTCATTTATGTCCAACAGGAGGTTAATCTGGCCCAGCTACAAATGCCAGACCAGCTTCTGGATGTCAGACAATGTTGTCCCCTCTCATTAGCATGCTAACAGTTTCAGGCTTCCTCCTGGAGCAGCTAGCTAATAAGTGGGGAAAAAAAGAGGGGGTATGCAGAAAGAGGGGCTGCATCTGAAGAGAGACATTTTACTGAAGAAACTAGGTAGAGGGTGGAAGGCTGATGAGAAGGTAGAAGAATGTGAAAAGATCTGGTGATCATGAGAGAGAGGTTATCTGAAGAGAGATTAATTGGATACACAAGGGACCGACAGGGAAGAGTGAAAGGAGAGGTTGCATTTCCCTTCCCACCACAGGCCACGAAAAGAGGTGATGATAAGAAATATACGTTGAGTTAATTTTCTGGGTGGCCTGCTGGCCATTGTGTTGGTGGCCATGTAAAGCCCTTCGCTTGTGCCTGGCTTATGGTGAGTGCACAAATTCTTCTTAGTTTTATTGGTATCTCTGGGCCTTCCACAGAGAATGATGTAAGGGTATGTAGAATACATGTGTGTATGTGGATTAAGAGTTTGTAATCTTGGGTATACGTGCACATTAAAACCTGTGTGTGTGTGTATGTGTGTGTGTGTGTTTAAAGAGCCTGGGCCTATGTAGTCCAGTCTTTGCATGGTATCTCTGTCTAGCAACCACAATAATAATTTCAAAGTAGCTCAAAGTTCTGTAGTTAAATTTTTCAAATACGATAAGAAGCATAAGACCGCAGCAATACTTCCTTATAATAATAAACAATGAGATATGACTTCACACCTACTTCCTGATCTGTGTTTCTCTTGCCCACGATTCCTATTCCCATTACCGTGAAAAACCCCTCACTCCTACCCTAAGAATTTCTGATCTTTTTTTACCTTTATTTCCTCTTTATTCTGGATTTTGATATTTGGGTGTTTTTTTTTTTTTAAGTTTTTTGGTCATAAATAGTGTTACCTTATATGTCCTTTTACATAAACACTAAGGTCCTTGTTTAAATAAATCCATTGGGTAAATTCCTAGCAGTGGGATTGGTGGGTAAGTCAATTAAAATTTTGCCACATTACCTTATAAATGAGTTGTGCCTGTTTAGACACTCACCAACAGGATTTGAGAGGGCCTGTTTTACCAACTCTGGCCAATGTAGGCTATGCTAAACCTTTGCATGTTTGCTGATCTGAATCTAAAAGTATGATTATATGCAACCCTTTGTATGTATATGTATATATGACTTAATAAATATAATTGACATGTAGTGAACATACAGAAACTTTAAATCTATGTGTCACTTTCCATTCTTCATATTCTAAGTTGTTATGGATATTCTAAGTTGTTATGGATATCTTTTTAAATACTATTGACATAAAGTTATTTAAAAATATAATACCAAAACATATGGGTGAATTAACATGTATATTTGGAAGCTTTTAGCCTTCAGAGATGACATTTTATAGAATTTTTAAAAAAAGCTATTTGGTGGAGAGGAAACACTGCAAATAAATTTTAACATAGAAATGGTCACTCAAGGGGTAAGGACTCTTCGATAAAGTCAACCACTAGAGCTGGGACATGATTAGTTACTACAGGGAGATCCCAAAGAGAGCTTTAGTAGCTAAGGTGCAGGTGCCAAGAAACAGCAGATTGAAGAAAAAAGAGGAGAGATTTACATAAATTATAGGGCTAAAGTGTCAACAGAAATAGCATGGTTATCCTGCCAAATCAACTACTGGTTGTCATTTTTCAGCTATTTTTCTTTGATAGCCTTTGGGTTTGTTGTCCCTCTATTAATTTGTCCCCTGTCTATTTGACAGACATGGATGCCATTTCCTAGCATATTTGTGTGCTATCTTGGTTTTGGGTAAATGTTTTCCCATCCAAGAGGCATAATTCAGTTGGTGTGAAACGGGGACAGTGGTTAACAGGGGTCCCACCACAACGCTGACAAGTCTTGCCCTCTCAGCAAAGGAATCTACTCAAATGGGATCATTCATACTGACCTACTTGGATGCTCTATTTCTGGTTTCCAAAATGTTCATTTTAGTCACAAAGATTCCTTTGAAAAATGAAATGTGAAGAGGTGAGGACAGTACAGATTCCACAGAGCCCCATTTGTCAACAGACATGGACGGCTGCCTTGTGTTTGGGAGGGAACAAGTTAAATTCCTCTCTCTGAGCTTGGTCTGTGGTGGTGCACTGTGTGTCTTCATTCCTGGCGTGGCAAAAGGCACCCAACTGGGAGATGGCTGCTCACTGGGAAAATATGAGGGAGAGGGAAGTATGATGGCTTCAATCAGAAGCCAACTTGTTCTGGGAACTGGTTGTTCTCAAGATGGAAGAAAGGTTTAGGCATTGCCTACAGCTCAGTTAGAGAGGAATCTTTCTTAGTTTCTTGAAGGAGTCTGTCTTTAGGTCTCCTTTTTTCCATTGACATGTCAGACCAGGGGGCTTTTGTTTGGTTATTTGAACCACAGAAACAATATGACTGTGACGTATTTTGCATTTCGCTGTAGCTGCTATTCATCCATCTGTTCATTCATCCATCTATTTAGTATTTGTTGATCATTAATTACAGGCGAGGTACAGAGAATTTATTGCTGAAGAAGATGTACATGGTGCCTGAACTTTGACCCCATTCTAGGGGGAGCCAAAAACTGAATAGTTAAAAGTGTCGTGTTTGTTCAGAAATGGGAAGGACAGAGTATATAGGAAGAGTTATGAAAGGACACCTAAACTTATTTTAAATGGTCAGGCAATGCCTTCCAAAGCAAGTGATGCTGCAGTTGAAAACTGGGGGAGGAATTGCAGTTGGCCAATGAATGATGGAGGAAGCAGGTGGTGGCAGTTGTATGCTTGTGTCCGTGGTGTTTCAGGCAGAGTGGCATCATCTGCCAAGAGGGAAAAGCAGAGAAATTGTTTGTATAGAAAACTCTTGGCTGTAGCTAAGAGAACTCAGGTCCCTGGTTTAAACTATACATTGTGCACATTTTCACAAATATGAAACAGAGGATATAATCTGTGACCATAACCTGATATATCCTTCCAGTAAACCAGGATACCTTTTGTATTATCTGCAATTCTTAGCACAGGGAGTTTTTATTTGGGTTCGGCATCCTCAATATTTTTAGCCTCTCCAGTCCCACCATGGGTTGTTAGTAACACTGTCTTTGATTACTAAGACATGTCAGTATGCTCTTGACAGTAAATGACAAAGTAAAAGTAAAATGGTACCTCTCCTTGTACCAGTGAGTGAATTATCTAAGCTTCCTCTGTGATTCATCATCATAACTTTTTGTGTCCTCAAATTTTTTTTAATGAGAAGATTTCAGAACTTCTCACGGAACTGTTGTACAGATTGTTTCAGGAATTTTGAAATGCTTCTTAGATTTTGTGCAAAAATGACAGGATATTGCCACAGGGGTAGGTAACAAGCCTTGGAATGGAGTGTGGCTTTGGGCAAGTTCATAACCTGATGGATAGCCCTTGGTTTTTTCTTCTTTAACTGATCGTGGAGCAGCTGGGAGAACTCCATGTAAGGCGCTTAATATTCTACAGGGCGTGCTGATTAGTAGGTTCTCCACAAACAAGAGTCACTATTGTTTTTGTGATGCACTGGTAACTTTTGTAGCCTCTGAAATAGTATCTCTTGACTTCTATAACCAAAGCCAGCAGAATAATAGTGTTTGAACTCACTTTTCAGTTTTGCAGAAGTAGGTGGCTTCTTTATTATTGTCACTTGCTAATGCTTAGTCAGTACCTAATGTTAGCCTGACAAGAAGCAGAGAAAAAGAGAATCTTAGTAACAGCTGCCAAATTGCCAAACTAAATTATGGACTTTGAAGTTCCTTACCTCACTGTGTATCTCTAACAGATAGTTGTTTATGTGTGTGACTTCCAACAGGTTGCTTAGGCAACATAATATTAGAATATTGTGTATACTTAATTTACATATACATGTACAAGCAAGTGACTCAGCCAATCCGATGCATTAATTCTGGTATTGGAACAGAAGCTAGGGACAGATACTTTCTGTGGCAGTGGTAAAGTCTGAAGCATATAGCCTCTAGGGACAATTGTCAGGGAGCCAGTGGCAATGTGTAGTGGTCAGTGCATGGTCGTGGTTGGGACAGCCATGCTAGATATATGGTGGTGCTTTGGGTTGAGATCCTAGCTGTGAGGCATCCCAGTGATCCTGTGAGCTGTCCCATATAACCTTTCAATACATTTCCACTCAGTGAACCAGTTTTTGGCTTACAACTCAAACCGTAGGTGACCTGCATTATAGAGAGTGTTTCCAAAACCATTTGTCTTTAAACCTGTTTTTCATTGAGCATTTCATTGGATTACTATGTTGGAAAACATATTGGGAAATGTAGAGTTGCTTGACATATCAAAATCTGGGGATAGTGCCAAATTATGAAAAGGACTATGATTAGAAAGTCCTTGTGTGTGTCTGCAGCTAGTCATACCTGCAGAAAGTTTTATAAGCACAATTTAAGGTATTATAGGGGATAAATAGGTAGGCAATTACTAGAGAGGCCAGACCCAGTTCTGTTCTTTGTGCCATCCAGAGGAGGCTGCTTTTATTTGTTATATTATTCTATTTATAATAGTAATAATAATCATAGTAGACAACAAATTTTTTATGCTCTTCCCATATGCCAGGCACTTTCCGTAGTTTACATTTTTTTAAAAAAAGATTTTATTTATTTATTTGACAGAGAGAGACAGCGAGAGAGGGAACACAAGCAAGGGGAGTGTGAGAGGGAGAAACAGGCTTCCCGCCGAGCAGGGAGCCCCATGTGGGGCTCGATCCCAGGACTCTGGGAACATGACCTGAGCCGAAGGCAGACGCTTAATGGCTGAGCCACCCAGGCACCACCATAGTTTACATTTTAATCCTCATAAACATCATGTGTGGGCAATGTTATCCTTATTTTTCAATCACCAAAAAGGAGGCACAACAAGATGAAATAAATTGCCTGCGATTACCAGAAGTAAAGCTGTGGAGTCCACACTCTTTGACCCTTAAGCTTGAAGTGTCTCTCAAATCAGGGAGCGCAGACTCTCTTACCTCCCTTGTTTTCCAGGCATTATGGTGGTTGCTCTGGCTGGTTCTGTAAGCCCAGCACTCTATCTCAGTGATCTTTGCCTCACTTGAGTTTTCTTGCCTTTTAGGTCTCAACCTAAAGTCATTTTTTTTTAAAAGATTTTATTTATTTATTTGACAGAGAGAGAGACATGCAGTGAGAGAGAGAGGGAATACAAGCAGGGGGAGGGGGAGAGGAAGAAGCAGGCTCCCAGCCGAGAAGCCCAGCCCGACACACAGGGCTCCATGCACGTGGCTCGATCCCATGACCCTGGGATCACACCCTGAGTGGAAGGCAGACACTTAACAACTGAGCCACCCAGGCGCCCCCTAAAGTCACTTGTGAAAAGAGGCAGTTTCTGTTCTTCAGTCATGTTCCCAGAACCCTTTTTCTATCTGAGTACTCTTCATGGTTTTGAATGGTATCTTTACTTCTGTGGTTTACTTGGTTTGCTTTCTTATTCCCCTTGGGTCTGTAAGCTTTGGTAATCTTGGGTCTGTGTCTGCTCTGTTCACCACTGTTATCCTAGTCCTTGCACAGTGCCTAGCCCATAGATATTTCCTAAATATCACTTAATAAATGAATGGCTCCTCACTTACTAGAGGTTATGCCAGTGTTTTTCTACCTTTTTCTTTTCTTTATAGCCCCACCTAAGAAGAAAAATCAAATTTAAATTCTCTCTAACGTGAGAAATTAAATAGTACGGAATAAGATTTTATGGGGTAGGGTTGGGCTTTGTGGGGCCACCAATCATTGTAATATGTAAGCTTTTCTAACCACCTAAGAACAGATTTTTTGCCCCCTTGGTGGCGTTATCGAGAATGGATGGGTTAAGCCTTTGGCTTCTTTGTTTCAACTTCTATAAAATAGAACTAGGAACATCTAATTTGTAGGGTTTCTGTGAAGGTTAAAGCAGCAGTATGTAAAGTTCTTGTATTATAGATGCTCGAATATGGGTTCAGGGTATCTTCTATTAAATGTTAATTGAATGACTTCAGTTGGTCAAATAATTTTCATGTTAATGTTACAGTTTATATCACATGCAGATCTGAAAGATGAGACATAAACAAAATAGCATTTACTGAAAAGGCACAGAGGTTTATCTAAGATTCTTCATTTAACGGAGATTTCTGGCCTTTACTTAGCTTAATTCAATTTTGTGTCTTCAGTTGTGGAATTTCCTAAGGAATGCCTGATAATGTAACTTAAGCACAAAGTACAAGCCCACACCTACAATGTGAATGCATTATTCATTTTAGAGGATAAAATGTAATGTTTAGTACAAAGCACACCTACATGAATTCCCTTAAGAATATGCCATCAGGCAGTAATTAAATTATGTAAAAAACAGTTTAACCCTATTATATATGCATTCTCCAGGCTTCAAAACAGATTTTGAGTCATAAATACTAAAATGTGCCATTTTTGGCCTGTTCCCTTCTATTCAATTAGGTAGGTTCAACAAATTATCTTTCCCATAGATAATAACTTTTAGTAAAGGAAACATCACAGATGCACATCTCCATGGCAACTGATTAGAATCCCTTGCCAAGTTCTCTCTTAGATGTCTGATTTATCAGCCCCCAGGTAGTTCATTCTTGCACAAAAGAAAACTATTGTCAATTAAGGAGAAAGAAGTAAGATTAGGAACTTGCAATTTAATTAGCTACAATACGTGTTTACATATGTCCTACTGATGATATTGGGAAAATGTCTGTTGATCCTAAAACTACTCTTAAAGTTTGTGCTTGGGATTTGTGTCTAAAGTATATGTTTTTATGCTGTAGTATGTTGTCAAGAATGAAGTAAAGAAGGGAAATATGCTCCCCCTCAACTCCACAGAACAGTGCTCCTCTGTCTGAAGGAGCTGAGTGCATGACATTATGGAAATTTCAGTTGTATTTTTCATGGTCAGCTCACTTGAGAATTCTCTGAGGCCTAGAACTGGTGCTTGCATATAGGTTGAAAATAAGGAGGACGATCCTTGGGCTTACTGACACCATTCATTATGGTAAGAGTCAGCTGCCAAGGTGGGCCTGGCCCCCCAGACAGACTCTCATTTTGTTTCTGCCTGTGAGAGGACTTTGGGGCTACCCTCGCCAGGCAAGACTCAATAGTTTTCCTTTTGAGTTCCTTTGAAAGAGGAACAACATAGTTTATTTGTCCACTTTTTAAATGAGTGTTTCCTGAACACTGGTATGTACTGCACATTCTGCTAGGAATTGGAAATAGAGTAGTGAATTGACAGAAGTTGTCTCTCTCCTCATGGGACAGTCTAAAAGGCACCTCAAAGGAAACTTCCAGAATGAGGAATGAGATCAAGCGGAAAAGTGTGCTGGTTAGCACTCCATAGCCTAGTCTGGGAGGCCTGACAAAGTGTCTTGGAGATCTGAACAGAGACTGGAAGTAGGCCAGGTAGAGAAGGGGAGAAGTGTATAGGAGGGAGGAAGCACAGGGGTAAAGATCTGAGACAGGGAAAAACATGAATGATGTTCTCCAGGAATTGAAATCAGTCAAATTCTCTTTTCTAATGAGAGACAGAAGGTTGGGGAGTAGGGGTGGTTTGAGAGGAGGCTCACCAGGTCAGCAAAAGACCTCAAATGTTGCCCTAAGTTGCTTGCACATCAAGCACCCATTGGGCACTGGGGAGCCTTTGAAGGGTTTGCGGGGGGTGATTGATCAAGTTACCCTCATGGCTGCTCTGTGGAAACTAGATGGAGGGTGAGAGCGGACTCTGGGGCCCAGCTGCATCACCAAGCACCTCATTTTCTGAGCCTGAGTTGCTAAGGCAGCTGTGGCTGTGGCCATCCTATAATTTCCTAGCCTGTTTATTCTAGTCCCTGCTTCCCCTGGCAACTTCAGTGGAAGCTGTTGTAACTTCAGTTTTTGCAGAGAGGCCCCAATATTCTTTTCAACATTCTAGTTCTTTGTTTTATCTAACGGACGTCGCCCTTAACTATAGAGCAGCTCCTACCCTGTACCACTAGCTGGGCTATATACATTCTTATACCCCATACTTTCTTTCCTGCTAGAGAGCTTAGAATCTACCATTCGCCTATTTCTAATGTCCTTTGCCATTGAGTCAACTTCTGAATAGTTGTCAGTTCCTGGCCACACAGCCTAAGGACAAGAAAGTTTTTAAGGGTGAAGAACAGCACGTATTTCCCCTTTCCTCAGATGTTGCTTCTTCTTGTTAGCTGCTCTGAACATCGAGGATTTGTAACATTTTAAAATGCACTGTTTGCCATTACATCTGCAAAATGATAAAATACAGTAAATCCGTGCTATAAAACTATGATTTGAGACAAGTATAGGTAAAATGAGCAGGTGTCCTGAATTCCTGATCTGTTGAGTGAAGCAGAATTTGCTAGAATTAACTTTGTTTAAATTGTGGGCAAAAATCTTACTTTTAAATATTTGTTCAGAATCTCTCTATGAATTTTCGAATCGCCATCTTTTCAGTCAGAGAAAATGAACTTAGTATTCCTGGCAACAGTTAATGATCCATTTGTGGCAGTCCCTCTGACATCTTTATGATTTGATAGGCTGAATCATGGAAATTCTATCCTGCCCAAGCTGACATCCCAGAAGAGATTGATCGGAAAATCTGCTTGAAGATGCGTCAGTTTATTCCCACTTTGTCTGGATCTGATAAACCCTTATGCATTTTGGGGATCAAATTACCACAATTGACTTTGCTGTGTTGCCAGCTAGTTTGCATGCTGCAAAATGGAAGCAGTTTACACTTAGTAAAAATGCCATCTATGAAACAGTAAAACATAATTATGTGTGCGAGCTCTTTACTTCTTGAGCTTTACTTAATCTAGCGGAGGCTCACAGTGATTAAGGAATTGAGTTTTCTAGAAACCGCAAGTGTATGACTCTCTAAGTATAACCTCCAGACTCTCATATCTAGCCCCCAGCATTTTCCCTCCCTTTAAATAAATGTTTATTGTGCCAGGTACTCTTCTAGGTCCTGAAGATATTATAATGTGGATAAGACAGAAATGTCCCTAATCTCATGGTGCCTTGGTCAGGATATATCCTTTTGTTTGCTGTTTATCAAATAACTGAACACCATAAAAATCATTTTTAAAAGCTTTTTCTCGTCGAGAAAATTTACCTTTTTCCAACCCTCTAATCAAATTTCTAAACATTAATAAAAGATAATTGTGATCTTTAAGATCTTTTAGGTCTGTGAGATAGAATATTCTAATGCCATTGCATATAATATTTTTGAAGAGTAGTTAATGGAAAATACCTTAGGACATAACGCTAAATGAAAGAAGAAGAATATAAGCTTAATATATCATATGATCCCAGTTTAATTTTATAAAAAATTACAGAAATATAAATAGATCTATAGTTTGAAAAATAAATATATAGATAAGAGGATTGGTGGAAGTACAGAAAAATGTGTGGGTGTGGGCATAGTGATTATTTTTTTCCCTAAACTATTCTGTATTTTTCCTATTGTCAAAAATAACATGTCTTTTTTAATCAGGGAAAAAGTTATTAAAAATAATCTCTAGTCTTGAATCTCTATGAAATAGACATTTTATTGTCATAGAGTTACCTGCAGCAAACATCTTGGTTTTTTTTTGTAACAGGGAGAAACAGCAACTGATGAGAATTCTCCTGTCTCCTATTTCTTGTATTCTAAACACTATACTTCCCTCCTTGAAACTGCCCTTCATTTTGCTTATCTCCATCCAGTTCTTCTGATTATATTTAACTGAATTGTTATTGGTATATGGGAGAAATTATTATATTTTGGATATAGGCTGACTTATCTAGCTGAGTTGCATCTACTTAAACCCAGCCTAGGCACGAACTTAACATCTGTTAAAAGTGGTGAAATTAAGTAAAAATAATGCATGATGTGAAAATTCACTTGGGATATTTTGGAGGTATAGGATACTATGAATACACTGTTCACTATTGGGAGGGAGAAGATTGCTAGAGGATTCTGGAATGCCACTGAGAGAAAAGTTGGGATCTCAAGAAGTGTTCTGAATCTGGCATGTTTGCATATGTGTGTGTTTGTGCATGTGTGTGTATTCTGCATATATGCATGTGCTGCGTATTTTTTATACGTTTTTATAGGGATTTTTTATACTTAGCAAATCATATCTTTTATATATTAGTACTTAATTTTTTCAAATGAGTGTAAATGCTGTTATAATGGATATGAAATTTATTCATTAGCATCATCAGTGCATCCAAAAAGTAGTTACTATCCTCAGTCCTTCATAATAATACTAATAGTAGTAACACACCTAACATTTCTTGGGTGTTTAGTATGTGTCAGACTCTATGCTAAGCTCTTCATTACATATTAACCTTATGAAATGTTGTTTTGTCATTGGAAAGGTGTCTTCATCCTTAGATAATTGGGAACTGCTAGTTGAGATTGTCTAGTATAAGTTCTAAGATCCAAAATTTTTTTAGGTAGTGTAGTGTCATGGTTAAGAACCTGAATCCTATTAAGAAGATGTGGTTCATATATACAATGGAATATTACTCAGCCATCAGAAAGAATGAATACCCACCATTTGCATCGACGTGAATGGGACTGGAGGGTATTATGCTAAGTGAAATAAGTCAAGCAGAGAAAGACAATTATCAGATGGCTTCGCTCACTTGTGGAACATAAGGAATAGCACAGAGGACCACAGGGGAAGGGAGGGAAAACTGAATGGGAAGAAATAAGAGACGGAGACAAACCATGAGAGACTCTGGACCCTGGGAAACAAACTGAGGGTTACAGAAGGGAGGGAGGTGGGGGAGGGGGTAACTGGGTGATGGGTATTAAGGAGGGTATTAAGGTGATGGGCACTGGGTGTTATACGCAACTAATGAACATACATCAAAAACTAATGATTCACTATATGTTGGCTAACTGAACATAAAAAAAGGCAAACAAACAAAAAAACTCCTGAATCCTAGTGTCAGAGAAACCTGAGTTCAAACCCTGGCTCTGTCATTTTCTGGCTATATGACTTTGAGGAATTTATTTAGCATTCCTTGACATCATTCCACATTTGTGAAACAGAAACTATTATTGTAAGATTAAATAATACAGGCAGAATCCTTCACAGTGCCTGAAAAGTAGAGAGGGCTTAACAATGATACCTATTCCATAAGGAGCTTATAGTCATGGGTTAACTTGAAAGAACAGCATCAAGTGGCATTTGCTACAAGAAACTGCATATATGATTTTTGTGGAGTTGACTCTTATGGCTGAAAAAAAAGAAATATAATTTATCCAAGATTTGAAAGCTTTAAGCCTTGTTCAAGGTGAAATTTGACAAGAAAGGAGATAAAATTTAAACGATCAGCTAGGGCTAGGCAAAGAAGTTGGGGTTCTGTTATCTGTATTGCCCTCTATTGATTCTCCATACCCATGGGATATGGTGTCCTTTGGGAAAACAAGTGGATCTGTTTTCTTAAATGTGTGCTCCCTCTGCCTTAGTCTTGTTCCTGGCATCTGTTGTATCTGGCCTTGTGACCTGATGGTAGTTTTGGTGGCCATGCCCACAGCTGGCAAGGTTGTTGTTATTTTAATGCCTTTAAATAGTCTGTCTGAACCACAGTCCTTGGATACCAAAAATCAACATTATAAAAGATAATGGGCCCTAATGATGTGGGTTGTTAGGTGGTTAGCTGAGTTACAGAGGGTCTTGTTACTGGGCAGGAGTTTGGACAGACATTAATCAGATGCTGGGTAATTGGGGTCCTGCTCAGAATACAATGTGCTGCAGTGACTCAAATTGTAAAAAGATACTCCCCTTTTCTAAGAGAGCACACTGGACATGGGGACAACAATTTGGAGATGGGCTTAATGAGGAAAATTTCCATAGCAATTGTAAGTATTGTCATACACAGCTACAGAACAAAGGCTCCTGCTTGATTTAATTAAGTATTTAGTTGTCTGCAGTCTGAAAAATAAAATCTGAGGGCAGATGGAACCTGGTTACCATATTCCCTGATAATTTCGTCAGTGGAGGAGATGTTGATGCCTGGGTGGCAGATAGTAAGGATTGGGGTTTTTTTGTTGCTGTTGTTCAAATAAATGGGGAATTCTATACGAGACAAGCAGTTATGTTAAGAGAAGGCAGAGTTTTACGGAGTGTTAAAAGAATTTATGTGCAAATACTTTTGAAGAAACAGAATTCAAAGACAACTTCAACCCAACTTAGTGGATTCATAATGAGACACACACACACACACACACACGCGCGCACACAGGCGTGTGCGCACATGCGTAAGCGCATGCACACATACTCCATTCTTCAAAAAACCCGGACTTGCTGAGTGTAAGTGGCTCTGTTGGAACCATATTATGTCTTTTTTATGTAACCGTAAGATTTTTCAGTGCTTTCTAAATATATATCTGATTAAATGTATATATCATTTAAAAAAACTTCAGGGGATCTAATTATAAATGTTTGCATGTCTCTTAATAAAAATGAGACTTCAAGTAAAGTTAGCAGACCAAAAGTAAAATTAAATCATGCGTCCACTACACAAATATATTCTGAATGCTGACTCTGTGCTAGGCCCCATTTTGGGAGATGGGGCACAATGATGTAAGCAGTTGTGATAGACCACTGCTGCCTTCATGGAACTTAGAACAATCTGATTAATATACCCAAGGTTGTATTGTGAGTATTTTTTCAAGGCAATAAAAATATCTCCCATCAGGTCCTCTACCCAAGGTTGTTCTTTGGGTTAGTCTACGAGCTTATCATGAGATGGAATTTACTTAGCACTTACCAAGCTCATTGTAAATAAATATTATAATTCTTATTTCCAAGGTCTCAGTGTTTTTCTTGGAGAATAGTCACAAAGTAATTGGGATAATTCAGGGAGTGGTCATTCTTGATGTGTTGTAGACACAGTATAGATAAGGGATTGTGCCTTTTCATCATATCTGGAACATTTTCAGTTGGTACTTTACTTATTAAGTCATTGAAAAAAAGTCTTGATGCAGATTTTAAGAAAGAAATTTCTGTAAAGGGGTGCCTGGCTGGTTCAGTCATTGGTTATCATCTGACTTTTGGTTTTGGCTCAGGTCATGATCTCAGGGTTGTGGGATTAAGCCCTGCATCAGGCTCCATGCTAGGTATGGAGCCTGCTTACGATTCTATCTCCTCTAAAAAAAGAAAAAAAAAAAAAAAGGAATTGCTGTACAATTATGAACAATTCAAGAGTATACCATAACTTGATAATTGGGTTTTCCTCAAGTAAGAAATAGTACTTCTTTTTGTCCTAATTAGGATGAACAGGACTTAATTGTACCTCTTCTAAGCTAGAAGTCAAGAAGTACAGAAGTGGCCAGAAAAATCTGGCCTTCTCCAGCTACCACAAAAAGCTCTTAGAGTTACTTAAGGTCAGAGGCTGTTAGGCCACTCTCCTTTTGGGCACTTAATCATAGTTTAATCAAGTCAAGAAGGAGATGCTGGGCATCCCATTCTTGATGGACTCTGATATGCTGCTAATGGGCAGAAATGTTTTCACAAAGAGGTTTAGGTTTCAGCTGTACAAAGAAACTTCTACACTGTCTTTCAGGAAATATGAACCCAGGTGCAGTATCAGCTTGTCTTTTGCTCAAGTGCTTTCTTACTTTGAAGGCCCAAGATACTTTGGACCTAAAACATGTGTGATTTCAGTGTCAGTGGTTGAGGAATGCATTTTATTTTTCTAAACCAATTAGTAGCATAGGTTCAGTTGCCTCTTAGGGGCTTGAGCTTAGAGACGCTCAAAATTCTCTATTATGGTTTGCCAACTGTTTTTCACTCTAGATTGCAGTACAATTACATATGAGTCCCTCAATTAGGACATTTCCAGAGGCTTTATACAGATACAAAATCATTATACTCAGATTTTGTAATTTTAATTTATCTTTACAGCTATTTATAAGAGAGTATAATGTGTTTTGGACAATTAAGAGAAACCAATTTTGATCCTCAATATGAATCATTTTTATGTCCCCCTAAAATGCACTGCAATTCATGGATAAGGTAACTTGAGGTTTCAAAACCAAAATGGAATTTTCACCTGAGGACATTCTTGGTTACAAGTGGTTATTAGGGAAAGTGACTGCAGACTTTGGATATTGCCAGCAGGCTAAAACCTTCTGCTTCACTCATATGGCCTGTGATATCCTGCCTAATGGTGGAATACCAAACCATCGTTCTGATGACTATTTTGATCCAGGCATTGGAAGAAGTAATGTTTTTGTAATTTGACTCTGAGTTAATGGCAACATTTGCTTCTTGTGTAGCCAAGCATGTTAATATAGCATCCTTTCTGAAAGCAGTCCAGAGAATAGGCTTCCAGAAGCAAGGAGGAACTCTCTAGAAACATATTAAGGCATTATGTTCCTAGTGTTGAAAAGAAGAAATTGTTCCACAAGAACTAATTTATTGTGAATAAGAGTATATTCTTAACCTTTTAGTCTTTGCTGATAGCAAAATGTATGTATCTGATGCTTTAGATATTGTCTTAGTGTTTTTGTTTTGTTTTGAAGAAGTCACCTAACAAACCGGGCTTCTGCTGAGGGTCTAACCTGTTGTACCCACTGAAGCAAATGGCTTTTCATCAATCCTCCCCTGGTGGCTGTGCTGTGTATGTATAGACAGAAGATTATGGAGTTGGGAATGGATACTTTGCTAGGTTTGTGTTTTAATGAGATGCTTAGAATTGCTTCGTATCTCTTTTACTGATTCTACTCCCAGTTCCTTAAAAAGGAAAAGAAAATTAAGGAAAAAGGGGTTGGAATGAGCTGATTTCTCATACTTCTGGAATAAAGTTTTGATTTATATGTAGTTCTCCCAAGAAGACTAACTCCAAAATGACTCTATCCAATGTTTTCTAAGTAAAAAAAATGAATATGAGCATTTTCATATATTCAAATAATAATAGTGATGAACTTCCAAAATACAAACTTCCATGAGAGAAGTCTGTACATGGCACAGAAGGGACACAGAAGGAGTAACAATTCCATTTGCTTGGTACATGGTAGATGGTTTGCTGAATTTAATTCCTGAAGGATTCAGCAAAGGTTTCATAAAGATTACTGAGCCAGATGGTAGGAAGATGATACTGAAGGTGGGGTGAAGTGAGAAGGGAAAGTAGGCAGAAGGACTGGGCAGTTTAGGCCAGGAGGAATGAGGCAGCAAGATGAGTGACAGGAGCTCTGACAAGTTCAGTGTCCTGTCTGAGGGTTGCTGAGCGGGTGAGAAGTAACAAGAGTAAGGCACTTAGCACAGTGCCTGGTACACAGCAAGTGCCTATTAAATGGTATCTTAAAAATAAAAGCTGCTTCCAGCGGTGTGCTGGTAAATGTTTAACAACTGGCCCTTAAAAGGGAGGGAAACTCCTGATTTGTATCATTTGCAGAGGTCTGTGGTGTAATTACCTTTACTGTGGCTGATTTCAAGCTACCAATGTGTTATCTTTGAACTCAGAGTTGAGAAGAGTGCACAGTCAACTCTTCCAAGATGGTAACAAGCTGATTCCAGCACACCGCTGACTGCTTCCCTTTTTTTTTTTTTTTAAAGATTTTATTTTATTTCTTTGAGAGAGAAAGAGCACTAGTGGGAATGGAGGGGTGGGAGGAGGGGCCAAGGGAGAGGGAGAAGCAGACTCCCTGCCAAGCAGTGCCCAATCTGGGATTCTGTCCCAGGATCCCAAGATCATGACCTGAGCCAAAGGCAGATACTTAACCTGCTGAGACACCCAAGCATCCCTGACTGCTTCCTTCTTATGTATAATGGTTGAGATCTTTGGAGCCCCTCTTTTCTATCTGAAAGGTATTCTCTCATTAATTCTGGCCTAAGCAGCAGAAAGTTAACTCAGTTACTAAAAGACAAATGGTATTAATGTGAGCTGTATTATTAGAAATAATTGCTAGGCTCTGGGATGTGAATTTTGCTTGGGGGAATTTCTAGATTCATATCTTTGGCCAAGAGCCACTTGAAGTTTTAGACATGAGAATAGGAATGGTTTTTGATTCTCGGCTGGATGAGGGTGGCCCTGGTGGGAGGAACTGACTAATGTGAGTCACTTGTTAGAGCTGGGAGGAGAGTTAAGCTGGGAGGAAAGATACTTTTGTGAGCAAAAATATACTAAATATTTTTTAGGTTTTTTTTTTTTTTTCTCTTCTGATGAGGGTTTGAGTAAGCCAAATGTATGGGTAGGAAGTTAAAGGAACAGTCCAGGGTTCTGTGTGGTGAAGGAGAGTAAGCAATGAAGACAGAGCAATCCTGAAACCTGGTTTTGGGTGGGGGTCTCTCATGTGAGAAGAGTAATAATGATGTGGAAGACACCTGTTCACAGCTGCTCACCTACTGTGCTGGCCTTGGTGCTGAGTGATGGACACATGTTATTTCTTCATCCCTCACAGTAACCTTGAGAGATAAATACTAAAATCCACTCAGCTGCTCAAGCAGGAAACTTAGGAATCATCTTTGATTGTTCCATTCACCCACTCTATCCTATTTATAACCAAGTCCTGATGATTATCCCTCCAATTATATTTCAAAGCCATTTGACTCCTCCTCATGTCCTCGACTAACCCCATGGTCTAGACCACCATTGGTGTTCACTTCTGATCAGGTGCCCCTGAGTCCACAGTTCCTCCCTCATCCATTTTCTATGTGGCAGCCAGAGTGATGCTCTTAAAAGTATGTGTCTTATCATGTTATTCTCCTGCTTGAAACAACTTTGATAGCTCTCTATACCTTAAGAGTGAAATCCAAACTCCTTCCCATGATCTAACCCTTACTCATCATGCTCCCTGTTTTCTAAACTTTATAACACTGATCTGTCAGTTTTTCACACTTCCAATACATTTGCTTTGCCCTGTCTAAATCCCAGTTCCCTCTGTTTCCCTTCTCCCCACTGGGTTCTTTCTCATTCTTGAGGTCTCCATTTAAATGTTACCTATTAAGAGAAGACTTTTCTGATCTTACAATCCAAGTAAGTCTTTCCCCTTCCCTGATATTCTCAGTTTCGGCACCCTGTTTCCTTCATGGCATGCTCTATTGATTTTTATTTGCTTTCTTGTTTTCAGCTTCTTTGCCCATGAGACTATGGGTAGGTACCAGGTCTCTCTTGTTTACCATGGTTTCTTCAGTTCCTGGCACAGTGCATCTCATACAGTAGAGGCTCAATAAACAGCTGGTGAATGAATAAAGAAACTGAGCCATAGTCCTAGGTCACTTGGGTGTCATGCTATTGCCTCTTCTGTCTAGTAAGCACTCAGGTTCCTTCCCATTCCCCATCCCAACCCCCACTTTCTGTGTGTTGTGGGCTGGTGGCACTGAGGGTTTGGGGTTGACTTGTGGTGTCTTTATAGTCAGATCCAGTTCCGAGGTGACCCCCTGACTTAACCATCATTTGCTGATAATTCCCAAATCTGGGTCTCCACAGCAGTCTTATCTCACTTTTAGCTCACGTTTCCAGTGCTGACTGGCCATCTTTTGATTGAGCCTCAGGTGCCCCAAATATAACTTGTACAAAGTTGAATTCATCAAATTCCTTGTTTTCTCTTTCTGTGTTCCTCATCTCACCAAACAGCACTTCATCTACTCAGTTGTCCAAGTCAGAAACCTGTGCTTCCTCTTTGGAGATTTTTCTTATCTGTAAATCAGTCACAAAATCTACCAGTTTGAACCTCTGTATATCCTCCGACTCAGGGCCCTTCTTTCTCTGCCTATCATCTCTACCTTAGCTCAGGCCACTGTCTTCTCTGACTGCAGCAACCTCCTCACTGTCTCCCTGCTTCAAGTCAGGCCAGCACCAGTATATCCCAAGGTAGTCATCTGAAATACATAACTAATTATGTCATACCTTTATTGAATTCTTGCATAGCTTCCGTGACTATTGAGAGGAAGTTCAAATCCCTTAGCACATTACAAGAGCTGGGGAAGAACATTGTACTAACTTATGCACAAATTGTGAAGACTTTATAGGGCAAGGATATGAAGAGCAAGACCTGGTGTACCACTTGTGTACTCATTGATAAAGCAATAGTACCTGGGCTCTGTGCTTGCTGTTGTGTATTCAGAGAGGATAAATGTCTCTGTTTCTTGTCACAGCTCCTTCTTCTTTATGTATTATCTCATCTCTTTTTAGTGGTCATTTTTCATTTCTATGTGCACACGGATGTGTATGTGTTTATTTCTGTTAGTTTCTACAATGTATGATTGTAATTAGTTATGTGTTCCAAAGACAGCCTGGGCTCTAAGAATTGATTAGTGTTTCTAGATATATGTTTCAGACCCCTAGTACCTGAAGTCAGAATGCAAGTATGTCATCATTGTAGTATTGTGGACCCAAATACCAAGAATTTTCTGAAAAATTCAAAAGCATCTAGTTTGTCCTTTTGCTCACTGCCACTGCCACCACCATAACAACAACTAACACTTACTGAGCAAATTATTAGTGGATTGTGACAATCAACTGATTGGATCATGACCAACATGTTTTAAATGAAAAATATTAGAATTGAGTGGAGCAGAATAGAAATATCAGAGTTTCTTATGTTTAGTAAGTACAGGAAATGTTTTATGAAATTTTCATTTCTGTGAAACCCGTGTTGTATGGATTGCTGTTGTCACCAGTACCCCATTCCCCTGTTCTTCATGGGCACACTACTGGACTACATTTGCCAGATGCCTTTCATGTATGGCCATATGACTAAGTTTTGGCCAATACAAGCAAAAGTGAATATTCCACTTTCAAGCATGACCTATAAAAATCTCGATTCAACTTATCATTCAAGTTGTTTGTTATAGTAGGAGGCCTCTTCTAAAGTATATTTCAGAAATTTTTTGGAAGCCTCTGTATTGTTACATTTAATTCTCATAACCATGTGAAGCAAGTACTATTACCATTCCCATTGCACAGATACCAAAGCTGAGATACAGAGAGGTTAAGTTACTTGTCCAAGGTCGTACAGCTAGCAACTAGTGGAGCCAGGATTTGAATCCAGGCCACTGGGCTACAGAGCCCAGGTTGTCCATCGTGACATTTTGCTATCTCTCATGGCAATGCCTGTGTTTCATGCACAGACACAGCCAACATCAAGAGCTTTTCTCATACCTGAGGTGGCTGGAGCTCAGTTTCTGGTTATCTTTTTGTTGTTGTTTTTTTGACTCTGTTTTTATAAACGTGGTCTCTCCAGACACTGTGAAAATGCTGTTGTGAAATATGACCCTGAAGGCTTCAAAGTGTCATGTTGGGGATTAGTAGTGTTATTCCCAGGGATTCTAATATGTGTCTGGCTGCCAAAAATCCCTTCCACTGTTTTGGAAAAGACAAAGGGGGGTATAGTCCCATTTATAGGGGCGTAGGGTAATTTCTAACATATGGCTCATGATTTACTATCTTGAAGAAACTTTTATCTGTGGCTCAGTAGCTAGGCCTCGTCAAGCCAAAGATGATGAAAGTGTTTATGAGGAATGGATTTGCCAGTTCAATTATTATTTTAAGGGAATGGCCAACAGGAAAATTACACCATTATCGTTTTTAGAAACTAAACTCCAATTGTGTCTGTGTGGACAGCTGGATTGTTTTTAGAGCAGTTTATTCCGTTTCCCTTATATCTTCTTAATATAACTCATCTCAAGTAGTTTTAGTCTTTGATGTGTTAAAAAAAAAAAAAAGACAAGAGAAGGAGAAGAAAGAAAGTCATCTGTCCTGCTACTCAGCAGTGAATTTAGAGGGGAACTGTCTGACTGTGGATGAGTTGCCAGGACTCCATTGAAGATGGGCTGCATTTTTAATATACATTAAATTGATCTTTTCTTATCCTTTTCCTCTCAAGATCACAAAGGACATGATGGTGGTTATTGCTAGTATGTTTTCTCAAGATCTCCATGAGGAGGGAGTGGGGACAGTTTTTCTTACTCGTCCAACAAGAGCATGGTGTGTGCCTTACAATGTATGGCACAGCAAATGAGCCATCCCTGTTATTGAGACCCCCCACCCCCCACCAAGTCCCCATCTTGCCTAGTGCAGCAGCTTGCCAAAGGGGGCGGGGCAGTATATGCTGCCCCTTCCAGGTACAGGTGATAGCAGAGTGGTTTGTCTGTGGAGGATTTAGAAACAGTAATAAGCAGACTAAAAATCAGTGTGCTTTTATTCACAATGCTCTGGTGTTCGTGAACAATGCCAGTGGTAAATTCTCTTACCCATGGGATGGACCACTGTTACTGCCTCCCCTGGCTGCCTTTACTCATTATCATCCTGCTAGTTAAATTTATATAAAAGACCAGGTTATTAGGATTTTATGTTAAGTGCATTTAGAGACTTCCCCACAGCATGTATAGTATTGTCCTCTTTTAATTAAAGAGAACATAGGTGTGCGCACAAGCGTGTGTGTGTGTGTGCATATGTATACACATTCATGGAGAAAAAGTCTGGAAAGCTTGTTTATGCCAGACTGTTGAAAGCAATGATCTCTCATAGTGGGATTACTGGTAAAATTCACTTTTTAAAAAACATTATTTGAAAAAAAAAAAAAGGAAACCACCCACTATTTTTGGTGGTGGCTCTTCTGATCAGCATTTTTTTAAACCAATGCTCCCTCCACTAGAAGCTGCTTACCAACTGTTGTATGTGTAGCCACACCTTCTATTGGGACATGTAGGTGCCCAAGTCAGGTGTAGTTCAAGGCCTGCCTTCTCTGCTCCAAGCTGGGTGAACTTAGGCAAACTCCTTAATCTCCAGATTCTCATTTTAAAATGGGAATGATGCCTGTTACCTTGTGAGGAGTAGAAAGACAGTAATGTCTGTCAGAAGTTGGCATGGGACCGGGCCTAGAATAGGGGTTCAGTAAAGAGCAGCTTTTGTTATTTTTCTGGACATGTCAGTGTGGCCTGCTTGTCCCTCTCCTCTCCACACTCGCATCCCCATTCCTTGCAGGTCCCCATGTCCTTTATTGAAAGAGCTCCCGATGGTCTGCCTTTCTTGAACTCCCCATGCTCCAGAGTGCTGACTGATTCATCTTCACTGAGCATACTTCTGATCTTGTGATCCCTGAAACTCATCAGCCAAGCTTGAGCAACTCAGTCTGGCATTTAAGTCTTATGAGAATTGGTCACCTCTTTACCTTCACTGCACCCCTACATTTTCCCCTGTGCTAGGATAATTCCAACTCCTTGTTATTCACTGTGCTGATCTGAAACATGGGTCAAGCAACCTTGCATTTCCCTGCAGCTGTTGTGAAGGCCAGGTGAAGTAATGTGTGTGAAGGTGGTTCTAATACATCGTTGGTTCTACTGCATTGCTGTTGGTAGTGCTGTGTGGTAGTTTTCTAAGGCTGCTGTAACAAATTGCCACAAACTGCATGGCTTAAAATGACCGAAATATATTCTTTGACAGTTCTGGAGGGCAGAAGTCTGAAATCAAGGTGTCAGCAGGACCATGCTCCCTCCGGAGGCCTTAGGGGAGAATTGGTTTCTTGCTTCTTCCAGCCTTTGGTGGCTCCAGGTGTTCCTTGCCTTGTGGTCACATTCCCTCCAATCTCTGCCTACATCTTTTTATTGCCTTCTTCTCTGTGTGTCTGTGTCTTTTCCTCTTCTGTCTGTCTTAAATCTCCCTCTGTCTTTCTCTTATAACATAAGGCACTTTTCCCATATGATTTAACATTTGCCTGTTCCAAGGAGATTACCTTTTCTTGGGATAGGGGAGAATAAGCACCATTTAACCTACTATATGCTATTTTCTGAACTTCATTCTTTCACTCTTTAAACAAATCTTTATTGGATGCCTACTGTTTGCTGCGTACTTGCTGTGTGTTAGAATATAGCTGTGACCATGACGGATGCTTCACTTACCTTCGGAACCATATGGGCCTGGTAGAAGATGTAGATAATAGGCAATTAATTATTTGACCAGACCTGATGGCTACCTTGTTGGGGGCTCTTCCCAAGGTAATTAAGTAATTAAGCTCCTAGAGTCTCAGTTTATTGGTCTACATAATGGGGACAAAGGTAGTGTAGCCTTGCCTAATTCACAAGAAAATTATGAAGATCAAAGAAGACATAGGTGTGTAATTGTCTTGACCTGGCTATTTTGTTGCCATGGCTTTGCTCATGCTGTCCCTCTGAGCTCCAGAGTTTGGCCTCTGGATTTTGGCTCCTCAATTCAAATTCTGACTGTGTTATCATAAGATTCTGGGACTCTGGGCAAGTGACTTAACCTCTCTGAACCTCATTTTCCTAAGCTACAAAATGGGGATAATAATAGTGCCTTATTGGGTTCTTGCTGCAATTAAAATGAGCTTATACATTGGCAGTTTAAAGATAAGTATGTATAAATTCTTATTCTTAGGCAATTTGGAAAGTGTAGATTCACAAAAGTATGTACTGTTTTGTAAACAACTCTTTTCATTTAATTTATTGTGAACATTTTCCTGTGTTAGTAAATTTTCTTCCCCAACATCATTAATATAGGCTTCCAACTATCTTATACCAGTTTTGTAAATTACATACCAGTTTTGTAAATTAATTAAATAATTATACACAGAGGTGAGTCAAAATGAGGTAGATAGTTTTACAAGCAACTCAAAGGATATCCCTATTGCTTGGGCCCCTTCTGTTGGGAGGTAGCTGCTGACGTTGGCTGTACTGCTTAGTGGGAGAACTTATGGGAAACTATCTGACACTGAATGTCAAATGAGTGTGTTTCCTGGAGTCTAGGTTTGGGGTCTGCCTGTATCCCAGTTTCTAAAGCTCTCTAGTTCCCCATTGAGTTATCGCTGAGTCCAGTAGGTCACCTTCTTCAGGCTCAGCACTATCCCAAGTTAAGACCTCATAGCCCCTTTCACTGAAGGGAAGTCATCTGATTCAGGTAACACACTATCAAGTCCACCTTGAAGTGATTCCCTCTCCTGCCCAAGCCTGAGCACCATAGAACAGAAAGCATGGTGTCTGCATTTAGAGAGGCCTGGGTTCAAATAGTCTCAGCTGCTCACCAGCTCTGTGACTTGAGTAAAGGTTCATGAATTCTCTGATCCTCAGTTTTCTTAGTTGTTAAATGGAAATAATAATGCATCCCTCTGATCATTAGTATAAGGGTTAAATATTGCCTTAAATTTCTCCTGGAACAACATTGAATAGAAACAAATGGATAGAATATAAGAGAGATTATATATAACATTTCTCATGGTGTCATTTTACTTGTTTATTTATGCATTTTATTTCATCTTACCATATGCCAGGTCCTGTTACAAGTATTAACCTCATTTTAAAAGGGAATTTAAATAAGTCAACTAGATTTAGCAAACAGTGGTGAGTGTCAACAGTGGGCACATGCTATGGAGTTATGTTAGGGATTGGGATGCCCCATTTTACCCCACCCTCCATGGCCCTCCGTGGAAGACGTACACATATATGTGCATGAAGACTATTGGAAAGATCTGGATACTAATGCCTAAGAGCACAGGCCAGGGATTGAATCAGAACTGTATTCTCTTAGGCCACTTGGTTCCTCAGTTTCCTGACCTATAAGATGGAAACACTTGCGAAGATTGAAGGACAGAGAACATGTACAGGTTTAGAGACTACTCTAAAATGTTGGCTATTGTGGTCAGTGTTATAATGGAAATAAAAGCAAAGCAGGGCGAGAGGGAAGAATTAATAGGGGTGTGTGTGTAACTTTTTGCAGTAGATGGGATTTGAACTGGGCTTTTGAGAGACTGTAATGAATAAGGGCATGTAATAGTAAGGACAATGTAGGGACTGTGTTGGGGGTGTGTGGAGGGATGAGCATGACCTATGGTGGAGGATGAGATTAGGGGGTGATGTGAAGCTTTTTTCTAGGAAATACTTTTTGCCTTGGGTTGGAGACCATGTTGCCAACTTATTTCATCGTCTATCCATCGTCCCTTCCTCATCTGAGCACTGAGGCTATTCATTTCACCTCACTGGGCCTTAGTCCCCTTATCTGTAAAATGAGGATAATCATAGGATCTTGGGGAGCCGTGGGGGAGGGTTGTGTGAGAGAGGTCACAAAGAGGATCTAAACTGGCTCAGGTACAGAAAAAGCACTTTGCAGTGGATGTTAGGTTCTCTTGTTTCAGTCATGTGCTGAAGGGTGTCCTGAGTGCTGGGGGGCTATATGATGACACAGAGCCTGCCCATAGATGGTTTATAGTGTAGCTCCTGGCTTGGCATTTCATCCCTCTTTGCTTTTAGACTGGGACCTGTTTTTTGTTCGTTTTGTTTTGTTTTCCGGACCTCCTAAGAACTAGAGCTTGTCCCAGGGCCTCCCCCTGCTGTCAGCTTGTCCAACCAGGTCTCTGCCAAGGCCTCCTGTTGAACAGTTTTGCCTGTGTTTGAACTCCACATGAGACCCATCATTGCCCTTCCACCTAGACTGCCTCTCACCTATTACACTTTTACAAACGGACCATCTGCTCTCCTGGGAGCATCCTCTTTTTATGACCATTCCTGCCCCCTCCCGTAGTGCATGACCCTTTTTCATCTCTCTGCTCTTCCTGCATTGGCTTGTCTTAATGCCCTCTGAATTCCAGATAGGAGGATACCATCTCTTCACTTGAGTCACATTGTTAAATAAATGTTAAATAGCCAATATTTATTGAACTATGTTCCAGGTACTCTTTAGGAACCATTGCATACTGGCTTTATACCTGTTTACCATTTCACGTCCTTATAACAAAGGGGATGAGTGCAGCTATTGTCCCCATTTACAGATGAGATCATGAGGCACAGAGAGGTCTAGCACCTTGTCCAAGGTTTCACAGCTGGTTGGTGGTAAAGCCAGAAGTGATTTGCAAATCAGATTACACTTACATGTTTACATTAGGAAGGGACCACTGTTCCCATAGATGTGAAAATAATTTTCAAATCTAATTTTTCATTTTTTAGACACAATCTTTAGGGATGACTTTCTGGCAGCATTAATAGTTTTATCACTTAAACTCATACTCAAAAGGGAATTTCCTGGCTAAAGTGTCCAATTCATGGTGAAGATGAGCCGTTTTGAGCTGCAAAATGCACTGGTGCCACCTGTCTTAGTCTTTTGGCTTATGCTTATTGTCACTTATGTCATTCCTTTTGCTTCAGTTTCCCACTAATTTTAGTAAAATAATAAGGGCAAATGCAATAAGAACATTACAGAGTTGCACAGAATCTGCTGCAAGGATTCGATGGTAAGGATTTTGAGCAGGTTTAGGGCTGGCTTGCAAGCAGTAACAAGTTTTGTTCACCATTTGAAACCTTAAAACTGTAGTTCAGTGTATGGATGATGGTTTAAAAGGCTCCAACTGTGGTGCCCATAAGCCAGATGTTTGCAAGGACCTCCTATATATAGGGCACTTCTCTGGGAGATTGGCCTCGGGCTCATGATGTGAGACCTCTTCCTTGTCCCACACCTTTATGGTCACACCATTTCTGATTCAGAAGCATCTTCATTTGATGCAGAAAAGTGTCAGCTTGCAACTACTGAAATGGCTGACCCATTTTTTGACTGCTTAATAAGATGTGTAAGGATAGACTCTACTATTGCTGTTGTAGAGGCTGCGTATGGAATGGCCAGTTCTTGGCACCACATTTTAGAAAAGAGATTAGAACCCGAAAACTTTTCAGAGAAGGGCCACCAGGATGGTTCTTATTTTGGCTCTTATGTTCTATCAAGAATGGCTGAATGACCTGGACATATTTTGGTAGAAAGAAAAGTCCGTAAGAGAGAGAGAGAATTCTGATACTTGGAGTGCCATCTTATAACAAAGAGGTGAATTTGTTTGGTGGAGGCTGATCATCAAGAGCTTGGCTGAGCTTTTGGAGAATGACAGCTAAGGATCCAAATCTCAGCTTTGCTTCTCAGTCGTTTGGTCTTGGGCTGCTCCATTATCCACTCTGAGACTTAGGTCTGCTCCTGGTAAGTGGGGATGAGATTAGTGCTTACCCCCCAAGTGTGGGTGGTTAGATGAGATATTTCATGTCAAGTACTTAGCATAATGCTTGGGACATGGCAAAGCCTCAGTGAATGGTCAGCATGAGTGTTATCATCAAATTCTGTGTAATGAAGAACCAGACCAAATGAAGGAGTTAGAGGGAGCAGATTTTGACCATCTGGAAGGAGAGAACTTCCCAACTATCAGAATTGCTTCTTGGAGGTGTGACTGCCCAGATCTGAGATAATTCAAGATTCAGCTCAGTGACCCACATCAGGGAAAGGAAGGAATTCACGCTGTGAGTGAGAAGCTGGACCAACTAGTTCCTTTGCGGCTTTCCAATTCTATGAGCCCTCGGTATTTTACACTATAAGATTTTACTACAGATGGGTGTTTGAAATGAAAATTTGCAGCAAAAGAAAGACTGTGGCCTTTTTTTTTTGGTGAAAATGTCACCATGACTACCGCAGTGTGTTCCTTCATGGTCTAAAGTGTGGTGCGTATCTTCAGCCAGGGAAGTTGTCTGCGTAGGAGCCGCCCTCTGCTTCTGGGATGTGTAGCCATCTGGACTGTGGGGGTGTGCAGGGAACACACTGTTGATTCATATGCCATCCCCTGCTGGCATCTCTAAAATGGGCCCTCTGGCTGGAGGTGTGAAGCAGCCAGGCCCTCCTTCTCCCACACCTTCTCCAAGTACTCGAGAGAGAAAGGGACATGAGGAAAAATGTGTAAAGATCCAGGAACGTGGAATGATGGTTAGGTGGTCCCTGTGGGCAACTGGGCAGGTGTACCCATCTTCCAGTGGCTGTGGGTGCTGCCGCCAACAACTCATATTTGTGATCTTTATTGGGAGGTGTGCCTCTGGGTGACTAGGGTTGCCAGACTTCGTCTTGTTCAGAAGTGCCAGGCAACCCACAGGTAGTGACTGATTAGAGCAGGGATACGGGAGGCTGGCCCCCTTGCCTCCAGTGGGACAGATTCTGCGGCACAGTTTAGCCCCTAGAGCTCCTTGCAGGCTCAGGCTCAGGCTACATTTTCTATACAACAACATCCTTGCTTAACTTCCTTCTCTTCTCTATATGATGTGTTTTCTTCTCATACGGGTTCTCCTGTGAGCCCTTCATTAATAACATTACTTGCATAAAAGTCTCTGTCTCAGGCTCTGCCTCTCAGGAATATGGCCTAAGACATACAAGTAGACTAAGGTAAGTGGCCTGGTTACTGCTCAGAGCCCCTGGTGCCATGCCTTTTAAGAAACAGTGGATAGAATAGGACTCTTCAGTAAGAAAGACTTTGAACCATGAAGCTGTCATCATGTGAGGAACGTGATTTCTTCTTTTGTCGTTGAATGAATAGAATGAAGGTTTGTATATAGTAGCTTCAGGGGCATGTGTGTCACCTCAGTGTAGGAAGAGCTGTCTAACAGGGGAGTCCAAAAGTTAGTGAAAGATTAACCACCTTATATTAGTTTTCTATTGCTGCCATAACAAATGACCACACATTTAACAGCTTAAAACAACACAAATTTATGAGTTCACAGATCAGCAGTCCTGGTGCAGCGTGGCTTAATTGGATCCTTTGTTTTGAGGCTCATGAGGCCAAAACCAAGCTGTTGTTAGGACTCTGTTCCTTTCTAGAGGCTCTTGAGATCAGTCTGTTTCCAAGCTCGTTCAGGTTGTTGGCCAAATTTAGTTCCTTGTATTTGTAGGATTGAAGTCCCCATTTCTATGTTGACTATCACTGGAGGACCATCCTTATTCCCTAGAGACCTCCTTTGGTGCTTGCACATGGCCCCTGTATCTCAGAACCAGCAATGGCACATTGATTCCTTCTCATACTTAGGATCTTTGACATCCCCATCTGCTGCATCTCTCTTCTGCCTTCAGTCACAGGAACTTCTGAGCTTTGAAAGGGCTCAAGTGATTAAATTGTACCCACCCAAATTATCCAGGATAATTTCCCTATTTTAACATCTACAATCCTAATTAGAGCTACAAAGTCCCCTTTGCCATGCAATGTAACATATTCACAGGAAATAGGAGTGGATCTTTGGTAGGGGGCATTATTCTGCTGGCTACAGTCCGCCACCTGATCCCCATAGATACACATCTCTCCCAAATAAAAAATACATTCTCCCTATTCCGAGGTCTCCAAAATTCTTATCCCATGACAACATAAACTCAAAGCCCCAAATCTCATCTAAATCTCATCAGTTCAAAAATCCCATCATCTAGGGGCGCCTGGGTGGCACAGCGGTTAAGCGTCTGCCTTCAGCTCAGGGCGTGATCCCGGCGTTGTGGGATCGAGCCCCACATCAGGCTCCTCCGCTATGAGCCTGCTTCTTCCTCTCCCACTCCCCCTGCTTGTGTTCCCTCTCTAGCTGGCTGTCTCTATCCTGTCGAATAAATAAATAAAATCTTTAAAAAAAAAATCCCATCATCTAAATCTTCTAAATTATGTATGGATGAGGCTCTGTGTGTAATCTATTAAGTACAATTCTTGAGTCACAATTCCTTGTCATCAATGGACCTGTGTTATTAAAGAAACAATTTATCTGCTCCCAACAGACAATGATGGGACAGGCTGGTATAACAGTTGCAGTCGTTCCAGTTCAGACGGGAGACATGGAAAATAAAATGGAGTCAGTAGTCCAATGCAATTTCAAAATCCAGCTGGGCAAACTCCATTGGATTTTGAGGCATGGGAATAATCTTTGGTTCTTGGCTCCACACTAAAAGCCTATAACATCCAATTTTCTCAGGTACTCTTCCATCGAAGTACTAACCAGGCCCAAACTTGCTTAGCTTCCAAGAGCAGACAAGATCAGGTGTGTAGGCTGGGGTGAATGACCAGGATGCTGCTGACAGCACCTAACACTGTGCCATATACGTAGTGGACAGAATAATGACTGCTTACAAAGAAAGACTTTGGGCCACCCACATGTACTCTTCCATGAAGCTTTCCACAGTCATCCTTCCCTCCTCAGGGAGTGGCTGATTGCCTCTCACTCACCCCATAACATATTGTTCAGAACTGGTGGGGTCCTAACAGGGAACTGAGAAACAAACCAGAAGTCAGATATACTTACCTGTTCAAATCTTAGATGTTTGTAGAGCATGAAGGGATCACAACTAGCAATATAAACCAAGTGTTATGTTAGTAATTAAGGGTGTGAGTTTAGGTGTCAGACACCGTGGTTATACTCTCAAGTCTTACTACACTGTAATCTTGGACATGTTTCTTACCCCTCTGAGTCTGACTGCTTGCAGCTTTCCCATAGGGGTGGTAACTCCTACCTATAGGGTTGCTGTGCAGATCCAGTCAGGGGCTAGACGAGAAGCATTGGGCTTGGCATATGGTAAGCATTCTGTAAGTGGTGGCTGCTGTTATTAATTGCAGTCTTGTATTCTAGTTATGTACTCCCTCTTCCACCAGAAAATCAAGTTCCTTGAGACCTGGCATGATATTTCATTTAGCTTTGTTCCCTCTGCATTGTCTAGCATGTATTTGGCACTCAGTAATTATTGAATTAAATAACTAAACTTTGTTGTTACTCCTAAGACATTGCTAATGCCACTGGCCAAATATTTGGAACCTGGCATCTTGTTCTGTTAATTTATATGGTTCCCAGGATCATATCATCCAAAAGACTAAGACAAATCTGCCAAATAATCTTAAATGCAAATTTAGGAAAAGGAGTAGGTTATGTATTAAAACAAACTAAAGGAAATGTGTGTGTGTGTACAGATTCATGTGGTATGGTCTTAGGTTCCCAAATGTCTGTTTTTTGGTGAAGACTAAAAAAATAATTTAATGCTAAGTTTATATTATATTTTTGTATTTCCATGGAAACTGTTTTCCCATCTCTAGAATTTGAAGGCTTCTGTGTAAGACCAGGATTTTAATGAGGGCGTACATGGCCTTGTACAGTCTGTCTCCTCTGTAGCCCTTACCCCTTGGGTCTCATCTTCTAACACTTTATTCATCACTTCCTACACTCCAGCAACACTGGGCAACTCACTGTCCCTGGAATCCTGTAGGCATGGTACCACTTCCACTGAAAATGCCTGCACTAGAATGTAAACTTCACTAAAGCAGGGATTCTATGTGTGTTTTTCCTGGCACATAGTGGGCCTTCAGCAAGTATTTCTTGAATTTTATTCAGGCAGACCTAGGGGCAATGCTTTAATGGTAGCCAGTATCAAACTGTAGAACAAGTGGGCAGGGAATGCATTCTGCCAGGCTGCATTCTCTGATACAGTTTCAGAATACTAATAATCATGCAGGAAACACAACAATAATAAGGATGTTTCAGTTATTGAGAGTGTGCTGTGTGCCAGGCCAGCTAAGTACTCACATGCTTCTCTCATTTCAACTTCACCATCCAAAAGATCAGAGAAAATTCAGGAATTACCCCAGGTCACACACCTGGTAGGTATGTGAGGACAGGATCTGTTTTAACTGTATAGGATGAATTTTAAGACTTTCTGAGCTTTACCTTCCAAATGGTAAGGTTTCATTTTTAACTTTTGTTATTAATTTGTTTTATTGTGTGTGGACGAAGAATGTAGCCTATATCACTTCTGCCATTTGGAATCTGATTAAGGTTTTTCTTGGTGGTCTGGTATATGATCAATCTGTTTAAATATTCCATGGAGTCTTGAAATGGGGGTCCGTAGGATCTAAAGTTCACTGTAATAGTCTATTAATTTAGTCTTACTAAATTATATCATTTAAATCTTTCAGGTCATTTTAAAAATGTTTGATCTGTCAAAGATTGAGAAGGATGTTAATATTTGAAAGCAATCATTTTTTCCCTCTATTTCTGCATGCCTAACCATGTTACCATTTAAGTTTTAATATCTAATATGGATATCAGTACCAGACAAATGCTATTGAGAAAAGTCTCTTTAAATTTTCAAGTCCTCAAGAGAGGAGTGACAAGTGGAAAACAGAATCAAAGGAGAAATAAGGAGGTGACTACAATGAAAGACGCCAATGGAGAGCTAAGTGTCAGCTTCAAATATCAAATCAAAGCTACGTGGTGAAACACGGACAGTATAGCACAGTGGTTAGGAGCAGAGGCCCTGGGACCAGACTGCCTAGGACAAGTCCCAGCAGTGCAATTCAGTAGATTGTGCAAGTCACTAACTTCTCTATGCTTTCTGCATCTATGAGTGAAAAATAATAACAATATTTATCTGAAGAGGTCATTGTGATTATTAAATAAGTTAATATTTACATAGTGCTTAGCACATGTATAAATAACTATTAGCTATTGCCGTCCTTCACATCCGAATCCTCTTGGTCCAAAGGTATTCTAGAACTTGCATCCTTGTAAGTATAATGTCATTTGGTCTGTTTCATTCAATCAGTCAATATTTATTGAGCACTTACTCTTGGCAGGCACTATGTTAGTTACTGGGAATATAATGGACAGATAGAGTCCCTGTGCTCATGGAGTATTCTACCCAGTGGTGAACATAGACATGAATCCATTGATTTTATAAGTTAGTGTAAAATTGCAGCCATTTCCAATGATATGAAGGAAAGGGACACAATGCTATGAGAGTATATATGGGGCTGCAGGATGTAGACTAGTCTGGAGGGTTAACTAATAGCCTTTCTGTGATATATTTGTAATCTATGGCTTTGTAACAAATACCCCAAACACTTAGTGGCTTAAAACAATGAACACTTATTATCTCGCAGGTTCTGTGGGTCAGGAATGTGGGAATCACTTAGCTGGATGGTTCTGGCTCAGAGTTCCTCATGAGGTTGCTATCAAGCAGTTGGGTGGGGCTGCAGGCATCTGGAGACTTCACAGGGGCTAGATGACCCACTCCTGGTATGGCTGATTCACATGGCTTTTGGCAGGAGGCCTCAGTTTCATGTCACCTGGGCCTCTCCATAGGGTAGCTCGAGGTATCTTCACGATGTGTCAGCTGGCTTCTCCCAGAACAAGTGGTCCAAGAACGTGAGGAAGAAGGAAGCCATAATGTCATTATGACCAAGCCTCTGAAGTTGCAGATGTCACTTCTACCATATTCTATTTGTTAGATTGAGTTACTAAGCTCAGTTGAGAGTAAAGGGGAAGATATTTAGGCTTCATCCTATAAAGGGAATGTCAAAGAATTTGTGGACATATTTGAAACTACCATATGAGGAATTGGTGTTTTTTCTGAGATGGCTAGGAGGAATATTGAAGATATTCTGGACCAGGATTGACAAACTTTTTCTGTAAAAGGCCGGATAGTAAATATTTCCAGTTTTGCAAGGCCATATGATCTCTGTTAAAACTACTAAACTCTGTCACTGTAGCATGAAAACAACAATAGACAATATGTAAATTAATGGATATAACAATATTTCAATAAAACTTTATTTATGAAAATAGATGGTGGGGCAGATCTGGCCTGCAGTCTGTAGTTTGCTAATCCTTGTAGACAAAAAGAGAACAAAAAAGGGTAGAGGCTTATTCCAAGCAGAAGAAACTGAATGCTTCAGGAAGAAGAGAGCTGTTATTCAGTTAAGAATATAAAGATACATTTTTTTGGTACTGTGTTTATTGCAACATTGTTTGTAGTGAATTGAAAGAGTGGGAAACACTTATTTACACAGATAAATTCTAAAAACATAAGTATTGTTGAGGTAAAAACTAAAATGCAAAAGCTTTGTGTAGGGCAGACAGCTGGCATTTATGTAAATTAAAATGGAATGTGCACTGTTGTTAAATGTATACTGTTTACAAGGACATACATATGTAATAAAAGCACAAAAACATGCATGAGAACGATACCAACTTTAAGGAATGGTTTCTTTCTAGAAGAATGGAGATGGTAAGGGCTGTGGGACTCCAACAGGTTTTGTTATGTTTATGGCTTGCAAATTTTTTAAATTGTGGTAAAATACACACAACATAAACTTTACCATCTTAACCACTTTTAAGCATACAGTTCAGTAGTGTTAAGGATGTTCACATCATTATGCAAGCAATCTCTAGAAGTTCTTTTTTTTTTTTTTAAGATTTTATTTATTTATTTGGCAGAGAGAGAGAGCACAAGTAGAGGGAGCTGCTGAGGGAGAGGAAGAACCAGGCTCCCCACTGAGCAGGGAACCCAAAGTGATCTTGATCCCAAGACCCTGGGATCATGACCTGAGCCAAAGGAAGACACTTAACTGACTGAGCTACCCAGGCGCCCCTCTAGAAATTCTTTATCTTGCAAAACAGAAACTCTATACTCATTAAACAATAGCTCTGCATTCCCTACCCTCAGTCCCTGGCAATCAGGATTGTAACTTCTGTTTCTATGAGTTTGGCTACTCTAGATACCTCATAAAAGTGAAATCATTCAGTATTTATCTTTTTGTGACTGCTGTATTTCATTGAACATAAGGTCCTCAAGGTTCATCCATATTATAGCACATGTTAGAATTTTGTCCCTTTTGAAGGTTGAGTAATATTCCACTGTAATTATATACCACATTTTGTTTATCCATCCATCTGTTGATGGGCATTTCAGTTGTTTCCACATTTTGGCTATTGTTATAATGCTTCTATAAACACGGGTATACAAATCTAAATCACAGTTTTGATGAAATGAATGATCAATTAAATAGCACCCTATGGAAATAGAGCCTTCCATTCTCCCACAGCACATTCCAGTCAAACTTAACTCACACTCTCCACCAGAACTGCTCCAGTCAATGTTACTAATGGCCTGCCGTGCTCCCAAGTCCTGTGGTCCATCCTCTAGTCTCATCCTATTAACTTCTCAGCAGCAGTTGATAAGGTGGTCACTCCTGCATCCTGGACTCATTTCTTCACTTGATTTCTGGTTCTCTTCTTACTTCACTGGTTATTCCTTCTCAGTTTCCTTTACTGCTTCCTCCTCACTTCTCAGTACCCTTAATGTTGGGTCGCCCCCAGGCTCAGTCCTCTTTTCTCTCCTCTTCTTTCTATGCGCAATCCCCAGTTGATCTCATCTGGGCTTACAGCTTTACGTACTATCTACTGGCTGATCCCAGATTTTTATTTGTAGCTTTACTTCTCCCCTCAGATCCAACTCATCTATCCACCTGCACACTCAGCATCTCCACTTGAATGTTTTATAGCATCACAAACTTCACCCATGCAAAACCAAACTCTTGGTTCCCATAACTCTCACTTCTCCTCCCCAATCTTCCCTATCTTGGTTTTCCACCTGCATTTTTCCTGTTGTCCAGGCTAAAAGCCATGAAGCCATCTTTTACTTCTCCCTTTCCTCTCCAGGCAATCTTTCAGGAAGTTAAGTCAGCCTCACCTTCAAAACATATCCAAACTCAGTTCCTTCTCATTGTTTATCATCCCTTGCTGGGGTTATTCCAGTTGCTTATTACTACTAGTCTTTCTAGTTCTGCCCTTACCTCCTTCCTCAACCCAAAACCATATTGCAGTCAAGCAGCCTGAGCAAACTTTTAAGGATGTGCGTTATATCATGGTTTGTCTTTGCTCAGAACCTTCCAGTGGCTCCCATTTTCCTCAGAGTAAAACCATTGTCCAGACAATGACTCCAAATTTGGACCCAACGTATCCTCCTGCACCCTTGCACTTCTCTGACCTGCTATTTTCCCCATCCCTTATGTAGTGCTAGCCTGGTACTTAAACATTTGCTATTCCCTCTGCTTGGAATGTCTGTTACAACTGGTTCCTCCATTTCCTGTAGATTTTGCTCAAATGTTACCTTTGCACAAAGCTTTCCCTAATCACTCTTTTTAAAGTTGCAATCGATTACCTCACACAGTGTGTCCTGTTCCACCTTTCTGACTTATTTTCCTTTAAAACACTTAATAACAAACTGGTTTGGTTTCCTTTTTAAATTATTGTGCATCTTTCTCATTGAAATTAAAAATGCATAAGGGCTGGGGTATTTGTCTGCTTGGCACACTGCTGTGTTTCCTATATGCCCTGCATCAAATTATTATTTGAATATATGAATCTGCCATATCTTAAGACTGATGTGAGTTGATGTTTGAGATTATAGTGCTACTTTCCTGTCAGTTTCTTCAACTGGTTTTGTTCCTCAAAAGTGGTAATTTAAAAATATGGCTTCAGATTCTTTGGCACTCTTCCCTGAAATCTGAGCAGGCTTGTAACTGCTTCAACCAATGAGTATGACAGAGGTTATGCTATGGGACTTCTGAAGTTAGGTAATAAAGGGCTGTGCAGTCTTTGGCTTATTTGCTGAAGCGCTTGCTCTTAAGTGTCTTTACGCCTAAATGTAAGAGGTTGACATCCTGAGGCTGCCATGCTGTGAAGAAGCCCAAGCCACATGGAGAGGCAATATATAGGTGTCACCATATATAGGTGATATTCTGGCGAAACCCAGCCTTCAAGTCTTCTTTTGTCCAACACACCAGATACATGAGTGAAGAAGCCTCCTTGGAAGTGGATCCACCAGTCCCAGCTATTCTAGTCCCTGACATCATGCTTTAGAAACAAGCCTTCCCCAGTCTATCCTTTATAAATTCCTGATCTAGAATTCATGAACATAATCAAATGGTGGTGGTCTGATACCACTAAATTTGGGGTGGTTTGTTCCATAGAAGTAGATTATCAGAAGAGTAAAGGGGAAAGGTCAGATAAAAATAGTGAATTACCTTTGCATAGAAAGTTAAGTTTTGAAGTTTTGGGTGTGTGCGTGCGTGCGTGCATGCGTGTGTGTGTGTGTGTGTGTGTGTGTGTGTTTCCTACTGAAGAGAGTAGATGCTGTGTGCAAACATTATTCTTCCAGGCTTATCTTGGAAGCTAGTGTCCATCCACATTAACTCACTAGACTCTAGATATTCATTAACTTCCCAGAAATGTCATCCTAATGAACCACTTGAGATTTCATGCTTAAAATTCTGGGTTCTTGGTGTATTTCTATATTGGTCACCTGGAGGAGCTGGCAGTTTTAGACCAGCTAAGGCCAACCTTGTCTTGAAATGATAGGAAAATATACATTCCAGGTGACAGTGTCACAGTGAGATACTAAATTTTTTGATGCTGCCAATTTTCTTCTTTTATTTTTATTCTGTTTTTAAAACTGAGAATTGGTATAACTGGAAATAACAGCCAGTGATCAGCATTTCAAAGTCAGCTGCCTATTAAAAATCTGGATGTTCAAAGAAACCCACTCATAAAGTTCCCCATTCTGTATAGAGCGGGGAAGAGGTGTGCCCAAGGTCTTAGGCTGGGACTGTGGGCTCCTGACTCCCCATACAGTGCTCTTCCTTCTCAATAAATGTTTTTTAGCCTATAGTCCAGTTCGAAGATGAACCTCCCAGGTGCTGGAGCGGGTCCTGTGAACCAGCCAAAATGGGCACACCATTTTGTTTGTGTGTGCTTTTGTACCCATTTCTGGAGAGAATCCATCTAATTCCATCTAATTCTTATAGAGATCAGTGACCCAGAAAAGCACAAGTCTGCTGTACTTGATTTAATATTGTCCTTTAAAAACTACCAGAGTAAGTTAAATCTTGTACTCCCGCATATCTACACCAGATGCTTCTAGGGAAATTGTTTAGTAGTTTAGGATTAGTGCATAATGGGTACACTTTTCAGATAGTTAGGCATAGTTGGAACACCCAGCAACCAACACATCTTACTGTCTATTTAGAGAAATTTGGCAAGCACTCATTAAAATCACTTTTGTGATTCAAAAGCTACAACCAACACAGGGCTGATTAGGTATTATTTTTCCTTATAGTCACTGCACTAGTTAAGGCAGAGAAGACTGGGATCTTAACAGAGAAAGTCTGAAAGTGCAGAGGCCAACTGAACAGAGGTTTCTTTTTCACACACACCACCATCCCATGTGGGTGTTCAGTGGCCTTTTTATGTGGCATTTCAGGAACCCTGGCTCCTTTTATCTTGGAGTTCTACTATCTTCTTGGATCTTGGAGTTCTTTACTTTTAATCAGCAGACAGGAAAAGAGGGAGAATTGTGGACAGAGTAAGAGGTTTTTATGGAAGTTGAGTTCTTCATTTCTGCGCATATCCCACTGGCCAGAAATAAGTCACATGGCACCATCTTGATACAAGGGCAGTGGTGGTGATGCTTCCTAACAACACTCCACATTAAAGAAGAGGAGCACAAATCTTAGTCAGACAACTGCTCCTGTCTGCTACAATCAGAGTGAGTATTTTAATGATCCTAAATCTCAGAAATGGATGAAGTGTCTGAGACAGAACTTTCAGACAGTCCATGATATCTGTATGTGGATTACGATCTTCACTTTCCTGGCATCTTAGGAATTAAGGTGATCCTCAGTAACTGTGAAGTCAGGAATGATTGAAATATAGTATAGTTAAGATAGGAATATTGCAATTTTCAGGTTATTGGAGATTTTATTTTATTTTACTTTTTAAGGAGTGACACAGAGTCTAAGGGCCCAATCTGGATTTTGAGCTGGTTTACACTATAATGGAACTTATAAAATTATAAGCAATGAAAACTCTCTTTCCATTTTTTCTTTTTTCTTTTTTTTTTTAAGATTTTATTTATTTATTTGACAGAGAGAGACAGCCAGCGAGAGAGGGAACACAAGCAGGGGGAGTGGGAGAGGAAGAAGCAGGCTTCCCAGCGGAGGAGCCTGATGTGGGGCTCGATCCCGGGACTCTGGGATCACGCCCTGAGCCAAAGGCAGACGCTTAACAACTGAGCCACCCAGGGGCCCCTCTTTCCATTTTTTCAAAACTATTTCTACAAGTTTAGCTTTGTTATTGCATGTTTGCCCTTAAAAATGTTTTTGCGCTTGGCAGAAATTATAATAGTGCATGCCTTTACCCTATGGTTTTTATTTTCTACTTGTGTTACTTAGTTGCTTCTTAATTATTTTTGCTTGTTTTATGGAAGCTTAACCTCTCTCCTCAAATTATCTTATGATTTTTATTCTGGAACTGGGTTTGGCTGTAGTATGAAATTACCATGAATTCGATTCTCAGCTTTTTTTCATTAAGATGCTTTTGATGCCACGTGGTATCAGAATTAGTGACATGTGAAATGTATTTCTTCTCCCACCTACCATGGAGCAACTCTGACAAGTGACTTACTTTCCATTTTTTATCTATGAAATTTTATTGGTCCAGTGAACTCCAGCAATCTTGGAAGTACGTTGAAGGCTAAGTAGCTTTCTTTGGAGGTTGAAGTCCTTATGTGATTGACCCAATGGTGTGCTGGAACTGGATTGTACTGGTCCATGAAAGTCAAAATTGGAAACTTGCTCTAACAGATAATGTTACAATTTAAATATACAAACTCATGATTAAAGACATTGTATTAAAACTCATGATTTACTAATTTTTTTGTTATATTTTACTATTATTTATGTTCCTGAGGTTATTACATTTATTTTGTCCATATGATAGAAATACTATACAATGGGGGGCGCCTGGGTGGCACAGCGGTTAAGCGTCTGCCTTCGGCTCAGGGCGTGATCCCGGCATTCTGGGATCGAGCCCCACATCAGGCTCCTCCGCTATGAGCCTGCTTCTTCCTCTCCCACTCCCCCTGCTTGTGTTCCCTCTCTCGCTGGCTGTCTCTATGTCTGTCGAATAAATAAATAAAATCTTTAAAAAAAAAAAAGAAATACTATACAATGGGGTGCTATTGTGCCTCTCTTCCCAACTTTGCATTCAGTGATACCACTTAAGTAGCTTGAAGTTGGCCATGGTGGGTGCTGGTTGTTAAATGTTTACCAGTAGCCCACTGGACTCACCACACAGGTCAGATTCTTCATAGGGTAAGTGTTGAGACTTGAAAGAGACATGTAGTGGCAGGCACATTGTAGATGCTCAGTAAAGGGAAGCTGCTTTTAAGGTCATTCCTTCAGAAAATCTCTGCCATTTCCACGGAGTCTAAAAGTGACCAGTGTTGCTGGATTATTTTTTTTAGTCCAGGGCCTCTAAAAGGAGGGGAGATTTCTGTCTGTCAATTCATAAAATTGGAAGTACTTGACTCCATCTCTTCCAAGGATATGTTAGGGAAAAAATGTCTTAAATGATGTGAGACTACTTTGAATAATTAGGAAGCACTAATTCAAATTCTTCTCAAATTGGAGGTTGAGAAGTAGTTTAGCATAGGTTTGCTGGTTTGTGCCAGTGGTGACTTTGGGAAGAAATGCTACATTCTAGAGCTTTAGTGGTGATTCTCCAGTGGCTGGTCCCTAGACATGTACACAGCATTCCAAGACCAGTCTTCTTTCAGCTGCTGGCAAATAAGAACAATGTTAATAAAATATGGGCAAAAGATTGTTTGTTTTATTATCCTGAGAAGAATTATCTTTTATTTTGGGACTCTGTTTTTCTGGCAATGTTTGCATTAATATGTTCTGTCTTTATGAAATGGTGATGGTAGTAGATGGTAGTGGTGGAATGAGAAATAATTTTAATATCTTTACTTGAAAAGAGCTAGACGTCACGTTGGTTCTCTTCTCTAAAGCCTGCGGTGTTTTTTTGTTTGTTTGTTTGTTTGTTTTTAATGTTTGTGGCCCAATGGAATAAGAAGGGCTAGAACTACTTCATGTTGAATTTAAATGATTTTTCTGCAAGTAAATAAGTCTTACGGAATTGTTCCATAGGTGACTTGTATCAGCAGCATGGACATATGTGAGTGCTTTTGTTTAGTCTTCTCATTGGCTACTTTCATAAAACTGTTGCTAATTATTATTCAGAAAATCAAAGCATAAATGAACAAACCTTATCTTTATCTCTTCTTCTGTCAAGGAAACTTTCAAAGTCTTGACAGAACTGTTCTTTGGAGAAGAGGCATGCAAAAAGTGAGCCTTCCAGCTTAAAACTGTAATTATGTTGTTTGTGTTTTACCTAAAGTTATATTTGTCATATTCCAGAAGTTCTTGGGTCTGCATCTGGCTTTAACCATTTTTGTCTCCTTGCTAACGCTGTTGATATTAATGCCAATTTTAATTTCTTGGCATCATGAGTGCATAAACATATCACACACAGATGTGATTTTGAATAAGGACTGAAACTGTAAATTAGGAAGCAAGATATTCACAGTGTTTCATCACATCAATTCACTCCAAAAAGTGACACAGTGGTACTGAAAAGGTCTTATATTGCTCATTTCAAACCTACCTCAGTAGCAAAATGCCATGCGTGCAGTGGATTTGCAGCCACGTTAGTCATTTTCTTTCCTCCGTTTCCATGCTGTGTTTGTATTGGGAGCACAGAGTAATGTAATTTAGTAAATTATGATTTGATGGCTGGGCAACAGCCCCAGTGTTGAACAGTATTTGGACTATGATTACTTGCTGGCTTTGTCACAGTTGACATTAATTATTGATGGAAGTTTCAGAAATAGCGCATGTGCCAGGAGCTTTTCACCGGAACGCAGGCTCCAGGCAGGAGGGATGCTAAAGAGGGTGGGGGAAGAGTCACCTGTGGCTTGTTTATGTCTGTGCACAGTGAGCCTGCACCCAGTGGGCTGTGTGGTACCTGTGTAAAGGTCATGGTATAACGGAAGGATGAACCGTCAGGCTTATTTCTATCGTGTTCCTCCCCAGGAATTGCACCGAAGGAGCCAACTTCAGCCGGAGCCAGCCAAGACGAAGGCTCTCCAGACTGTCATTGAAATGAAGGTAGGAGCTGTTCACATTTGTCAAAAACAGCTGTGCCTCCAGAGTTTGTTCTAACTTGATCGTGCCTAACATAAACACTTGAAATGAACCTTGTGTTTTTCTCTAGGCACCCTGGTGGGTGCTTTTCTTCTGGATCTTTTTGCCTTCTTGGGTACATTTAATTTATTGGCCCTTTAATTAGGATGTCTTTTCTAGGCAAAAGAATAAAGGGCTCAAGTATCCCTTGGCTGAAAGGAGCTGGGTTCATTTCCAGAGCATGGCCAATGCTTTCAACCCTAGGGGAGGTTTTGTGTGTGTTTAAAAAAGGAAATTTCTAAAGCTAGAATAATTTTTCCCCCCTTTTCATTCACATTACAATGAAAAGACACTTAAGAAAAACTAAGACTTGGCAAAGAGAAGTTGCCTTATATGCAATAAAGTCGTTAAATAATTAAAATTATGCATTCAGCAAAATGCGCTTTTCAAAGAATAATACTTTCCCAGGACTTCAGTATTTTCTCATAACCAAGTCTGGAAGTAATAATAACTTATTAAATACTCATAAGGTATCTTAGTTAGCTGCGGAAGCATAGAGACATGTTATTTAAAAGAATCAAAGATCCTCATGGATAGATTTAGGGCATTTAAAGAATAATGAAATAAATGATGATGGCTGAGCCATGATGTATGATTAAGAAATAGATTTAAATGAAACCCAATTGCTTTGTCAGTATCTAGAAATGTAAATAAAAGTTTTTTTACTTTCAGTGTTTGCCAGAAGGAAGCAAATAGTGTTTATCTTAAGAGTAAATAATTCTTGATTTAAATTGTTTCATGAAGAAAAAAAATTCATGACAATGATGTTTGCAATCTGGTATTCCAGAGTTTAACATTTGAGAGTTTGCTGATCACCATTAGCCTACAAGAGAATTCTGTAGGTTGCTGATAGGATAGGATAATGATTTTTGTCTTTTTTATAGCACATGATTTTGAACTGTCTGCCAAAAAATTCCTAAGTCCTGGGGATAAAGAAACTAACACCAGTTATTGAATATTTGGCATGTACAGTTCTGACTTGGGATTTTTTTTTTTTTTTTGTCAATGACAGTGTCTTCATCCAAGTGAATTTTTGTGGAAATAATGTAGAGCATTTGCTTTTAAAACTCTGTGTCCCCCAAATGAGGTTATATGAGTTGAAACACTCATAATGCATTTGCAGCAAATTGGTTTGAAGAATATTGTCAAAGGAACCAAATGCCAATAAGATTGAATAATCCTTGCTAATCTTGCCTTATCAATTCATTTGGAATTTATGTAATTTAAACTTGTTTTGAAAAGAAACTTATCATTCTACACTTGTGGGGGAGTGTTTCATAACTGAGATTTCTTCCTTACTTTACACTGGAACCAAACTTGAAACTTGGTTAGGGCTTTTTCTTTCTTTTCTTTCTTTTTTTTTTAAAGAAAAGAAAAAAGACAAAAGATATTATTTTAAAGATTTTATTTTATTTTACTTTTTTGGAAAGAGTCTTTCTTCCGCCCACCTCCATGCCTACCACCCCAGTCTCTGGCACAGTTACTCATGGGAAAGACGATGTATATAAAATCTATTTCCAGACTATCCTTTCTTTTAAGAAAAAGAGTAAGAGTGAATTCCAGGAATCTTTGGAGAAACCAGGAATGACATCTCTTCCAGAGCAGTGGGCATTTTTCATGTAAAGATCTCTATTCAAAGACAATTAATAGCTTTTGGTGACTTTTAGAAGTAAAAAATCTGTTTACTTACGAGTGTTTCTAGTATCGTATGTTTTATAAGAAAACAAAAAAAATTAATAAATATACTCATTTAGGCTATCTATATGGGAAGGCATAAAACATGACTTTTAGGGCAAATTTCACATCCATATATTATCAGTAAATTGAGTCTGGAGTTTTTCTTTTGTGGATGCCAATGAACACATTTTTAGGACAAATGATGATCAATATACTTGTCAGGGAATTGAGCCTGGAGTTTTCCTGTTGTTTTTCGGATGTGTATTAATTTCCAAACCACTGCCTTCTGTTTTGTCAGTGGAGAAGTCTGGGTCCCATTAGCAGCTATACTCACCATGTAAAAATTGAGTTATGGAGGCAGATGGTAGAAGGTCATCTTTTCAGCTGTGTGTGTAGCTTGTGACAGAGGCTGTGACCTCATCCAATTTTGTACATTACATCCCTGCGAATTTGGAGGGAATATTAGAAACCTGTATTTTATAAACTTTAGGGTTGACTATCAAATATGACTGCCCCTTAAACCTGGTGGGTGGAACTTAAGACATCGTTGTGTTTTAACTTAAACACCTTTGGGTAAACATTGGTGTCATCTGTTGCCTTGACAAAATCTAAAGTTAAAAGGAACTTTCCTAGAGAAAATTTGACCTATAGTTTCAGGGAGATGACGTGAATTAGGGCTAAATTACCTCTACTAGTTCCTTGCTTCTGAGAGAAACTGAGGGTGAACTCTGACCCCTCATCTTCGCCACACATACACTTTGCATCAGCTTGAGAAAGTTGTTTATTGTGAAAATCTGTGAAATTTTGCCTGAATTCAAGTAGTTTTAGAAACTCGGTCTGGAGGTTTCAGCAGATCTCTACGTGCACCTCTCGGCTTGTACATTGTGAAAATACATCTCTGTGGGCAAGCATTGGAGAGGGCCATCTGCTGGCATCAAAGCGGGAGTAATTCTTTTGCAGCCCTCACATCTACTGCAGCCAATTGAGCCAGGGGGGTTAAGGTCATCTGAATGAAAATGAAAGGAAGTGAATGAAGTTATTTGTGATTTATCTTCTTGCAGGAAGCTCCAAGTTTTAATTTTGATCCTGATTTGCTCTGGCAGGTATGTTCCAGGTTTGCACTAGAACATGGTGTGTATTTCTCACAGAAATGAGTTTTCTTGTAGATGGTGCAATGCTCCTCCTTTTCTTGCTTTTGTGTCTAAAGATTCTTTACTAAGCTCCTCTTTCCTGCTTTTATGGAGTTCTGTCAATAAAAATGGTAGTTAAAAAGCTTTTTCCCTCTTTATTTTTTTTTTTTACTGTTAATTCCTTTGAAAGAATGTTTTAACCTACTTTTATTATAAATTTGACATGACATAAAGATGATGTCCAAAGGTTTCACTTTCTGAGTTTCATTGATAAAGCTGTACCCAGTTTCTTTTTAAGAAAATGAATTACAGTAACAACAGTACTTGTCAGATAATCTTAAAATTGTTTTCTTTGTTAGTTAAATCTTCCAAGTGAAAGAAACTCTAATTCAAAATGGCTAAGGCCGAAAGGAAATTTATTGGCTCACTCAACTGGATAGAAATGGTATTGCTTCAGGCACAGCTTGATCCAGGGGCTCAAAGGATGTTAATGATCCCACTTTCTCTCATTGGCTTCTTTCACGTAAACTCTTATTTTCAGACAGCCCTTGTCTGCGCATCTGAGCAAGATGGCTATAACAGCTCTAATAATCACAAAAGGAAGGGATAGGAAGAAAGTTGTGTTTTAAGGAAATGCAAAAAAGAAACCAAACCCAGAATAATGATAATTACTGGGATGGTGTGTAAACTTCACTCTAAAATTAACAGCCCAGGCTAAACAGGAAATACACAAAGTTTCCTAGTTCTCATTTGCTTAATAAATTAAATGGCACTCATTCATCAAGAAAAACAAACTTTATGCTAGCACTAACTTCAGCAGAATTTATCAAATGGGACCTAAGTGAGTGCTGTAAGGGATTTAGTAAAAGTTGCAGAAAATATATTTGATCTGGCGAATTTATTATCTAAAGTGGATTAAGAAGCTAGGAGCATAATGTCACTAGGTGACAGTATTTCTGTGGTAACTAAAGTGAGAATTGTGGGTGTTTAGCTTTCTAGTCACATTACCAGCCAGGCAATTGTGTATCATAAGTGGTTCTTCTTCAGTAACATTTGTTCCCACCAGGCTTTTCTATGGAAAATGAGCATTGAGCAATTCAACATTGCGCTTGACTAAGTTGCTGATTTGTAGTTGTGTTGTTGATCAAAGAATATGACTTGGCATTCAGGTGCTAAACTCCAGTGGCAAGGTTGATCTTTTGTTATTAAAACTAAAGACCAAGCCTTGTCTTTTTTTTTTTTTAATTTTTTATTATGTTATGTTAGTCACCATACAGTACATCATTAGTTTTTGATGTAGTGTTCCATGATTCCTTGTTTTCATATAACACCCAGTGCTCCATGCAATACGTGCCCTCCTTAATACCCATCACTGGGCTAGCCCATCTCCCCACCCCCTCTGAAACCCTCAGTTTGTTTCCCAGAGTCCATAGTCTCTCATGGTTCATTCCCCCTTCTGTTTACCCCCTCTTCATTTTTCCCTTCCTTTTACCGATCTCCCTGCTATTCTTTATGTTCTACAAATAAGTGAAACCATATGATAATTGTCTTTCTCTGCTTGACTTATTTCACTTAGCATAACCTCCTCCAGTGCCATCCATGTTGCTGCAAATGTTGGGTAATCGTTCTTTCCAATGGCTGAGTGATATTCCATTGTATATATGGACCACATCTTCTTTATCCATTCGTCTGTTGAAGGGCATCTTGGCTCCTTCCAGAGTTTAGCTATTGTGGACAATGCAGCTATGAACATTGGGGTGCATATGGCCCTTCTCTTCACTACGTCTGTATCTTTGGGGTAAATATCCAGTAGTACAATTGGGTAGCTCTATTTTTAACTTCTTGAGGGACCTCCATACCGTTTTCCAAAGTGGCTGTACCAACTTGCATTCCCACCAATAGTGTAAGAGGGATCCCCTTTCTCCACATCCTCTCCAACATTTGTTGTTTCTTGCCTTGTCAATTTTTGCCATTCTAACTGGCATAAGGTGGTATCTCAATGTGGTTTTGATTTGAATTTCCCTGATGGCTAATGATTTTGAATATTTTTTCATGTGTCCGTTAGCCATTTGTATGTCTTCGTTGGAAAAGTGTCTGTTTATATCTTCTGCCCATTTTTTGATTTGATTATTTGTTTCCCATGTATTGAGTTTGAGAAGTTCTTTATAGATCTTGGATAGCAGCCTTTTTTCTGTAGTGTCATTTGCAGATATCTTCTCCCATTCTGTGGGTTGCCTCTTTGTTTTGTTGACTGTTTCCTTTGCTGTGCAGAAACTTCTTATCTTGATGAAGTCCCACAAGTTCATTTTTTCTTTTGTTTCTCTTGCCTTTGAAGACGTGTTGTAAAAGAAGTTGCTGTGGCTGATGTCGAAGAGGTTACAGCCTATGCCCAAGTCTTGTCTTACTGCTCAGGCAGATGACTGCTGTTCTGCATGGAGTGGAGCTGAGCTGCGGTTGGGTTAAAAGATATGCTGATTATTTGGTCAAATTCAGCCACTAGACATGGAGGGGATGCAAAGTGGCAACTTTTCCCAAGGTCACACACCTAGGAAAGGAGTGATTTCAAGTTCAAACCTAGGCCATTGAATGCATCCCAATTCCCAGTTCAAACTTCATTTGAGTACTGGGATCTAGTCAAGAATACCACTTTGTGGCTGAAATGTTTTCTTTGGCTCTAAGGCCTCCCTATGTTTATTTCTTCCATTTTCTGAACTCTTACCTGTTTAAGTCTAAACCCTGCACTCTACTTAGAATGTTTTCTTCTCTTAGGATGAGATGTTCATAGAATATTTGTTTCAAGTCTAGTTTTTCTAGCCAAGCCATTATGATGGCTTTTAGACCTTAAAACTATGCCCCACTCTGCTTGTGGCTGTTAAAAAGAATAAGAGCAGTAGCAAAAAAAAAATACCACCTTGCACCATTGGTGACAGCCCACAGCCTGAATACCACTAACCACACATGGGAAGCCAGATGCAGGGACCTAACATATAATAACCTGTGAGTAGGCATGATTAGCTCCATTTCACAGATGAGGAAGTTGTGTTTTAGGGAGGATAGGCAGCCTGCTAAGGTCCTACATCTAGACAGTTGGCAACTGAGTTCTGTATGCTTTTACTGAAGACATACCATAGGTTCAACTGGTTTTTCTTTCAAAAACTTATTTTGGAAATTATGCACTGGAGTTTGTATCATAGAACAGGTTGAGGCAGCTGTTGGGAGCTGGAGAGGTCTCTGGTATTTTTGGGAAAGTGTTATGTGCTTTGTGCTACAAGGTAAGAGGCATCCTTTTTACATGTAAGTGTTATCAGCCCTCCAAATAGGGCTCCAAATATGTACTCTACTGCCAACGTATGCCCTCTATTTCCCTCCTGAGTTTTAAGTCTTGCACTGAAGTCTTTATAACAGTTGGAGCATAATTCATTCATACTTGCAAAGCCCTGTGTTTTTGATTTGTGCTATCCATTTACGATACCAGAAATTATCCTTTAGCTTATTTTTTTCTTGAGAAATTTCTTCATCGTCTCATCTTTCAACTTAAAAAAAAAAGTTTGTCCCATTTAACTATTTTCCTTAAATAAGGGGAAAAAATGTGGGTTTTAAGTGATAGCCAGAAAAAGCAAAATGTCAAGTTAAATGTTAGCTCTGGATGATATATAGTTGTTATTTGGAAGCAAGGAAGACTTTAAAAAAAAAGATGAGACTTCTTTCCTTTTTTTGCCCAAACTGTTCTTATGATGTGTTTGAATATTTGAGTTGCCAGTCAATAATTCCTGCTACGAACAGGTTTAGTTTGTGTGAATTTAATTCCTGAAGTTGAATCACAAACACCTGTGTGGACTGAGGAGCTATTTTGTGCACAGCACCATGGTAGACCTTTCAGAAAAACTGAGCACTCAGTTTTTAAGGGGCTAATGGAAGGAAGTACATAAGCTGGGATCTAAGAATGGCAAACTGGACTGCAGGGACTCAGAGGATATCAAATGAGAGAGGGGCAGGGAATGATTCCTAAAGGAGGTAGCATTTGAGGGGGGCCTTGAAAAGCTGGCATGATTTTAATAAAGGGGAGAGGGATGATTTATAAACAGCAGGAACTGTAGGAGCAAAGGCAAGGAGGCTGGAAAGTATGAAGAGTATCTGGGGAAGAGCAAGTCATTCAGTTTGATTAAGAGAAGACTTCTTAAGTTCAAAAAATAATAGAAGATCAAATAAAACCATAAGAAAGTGGGAGAAAAGAAATAATAAAAAAGCTGAAATCAATGAAATAGAAATAAAACATATACTGGAAGGGAATACCAAAGCCAAACACTGATTCTTTGAAGAGTTTAACAAAAATGACAAATCCTGGTTAGAATTATTGGGAAAAATAGCCAATATCAGGATTGAACAGGTATATCACTGTCAATCTTATTGACATTAAAAATATGAGGGAATTTTATTAACATTATCATAATAAAGTTGAAATTTTAGATAAGTTCTTTTAAAAATACAACTTGTCAAAACTGCATGGGAAGAAATAGAATATCTGAGTAGTCCTAAATATTAAAGAAAACGATTCTGTATTTAAAATCTTACCACCAAAAAAGCAACCCTCAAATCCAAAAACCAAACCAAAGAAAAAAACCTGCAGGCCCAGATGGCTTCTTCAGTGAATTTTACTAAATATTTGAAGAAAAAATTATCATTAGTCATACAGAAACTATTCCAGAGAACAGAAAAAGAGGGAACACTTCCCATCTTATGAGGCTAATGTAACCTTGATATTAGTACCCAACAAAGTCATTACATGAAAGGAAAATTACAATCAATCTCTTTCATAAATGTTTATGCAAAATATCCTACAGAACTGAAAATCAAATGACATGACCAAGTTGCGTTTATTCCAAGTGTGCAAGGTTGGACTAATATTTGGATATCAATCAATGTTATTTACTACATTAATAAGATAAAGGAGAAACATAAATGTAATTTCAATAAATGCAGAAAAAACATTTGATAAATGCAACATCCATCCATGTAAAAAAGAAAAAAATGCTTTTTTGCAAACTCAGATTAGGAGAGGATTTTCTTAATTTAATAAGAAGCAGCTATAAGAAAACTACAATCAACATCATATTTACTGGTAAAATGTTGAAAGCTTTCCTTATGTTATAAAAAATAAGACAAAATTGCCTATTACTGTCACTTCTCGTCCATAATGTTCTGGACATCCTAGGTATAAGAATTATAAAGAAAGAAATAAAAGCACTTTTATTCAGAGGCACCAATATTGTGTGTGTAAAAAATCTCATGAATTCATATATAAACAATTAGATTAATAAACAAATTTAGCCAGATAGCTAGTCAGTATTTAAAAAATGAATCATATTTCTACATGCCAGTTACAGTTACAAAATGAAATTTTGAAAACAATATCATTTACGATGGCATTAAAAAACCCCAAATATCTAGAAGCAAATCTAACAATGGTGGTACAAGACCCAATTTAAATAGAAGATTCAAAACATAATTAAGTGTGGAATAACCAGAACCTTGAAAAAAGTGAAATAGCTATCAACAATGGAGTGGATAAATAGTGAAATATTCATGCAATGAAATGCTATATGGCAATGAGAAGGACCAAACTATTGCTTCATATAACAACATAATTTAATACCCCCAAAAGAACAAAAGAATCCAGACACAAAAGAACACATACAATATGATTCTGTTTATATGCGTGTATTCCAAAATAGGCAGAAATAATGAATAGTGTTAGATGTCTGGATAGTGGATAATTTGGAGGAGTGTGGGGTTATTTAGACTGGGTGGGGGCATGAAGGAAGCTTCTGGAGTACAAGTAGTATTCTATTTCATGATTTGGTTTGCTTGTGTCCAGGTGTGTTTACTTTGTCATAATTCATCATGCTGAAAACCTATGATTCAGCTAATTTCTTATGTATAATATACTTTAAGTAAAAAGTTCATTTAAAAATAAAGGAAGAAAAACTCACCAGTAAAAAAAACAAATAATCTGATTAAAAATGGAGCAAAGGATTTGAATAAGCATTTTTCCAATGAAAACGCACAAATGACCAAGAAGGACATGAAAAGATGTTCCAACAGGAAATGCAAATCCAACCCTCAATTAAATACAACTTATCCCGCGCTAGGATGGCTAAAATAATAAAAAAAAGACAGGTAGTAACTAACAAGGGTTGGGGAAGATGTGGAAAAACCATACTCTCATATTGATGGTGGGAATATAAAATCAATCAGCCCATTTTGGAAAACTATTTGGCAGTTCTTCAAAATGTTAAACGTAAGGTTACTGTATGACTCAGCGATTCTCCTCCTAGGTGTACATCCAACCAAACTGAAAACATACATAAAAACCTGTACACAAATGCTCATACACCATTATTAATAATAGCCAAAAAGAAGTCCAGATGTCCATTATCCTATATGAATAAACAGAATATGGTATACCCACATGGTGGAATGTTATTTAGCCATGAAAAGAAATGAAGTACAGATACATGCTATAACCTGGGTGAATCTTGAAAACATTATGCTAAATGATTCCATTTATATGAGATGTCCAATATAGATATGTCCTTAGAAATAGCAAGTAAATTAGTGGTTGTTAGGAGATGGGGAAGATGAGAAAGAACGACTGCTAATGGGTGGTGAAAATACAGTGGAATTAGATAGTGGTGTTGTTGCATAAACCACTGAATAGCACACTTTAAAAGGATAAGTTTTATGGCACATGTACTGTATATCGGAAAGCTGTTATTCAAAAATAAAGATATTTCAAAGGAAAGGATCAATAACTTTGATTACTTAAAAACTAAAAATATAGACAGAATTATAACTAATCAGGAGATATATTTCTAAGGTTTATAGTAGTTGGAGACTTAATATTCTTAATATACAAAGAAGGTATATTTATCAGTGTAGAATAAAAGCTTGGAGAAAAATGTACCAAAATGTTGACACTAATTCTGAATGAGTTGATTATAAAGGATTTTTTCCTCTTTTTTTTCCCTCTCCAAATTTTTATGTTTTCAGTAATGTGCATTCATTACACAGGAATGATCAGGAATTATTAGGAAAAACAACAGTAAGTTCATTTAAAAAAGCTTAAAGCTGCACAGTTCTTCTATCCTGATTTTCTTTGGCTGAAGAGAGAAGGTTCCAAAGAGGAGAAGTTTAGATTATGGAAATTGATAGTTTGGCTCTGCTGCTTACTGCTTCTCTGACTCCGAATTTCCCATCTGTGAAATGGGACCATGATACCAGCCTGCATAGGGTTGTGGAGAATATTAAAATGAAGTAAGGCATGGGAAAATCCTGGTATATAATAAGTGCCCAAAGAATTTTTTTCTTCTCTATCCATTCCCTTTCAGTCTGGAAATTGAGTTTTACCTATAAAAAAGATGGTATCTTTAAACAAGGATAGAGAAGGAATTCAACAAGTTTACTTCAGGCAGAGTCTTAGCTCAGAATACATATACAGCTGGCATATGGAAAGACTTTAAAAGCATCTTTGAAAGGAGAAACCAGTAGAGAAAAAAATAGCAATTCCCAGTAGGGCTGTGGCATAATAAATGACCTAGGGACCTGGCTTTCCGGCTGTTGGGCCTTTGGCAAGTCACTTGTCTTTTCTGGCTCTCACTATTCTTATTTGGCAAATGAAGAGATTGGACCAAGAGTCCTGCTTTAAAAATTCTACCAAGTCTTGAGGCTTGGTGACTGGCAATTTGGAGTCTCAAAGGGCCTGCCTGGGGAGTCTGAATTGACATGACATTCTTGCAAAGTTTAAATCTTTGCTTTGTTTGCTCCATTTTGGCCAGCCCTTACCCAGGCCAGCAGCGCCTGCATTCTCCCTTGTTGGTGCTCAGGTTCCCAGCCTATTGTTTATTTAGGGATTGCAATTTCCTTATTGGCGTGCGCCTCCGCCAGCAGGGTTGAGAAGTCAACCACAGGCCTCATGTGAACTTCCCCTTTCAAGTTTCAGTAATGACAGTGTACCGGCCGTCACATGCCTCATCCCTAAGGCATGGTCCAGTTTCCACATCCATCAGGCCGTGCTGGTGACTTGGGGTGGCCTGAATTCCTCTGCCGCCTGTTGCTTTTTCCATGAGACAAACTGGTTGAACATAGAAAGATTTGTGGTATGTTTTGGAGATCCTAAGAATGAAGCCCCAAACCAGGACTGTTGAAGGCATCGTGGGGACGGTTAAAAAGGAATGGGAAGAGCAAGTTCAGGTTGCTAGAGGCCAGTGAAGAGAGCTTCGTAACCCAATCTTTTCCTAAAGAGTGTTGGAAGAGAATAGAGGTATTGGATGTCCATCTTTTCCTTACTCCTTGAAATGCAGTCACTGTTTTGCAAAGTAGTATTTCTCTGGATCTCTGGGAATTCAAGCTCTCTTTGCGTTTATGAGTATGTGAAAGATGACTTTGAACCAGCCTTAGGGAGAGCAGGGCTGCACACAGCACACACTGAGGGGCTACGCTCTCATCTGGAAGCAGTTTCTGAAATTTCTTCCTCCCTATCCTCTCTCCCCAACCTCTTCACTATTTTCTTTTGACCTTGCTCTGTGATCTTTAAAGGCTAATCGTACTGTGTGGAAGAAAGGATCAAAATAGCCCAGCTTCTAGGTGGCACACCTTATCTGAAGTCAGTTCTCCTGAGGTTTTCCTGGAGACAGCAAGGTCCCACTGCATGGTTTCCTCTCTGCTATATGTGGAGGGAAGCGTTCCAGTGTATTAAAGGTGTTAAAAAGTGCCTGAAGAGGACAATGTAGGTGATACAAACAAACTTTATCTAGCACATCATGAAGCTAGAAGTTCTCCATATGGAGAACTGGAAAATGGGGTGGGAGGAAGGAAGCTTTTATAGGATAAAGAATAAAGAACAAGGAAGAAAAAAAAGTAGAAGATATCTGATTGGCTGGGACCACATAGTAAAACTCATTTAAGGTGAGAAGGAACAAGGAAATTAGAACTCGGAGTTGGCTTGGCATGTGGGGATTGGCTGACTGGATACACTGCATTTCTGGTCAAGTGGAGCATTTACAGGGATGTGAAAGTTATCTAAGTATTGGTTTGCTGACAAGGAACCCCAAGCAGAAGTTGAGCCATCTTGAACCTAGAAAGTTATTTCAACAAAGGGAAGATCTTTGGCAAGTTATTTACCTTCTATAGGTCTCCTGACCTATAAAATGAGTAAAATAAGTACTTAATTCACAGGGTTATAGGGAAGATTAAATGAGATTTTCTAGCACAGTGTTTGCATTAGTAATCAGTACACATTAGCTGTTGTTATTATTAACTGCATTTTTAATGATGGAATGGAGAAACATTGCTTCTGTCCTGTACTATTCTTTCTATATATTCAGATAATGCAAATATATTTATATCTTCAACATAAATGAGGAAGAAAACATAGGTCTAAAAAAGAAATCTTTTAATGTGGCGTTGGTCCCCTCTGAGAAGTTTATAAATAAATACAAATTTTTGTGTCACCTCTATCCTGAAAGGGAATGTCCTTGGGTGACACCAAGTCATTGGTACTTTTTATCCACTCCCGAGATGAATCTGATGCACCTAGTCCACAGACTGGCCCTGGGGAGCCTCTTCATTAGTGTGTTTCACAGGCACATGGAAATGATTTTGGATTAACCAGTACTCCCTTCCATGCATCGGGAATGTAGAAAGCTATCAGTATTAATTGAAGCAACTTTCTATGAAGGGCCAATAGTCAGCTGAGAGGCACAAGTGCAACTACACTGGTTGTTAAAATATTGAAATACTTCTGTGGTTATCTCAGATCCCCAGACTACCCCCCCCCCCAAAGAGATAGCCCCTGGCCTTTCAGAGACTTCCCAGATCTGGTTCCATTGCTCTAGGAGGTGTCTGTTCTGGTTGGTTCTTGTTCAATGCTGTACTGGTTGTTGAGTGACTCAGCAATCACCCTGATTCTATGGAATTTAAAGTCTGCTCAAACCTTTTCTGACTCTCTTTCTTGAAACTTCACTCTCTTATTTTTTGTGACTTTTTCATGATTTCCATCAGTTTTGCACCTCTTCCTTTTGATTCCTGTGCTGTTTTCTCTATACTATTTCTTAACCATGTCTGAGAATTCCTTCACCACTAGGCTGATGATCTTTCATCTCTACTGTCTCAACTCCCATTTTGGCTTCCATTTTTATTATTAGCTTCCCAAAGGGCATCTTGTTGCCTTCTTTTTACCAGCTTATAAATGACTCCCAGTCATACCCAGATGCAAACTCCTAGCTTGATTCTGAAGAGTGCTTATCATTTCAGCCCCTTCTTCTTTTTCGACTCCTCTGCAACAAAAAGTGATCTATACTTTTTAATTAGTCCTGTCTTCTTACTCCTCTTTGTACATAATTCATGCTTGTTATCTTATTCTTTCAATTTATATTAATTAAATATTATGTGCTGGACACCATGCTGAGTACTCTTGACTTTGCATGTGTTATTCTGGCTGGAAAGAATTTCATCTTCCTTATGATAAACTTATTCTTATCCATCTTCAGACCCTATTTTAGGCTCCTGTGCTTTCTGGAGATTTGTTGATTCTTCAATGATGGTCTTACCCATTTCTGACCTCCCTTTGTAGATTTGTAGAATATTGTATCTAATTGTATTTTGGTATTACCTTTCATACTATCACTTTTGTGGTATACTTTTCTGGTTGCAAGTGGCTGAAACCCTGCTATTGTATTTTGGTATTCTAGGGGAGTAGATGGTTCAGATATAGCTGTACCTAGCTGTTCAAATGATGTTATAAGGGCCCAATCATTCAGGCAGATTCTTTTTTTTTTTTTTAAAGATTTTATTTATTTATTTGACAGAGAGAGACAGCCAGAGAGAGAGAGAACACAAGCAGGGGGAGTAGGAGAGGAAGAAGCAGGCTCCTAGCAGAGAAGCCTGATGTGGGGCTCGATCCCAGAATGCTGGGATCACTCCCTGAGCCAAAGGCAGACGCTTAACGACTGAGCCACCCAGGCGCCCCCATTCAGGCAGATTCTTAATCATGGTATCAAAGAAGGCAGTAACCAGCCACAGGCCCATATTTTTCTTATCATTCATAATCTCAGAAAAGGAGAAACATAGGCTCAGAAAAGGAGAGGCCTCTGAATTTATGTTAGTCCCCTAAAAGAACTCTAATTGGCCTTAGTGGCATAATGAGGTCACTGCAGATCAGTCCACATCCAGAGAATCCATGGTACTTGCCACATGAAAACACCACTAAAACCACAGGGAACTGGGGAGATGTAGTTCCCAAAAAGAAAAGAAGCTTAGCAGACAGATAAAAAAAGTAATTGATAAATGTTACAGCTAGAAATGGAAGAAGGTAATCTTTGTAGAGCATCCATTGTATGTTGGCTGTTATTCTGGAAGGTGTACATATTCTCACTCATGTAATTCTTTTTTTTTTTCTAAGATTTTATTTATTTATTTGACAGAGATAGAGACAGCCAGAGAGAGAGGGAACACAAGCAGGGGGAGTGGGAGAGGAAGAAGCAGGCTCATAGCGGAGGAGCCTGATGTGGGGCTCGATCCCATAACGCCAGGATCACGCCCTGAGCTGAAGGCAGACGCTTAACCGCTGTGCCACCCAGGCGCCCCTCACTCATGTAATTCTTATAACAACCTTAGGTTATAGGATTAGTGACCTTAGGAACATGTTCACAAAATTAGACAGGGTAGACTAAAAGTGGAAGCTATGTCTTCTACATGTGCACCTCACAGAACTGGGGAATGGGTGGGGACTTACTATACTGTTGTTGGCTGGTGATAATAATGATGGCAACCCTTTACTCTCATGGGGGAGGTTCCATGATAGGTACTTTGCACGCATCATAGGTCACATGTAATTTTCATGACATGCTCTTGAGCATAGTCTTATTTCAGAGAGCCTCGGGATCTTGCCCAAAGACGTAAAAGCCTGAACCAGGTTTTACATCCAGGTTTGTGACTCTTGAAGGGTCAGGAGGATTGTTTTATCTTTGGCTCTTTTTTTTTTTCCTCCCCAACTTGAGTCTGTTAACAACACAGCAATAACAAAAACAACAAATTCATATATGGAGACATAAACCTGAATGGTTGCATAGTGTCCAGAAAGAAACACATCTTCTGCCCATGGTCATTAGCTGCGTGCACAGAGACAGGATGACAGGAAGGATGCATTCCTGGGGCATGGACTTCGTGAAGAATGAGTCAGAAGTAGGCAAAAGAAACATTGAAGCACCCTAATTGCTTTGAATTTGACCTGATTCTGTCCTTGTAGATTTTTCTATGAAGAATTAGGTACTGTATGAACAAAAAACCAATACTGTCACCAAAAAACAGCATGTCCCCTATTATCTTCTCATCTAGGTCACTATCTCTTTACAGTTTGATAAGGCCAAAGAAGTTAAGTTACTGATTTTTTGTTTTTAGTTTTTCCTTCTAACATGCTTTAGGCCCAAGTTGACTTCTTTCTGGAGTGCTTGACTTGGGCTTACAAAACTGCGGTTAATCCCACACAGTAAACCCTTCCAAAGTCAGGGCGTTCCTCAGATAGCCTAAGACCAAGGGAAGCTGAGTTATGTTTACAACTACAACTAGATGAGTTTTAAAAGTTAAGCCTTCAGGAGCCTCTGTGGCATCCAGTAATAATAGTCTAGAATTTTATTCTAAATAAAGCATAATATAATTAGGTTGGGATGTTTCCTGAACATTAGATCACGTCTTCTTCCTTAAACCAAATTGGCGTTACGTTTGTTGATCAATGTCCATAGACCGATATGCGATCACGGTGAGTTCCATGCTCTGTGAAAAACTGCTTGTATTTTCTTCTTGGCCTGATATTAAAATGAAACCGGTAATTCTTACTGTATTTGAAAAAAAAAATCACATTGTGACATTCAGCAATAACATAATTGTTACTTTTTGTGACTAAATGATATTGCTTTTTTGATGTTCCACCTACTCATCATTTCAGTGTTCACAGTTCTAGAGAGGAATTGAAATCTTTTTCTTGCTGTTTAAAGGGAACATAATGTTCAACAAATACAAAAAGGGTAATAAAGGCATCTGGACTGACAAAGATGCTCCAGAAAGTTTACTCCCAGGGTTGGTGTACACTTAGGCTGAGATGGATAGCTCTTGAGAGTAGGTTAACATTTTTCTAAATGTACTTGGCTTGTAAAGTCATCTTGGTCTCTTCTGCACTGGTCAGTCTTGTCCCTCATGTACGTAGGACACCTGTAGTCATTTAAAACACCCACGTCACCTGAGAACCTTGTGAAAATTTGGATTCAGATTCAGTAGGTCTGGGTTGGGGCTTGAGATTCTGCATTTCTAAAACTCTCTCAGGTGATGTCAGTGCTGCTGGTGTGTGGACCACACTTGGAGTAATAGTGATCTAGATTGTACTCCATGTTAGAGAGAGAACGGTGCCTGTGAATCTTGTTGAGATCTACCTAGTATCTCACAAACCTGATGATGTGACTGGTACCCAGTAGATTCTCAGTATATATTTGTTGGATGAATGAGAAAACTCCCTGCGTCTAAGTTTACTATCAATTGTAGCAGACACATCCTAGAAAAACTCAGAAATAAGTAAAGAAAAGGGGAAAAAAAGATACCAAAGCAAAGATAAATGAATTTAAGTCTTCCCACCTGATTTTCATTTTCATTGCTGTAGTCCAGCACCTGTGCTAATACTTATGGCTGGTTTAAGAATCAGCAGGTGGGCCTGTTGGGTTGATGGCTACTAGGGATTCAGTTCCAGTGGTTTATTTATTAATTGCCCGTCAAATACCTATTTTACATCTTTTGAATGATAAATGTAAAATAGTCTTGGGTATGAATCTTTAAGTAGGAGTTATGATCTGCAATTGATGTATAAAATTTTTATAAGTATTATTTTATGAAGGTGTGGAAAGAAGTGATTTGAAAGATATTCAATTCAGATATTTTTTTCTAACTAATAAGGACTGAGCAAACACATTTCAGCTGTTTTTTCCCCGTCCTGAAACTTTATGTCCCACATTCTTACGGTCCTTAATGAAAATACGGTATAAAAGCAAAAACAATTTCATGGTTGTCCTATCTCAAGACTACTTGCAAAATGTTACCTGAGACATGGAGTGGTAGGTTCTGAGAGCATATGTTCTTTCACTGCTCTGAGCTCAGAGCAGGCTGTCAGTAGACCACTTTTGAGTTACAGAAGCCAACAAGGTGATCTGGATATTTAAGCACCTAATTATTTTAAATGGAGGGTAATGATGGTAAGTTTTCCCTTGAAGAATCCAAATCACTGTTTTGATTTTTCACTTTAGTCTATAACCCTGATCTTAATGTGGTCATTAAAATCCTAATTTTGTAAATTTATTTTATTTTTTTAAGAATTGACTTCTAGGGGAATAATACTGGAAAAATCAAATTAAATAGAATACTTTGCTGTAGGACTTCCCCAGAGCCATTAATGCTAATGTGTGTAGGGGATCCCCAGTAAGCATTTCTCAAACTTATTTGACCCTGCAACGCCCTTTTCACAGAGCTTTTGTGTTCTGTGGATTTTGGGAAAAGCTGTTCTTTGTTGTATTTCACTTTCTCCATCTCCAAGGAAGGCCCACAATGAGCTGCTTTGAGAGTTTGCTTATTTGTGGAACATAATCAAAATGAATACTTGAAAGTCACTACATAAATTATTTTAAAGTATCAGTGGTAAGTAACATGTGAAAATGTTCAGATGAAGAAGACTCTGGTAATTGGGAGTAAATATTGCTCTACCTTCTGAAACTTCACTTTTCAGGATGTTACAGCATTATGTCTTCACTCTAGATCAGTGCTTAGAGTTCTTGAGATGTGCAGTTAGCATCAGTTTTGAAGGGTAACATATACCACGTTGAGCCATATTAGGAACTGTGCGGTGGTTGCCTTCCATAGTTCTTTTTTTTTTTTTTTAAAGATTTTTTTATTTATTTATGTGACAGAGAGACAGCCAGCGAGAGAGGGAACACAAGCAGGGGGAGTGGGAGAGGAAGAAGAGGGCTCCCAGCGGAGGAGCCTGATGTGGGACTCGATCTTGGAACGCCGGGATCACACCCTGAGCCGAAGGCAGACGCTTAATGACTGCGCTACCCAGGCGCCCCAGCCTTCCATAGTTCTTAAATATAGAAGTTTATAGTAATTCATCTTAGTTTTAGAGATTTGAAAAAAAAGAAAAAGATGAAATTTCTTCTCCCTGAATTCCTCAAACTGAGGCAGTAGATGAAATTTCTTCTCCCTGAATTCCTCAAACTGAGGCAGTAGAGCAGCTGTGACTATGGCAATCATTTTATTTACCTTTATATTTCACACTTGGATTTCCTTACATCATTTTCTGCCTCAGCATTTTGAGTATCTTCTTGGACACAGTCAATACACCATCTGATATATCTATGTATTTTGTATCTATTCTCTGTAGATCTTAATGATATTATCCTATTTCCTTTGCTCTATGCTCAGGATTTCAGGTATGAGTTCTCTTGTCCTTAAACTGGACTTCTTAAAGAACAGAAACATAAACAAGGACAGGAAAAAAATAGATCATTATTTAAGTGATTTCCACAACACCTTTCTTTTTTTTTAGTATTTTGGGATACCTGTGGCTAAAGGGAAAAAAAGCTTGTGAGGATAAAGAAAAGTTGGTTAATTTAAGGAAATCAGTAAAGTTAAAAATACTATTTTTAAAATGTGTTTCACTATTTGGTGAAATTTTAACTCAGACGCATATCAGTCAAGATAATTTTTTTATGTTACACAACTTTCTGTCTTAACCCTGTTCTGATCTTTCTTTAGCAGTGTGTAATTTTTTAAAGTGTGGTAAAAAGCTCTTTCTAACCCAGTTAGAAGCCGGTGATTGTGGTCATTGCTAACTAAAGCCTCAGGATTTGACTGAGGGGAAAACTGAGGGTAATCCCCCCCACCCCACCATGTGATTGAGACCTGAAATTCTAAGTGTATCAAAAATTAAGATATAGGACACGAGGACCACAAACCATATTGCACACACACACGTCTTTATACATGTATACGTGTGCATACATACATACATCTGAATATGCTCACTTGAGACTTGGGTCTGAAATCCTAGAAGATTTTGTATTAGAATAGCAGAGGTGTAGGCCTTTCCTTTTACACTTAACTACAGTTAAACTCTTGTAAACGTTGTTCTTAGATCTTTATAAATGCTGAAAGATTGTATCTCAAAAAGAGGAAATCTCTGTCATATTGATTAGAGTTTTAATTGATAAATATCTTTTTGTATGTTTTAAAGTAATAATATAATCTTAAGGCTTTCATGGGGATAAATACAAGTGTTAATAGCGGGTATATCTGGGTGATGGGATTGTGTGCAGTCATAATTATCTACATAGCTTTTCAAGTTTCTATAGTGAGTATGTCCTTTTTTCTCTTCTTTTTTTTTTTTTTTTTTTTAGATTTTATTTATTTATTTGACAGAGAGAGAGAGCACACAAGCAGGGGGAGTGGCAGGCAGAGGGAGAGGGAGAAGCTGGCTCACCCCAGAGCAGGGAGCCCGATGTGGGGCTTGATCCCAGAGTCCTGGGCTCATGACCTGAGCCGAAGGCAGATGCTTAACCGACTGAGCCACCCCTATAGTGAGCATGTGTTAATTTTATAATCAGAAAAAAATGTTGATTTAAAATGACTGCCATTTATTTAAGAAGGCTCTTATGAATGTTTAGAAGTTCTTTTTCTGCATCCATTTTATTATTGCTGCTCTTTTTATCTACAGAGTTCTCATAGTTCAGAATGCAAAGGAGTCACTACAGATGCCTCCCTACATTCATCAGCTTGGGCTGGTATAACAAAATACCACTTCTGGGTGGCTTAAAAAACAAAAATGCATTTTCTCACAGTTCTGGAGTCTGGAAGTCCCAGATCAGGGTGAGATCAGGGTTGGGTTCTGGTGAGAGCTCTTTTCCTGGCTCGCAGATGGCCACCTTCTTGCTGTGTCCTCATATGGCAGAGAGCAAGAGATAATAAAGAAGCTCTCTAGTGTCTCTCCTTATGAGTGTCTGTTCTTCACCTTCATGACCCCATGTAACCCTGATCATCTCCTAAAGGCCTCATCTCCAAATACCATCACATCTCCATCAAATTAGAGGTTAGAGCTTCAACATAGGAATTTTGGAGGCATGCAGACATTTAGTCCGTGATACTCCTTTCACTCAAACTGGCAGTTTACAGGATTTCTAGAAATTGCATCTAGAATAGAAAAAGATGAATAATGGTTATCTCTTGATGGTAGGATTAGAGAGGATTTTCTCAATTTTCTAGGAATTTAAGGTGCATTACTTTTATAACTGGAAAAAGTAAAATAAATATTATTTTTAAAGGGAAATGAAATGCTAGAGCATATGACATTCCATAATAATGTTGTGGATTTCAAAATCTTTTTATTGCATCTTCTTGAGGTTTTTCAGAGAGTTAATAAAAATGTCTTCAGCGCTTGGATGTTCACATGTAGTGTCACTCAATAAGAAGTTGTTTCTCCTCATTTTCCTCCATTTAATGATGATGACAATGTTAAATGATAATTGTAATGATTATTATATTGCCCCATGAGACATGCCATCGACCACATAATATAGGAAATTAAAATGGAAAATAGCCACAAAAGCAGGACAGATGTATTTGTTGAGAAGTTTTTCCTATGAGTTAGTTATAAATAGAATAGGCCATTAATTATCTTTACTTTTGGAACTCTTTAGTCTTCCAGATTTCTGATAATGAGTTGGTAAAAAAAGAAAAATGAGTTAGTGGTTTGTTTTTCATTAACATTCAATTACAAATGTAATATCAGCTCTTCGGATCTATACAATAAATGGACAGGTACGTGGTGTCAGGGAGGAAACTTACAGTCAAACTTTCATTGTGTCTTATTCCAAAGACTGGTTGAAGTTTAACACATCCTTTTTTTCCCCTATAAAAGTCTCTCTCTTCTCTTCTTTTTAATGCATCATTTCTTACTATGCTCTATCTTGTGTGTAGAGTCTGTCATTTCCTTAAAAAATTCTCTATTTTATTTCCCCCTCAATCCCACATTTGAGTGTAGTATTTCTAGTTTTTTCAACTCTGAAAGTCAGTAGATTAGAAATGCCCTGCAAGGTAGAAATGTTTTTTGTCACGCAGGGAGCTGCTTGCCAAATAAATCATGACATTGTGATATATTATTTCCAGTTGCTGTGAATTTTCAGTATTTAGTGTATCAGTCATACTAAGTCAAGATTCAGTTATTTAATTTCATTGATGTCTGTATTCTAGATGAGAGTCCTTTTCCTCATTAGTAGATTTTAATTTCCTTGTCTCTCAGAGTCAAATTCCAAGCATGCCTTATAAAACCAGGCACAGAGTATACACATGAACAAACTATCTTTGTGTTTACAAGTAGACTGGAAATTGTACGCTGGTACACTTTATCTGAAATTACAAATTTGTCCACTTAAATGGTGTTTTTTTTAACACTTTAGATCACTTTTGTCACTGTTGCTTTGGTAATTTGATTGCCAGATATTAGCAAACATATCTAGGCAACTCTCCATATTGTATGGTCACATGATCTTTATTGGGAGCTTAAAAAATAATCTCGCAAATGATCCTCATGAGTGAAAAACATAAATTGTTCTGAATTCAGGGTTATGTCTATACCATAGTTAATGTATTACTACCCAAATTATTTTCTGGAATTCTGTTTTGATGATACTGAAAAAACAATTTTTTTTTTTTTTAACAACAGGACACAAAAATCGCTTCATTGGAGCGAAACATAAGGGATCTAGAGGATGAGATCCAGATGTTAAAAGCCAATGGTGTGCTGAACACTGAGGACCGCGAGGAAGAGATCAAACAAATAGAGGTTTACAAAAGTCACTCCAAGTTCATGAAAACCAAGGTATGGTCCAAAGTTATAAACTTTTATAATCTTAATGTGACTGGAAAGTTATAGTTTACATATATACTTTCCCCAAATACCCACATAACCTGTTTTATGTGATATCGTGAAATATATGGACAATAAAGAAGAACATAGAAGATTTTTCGTTCAGAAGCATAGATTCCAAAAAGAGATCAGGGAACATCTTTGGTTGAATTTCTACTTACTAAGGTGCTCAAGATTTTCTAATCCGTAAGTTTGGTGTCTTGGGAGTTAACATTTATTTTTAATAGTCTCCTCTCTTCCAAATTTCCTGAGTTTTCATAAGCTTGCTATTTTGTGAAGTTTTTATCATTGCCAAATTTTGGCCCATCCTTAAGAAGATGACTGTCTCCAAAGGTGTTGATCTTAGAAGCCAATTTAACTGATTTCAATGGTATGAAGACATTTTAGTTTTAGCATAGTGTTTAAGGTAGAACTGACTTTGCATTCCAGTATTACTATTTGTTTAAATTATTCAGCTTCTTTAAGCCTCAGTTTTTTCATCCACGAAATAGGCATAGGAAAAAGGAAAGCACCTTCATCATTGGGTTGCTTTGACAATTCCAAGAGATTATGCATTTAAAACACTTGGCCCCTGACTGATCTCTAGGAAGCATTCAATAAATGTCAGGCATTGTTATTGATAGTGTTATCATTATTTTTGTATTAGTATTATTTTAAAATACTTTATTTGTTTATTTGAGAGAGAATAGAGAGAGCATGAATGTGGGGAGAATCAGAGGGAGAGGGAGAAGCAGACACCCTGCTGAGCAGGGAGCCCGACAAGGGGCTCCATCCTAGGACCCTGAGATCATGACCTGAGCCAAAGGCTTAACTGACTGAGCCACCCAGGCACCCTGATAGTGTTATTATTATTATTGGTATCTGTTGCTATGGAATATTTATAAAATACAATTATATTAACCTGTTCCATTAATTTATATTGGTATTGCCAGTTTTGAAGAATTTGGTTTATTACTTTTCAGAATTAAATTTTGGGCTACAAATGAACTGAATGCATAAATATCTATTATTTTTACACATGCATAAATATTAAATTTATGAATAGCCCCAAGTAGGTCTTTTGAGACTTTGAGATGCTTTTATTTATTCCTGGATTTAAACTGTTTTGCTTATGAAATAATAACCACACCAATTAAAATTTTTTTTTCTTTTTTCTACCATGTACTCTTAAACACCCCTGTTCTTGTTCTAAGTTTTACTTTTGTTTATTGCCTTATAAAATGCAGCAGAGTTAAGAGTAGTGCAGACTTCTGTGAAGAACCAGTGGAAGTGGAGAGAAAAAAAAATTTTAATGATGGTATGATTTTTATCATTGTGAAATACATGCATACTCATTGCAGAGAATTTGCAAATTACAGAGAGGAAATAATATGTAGCATTTCACCATGTCTGCGTGTGCATGTATGTGCATTTCTCTAGAGACAAAACAAAAATTTTACTTACTTCTGCCAACTTTACATTTGTAAGTTGACGTTGAGATTATGACAAAAGTTTTGATGAAGGAGTGGAGGGAGATCTGAGGACAATGTCCAGTGGATTTAAATGTAACCCCTTTCTTTCAAGGAGTTTCACAAAATGCAGAATGGGCTTCCCTGTGCAGCCCTCTCTCCTAGTTTCTTTTTTTCAGTCCTTCCCTTTCAGAGAGTTGAGCTGGGATATAGCAAGCCCAGTGGTAGGGTGGCCTGTTGACCAAAGAATGACCATTCACTCTGGGATTGAAGCTATGAAGATAAGTGTGAACTCATAACTTTTGGGCAAAATTATTTTTTTGGCTTAAACTTTTCCTCCCCATCCTGTCATTCAACAGTAGGAGATAGTTTAAGCCACTTTTACAACTAAAAATGCCGTGAAATTTGTTTAGGTAAATAAAACATGTATATGGTCTTCAGCAAGCAGGCCTTTATTAGTCCACAGGTATCTGAGAGACCATTGGTCCTTGAGTTGGTTTTAACTTTTAATGTCTGGTTACTTTTTAGGATTCCCAAAGTGGTCAGGTCAGAAGGATGTTTGAGGAGAGAAATGGAGTAAGGTGGAAAGAGTGTAGNNNGACACATCAAGTGGACTCTGGCAGATCTCTAGCCTGCCTTTGCTAGTTGCGTGGTCTTGAGGAGTAACTTATGTCACTCAACCATTTTGCTCTTCTATAAAATGGGGCAGCACCACAAACCTTAGAGGGAGAAGGCTTAAATGAAATAATGTAATTAAAATGCTTGGTTCAAAAAAGTAGCTAATAATTATCCCCATTATTATTGAAGAAGTATAACCTAATAATAATAATAAATGTCATATTTGACTTGACTAATGGGGAAAATGGATTTCTAAGAATACAAATAAAAATAAGATTTTATAATGTCATGCAGAAATCCCTTATAGCTTGATAAAAGATAGCTAAAAAGTATTAGTATGAGTTAGTTTTTTATATTTTCTCCATTGAAAGAATGTTCTTATTGGATTAACTCTTAACATTTTTGTTTATACTTCATATCATTACTTCAACTGCTTATTTTTCTTGTTTCTACTTTGAGAGGGGAGCATGGGTATGGTCGAACAGGTCTATTAAGACGTAGCTATTGCTAAGCATCTAGTGCTGAGTGCTTGTGTTTTGTGCTTTGTGGAATGCTGGAGCCTGTGTGAACTGATTCCAGTCGGGTGAATCACTTGTCATGGAATTCATTAAATTTTAGAGGCATGGATTGATATCCTCTAAAATTGGATTATTAGCATAGTTCATGGTCTATTGTGGCCTATTTTTTTTTTTTAAAGATTTTATTTATTTATTTGACAGAGAGAGAGAGAACAAGCACGGGGAGCTCCCTGGTGAGCAGGGAGCCTGATGTGGGGCTTCATCCCAGGACCCTGGGATCATGACCTGAGCCAAAGGCAGACACTTAACTGACTGAGCCACCCAAGCGCCCCTGGGTAACTTTTCTACAAGATTTATATGAATATGTTGCTTGTCAGCATTATCACAGATACCTGAAGGGTTAATTTTTGCACTAGTTGGTTAAACACATGGACAGAACAATTGTCATCATTACAGTCTCTTGAACTCTTTCATTTACACAGAGTTGTATGGATAAAGCTTTCAGTGGTGGATTTTTGAGCTCTGTGGTTCCCAAAGACTTTCTAAACCTTGGTTTTAGCACATGACACGGAGCCTAGCTACTGAGGGGCTCTAAAAGTAGTGCATATTCAAAATGTTTTCTCACTTCAAAGCCAATACTGACCACATAGTTGGGAAAGTAAGAAATGTCCTAGAAAAACTACCCTGAAGATTTAATGAGAGGAGAGTTCACTTCTGGCTGGAGTAATGCAAGTGGTTTATGTTTAGTTAGTGTTCTTTGTCTAAATAACCAGATTGGCAAAATAGCAATGACAAGTCTGGTGAAGAATGCAAATTCAAATCAGTGACTGAGCAAACCTAAAAGGATAAGTAAAAATACCATCCCACCCCAACTCCACACAGAGGAGGAAGTGGGAAGAACCCAGCCTATGTGAAATGGCAGGTTTTCCAAAAAAGGAAAGAAATGTTAAATTTTAATTGTGAACACCTAGAGGCTCTAAAGCTTACCTGGGTGAAATGGAAATGTAATTGTGAAACTAAGGGGTTTAGTGAGGCAGTGATAGAAATGGAAATCAGAAAGTGACTTTGGATCCCAACTAGCAAAAAATGCAGGCATAGTTGACTTTAGAAACTGTTGTCTTAACAGTTTATAAAGACTCAGCGTCCTGGTAGAACATTTCAGAAATTCTTCTGAGATGCTCCATAAGGAGGGGAGTGGAATTCTGGGAACCAAATCTGAAATTACACCTAAATGTTGTTACTACTTCTTGCTGTTTGTAATGAATATGTAGAAAGCTTTTAAAAGTGGCCAGAGAACTTTTTTTTTACCTGGTGTTTTAGAGAAGCACCTTTAGAATAATAACTGTTTGCAAAGGCAGCAGCCTTGGAGGTGCTCTTTGATCTGATTATTTCTTAATAAGATCTAAAATGAGTTCTATCATGATTCTTTGGAATTTTAGTACTTTTAAATAAAAAAATAAGATAAAAAAATTCAACTTCATCATGAAAAAAAAGCTCCTAAAATTGGATAAACACATATTTACATTCTCATTTGACTTTTTTGGGGGAATTTTTAGTTGAAAATTGTTTTTATAACCCATTGTTGATAAAATCGACTCAGCATTTGATTGCTGTTCATTAACAGGGCATGACCTCAAATCAATCTCAATCTCAATATATAGTTGTTGCTCCAAGTAGGTAATAAAGGCAGGGGTGCTTGGGTAACGCAGTCGTTAAGTGTCTGCCTTCGGCTCAGGGCATGATCCCGGCGTTCTGGGATCGAGCCCCACATCAGGCTCCTCTGCTGGGAGCCTGCTTCTTCCTCTCCCACTCCCCCTGCTTGTGTTCCCTCTCTTGCTGGCTGTCTCTCTGTCAAATAAATAAATAAAATCTTTAAGGAAAAAAAAAAGTAGGTAATAAAGGTAGCTAATAATAATTCTTGTATACAAACTCATTTTTAGATATAGAAGTATGTTGAAATAGGTAATTTTAAATGTTTCAATGAAAATTTGACATAGAAACAATGTTGTGGAATGTAAAGGGAGTGCTGCTTGCGTTAATTACTAAAATGTGGAAAGCATGTAAGTTGGAGGGAAAGGAAATAGCCATGTGAAATGGCATGCACTTCCATTTTGATGCTGAGCAGATGACTACGACTGGTAGAGCCTCTTGAAAGCTTTGTGATTAAATTAAGTAGAAGTGAAGAAAGACCCAAATTGTTTTTATAAATATGATGTCATAGAAAAACCATGACATAACATGTTTTTAGAGGTGGAAAGTAAATTGCAAAAATGTAAAAGTACAGTTTAGAGTCTCAACTTGTGCGAAGGCACAGATAGCAGACACAGTTGGCCAGGATGGAAATCCCTGCATCTTGAAGCCCTTTGGCACATGCACGTTTTCCCTGAGAACTGAGACTCAGCCCTGAAAACTTAGAGGACTCAGACTGTGTGGACAGAATCTACGAGGCTAAGAATTACCTTCAGGAGCACTGTTAAGCCTTTAAGAATGGATTGTACCATGTAAATAATTATTTTTCTCTAGGGAAAGNNNNGATGGCATCCCCTGTTCTATATGAGGCTTTGTTCCTAGTGTAACACGTTTTTCATCTACTGATCTCAGTACTTCTGGATTAGTCACTCCCTCTGTTTTAGGAGTTTGCCAAAGACACCACTCTGCTGTCTTAGATCTCCTCTTTTATTCTGAATTTGTAACACATTTTCTTATTAACCTCTGAAGGATTACAAACCTCATAACCCAAACTGCATGATAATAAGCATATCACTTTCTAGACATGAGGGCCATATCTGCAGTGAAAAAGAAGCTGTTTTCCTTGGCAAGGGAGTGTTTTCAGGGTGTTGGTTGTGTCACAGACGTAAGTGGTGGAAGAACTTTCAGACGAGATGAAGTGTTCCTGATGTCCACATGGACTTTATATAAAGCGTGTGATGTAATTCTGATTGGCTTTTCTTCTTGCCATCACCGAGACAGACCTTCCCCAGCCTCAGTTCTCATGTATGTTCGATTGCATCACTTTCCATTTTTATTGAGTTTATGGCTATAAAAGGAGCAAAAGGCATATTTTTATGGAAGAATATGATTTTCTACCCTGTAACTATATTCCCCTTAGAAAAGCCCTTTTCTGTTATTGTCTGCATAAAATATTTATTTAAAATTTACCTCATGGTAATGATAGTCTGAAAGCTATTTAAAGCAACTGTCTATTTAATATTTATAGACTGAAATAGTTTTATCATTATCAATCTATTTTTATTGAATAAAGTAGGTGTATGTAGAACTTGTCATGTTTTCCTTCCTATTAAATACCATTCTGTTGATCAAGTTAATTTCATTCAAATTCCTCTCTCAATACCCCATTCCCACACTAGATTTCTACTCTGATACTTGTAGAAGTTAGCTCAAATCTTTTTTTTTATACTGTAAACATCATCTTTGCTTAGGCATGTAAAGTTCAAAGTTTTTTTTAGCTTTATTTTAAGATGAATCAGTTTCATATGTGGAATCAATTCTATTCTGTGCTGGCAGCAACAACTGCCTGTGATTTAGAACCATACATACCCCATGTGAAGAATGCTGATCTTGATGATCACAACAGATTTTGTTTCTTTTATAATTTTAGTCAATCCTAATCCAGATTTTCCCTCTTTTTATTTATACTCTGTTCTTGTTGTATGAGAGAGAGAACTTTTATTATAGGTAAAAATGATCATAGATTCATGATTCATTAAATTATAAAGAAGAAATGTGTTTCATGGATTTCATATACCTGATCATTGCCACCATCTGTTCACACATACCCATAGCATATTGATAGTCCATCACAACTCTTTTTCAGTGCATCTTTAAGCATACTCAGAATCCTTCTCAAGGCTGCCAGTCACTACCAAATCTTTAAATTTGGCAAGCAAGGTGAAACCTATTTCTCCCCTGCTGTAGTCTGACTTCATCCTGCAAATGGGATTCCACCTCAGTCTTTCTAGTGAATTGCACAACACGAACAGTTCTGAAAAAGGGGGTCCTATTTCTTTGTAAGCATCCGACTCTGTTCATTCCCAGCAGCTATTGTCAGTAGCTTGGTTCTTGTTTAAGCTGGATTTAGTTGTTGAAAAGAACAAAAAATCCTGGATAAAATTTATTTTCAAAACATATATTTTGGGGCGCCTGGGTGGCTCAGTCGTTAAGCATCTGCCTTCAGCTCAGGGCCTGATCTAGGGTCCTGGGATCAAGCCCCGCATCTGGCTCCCTGCTCTGCTGGGAGCCTGTTTCTTCCTCTCACTCCCCCTGCTTGTGTTCCCTCTTTCGCTGGCTCTCTCTCTCTGTCAAATAAATAAATAAAATCTTAAAAAAAAAAACCCACATATTTTCAAATGTACTTATGAACTGTCAAGTTAGAAAAAATCTCAAGGGACAAAACTAAGCCAAAGCAAGGGGCTGGAGTGCTAATAGAGCGCTGGTTCTATGTTCCTGTTGGCATTTTCTAGACAGGTGAACTTGGGCATTAATTTCTACGGTCATGGGGACANNAAAGAGATGGAAGCCTGAGTCTGTTCAAGATGAAGAGTCAAGTAGGAATTCCACTACCACTACCACAATTAAGCTGGGATCCCAGAGAGCCACACTCTTAGTACAAGGGTAAACTAAATACCTCCCCATTGTACTTTCCTCCCACCTAGACTAGGGGAATCCAGGGAAAACTATCTATTTTAAAACTTTGAGCCAAGTGAAAGGTAAAAAGAACCCTAGCTTTGAGAATCCCTAACTGCAGTTGGCTCTTGCACAGATGTGCAGTGTAAGGTGATCCAAAAACTTCACGTAGAGAATGGAAGTTAAAGGGGTCCTTGGTTGATAATGCCCCAGGTATTGGTAGAGACAAATGCTCCGAAGGGCCACATGTTCAACTTAAACCTCAAAGTTTTTCTCCAAAGTTCCAAGAAACATGAGCACACAGAAATTTTTTTTTTTTTAAATCACAAAACTTGAAAGAAATCAAGCTACCGTAATTGATAGCTGGTAGAAAGAACAAACAGCAGAAGTGGAAGGCAAGGACTTCAGAAGTGGGAATTTCAAGACAAACACTTTGAAATAAGTATGTTTATTTTAATATGTTTAAATAAATAAAACGGGATTGAAACTATGAATAAAGGTCAAGAAACTATAAAAATGCTAAGCATATTTAAAGAGAACCAAAAAAGTGTCTAGAAATGGGAAAATATGCTGTATGGTGACTAACATAATATAATAAAAAACATTAAAAAAAGAAAATATAAAAATGGAAATTTAAGTTTAGTAAATAGGTTTAACTCCAGGGTGATCATAGCAGAAAAGACATGTAATGAACTAGAAAACAGAGTAGAATAAAGTAAATAAAAGATAAAAAGATGAAATACACGAAAGATAAATTAAGATACATAGAAGACAGAATAAAAAGATCTGGCATATGTCTAATCAGAGTTCTGGAGGGAAGGAGAGATGGGGAGTGGGGACAGAGTCCCTGCACTGAAGCCATATTTGAAGAGCAGGAAGCTGAGAATTTTCCAAAACTTCTGGAGGTACCAGTCCATAAACTCAGGAAGCTCAGAATACCCCAAAGAGGATAAATAGAAAGAAATTTGTCTGTTTACATGGGAGTAAAGCCATCAAATCTCAGAGGCAAAGAAAAAGTTTTAAAAAGTAGAACATCTGTCTGAAGAAGATGTAGGAATGGCTAATGAGTATATGGAAAGATGCTTAATATCATTAAGAAATCAAAACTACAATGAGATATTCTTCACACACGCTGGAATGGCTATAATTAAAAAGACATAGTAAAAGGGGCATCTGGGTGGCTCAGTCGTTAAACGTCTGCCTTCCGCTCAGGTCGTGATCCCAGAACCCTGGGATTGAGCTCCATGTCCCATGTCAGGCTCCCTGCTCAGCGGGAAGCCTGCTTCTCCCTTTCACACTTTCCCTGCTTATGTACCCTCTCTCGCTGTCTCTCTCTGTGTCAGATAAATAAAATCTTTAAAAAAAAAAAGACATAATAACAAGTGTTGCTGAGAGTATGAAGAAATTAGAACCCTCATATATTGTTAGTGGGAATGTAAAATGGTACAGTCATTTTGGAAAACATATCATATGGTCTAGCAATTCCATCTCTCTCTCTCTCTCTCTCTATCTATCTATCTATCTATCTATCTATCTATCTCCAAGAGAAATAAAAACGTTATATCCACAGAGACTTGCATAGCAGTGTTCTTAGGAGCATTATTCATAATAGCCAGAACATGGAAATGACCTGAGTGTCCCTTAGCTGGTGAATGGATAGACAAAATGTAGCATATTTATTCAGTGTAGTATTACTCAACAATAAAAAGGAATGCAGTACTGACACGTATTACAACATGGATGAACCTTGAAACATTGTGCTATGTGAGAGAAGCCAGTCACAAAGTATGTGTATTTTAAGATTCCATTTATATAAAATTCCCAGAATAGACAGAAAGTAGATTATTAATTACCTATGGTTGGGGGTAGAGGATGGGGAATATGAAGAATGACTTCTAATTGTTACAATGTTTCATTTTGAGATGATGAAAATGCTCTAAAGTTTGATTATGATGATGGTTGCACAATTCTGTGAATATACTAAAAACCATCAACTGTACTCTTTAAGCAGCTGAATTGTATGGCATATAAATTATATTTCAATAAAGCTATTTAAAAAGGCAGCTAATGGAAAAAAGTCCCCTTACCTATGAAGGAATGAATTTGGAGTGATAGCTTGACTTCTTAATAGCTTCTGTTAGCCAGAAGATGGCTGAGAAAAATATCTCTTATCCTAGAAAATTACTTTTAATACTGAACAACAATATTTTAAAAAAATGAAGTTGAGATATTTTTAGACAAAAATTGAGTTTGCCACCAACAAAATCCTACTAAAAAATTTAAATGATGCATTTTAGGCAAAAGGGGATTTCTGACAGTGTGTGAGATGCAGGAATGAATAGCAAACAAAGCTAGTGACAAATGGGGGAGTAAATTTAAAACGTGGACTGTAAAAAAGTAATGATGAGTTAAAAACAAAACAGGGAAGAACTGGAATAAATGACAATAATGTGTATGTCAAGGGGATGATGGTTGAACTTAAAGTGTCTCAAGATCCTTCTGTTATTCAGAAAGAATGTAAACATATATTGACTTTAGACTTAGGTAAATTAAACATGTAAGCATGCTATACTTTCTAGGGTAGTAACCTAAAGATTAGAAATAAGTGAAATAAACATAAATATAAATAAAAGTATAACTTTTAAATGAGTAGAGGCAAAAAATAGGATAGGAAAAAAATCATTCAAAAGGCAAGGAGGAAAAGAGAAGAAATGGAAAGGGCAGTACATTTAGAAAGCACAAGGTAAGATGGTTGAAATAGAATCACATATATCTGTAATGATAATAAATGCTCCATGTAATTTTATCAGACGGGATGAAAGAATCTGGGTATATGCTATTTACAAGAGACATCTACAACATAAAGTAAATGATACATTGAAAGTGAAAAAAGACACACCAGCCAAATATTAACTGTGAGAAAGCTGTTGTAGACTTTATGGCAAGGAAACCATTTTCAAGCCAATAAATATAGACTGTTACACTCAGTAATTTTAGGATACATATTCTTTTCTAGCACACAGTATACAAAGTACATTTATGGTAACTGATCACATACTCTGTCATAAAGCAAGACACACCAATTTCAAATGATTAGTATCAAACAGACCTTATTCTCTGTTCACAAAGCAAACAAGCAAGATGAAACATGAAGATAACTAGGAAACATCCATGTATTTGTATAATAAGAAGCATACTTCTAAATTATTTGTGAGTTGAAGAATAAATAATAATGGAAATCAGAAAATATTTACGACTGAATAATAATGTCAGTACTACATATCAAACTAGTGGCATCAAGCTAAGATGATATTGACAGGGACATTTATAGTCTTAAGACATATATATGGAAAGAAAAAAGGGTGAAAATTAGTGAGATGAGTATCCAACTTACAAAGTTAGGAAAAGAAAATAGAATAAAACCAAAGAAAGTAGTAGGAAGGAAATAATTTAAAAAATAAGAGCACAAATTAATGAAATAGAAAATAAGAATGTTAGATGATCAACACAGCCACAAATTGGCTCTTGGAAGAGATTATTTAACATGACATGCCTCTGTTGAGCCTCATCAAGGAAAAGAGAATAAAATTAAACAATATTAGGAATGAAATAGAAGACAGTCATAGATGCCATAGGTATTGAAAGATAAATGGGTTTTATGAAAATTTCCTGCTGAGTAAAGTTGAATATTTAGATAAAATGAAAAATTCTTAGGAGAAAAAAACTTAGCAAAATTGACTCAAATAATTAGAAACATGAATATTCCTATAACCATTAGATAGATGAAGTAAGTAACAGTCTTTGGAGAAGGAAAATGCCAGCTTTAGATGGTTTTACTGGGGATTTCTAATGAATGTTAATGGGAAAAAAATTTCAGTTTACACAAACCATTTCAAAACACATTAAGAGAATGAGCACTCCATTTAGAAGGCAAAATTGGTACTAAAAACCTGACAAGGACAGCACAAAATGGGAAAATTACAAACCAGTCTTATCCATAAACATAGATGAAAGATCCTGACGAAATATTAGTAAGCTGAATCCAGTAACATATAAAAAATATAATACATCATGACTAAGTGGGGTTTTTCATAGTGGTGCAAGGAGAACTGAGTATTTTAAAAATCCATTAATGTAATTCATTACAATAACATATTAAAGGTGAAAAGTGTGATAAATCATGAGAAGCAGAAAAAATGTTTATTAATATTAAACATTCCTTAATGATTAAAAAAAAACAACTCTTGGCAAAGTTGTAATAAAGGGAACTTTCTGAAACTTAAGAGTGCCTATAAAAAGCTAAAGCAAACATCAAACTTAATGATGAAACATTGAAATTCTTCCCTTTAAGACCAGGAACAAGATGAAGGAGCCACAGTTTCTTCTAGGCCTCTCTGTCTTTCTTGCATGGCCTGCCCATGTGGCTGCTATCGGCTTCTTCCCAGCATGATGGTCAGAGGGCGGTTGGGCTTCCAGCTGGAGGAGGCTAAATGTGCCTGTCCTCCTACAGACAAGGGCCAGAACTGACACTTTGGCTGCATTTACTGGTTAAAGCAAGTCACAGTTTAGCCCAGGTTCAAGGGGAGGGTAAACAGACTCCACCTCTACAGCATGTGTGTACGAGCAGGAAAAACTTGGTGGCAGTCATGTTTGGAGATCATCTACCACAACCATCAGGCTGGTAAAAATGTAAAAGTCTGATGACATAAGGTATTAGCACAGATATGGAGTGATTGGCACACTTACACACTGCTTATGACCCTGAAAATAAGTATAACAGCATTGGTAAACATTTTGGAGTTACCTAGTAGAGTTAAAGATATGCATACTATGTAGTCCAGCATTTAACTCCTAGATCATTTTTGCTATGAGTACCAGGTGCTATATATAAGAACGTTCAGAATAACACTTTTTGTTCTAGCAAAAAAACCTGGAAACAAACCAAAATGTCTGTTAACAGCAGAATGGGCAAATAAATTGTGGTGGAATCTTACAATGGAATTATGTACTTCAGTGAAAATGAACAAATTGTATGTACAATAACACGATTTAATCTTTAGGACATAAGACTGAGTAGAAAGAAGCAAAGTACTAAAAAATTCTCAGAAAAAATAAAGTTGAAATGCAAAAAAATACATGTAAAAACAAGCAAGGAAATGGCAAACATGCAATTTAGGGTGGTAATTATTTCTAAAGGAGGAGAGAAGAAGATAGAAATGGTTGGGACATAGATAATTCTAATGATCTTTTTTGGTGAATTGAATGATGAATGTTTCTTATATTATTTTTCCTTATACTTAACATAATTTTATGTTCTTTTGTGTCTTCTCAGTTTTAATATAAACAAAAAACCTTTAATGCTTACTTTATTTTTTGGGGGGGTGAGGATTCTTTTTTCATCAAATGATTGCCTTGAATGATCATTTCCACTGTGGAGTAGTAGAGAAGGACCAGGGTACGTCTTGGGTTAATTACCTTTATTAGCAACGTGTTGACCCTTCTGAGGATGATGGTGAATAGTCTATATTGTTTCATGGATGAGGAGTAGGTCTGTGAACCTTGGTTCTCGGTGGAGTGGAAGGTGGAAGGCAGTCTGCTGACCTTACCTTTCTGTTTTCTATACTCTTAGCCACCTTTACAGAGCCTCCGCAGACCCAAAAGAACTTCCAAGGCCGTCTTTTAAGCAAACTTATGGCTTGCCTTGTTGGATTAATGATTATTGACTCTTGAAAATTAAGAGAAATCAGCAGTTCTCAAATGCAAAGAGTAGAAACTCTGGCTCCTAATATCTTGCAATGTTGTTGTTTCACAGATTGATCAGCTGAAGCAGGAGCTTTCAAAGAAGGAGTCAGAACTTCTTGCCTTACAAACAAAGCTTGAAACCCTTAGCAATCAAAATTCAGATTGCAAGCAACACATCGAAGTGCTCAAAGAGTCGCTTACTGCCAAAGAACAGAGGGCTGCCATCCTTCAGACTGAGGTAAGGCACTGTTTCACGATTCCAGGCAGCAGACATTGAGTTGATAGAAAATACCCTACCTGGACAGCTTTCTTTAGAAGATCCCTATCCCTTATCCAAACCTTTGGGACCAGATGTGTTTGGATATCAGATATTACAGGGATTTTGGAAAGGTAAGACCCATATAACAGATTGCATAACACTCCCATTGGGGATACAGCCACAGCCTGTAACAAACACATGACTATTTTGGCAGAAAAAAAAAAAAATTCCTCACACTAAAGTAGGATAAATAAAGACTCTATAAGTAGCATCTTATTAGTTCATGTCAGATTGTGCAGCCAAAAGAGTTTGTTTCATATTGGAATTTTTTTTTTTCATTTTTCAGGGTTTTTTGGATTTGGGAACCATAAATAAATGGTTGGATCTAGAATGGTATTATCAAAAAATCATGAAAAAGTCAGAATGTCATCTACCTTACTTGCTGTGTATCTGTACGGGTCCCTCTCTTGGCACCTGTGATTCCAGGGGTTTCTTACTTCCTAAAGAATATCCTCAATTTTTAAGATTCTTTTACCCATTGAAGAAAGTTGATATTATGTGAGTTTCTTAAATGTTGATTTGTTACTTCTTATTCATACTTAGAAGAAAACCAAATACATGTTACTATCCTATTTCCTTGCTTCTCCTCATTGAATTATATCTTTGGGTGTGCTAAGAAAGGCAAAACGCAAGCTAGTTATGTAAGTAAAACAGTTGCCAGAAAATAAATTATTGCATGTGGACAATAGCAAAGAATGTGGTGAATCTCCTTGATTTTTTGTTTTGAGGTAGTGTGTTATGTGGGTTACTTTGGGAAAAGGCAATCTAATTGAGTTGCATATTCTCTCTTGTGCTCTTTAAGCCATGTCTTTGTATATGTTTTTGGGTCTGTGGGGAGGTTTAGATTTTCCTTGAAGTTAATGGGGCCATTGAGTAGGCCTATGCCCTCAGTCAAGGTGCAGCAGAGTATTGAGAGGTGAAAGGAAACAACTTCCAGATTGGATGGGTCTTGGCACGAATGTGGCTTAGCTGCTATGCACTTGACATTGGCTTATAGGCAGTTATTTGATCGCTGCAAGCCAAAATAATCGTTTTGGCCTCAATGATGTAGATACTCACATTTAAAAAATATCATTTTCAGTTCTGTATAGTTTCATTGTGAATTTGGGAGCATGGATATTTTATTTTTCACAACAAAAATTTGAACTATGCCATAAATTGGAAGACAGCTTGTATCTCTTTTGAAGAGGCTGCAGTAAATAGTTATCTAGAGCTGTGCTAATACTGTAGCCACTAGCCACATGTGGCAAATCAAATTTAAAAAATTCAGTAAAATTTAAAATGTGGCTTCTTAGTCACACTAGCCATGTTTAAAGTATGTGGCTAGACTAGTGTATGAGAAAGCAAGCTATAGAACATTTCTGCTGTCTAGCACTTGTCTAAATAGGGGTTAAAAACTATGGCTTATGGGATAAATCCTGCTTACTGCCTGTCTTTATAAATAAAGTTTTATTTGAACACAGTCACACCCTGTCATCTATGTGTTGTCTTTGGCTGCTTTTGGGCATCAGCAGCAGAACTTAATAGCGACAGAGACCATCTGGCCCTTAAAGCTGAAAATATTTACTCTCTGGCCCTTTATAGAGAAACTTTGCCAAGCCATGGCATTGTGATTTTGTGGGAAGAGGGTTGAGGGGGAATAAAATGTCCTCTCCCTACCAGTCATAGTCTGAACAGGGCCAGATAGTTTGTTGACCCCTGTTGTAGAACAAGGGTCAAGTTTGTTTTCACAGTGGTTATTCACAACACACGGTTGTCTTGGGTTGGCAATGATACCAGCCTTACTAATAAAGTGAGTGTAATTCTGTTGCTGTGTTATTTAGGTAGAAGGAAATTTAAGAAGCAAGGCAATCTGCTGTGGTATTGCTTGAACTGGGAATCGGTCTTCTTGATGGTTCCTTTCCAGCAGGAAAGAAAGAAAAGTCAGCTCAAAAAGGCTTACTACCTTCCTCTCATTACCTTACACTGATAAGTACTGTGTCCCCCAGCCTCTTTCCCTTTCCTTATACTCTCCCCTGTATTTTACTCTTCTCCAATTAATGTAGTCCAAATCAGACCCATACATTTTTCATGAAAAAGACAGTGGTAGCATTATGGGGATAGCTTCCATCCATGTTCAATAATTAAAATGACCCAATAAAGAGATGGTGCTTTGAAGTAGAAAAAATTATTCTCCACAGGCAGAGAAAGTGAGATGATTTTCTGGTTTCCTGCTTTGAAGTTGGGAGTGCGAGATTAATGATTTTATCAGCTGGAAACATCCAAGGAAATTTCTTTTGCCTTTTTCTTCTTCTAAAATCTTTGTAAATGGAAGTGGAGAATGTTACCTAATGATGTCCATCTCTTAGGGGAAGCAATTGAGGTTGAAATTAGCTCTAATTGTTGGATCATAAGCAAAGGATTTTTGGCAGCAGGGTAAAGTACATTAAAGTAATTTTCCCGCTTCTTGGAGAAACAGACAGAAATAAGAGTCTCCTTACCCAACATGTGGTGGTTAGTGGGTGAGTCAGTGAATGAGATATGTTATGTTTTGTTGTGCCCTCCAATGAAAGACCTGAGTTTACACTCCTATGAAAGATATGGTGCTCATTCTTGGAGGAGGTTATAAGTGATAGTTCCTTCCAGTTAGATTCCTGAGTCATTCCTGAAAGCTCTTGCCAAAACAGGAGAGGGCCGTCCCTAGAATGGGAAGAGCATGTTGGTTTATTTGGAAAATCTGTACCATCATCTGGGTTTTGGCTACTCTTAGAATATGGTATAAAGGACAGATGGCACTGGCTTAAAGGTTCATCTCTGCAAGGAAGGCTTTTGCTATCAGGGTGTTTGCATTTAGGAGGTAGTAGGATGAAGGGTGGGGACGAGGGGTGGGAGGCAAGTTGTCTGGGTTTGTGGCTATGTGGCTTGGCTCCTGGATTGGTTTGTTTTAACTTGTACAAATGCCCAGACGCTTTTTGACATGTGTGCAATAAATCAATGGAATAATAATTACACAGACACAGAGATACACCACATAGCTCTTAACATAACATTTTACTTTTTAAAATAGCTTCAAAGGACCCCAAGGCCAAGTTTCTTATTTTGCTGCTTCCCTTGATGTTTTTTTTTTTTTTTTTTTTTTTTTTTTTTTTTTTTTAAATTTTTT